>NC_080796.1:62052215-62669715 GCF_028018385.1 Neofelis nebulosa
AGCATATGCTTTGCTCTGTGGAGAATAAAATCAAATTTGTCTGTCTTGTCATATTGTCATCAAAGTGATAGTATCACAATTAGATTAACATTTTGTGAAGGAGCTGAAGGGAGGGAAATGAAATAGGAGCACATTATAATAAAATCCACTTAACCCTTTCAGTCACAAATCCCTTTTTCTCTAACACCCGGAGGCAAAGAAGGCAATCAGACTCTAAAATAAGTGACACTGTGAAATTATTATGATCTATGTTGGAACCAAATAGGTCAGTTACTAGGCCTGCAAGGTACGTTTTCATTTGAAAGGACCATTAAGATTTTGTGACAACAACAATCTTAAGAAGTAACACACTTCCTGGGGTTCTTGAAACGAACCAGTTTGGGATTAGGTCAGCAAAAATTGGCCAGAGTGGTTGGGGGCACTATTTGACCCTTAATACATTATCACTCATTGAAGTCTTAGGTTCCAATTAAAAAAAAAAAAAATCTCACATCCTGTAATGGCTAGGCCCTAGGAAATTTATTGAGTTAAAATTTCTGTGTATATCGTTGAAATAGTATTTTTATTATTCTGCCACCTTAAAAACAAAACAAAGCAAAACAAAACAAAACAAAAAAACTATGAGGTTTGAACAGAAAATTTTATGAGCCAGAAGTGAGGCATGAATTAAGAATGGACCGAAATCGGATAATCATTCTAATGTCAGTTATTCTTCTGATAAGTTTTTCCTCTTTTCCATTGTGTGAAGAACAAAAGAACTCATGCATGCCAGGAAGACATTAGTCAAAATGGAGCCCACATCCAGTTTTTGCCTTTGCAGAGAAAATTTTGAACTACCTTCACACAAGACTGCCTTCACTAAGGCTACCCAGAAGGACAGGAGAAGTCCTTGTCCCACTGCCCAGAAGGGTGTTGGGTGAGAGCTTTCCAGTCCTTGGAGCTGCCAGGGACCTCATGGCCTGCGCTGAAGTGGGAGGAGCATGGTGACCTCCTCATGACCTTTTTCCAGAAAGAAGGCATATTTGGAGAGTTAAGAGTCACAGGTCTTAAAGTGCAGTCACATCCCACTCAGCCCCTTACATAACCTTTCCCCATCCATCCTGCATTTAACTTTTCAACATCAGTCTTTAACAAGCAGCCTAGCACTAAATCATGTATAATATGGTATTGTTTTGTAGTTAGTTCATATCAATTCATCTTGCCCACCTCTCCACCATCATTTCTTACCTTTTCCCAGACAACTCTATGGGTCACACTGGCTATTTTCCCTGTCTCAACGGTTACCTCTGTCACACACCTCTGCCCCTTTACACATACACCTCACTCTTCTTTTTTTTTTTTTTTTTTTTTTATTTATTTTTGGGACAGAGAGAGACATAGCATGAACGGGGGAGGGGCAGAGAGAGAGGGAGACACAGAACCGGAAACAGGCTCCAGGCTCCGAGCCATCAGCCCAGAGCCTGACGCGGGGCTCGAACTCACGGACCGCGAGATCGTGACCTGGCTGAAGTCGGACGCTTAACCGACTGCGCCACCCAGGCGCCCCAACACCTCACTCTTCTTAAGATGTCCTCCCCTTCACGGTGGTTCACATGTCTTGAAGACTAGCTCAAGCGTCACATCCTTAAGGAAACCTCACCGGAACCCTGCCTCTGGACTTTCATGGCCCCTGTTATAATTTCCTCAAAAAATTATGATGATTATTTATATTTCCTTAGACTATAAGAAATCCAAAACAATAATTTACATTCATTTCTTGATCTCTAGCATATAGGTCATTGGCCGACTCATAAAAGTACTCATAAAGAAAAAAAGAAGGAAGAAGGAAGGAAAGAAGGAAGGTAGGAAGGAAGGAAGAAAGAAAGAACTTATGAATACTGAAACATTTATGAAAGACAGTGATGATCTCTAGTGTGGTAGATATTCACAGAGGAAGAGTCATATATAATGAAAATGTGTTTCAGGTTTCGATTGGGGTTATTTACTCATATCAGGAGAATATATTGTGCACCTTGATTTGAGCAACATATGTAACAAGAACTCTTATTTTATTTTTGTGACAAGGAGTCGGACTGAATGCTACTCCAACCAAATGGATTCGTCACTGGTGAAATAAGCAAACTCAAATAATGTTGATGATAAAATCATTGATCCCTGGAAAGAGATTTATAGTAGCTTGTGGATTGCTATGTGGAGTCTGGTCTTGGTTTTGAGTTCATCATTAGCTTAAATCCGTTTATTGAATAATAATAGCAATCGTAATATTTTAAGCATTGAGAGTTTACTATAACTTTTCATGCATTAACTCATTCAATACGCAGAAGAAATCTTTGGATTAGATATTATTATTATCCCCATTTTAGAGATGGGGAACTGGGTTGCAATATGTCTAATGACATGCTGATTATATCTGGAGATTAGATAAAGGTGAAATAAGGAGTTATCTAGTGGATCATAAAAGTAGGCTTTCAACAGAGCTCAGTAGACTGGAATAATGGATGAAAAATATGATTACTATGGTATGAGGAGTCTTTGACAGAAGTTTGTAAAAAAAAAAAAAGCTTTTAGTAAAGGCTTGTGAAAAATCTCAAATAATGGAACTGTTCAATAGGGAAATATTCGTAAGTTTATTTACTGACTCTTCTTAAGTCCCTGTCACTGACAATAAGAGCCAGGTAAATTTCCAATATCACTCCTTCTTGGAGATGGAACTCAATAATTTGACAACAGATGCATCAGAAATTTCTGCACACAGAATTACTGAAGCCAGTCCAAGTATTATTACAACATTTCATTACCATATTCCAGGATAACCTGCCAATTTCACCTCTTGTCCTTCAACTTTGTCATTTATCATCCTTAATGATGCAGTTTCCCAGTCTTGGAAAGAGCAGCTGCTAGGTACCTATAGGATACCCTCCTCAGCTAATTCTTCTCAGGTGGTGTCTCCTCACTCAAAGCGTGTTAGGGAACTGAGGCAATTTACAGATATCCAAGTTCAATACCACATTCGTATGATCATTTAGATCATTTAGACGGGAGTATTTGGAACTTTTAGGCACATTTTGTATGGGAAATGGTAGCAATTCTCAACTTCATTTCTCATGAGTAGAAATAGTCTATAAAATAAGCAATGTATAACCATGTATAACCAGGTATTTTTTATAATATGATCCTTTTCACACGTCCTCCATACCATCTACTGAGGCCTCCAAAAACCTTGTAACAACAAAGAAAAACGTGAACTTATAACCCCCAACTAATTTATGGATCAGGCAGGTCTGTAAGTAGTGGTCTTGAGGTAGAGGTCTCAAGGGTAAGTGGTGAAACAAGAAAAACGAAAAACAGCTCTCTTCGAACCACTCTTCAAATCTATTTGAAGAAATATGACAAAATGATAAATTTGTGCTTTGGGTGTGAAATTATTTATTATTTATAAAATACATCCGTGGTATCTTTCTTTTTTAACGTTTATTTATTTTTGAGAAAGAAAGCACAAGTGGGGAACATGCAGAGAGAGAGGGGGACAGAGGATCTGAAGCAGGGTCTGTGCTGACAGCAGAGAGCTCAATGCGGGGCCTGAACCCATGAACCATAAGATCATGACTCGAGCCGCAGTTGGACACTCAACCAACTGAGTCACCCAGGCATTCCTGTCTGTGATTTCTTTTTAATGCGACTTGTTGTTATATTTCTAAATAAAAAAGATTGACCAAGTCTTTAAATGATTTTAGAAATAATACTCAGAATTTTAAAAAATCTTTCCAACCGGTTAACCTATAGCAAAATTGCTCCAGTAAGAATTAAATGAAACTTTGAACTAAATGAACAATATTGTCTTTCCACCCCTACCCCAATATTTATCAACAGGGGTTCAAATATCTGTTGTAAGCTGTAACATCTTCTATCAATTATAATACTGATATAATATTTCAGTTAGATTTTATAATACCCATAATATCTAAAGGAAATATATGTATATAGGTACATATTTATAGACATAAATATACCTAAGGGATTGTTTCTGTTTCTTCTTGTATTTTTTTCATAAGTTGTGATTTTCAAGGAATTTATCCATTTTATTTGATCAATTTATTGGCATAAAGTTATTCATAATATTCCAATATAAAACTTTAACATCTTTAGACACCACCTCTAGAATGCCTCTGTGAGGAGCTTGGCCAAACTTTTTCCTCAGTGAAACAACCATTTAATTGGTGAAAATCATTATTTTTTTTTTTAATATTCAAAGTGTCTTGAAATTGACCTAAAACCATTCAGCAAATAGGAAAGCATTTGCCAGACAGTCTGCTATAGCTCAGTAAGAACAAGGGTCACATGCATCTGAGTCATGAACTGCTTTTATTCTCCCTTCGCCCAGTTCTGCTACCGAAGTTTTCCTTGGCTTTTGGCCTATGGCTTTGGTTTCACCCTAAGAGGAACAGGGCACCAGTGTTTCTCATCCCTGGCACCCACCCTACAGCTCTGTGTCGTAAAAGTTCTATTGTGACCGGGCATGATGCAGAGCACTGGGCTCCCTTTCCTCACCTAACTCTTAGCACAGAATGTCCATGCTAGCTTCAGCATGCCAATAAGTTGCTGGGGCCTAATGACCCCTTACCCCATACTCCTTATCCCAGCATGCTTGCAGGCCAGAGATTCCATGCTGAGAAGGGCAAGCCTAGAAGACCGGGAGCCAGTAGGCCTTTCTCTGGTGTCTAAAAAGAGGCTCACTTCAGGAAAAACAGGCAACTTTTTCGACTCCCAGCAGGTTCACTGGAGAGGTAGATGGTGAATACCGATGGCAGCTCCAGAGCTCCACCTGAGAAGACTGACTTTATCTGAAATAGAATGGAGAGAACTCCAGGCCTACAGCCATTGGTCAAAGATACTGAAGCTCTCGGTGGAGAGCAATTAGGAGGAGTCTGCTAGCTCAGCGAAATAAGCAAAATCACAGGGCAGGCAGAAGTTTAGAAGAGAAATAGCCAAAAGAGCCCTCCTGTGATCACAGTCAACTCCGGGTTCTAGAAGCCTATGTGCATGTTCTAGGCTGCATCCATATGGGACTAATGAGAGAAGAACATGGGACAGGCTTCAAAAGCATACCCCAAACCACACACAAATTCATTAGCAAAGGGCAGAAGCCTTACTGGCTCAAGACACTTCAGTATAACCTCAGACCAACCACTGGCTGAACAATAAGCCACTCTCACCTGGGAACATTAGAAATGCAGGCTTAAATCACACTCATCCCCAGTGGCCTGGAAGATTGTATGCATGCCCAAGGCTGAACTCTCTCAGGAGTGACCAGAAAGAGTACCTCTGAGCTATTAGTTTCTGGATGAAAGCAGTGCAGTCATGAACTCCCTGAATTGTGAAAGCAGCCTCTTAGACACATACATCCAATTGTCAAAGGCAAAAATATAACTGACTAAGGGGACATAAGCATAAACTTTGACCAATAAATACTTATGCTGACCTGAGGTAACCTCTAGAAAGCTAAAAAAATAAAACAAAGGGGAAAAATATCTGAGTAAGGGATGTCATAGGGACCGGACACTGTAAGGAAAATAGACTTCACAGTATTCCAACTGTCACTAAACAAATGAACAAAGAGTCAAACAAACGGTAATCAGGGCCAGAGGGATAGAATCAGTATCCGGTATTGCTATAACATATTGTATAAAATGTTCAGTTTCAACAACAAAAAAAGTGAGACATGCAAAGAAACAGGAATGTATGATTCATATCAACATCGGTTTAATGACTGTAACCAGTATACCTTACAAATGTTATGTTAGTAATAGAGGAAACTCACTGTACTGTCTTTGTGATTTTTCTATAAACCTTAAACTGTTCTAAAGCAAAGTTTTCTGAAAAACAAAAATAAATAGATTTAAAGAGTTGTAAAGTACCATAACCTAAATGAAAAATTCAGTAGAAGGGCTCAACCGTAGATTTGAGTTGGTTGAAAAAAGGACCAATGAGCTTATAGATCAATAATGATTATACAGTCTGAAGAACAGAAACAAAAAGGAGTAGAGAGAAATGAACAGAACCTCAATAGAAATTGTGGCATACCATTAAGTGTACAAACACATATATAACAGAAGTGCCAGAAAAAGAGAGGGAAAAAAAGAGACACAAAAAACATCTAAACATAGGTGAAAACTTCCCCAATTTGATGGAAAACACTAATCTACATCTTCAAGAACCTTATCAAGCTCCAACTAGGATAAACAAACACAAAAATCTACATGTGGCTACTTCAGAGCCAACGTGATGGAAGAAGAAGAGACCATCTTAAAAGCAGCAAGGGAAAAGTGGCTGATCATATACAAAGAAACTGCAATGAGATTAACAGTTGACTTCTCATCAGAAATCATAGCAGTCAAAAGGGAGTGGGATAACATGTTCAAAATGTTGAAAGGAGGGGCACCTGGGTGGCTCAGTCAGTTAAGCTTCCAACTTCGGCTCAGGTCATGATCTCACGGTTCATGAGTTCAAGCCTCATATCAGGCTGTGCACATACAGCATGGAGACTGCTTTGAATTCTGTCTGCCTCTCTCTCTGCCTGTCTCCTGCTCACACTTTGTCTCTTTGTCTCTCAAAAATAAACATTTTTTTTAAATGTTGAAAGGAAAGAAAAACCCGTCAACCTAGAAACTATGTCCAGCAAAACTATCTTTCAAAAGGTGAAATAAAGACATTCCCAGAAAATTAAAAGTGAAAGAATCCATTGATAGGACACTTGCCATAAAAGCAATACTGCAGGGAATTCTTCAGACTGAAAGGAAGTGAGACCAGACAGTAATTCAAATCCACATGATAAAGAAACAACAACAAAGACTTCTGATAAGGATAATTATGTAGGTAATTGTTTACATTTTCTATATCACTTAAACTATTAAACCTCTATATTTGTGATCTCCTTTATTGTCCTAGCATGTTTAAAAGATAGAATATTATATAAAAATATTATATAAATATAAAGATAATAAATTGTTGGGTTTGTTACCTATATGTTATATATATATATATATATATATATATATATATATATGTATATATATATATATATATACACACACACACACCATATATAAGCAATTGTATAATATGTTATATATGTTAATAATAATGTATATATTACACATATATATGTAACAGTTTAAAAATAATACACACACACACACACACACACACACACACAGAGGAAAGAGGAAAGTATCCTCTCTTTCATTCCCAATAATGGTAATTCATGCTCTCTCTCTTTTCTGTTTCCTTGAAGAGTCTAGAGAGAAGTTTATTTATCTTTTTAAATAGCCAACTTTTTACTGTTGATTTTCTCCTTGCCTTCAATTTTATTGACTTGAATTCTTATCTTTATTATTTTTTTTCTTCTATTTACTTTGGGTTTAAATTGAACTTCTTTTCCTGGCTTCTTCAGGTGGCAGCTTAGATAATTGATTTTATAACTTTCCTCAGATCTAATATAAACAGTTTAAAGTAATGCATTTCTTCTAAGCGTTTCTTAAGCTGTTCCCATAAATTTTGATATATTGTGGTTTTATTGTCAGTCAGTAAGATATTTTTTAATTTCTCTTGTGAATTCTTCTTTGAGCTATTTTCATTATTTAGAACTGCTGTGTGTGAGGGGCACATGGGTGGCTCTGTCCGTCAAGCTTCCAACTTTGTCTTAGGTCATGATCTCATGGTTCATGAGTTTGAGCCCCACATCAGGCTGTCTGCTGTCAGAGCCCACTTCAAATTCTCTGTCTCCCTCTCTCTGCTCCTCCCCCACTTACCCTTGCTCTGTCTCTCTCTCTCTCACAAAAATAAATAAACATTTTTAAAAAAGAACTGTTGGGCATTAATCTGTGAAAGATTAGTACGGTCAAAGCTACTTCACCATTATTTGAACCTGAGACAACTATAGTTCTCTTAAAATTTATTTTAACACAAAAATTGAAAGACATTTTGCAATTTCATATGTTGAAACCAGGATAAAGTCTTATGACATTATTTAAATGACCTAAAAAAGATATTTCATAGTGAACATAGCCCCTAAAAGGGCTTAACTAAAACTTATAAATAAGGAATAGGTCATGGCAGCCTCTTGATTGGATGAATTTGGTCAAAGTGAATGTATTTTGCAGAGATATAGACCTAGATTGAAATCCTAGCTCTAAAATTCACTAGCTGTATGAACTTGAATGAGTTCACATCTCATAGCATCCGTCTCCTAACCTTCAAAATGGAGATAATACTTATCCAGTGGAACTCTACGACTTAAATTAACAAATACATGTGAAGCAGCCATTACAGTTATCTGATACATGATGTTAGTGTCCTTCCTCACCATCCATATGGTAAGCAATAGCAAAAACAACAACAGCTAACTCCTCAGAAAAAGAAGCTCTAAAGAACCGTCATACAACTTAATTATTAAAGACCATGGAATGCTAACCCCAAGGTCAGAAGTCATCTATTTCAACTTTCTCATTTCACTGGTAAGAAAACAGATACACAAATTCACTCTTCCAGTGACTTAACAACCTTAACATAGGAATGCCTCCGAGTTCCCAAGGCCAAATGCAGTGGATCACAGTATGTTCTGGATAAGCATTTATTAAATAGCAGACTGAATGAGTGTGTGGATGTATGAATTGCCATGGATCACACTTACTGTGTTTAAAAGACTCTAAAATGCCATGAACAGGGGCTCCTGGGTGGCTCAGTTGGTTAAGCACGGGACTCTTGGTTTCAGCTCAGGTCATGACCTCATGGTTTCGTGGGTTCAACCCCTGCATCGGGCTCCGTGCTGGCAGTGCAGAGCCTGCTTGGGATTCTCTGTCTCCCTTTCCCTCATTCTATCTCTCTCAAAGTAAACAAGTAAACTTAAAAAAAAATGTTTTCATGGGGTGCCTGGGTGGCTTGGTCGGTTAAGCGTCCGACTTCGGCTCAGGTCATGATCTCACGGTCCGTGAGTTCGAGCCCCGCGTTGGGCTCTGTGCTGACAGCTCAGAGCCTGGAGCCTGTTTCAGATTCTGCGTCTCCCTCTCTCTGTGCCCCTCCCCTGTTCATGCTCTGTCTCTCTCTGTCTCAAAAATAAATAAACGTTAAAAAAAAAATTTTTTTTAAATACAAAAAAAATGTTTTCAAATGACATGCACTGTAAGACATACCATTATTTTATGTATCTCTGATAAAAAAGAAACACCATCGATTAAACTATATATGCATCCTGATTTCACAGATATTAAAATTTGACCAAATACATCTTTTAAAATCTATGAAATAAAGTGTAAATCAGTGATAGACAGAAATCCAGGTTTCCTAATTCCCAGTCTAATGCTTTTCTATTTTATTTTTTTACAGTACAACACTGCCTCAGTCATTCGATAACGATATTTCAAAAATCATTCCCTTAAGCATCCTGTAAGTAAACATTTTTTCTGTTCAAATGAAAATACTCTTAACTTTAAACCCTTGATGAGGTCATATCTAGAGATACTTTTGTTCAAATGATTTCCAAAAAGAACAAAAACAAACCTAAAAAGTTGGTGGATACGGAACATAAGACAGGCACTTATAAAAACAAAAAGAATTGGGAGGATATAATCTGGAGATGGGTGGCAACAGCAGGTAGAGGGAAATTGGGAAGCTACAAGGAACATTATTTGCCAACTTAATTTTTGTCCTCGTCGTCCTTGCTTATTGTAACCTTTGTTTACTGCAAATCCTAAAGGTAGGGGAAATTTTTCTTTTCTTTTTTTCTTTCTTTTCCTTATATTTTTTATTGTGGAAAATTTGAAACATACAAAAATGGAAATAATAAAATAAACTCTTAAGTACTCATTCCTCCACTTTAATGATTATCACTTCATGGTCCACTGAGTTTCATCTACAGCCCTGCCCTACCCCTTGTTCTTTTGAAACAAATCTGAGACATTAATATCATTTCATCTGTAAATATTTCAGTATGTACCTCTTGGGGAAAATGATTCAATCTGCTAGAGAAATTTTCTCTGAAATTAGAATCCTTTCTTTTCTTGTAATTGATTATTATGTGTCAGCCATTTTCTTTTAAAGGTTATTTATTTTTATTTTTGAGCGAGACAGAGAGAGCATGACAGGGGAGGGGCAGAGAAAGAATCCCAAGCAGGCTCCATGCTGTCAGTACAGAGCCCGATGAAGGGCTCAAACTCACAAAACCATGAGATCATGACTTGAGCAGAAACCAAGAGTTGGATGCTTAACTGACTGAGCCGCCCAGGCACCTCTGTGTCAGCCATTTTCTTAGCTATAGTCTAAAAATATATCTATAGTTTTATGGATGCATGAAGAAGTGTTTACAACTGTAATCATTACAAAAGACTGCAGACTAACATGAAAATACTGCTTAACTTGTAACCAGAAAAATCAAAGTAATGTAAAAAAATATTTGAGTAGAAAAAATTCTATGTGTACATACATTGTATTCAATCTAAAATCAACTTTTATGAAACCCTCAAAAGCATCAGGAACAACACTAGGTAGTAAGTAGGTAATCAGAGGTAAATCAAATGTAATTAAATCTCAGTCTTTGCCTGAGAAGCTCATCCCATTAGGGAGGCCAGACATGTGGACAGAGGACAAATGTTCTGGGATGCGTGTTCCCAGAACACAAGAGGAAAGAGCAAGAGTAGACATCACTCCCAAAATGTTACTGAAACAGAGAGGGAACAATTAATTCTGCATTCCTAGGAACTGGAGTGGGGAATCAATAAATTTGACCAAGGGTACAGTCAGGGGACTGTATTCTAGATGCCTCTTGGAAGATGAGTAAGCGTCGGTCAAATGGACAAGATGGAAAGTACAAGTCTGGTTTTCAGTTCAAAGTCTGCAAATAAAAACATGAAAAGTAGAGCATCTGTCTTGTGATACATACTTGGCAATTTTTCCTTAGTTTTTACTCTCTTGCTATTTGTGGCATTCCTTCCTCTTCCTGGAAAATGTTAAAGTACTTTGGAAAAACTCCCTGCATGATATCTACTAAGTGTTCAGGGTATCACTATTTTTCTGTGCTCCATCTGGGTCCTTGGACTCATGGACCTTCTTATAAAATAAGACTGCCAAGATGTTCTAATATCTACTGTCATCACATGGCCCCTCTTGCTTGTATCTCAGTCTCTAGAATCTTGTCTCTGGTATGAACCACTAGCTCGATTTGCACCTGAAGTGTTCAAGGACATGCTGTTGACACAGTGGTGTCTAGAAGCCAGATAGACGGCTTCAGGCCAGAGAGCTGCTGTGGAAAACTGTCCACATCTACCTAAATTAGAACTGACAACCAGCCCTGGATTTATATCATAAGATTCTTCAGTTTGGAACGTTGGACACTAGCTGGAAAAAACAAGGGCACAAACTGAGTTTTTCTGTTTCCTTGTTTTGCTTTGGGGCACCTCCTTTGTAAAAATGTCTCTTTATTTTAAAGGAAAATATTTCTGAAGCCCAAATGATTAATCAAAAGGAGTTATTCCATTGTACTGTCCAAAGTGACCTCAATGTAGCCCATGGTTAGTGTTTGTGCTGAAGAAATGGGAGGGTGCAAAGACTCTGAAGTATGTTACCCTCCCACTGATGCGGGCTGTAGATTTTGCTATAGAGAATTTATGTTGTGGAAAAAGTTGGCTATTGTTAACATGTGGGACATGTTTTAAAATTCTTGCCTCTTACTCGAAGCTAATGGTAAGGTATTATGACTAATGACAGATCTACAGTCTCCAAAGTAGGGGGCCTGCATCCAGAGGATTTGTGAGAATCCTTTAGATGTGGTAAACAATAATGACACAAGTTTTATTTATATTTATTTGATGTACAAATTGTAGAAAGGCAACGAAGCTCTACTGATCTTGCATACGGGGATTGATGCTGCCTCCACGTTCCGGTTCTTATATGCCATATAAAACCCAGGGGAGCCCGAGAAGGATGGAAGAACTATAAATTGGAACAGTTGACAGCGTATCCCCTAATCTCCACTTACCAGCTGCAATATGTTGCAGTTCACACGCTATAGGATGCTATCGATGCGGTTAATTTTCTAAAAATCAGTCCTTTTAATAACACAAATAAAATTAAGCACTTTACGTACACATTTTATATCATACAAAATCCAACCCACTTAAGATCAAAAAGTATGGAAAGTCACACCGCCTCTCTTGATTCTAACCTTCAGTACTTGTCTTAGAGCTGATCAGATGTACCCCCTCATTATGGATCCTTCCAGAGACATACTATGTACATGCATTAAGATAGCATAACTCCATCACCACCACCCTTTTTACTGTAGTAGTGGCAGCCCGCATGTATTTTGAACCTTAAATTTTTTCACTGGCTATTCCATAGAGACAGGTCCCTATCAGCACACTGAGTTTTCGTGCTCTTTTTTATGGCTGCACCGTATTTCTTTGTATAGCTATACCATGATCGATTTATCAGTGCCCAAAGAGTAGATATTTATGTTGTTTCAGTCTCTTGCTATCGCAGATAACGCTGCATCGCATAACGCTTTTGATGTGCCATTTTAAACACCATGTTCGTATAGCTGTTAGATAAATTCTTAAGAGGTTGAATATCTGGACCAAAAAGTGTGTGCATTTGCAATTTTGAAAGATACTGCCAAATTAACTTCATAAATGTTGTACCAATTTACACTCCCACCAGCAATATATGAGCATGTCTGTTCCCCATCGTCCTGCCAACAATAAATATCTTTGCATAATTGGAGTTTGGGATTGAAAAATGAGTATCATGATTTAGTAAGATGAGCCAAGAATGAACTTCTTCCATTTGGATCTATCTTTCTTTCTAAGGCACCCCTTTTCCAGCAATGACATTCCTTAAAACTCTGCGCTAAAATAAAGACCTTAAAACCACACCTTCAAATACTATACTACAAAGTATTTACCAAAAAAATTTAAAACTAATGAAGGCTATGCAATCCCAGTTTATATTATACTGTACTGTTTATATCATCAAGAAAATTGTATTTAAACATTGTTGATTTCATATTTAGCTTAACCCTTTTAAAAGTCTACTTTATGTAGGTTTATATGTATACACACACTATATATATGTTTCATGATAAACACACGATTAGCATTTTAGAGTATTATATAATTTTTGAGTACAAATTTTTCTGTATACATTTTTGCTGATGGAGCCTAGGACAAAATCATTTTAAAGACCACTGGTCTACATCATCTAAATTACCTGGTACTCATAAAAATAAAGGATGTCTAAAATTCACAAGTATTTAAAACATGTAACTTTTTCCTCTGTTTAACCTCCTTCCAGGGGCAGCAAAATTCTGTCTGGGAATCTGGGCATCGGTCTATTACTTATGATCTGTAAGGCTCCACCCAGAGTGAGCTTCAGGTATCACCAGGTGGCCAGGAGAAAAAGCTTTTTTCTCTTAGAGCGGATTATAATGAAAAGTCTACAGTCTTCGCTCGTCCCTAAAAGGACGAGTAGAGAAAAGGGGGCCGAGCCTCTTCATGGGCACGACGCCCCTCACCAGGAGTTGGGGGGAGGGAGGCTGATGATCTCCCTGCAGAAAAGACTTCGCGTATTTCTCCCACCGCAGGGGTTTCTGGGAAATGAGAACAAGTCTTCCAACAGCTGCTCCTGGAGTCTGGCTCTGGCCAGGGCTTCCTTCCCCAGCAGCAAATATTACCCCTCTTGGCAGAGGTTCCTGACCACAGCTCCTACCAGAAACTAGTCTTCCTTCTCCTTGAACGGCTCCTGGATTCCTCAGTTCCTGGACGTCTCAGTACAACCTCCCCCTGAGGAGCGTCTCTGAGAATTGACCGCTAAAAGCCACTCTCTAGGGGCACGGCTATTTTAAAGTGTTTTTCCTGAAATTTTTTTAACCTGGAAAACACAGAAAACGATTAAAAAAAAAAAAAAAGCAAAAGAAAATGAACTATTATAAAAATAGGTAATTAAGTATAACATTACAGTTCAGAGATAACTGCTATTAACCTTTTACCATGACTCCAGTCCTTTCTCGGGATAGAACATGGTCTTTTGTGTAATGGGATTGTATGGGATACACAGTTTTGCATTCTAATTTTTGCTCTCAGTGGAATGCCATGAAAATTTCCCATGCCATGAAAAGCACTGTCAAAATAACTTTTAACAGTGACTACTTACCAGATCATGTTATGACTGAATACCATTTAGCTGTCCCACCACTGCCGGGTGTTGGGGCTGTTTTCAATGTTGTACTCTAATTTATCTACTGAACATCTTGGTGTAATGAATTTTTGCTAACGATCCTGAGTTCAAATTTCAGATTCTATCCTTAAGATGAATTCCTGAAAATAGCCAGAGCTTATGGATAGCTCTTGAGCCGTGGGCACTCTCTATATTTCCACTAAGAGTTCTGTCTCACCACACCACATGTATTCACTGCGCGTCCACTGCTAATTTAGTAGGGGAAAATGGTAAGTTGATGCTGCTATAATCTGTACTTCTTTAATCACCAGTTAGATTAAAAAGCTTTTGTGTATTTTTCCTAAGTATTTTTTTGTACGATAAAAGCAGCACAAACTGACCGTAGGAAATTTGCAAAAAAGAAGCGTATAAATAAAAATCATCGTAAATGCACAACTGAGAGAGATCATACATACTTAGTATTTTGCTTTTTATCAAAATCTTATCCCAATGAGAACTTTTATGTATTCACATAATTGGATCATATAGTGTATGTAATTTAGGAACTTAGTCTTCATTTACAACATTTTTCCCATTTTTAAGAATGATTTGAAAATATAACTTTAGACAGCTGCATAACTTACTACTATTCATTGAATTACAATAGTTTACATAAGCATTATCTTTTGTTAAGCATCTAGTTATGATTTTTAATACAAATAGTGATATTTTCTTATTTATTTAGCATTTATTTGATTACAAACAAAGTTAAATATCAAAATGCTTACTGGCTGCTGTACTTTTGCTTCTGTGGATCATTAGTTTATATCCCTTTGTTCATTTTCTACCTGGAATTCATGGTTTTCTTACTTATTTGTGACAGCTGTTTAGATTTTAAAGATATTAACCCCTTCCCGGTTCTATTTATACCAAATAATTTCCCCATTTCAGTTGCTTGACTTTTATTTCTATTTATTTGACATGAAAAAGCTTTACATTTTTCTTTGGTCAAATGTATTTACCCATGCTTCCCTTTGAAGCTTTGTCTATTGCTTTTATGCATTAAATATATACATATTTTTTCCAAGCCAAACTCAGTTAAATATTCAACTCTGTCCTTCAATTCTTTTGCTTTTTAGTATTTATATATTTGACATTGAGTTATTTAATTTATATAGAACTTGCTTGGGGATAGGGTAACTATTTTTAAAATAATCATATTTCTACATTTTTTGTCAGTTTGAGAACTTTTTCTTTCATAGAGAAAAATCATTATATATGGTGAGACTCACTTAGAATCAAAATTACCCTTGAAAAACCCTTTATGTAGCACCCAAAATATCATGTGCAGATATATAGTCTCCCTATATACTCAACACAGCTACTGTCTTCTTAAGTGGTAGAATAATTGATATTTTTTAATATGTATCATAACCCAGTTAAGCCAGTTTTTAATTCTAGAATAGCACACAATATGAGAAATTCTCATGCTGTGAGAGGCTCCAAGGAACTGAGATTGAAGAAATAGAAAGTTCCTAGGTCTCTTTTACATTCACTTACTCTGAGGCACGTGGTCAAAGAGTGGAAGGGAAGGCATGTGGAGATCACCTGTTCTATTGAAATTCTCCAGTCTCTTTCTCTGTTTTTCCCCTCCCTTAATATAAGTTAAAGATATATATGATGTGAGCCATGCTAACCCTTCTTGGATCACACTTCTCTGCCCTCTCTAGCTATTCTCCAGCTGCCTCTCTCCCCTTTGTTAAAGGTACACCCTGGTGGTCCCTACAATAATGTTCCAAGCCATCCTAGAATCCATTGCTTCCTGAGTGTCATTTTCAAGTATCTGGAGAAGCACTGGCCAATAGAAATATCATATAAGCCATATATTCCATTGTAAATTTCCTACTAGGCATCTTTTAAAAGTGAAAAGAAAGAAGAGAGATTAATTTTAATAATGGATCTTATATAATCCAATAAATGGATCACATCAATGTGTAATCAACATCAAAATTACTGTGGTATTTTACATCTTTTTAAAATACCAAGTCTTCAAAATAGGATGTATATTTGACAACTTGCAGCATATTTAACTGTAACTATCAACATTTCAAGTGTTCAAAAGCTACATATGGCTAATGGCTACTGTATTAAAATGGTGCGGATTTAGAGGGCTTATTAACAATCTTAAATTCATCACGAACTCATGAGCAGCTATATTTTTGTGCAAGTGCTCTAAAAACTAACTCCCCAGTGATCCCATGCTACACCATTTAAAAAGTAAATCAGGGCCACCTGGGTGGGGCATCTGACTTCGACTCAGGTCATGATCTCGAGCTCAGGAGTTCGAGCCCCGCATTCGACTCTTGCCTGTTGGCCTGCAGTCCACTTGGGATCCTCCACCCTGCCCCCCTCTCTGCCCCTCCCCCACTCTCTGTCTCTCTCAAAATAAAATAAACTGAAAAAAAAAAGTAAATCGAAGTGGGGCACCTGGGTGGCTCAGTTGGTTGAATGCCTGACTCTTGATTTCAGCTTAGGTCATGATCCCTGGGTAGTGGGATCCAGATCTGTGTCAAACTCCACACTAAGCATGGAGCCTGCTTGGTATTCTCTCTTTTTCAATCTCTCTCTCTCTCTCTCTCTCTCTCCCTCTCCCCCCCATCTACCTCCCCCACTTGCCCACTCTCTCTCTCTAAAATAAAATTTTCAGAACATTTTTTTAAAAAGTAAATTGAAGTAAGAATGAGATGCTGCTTATTTTTCTTCTCTTATCCTCCCTGTGGAATTATTTCTTTTCTCTGCATCCATAATCTTTAAGTTCTGGGTTGTTTTTTTTTTATTTTTTAAATGTTTATTTTTGAGACAGAGATAGAGCAAGTGGGAGAGGGGCAGAGAAAGAGGGAGACACAGAATCCGAAGCAGGCTCCAGACTCTAAGCTGTCAGCACAGAGCCTGACTCAGTGCTTGAACCCAAGAAACTGTGAGATCATGACCTGAGCTGAAGTAGGACGCTAAGCCAACTGAGCCACCCAGGCACCCCTAAATTCTATATTTCTATAACCCTATTGCTTTGTGTTGGACAGAGGCAGCCCTGGGACAGGGCAGTGAATTAGTCCCTGAGACCCCTCCATGAAAAAAATGGGACAGAAACAATATATTTTCTGCCTTTGGTGACTTAAAATCTGTTTCCCCCCCATTATGTACTCCTTTTTCCAATTCTAAAAGCGTAACAGATATGATTTTATTTTTAACTGGGTTTATTTTAGGGTTTTAAGCATTACTAAACACAGAATAACTGGGTTTATTTTAGGGTTTTAAGCATTAGTAAACACAGAATATACACCTTCTGCACAGCTAAGTTTATATGCCTTTGAGAAGGAGCATGCAAATGGGGCTTTTGCTGGCATTGTTTTAAAATAAATAGAAAGCTCTCAGTAAACTTTTACATCACTCTGCAACATGTTTTGTTAGAAAAGCCTGTGGTAGTATCTAAAATTGTGTAAATCATCAGTTTTTAATCTGGCAGGAAGTAGATAGTGGCCCATTAAACTTTCGTAATTAAATTTTCCCTGTACTCCCCCATAGAACCATTATCTGAGTTTTCTAATTAACACAAGAGGAGGGAGTCAATTCAGATTGATGGGATCTAGAGCCATCCCCTTTCATTTTAATGACCTTTAATAAACTTTTATTACTATTGATATTGATAATTATAATACACCCTTTAATTCTGCAATGTGATTCTAAGGACCTTTTCAAAAATTGCAAAATTCACCTTTAAAGCTAGAGTAGACAGAATTATTATATTCCCAAATGCTGTGCATTTAAGGCGGTGACTTTAAGTGAGCTGAAGGGTAGATAGACATCACAGAAATGGCTTTTCCTTTCCTTGATCCACAATGCAGGACCTCAGCCCTGACATAGCCTCCCAGTTTCAGAGCACAGCTCCCTTTCCAAGAATGGCAATCAGGTTGAATTGGAAGTTATTTCATGATAAATAATCCACAGGGAGTAAGGTGGAGTTTGCTATATTTGCTGTATTTTCAACTGGAAAAGCCTTAAGACTGGGACGTCAGATGCCTAAGAGGACCAGTCATCAGGCAAGCTACACTGGTTTCCCAGAATGATTTCGTGATGTTTTGCCAGAGGTTTTATAGTTTTATATCCTTTCAGAGCGCCACTCCTTTCATTGAAACTGGTCCTTCTGGGTGAGAAAATGATCTGCCAACATAAACATCTAAGCACTGAGAGGAACTCTCCCACTATTACTATCATTTGCTTTGGAAGCTGCAAGATAAGCATAAAACTAAAAGTATAAGCTATTGGGGTCATGTGCATAGTACATGATGGAGGTGGGATTTAGCTAATGTTCTCACTCACCCAGCCATGCTGCCCACAAAATCACAAAATCACTGTGTTGAACTCCCAGTGCCTTGATGAATGAAATCAGAAGTGGTGAAGTTGAGATCTACCAAACTCAGGGTGTGTAGGGAAGACCGAATGCAATAGTTTCATAATCTCCTCATGTACAAAGTCAAGATTAGAATATTTTGTGCCATAAGAATGTTGTGAGGGTTAGATAAGATAAGGTATATAACATGCTTAGCATAGTGTCTGTTTCAACAAATGGTATTCTCATTTTTATTATAAATATTGTTTTCACATGCTCTTTTTTTTTTTTTGTATCTCACCTATGTGTGTGTGTGTGTGTGTGTGTGTGTGTGTGTGTGTGTTTTAATCTCACTTGTTTTTTTTTTTTTCAAAGTTCAAGTGTTTGGTGTTTGGTATCCCAATATACAAAATATATACACACACACACACACACACACACACACACATATGTGTGTGTGTGTGTGTGTGTGTGTATAATTAACATCTAGACTTACCTAAGGGAAGAGATTAGAAGGGCACACTCAAGATCACAATCATTGTTTTCAAAGATTTTATAATCTAGCTGTTGTAGTAACCTAAGGACGAGGTTGTACCAGCCTGTTCTTGTATAATAGCAAAAGGAATAGAGGAGAAAGGAAAAATGTGAAAGGCGTTTAAACAGCAAAAATCATGATTTTACATTTATTTCTAAATTTAGTTTCCAAGAACAATGGACATGTTTTAAAATACTTGTTGAGGAGAAGCCCCGTTTCGTAACATGTTGGACTACCTGGGACCAAATATGCCCTCCCACTGAACACAACAAGAAAAGTGTATGTGTGGGAATACGTAAGGCAATCATTTTTGGAGAGTGTGGAGCTCATTAGAGACGAGAAGTAAATGAAGTAAGACTCCTTCCTCACTGCCCTGAGTTTCTGTCTGCAGGCACTTGCAGGGCAGTGAAGAGGTCCCAAAGAGAGCATGGCAATTTCATTCAGCTGAGAAAATACAGATCAGTTTCAGAAGACTGAGGTGGCTAGAGAGGGAAGAGAACTGTGTGGACAACAAGCTCCAGAAATGTTCCTAGAGGTCCCGTGAGCTATTGAATACTAACTTCACATGCATAAGGTGAAAATCCATGAGGCCAGGCAAACAGCAATGCAAGAACTGTATGCAGGACTATTCCCACAACTCAGGCAAGGTTGAGAAACACTTTCATTGGAGAACACAAAGAGGTTGCACTTTATCAGTTATGCTAAACCAGTCCTAGAATAAAGGATACTCTAGATCAGAATTGACATGAATGGTTTAAGGGCCAAATCCAGTCCGTGACCTTGTCTCATACGGGCCCCCAGCTAAAGATAGTTTTTACCTTTTTAAAGTGGTAAAAAGAAGAAAAAAGAGAGGAGGAGAAGGAGGCTATAGAATATATAGCAGATATCAGGTGTGATATAGAAAACTTAAAATATTTACTACCCAGCTCTTCATAGGAAAAGTTTACTGACCCTGCTCTAGACCTACTGTAGACCAATGTAAAAAGTCTAAAACATAGCCTTTGAAATAATCAAACTGATCTTCAGTTCATTTATTTTATTTTTTAAGATTTTATTTATTTATTTATTTATTTATTTATTTTAAATTTTTTTAATGTTTATTTTTGAAGGAGAGACAGAGCATGAGTGGGGGAAGGGCAGAGAGAGAGGGAGACACAGAATCTGAAGCAGGCACCAGGCTCTGAGCCATCAGCACAGAGCCCGATGCAGGGCTTGAACCCACGAACCTTGAGATCATGACCTGAGCCGAAGTCGGACACTTAACCTACTGAGCCACCCAGGGGCCCCAAGATTTTATTTTTAAGTAATCTCTACACTTAACGTGGGACTTGAACCTATAACCCCGAGATCAAGAGTTGCGTGCTCTACCAACCAGCCAGGTACCTCAAGAAATAGTTGGCTGATCCTTAGTGAATTTAACTTCCAACCAGAACAGGGTCCAACATCCTGTAAACAGATACAAGAAAATCTAGCATTTAACAGCATACAATTCACAAATCTTTAGCATCCGATGAAGAAGTTATTAGACATACAAAAAAGCTGGAACATTCTGCCCATAAGCAGAGGAAAAATTACTCAATAGAAACTGACTCAGAAGTGACAAACGTGATGGAGCAAACAGACAAGAACTTTAAGCAGCTTTTGTGAATATGCTCAACAATTTAAAAGAGAATATTGTGGTAATGAGGAGAGAAATAAAGCGTATATAAATGAGCCAAACAGAATTTCCAAAAATGAAAAATAAAGAATCCAATATAGATGTTTACTGTGTGGGATTAATAGATTAGATTCTGCAGAAAAAGGGATTAGTGGATTTGTATACATATCAATAGAAGTTATCCAAACTGAAGCACAGAAGAAGTTTGAAAAAAAAAATGAACAGAGCTTTAGCGACTTATAAAACAACATAAAATGGATTAACATATGTATAATTAGAATCCCAGAAAAGAAGGATGGAGAGAAATATTAGGGAAGGAAATATGGTTAAAATGTGCTAAATTTGATGAAAGCTATAAATTTGCTGATTTAAGAACCTCAATAAGCCCCAAGCAAGATAGACACAAAGAAAACACCCCAAGACAAATTATAATACTTGTAGATACTTGAGGTTGTGCATTTGTCAAAACCCTTTGAACTTTTCAGCCCAAAGAGTGAACATTAACATAACATATGCATTTGAGATAAATCACTTAGGAGGTTTAGAAAATACCAGGATGGAATGCAGAATGTTACAGAACAATCTAGCTGTATGACAAATGTATAAAACAACCTCAAAGAAAGGGTCAGAGGGAAAGGGATGATTTTAGTAACTTTAGAAATAAAGTGTTTGAAACTAAAAAGAAATTTTATGTAAGGCACTGTACTCTGGTTGATAAAACTGTATCCCACAGGAATAGAGGTTAATAATTCTGATACTTCTCTCTGTGTATAAAGACATTGAATGCCAGTAAATGGAGCATAGAGGGTAAGAGTCAGGTTCCTCACTGTTGGAGTGACAATTTACAAAACAGGAAGAAGAGGAAGCTACAATAATCCATGTGGTAATTGATTTGGGTTGGGGATATCAGCATGAACTCACATTTAGCTTAATATAGATACAAATATTTACATATGAAATATAGCTATATATTTATAAGGGGTTGATATATACACATACACATTTCTTTGTTCTGTCGGCTGAAAGGGCTTAAAAGCACTGATACCTGCTAGCAGTGAGAATGTCTAGCACCTAGATCTTGGTTTCTAATATTATCCTTCAGTAAAAGCACCCACGGTTTCTTTAGAGAAATGGCTGATTCTAGGACTGGGGCAGAAATATACAAAATGAGCCGGGCATATCTTGTAGTGCCAGAAAGCAAGGAGGTGTTTGAAACAAATGACCCAATCCTCACAATGATGGGGTTAGGTCAAAGGACAGAGGAAAACGATTGGGGCAACGACATAAACTAGCGTATCAAATCCATCAATAAATAAGCTATTCAAAAAATAGAAGAGGAGGGGTGCCTGGGTGGCTCAGTCGGTTGAGCGTCCCACTTCAGCTCAGGTCACGATCTCGCGGTCCGCAAGTTCGAGCCCTGCGTCGGGCTCTGGGCTGATGGCTCAGAGCCTGGAGCCTGCTTCCGATTCTGTGTCTCCCTCTCTCTCTGCCCCTCCCCCGTTCATGCTGTGTCTCTCTCTGTCTCAAAAATAAATTTTTTTTTAATTAAAAAAAAAAATAGAAGAGGAACTCTTTCCAAATTATTTTGTCAGGCAGTTTTCTTCTGAAACCAAAAGCAGAGATATCACAAGAAAAGGAAATTACAGCCCAAATCCCTCACGAGTACAGAGGCAAAAGTTCTTAACAAAGTAAGATTAAAGCAAACGAAGCAATACATAAAAGGTAGTTGTGGTTGGTTTGCATTGAATCAACTTAGCTAAGTTGGCACAGTATTTTCCAGAATTCTTGTCCTTCCACAATGTAAGTTAGTATTGGCTTGAGGAGACATATTGCATGAGATTTGGAAGGGAAGTCGAGCTGCAAGCATATTTCTGTTCTGCACAGAGCAGGGGATACGGGCTCACTGGGCGCGGTTGCAGGGTGCACGCACTGCTGTTGACCTGCCAGCTCACTTCGTTGGCACGGGGCAGTGGCTGTTCCCTCAGCCCCTTTAACCCCCATTGGATCGCTTCTTACAACTTTTTCCAATTCAGAGCCAGAGTGTGCAGCTCCAGAAACAGCAGCTGAGCCCAAGACTCTTCCAGGTCCCTCCAGATCTCCTCCTTCAGGCTCTTGCAATCTTTGGCCAACATGCGCACCTTCTGGGGCAGCCGCCAAACCCATGACTCTTCCAGCTCACGTTGACTCTCTTCCTTCAGGTTCTCCAACACTTGGGCCAGTTCCAGCACCAAAGATAGAAGAAATCAGCATACATAAAACGTTTAGTCCTCCAAATGACATGAAGTTAAATTATTATAATAAATTTCATCATCTGTGTGACTTACAGTGGTTCTTTTCCTCTGATCAAATCCTGAATGATACAATAATACAACTTGCCTAATTTGAATGGATCCCAGGAATGCCAGGTTTGCTTAAGATTTTTAAATCTGCAATGTAATTCACCATATTAATAGAGAAGTGTGACACTGTGTGATTATCTCAATAAATCAAGAAAGGGATTTGATCAAATTGAACAGTCCTTTATGATAAAAATTATAAAAGGAAACTAGCTATTTAAAAGGATGCTTCCTCACACTGATAAAGAACATCTATGAAAAATGTATAGCTAACATCATATTTAAATGGTGAAAGGTTAAATGCTTTTTCTCTATTAGGAAGAAAATGATATGCAATTTCACCTCTTTTATTTAACATTGCATTGGAAGTCCTAGCCGGTGCAATCAAGCAAGAGAATGATAAAAAAAGCCTCTAATCTGAAGAAGGAAGTAAAAATAGTCTTTATTCGTAGATGACACGTTCATGTAAATAGAAAATCATGAGGAATACACAAAAGACACTCTAGAACTGATTTAGCAAGGTTGCAGAATGTGGGATCAATGAACAAAAATCAACTGTATAGTAGCATCAAATCATGAAAGGAATAGGGATTAATTTAAAAAATTATGTGCAAGACTTACACATTAAAAGTTCTCTCAAAATATTGCTGAGATTAGTTAACAAAGATCTGAGTAAGTGGAAAGACTTCCTATGTCCACTGACAAAGACTATGTTCACTATTCATTTTTCAAAGGCTTTCTATGATTGGAAGATTCAACAGCGTGAAGATATTAATGCTCTCTAAATTCATCTATAGACCAAGGCAATGTCAGAGAAAAATCTCCATAGGATTTTGTGAAAACTGACACAGTCATCTA
The DNA here is from genome assembly GCF_028018385.1 of Neofelis nebulosa. Lineage (NCBI taxonomy): Eukaryota > Metazoa > Chordata > Mammalia > Carnivora > Felidae > Neofelis > Neofelis nebulosa. The sequence continues at coordinate 62,076,191 of NC_080796.1, forward strand.
AAATATATTGATAAAAATGCAAAGGACCAGATTAGTCATAGCAATTTTAAAAATAAAAGAACAAAGTTGGAAAACTTACACCATCTTAATTTTAAGACCTATTATAAAGCTGCAGTAATCAAGATTGTATGGTATTTGTATAAGAATGAATGAAAAGAACAGAATCCAGAAATAGATCCACATGAACGTGGGCAATTGAGGTATGACAGAGGCACCAAGATGATTCAATGGGAATGGATACTCTTTTCAACAAATGGTGCTGCCTATCCATTTTTTTTTAAATATCAACATCAATCTTTTCTTTACACCATACACTGAAATTAACTTGAAATGAATCATATACCTAAACATAAAATGTCTAAAAGAAAACAGATGAAAAGTTTTTAACTTGAAGTAGGCCAAATTTTTAGATAGGATACGAAAAGCAGAATCCATAAAAGAAAAAAACATATAAAATGCATTTCATCAAATTAAAAATTATGCTGTTCAAACACCCCATTAGAAACATGGAAAACATTGGAGTGCCTGGGTGGCTCAGTCAGTTAATCTTCCGATCTCATGATCTTCATGATCTCACAGTCTGTGAGTTTAAGTCCCGCATCAGGCTCTGTGCTGACAGCTCAGAGCCTGAAGCCTGCTTCAGATTCTGTGTCTCCCTCTCTCTCTGCCCCTCCCCCACTCACACTCTGTCTCTCTTTCTCTGTTTCTCTCTCTCTTTCTCTCTCTCTCTCAAAAATAAATAAACAATGAAAAAAATTAAAACAAAAAGAAACATGGAAAACCTCTAACTGCAAGAAAATATTCTGGCAAAAGACTTAAATCCGTAGTTTGTATTAGCTAACCTATATCTGACAAGTCACTGTTACCCAGATTTTATGAAGAACTCATAACTCAGTGCTAAGAAGACAAAAAAGCCTAGCTCTGAAAAAATCGACTTGATAATGGGGGAGGCTATGCATGCATGGAGGCAGGGGTATATGGGAAATCCCTGTACCTTTCTCTCAATTTTGCTGTGAACCTAAACTGCTCTAGAAAATAAAGTCTATTAAAAAATAATAACAGCTAAATACTGCAAAAATTAACAGAAGACTCAAACAGAGGCTTCACAAAAGAAGATATTTGAAAAGGCCAGAATCCCATGAAAAGATGTTCAGTAGTATTGGCCATCACGAGTCATCAGGCATATTCAAGCAGTTTAAGCTTTAATAACTCCACGCTGGAAATGACCCAAATGTCCATCCACAGGTGAATACATAAGCAAATTATGGAACATCCGTACCAAGAAATGTTACTAGGCAATAATGGCCAAGAAGGATCAATACATAAAACCTCATGGATGAATATAAAAAATGTTATGCCGAAGAGAGGAAGCCTGACACAAGACTACCTCCCGTGTGGTTTTATTTATATAAAGTTCTAGACGATGCAAATGCAATATGTAATGGCAAAAGATAGAACTGGGGTTGCCAAGGGTCAGGGATGGACGAGGCGGCTGACAACAAAGGGAGACCAGGATGACCTTGGGGTTATTCGGCACCTTGACTGTGGTAGTGGTTACATGCGTGGATACTTCTGCCCTGGTGAACCAATCTACACACTACACTTCCATAAAGTTGATTTTTAAGCATGATTATTTTCCATTTTATGAGTAAGGCGTTAATGTGCTCACTTGAATGTTCCTCCTCTGTCATTACACTGATACACATCTCCACTATCTCACTGAAGCCCTCAATTTCTCACAGTGTAACATTTTTGATAGGGAGTGATACCTTCTTGATTGTAAATACATCTTAAAATCTAGAATATTGATAACAGATGTTACTAGAAAAACTTGGCACATAATGTAGAGGCATTAATTTTAATGGAAAGTAAGTAATTTAAAATAATACTTTTTGGATGAACCACAGATACCTTGTGAATTTGAATGCGAAGTAAACATGATGTTTTTAATTAGTTTTAATGTTTATTTATTTTTGAGAGAGAGAGACAGAGTATGAGCAGGAGAGGGGCAGAGAGAGAGAGAGACAGAATCCGAAGCAGGATCCAGGCTCTGAGCTGTCAGCATAGAGGCCAACACGGGGCTCAAACCCACAAACCACGAGATCATGGCCTGAGCTGAAGTTGGACACTTATCTAACTGAGCCACCCAGGTGCCCCAACATGATGTTTTTAGATAAAATAAGAAACTTCTAGTTCATGGTTGTCTAGGTCCAGATTATTGTATTTAAGGTACAGATGCAAGAGGAGATTGATAAAAAACGCAACGTTTCCAGGTTTTGAAGTAGAATTCAAAAGGGAGAGGGACAGTCTTAGGCAAGAAATATAACCCGAGGGTAAGGTATTGCTACAGAATGGAAATGTAAAAAGTTCTAAAAGTGGACTATTTACTAAAGTACAATTTTAGAGAGAAACATGTAATAATTCTTCAATAAATTTTTATTTTGCTGGTAATGATATTTAGATTTTGTTTTGTGCCAAAATTTTTCTTGAGACAGAGAGAGAGAGAGAGAGAAAAGGCACGTGAGTGAGTGGGGGGAAGGGGCAGAGAGAGAGAGAGGGAGAGAGAGAATATTAAACAGGTTCCATGCCCAGCACAGAGCCTGATGTGGGGCCCGATCTCACGACCCTGAGATCATGACCTGAGCCAGAATCAGTAGTGGGACACTTAAGTGACTGAGCCACCCAGGTGCCCCCAAAATTTTCAATATAATATTTTATACATACAAAAGAATACATGTCAGAATACAGCTAAGAGATTAAACAAAATGCCATGACCACTAGTTAATCTACTATCCAATTTAAAAACTGTATTATTACGTTTGCATGCCGCTTTACAATGCCATTTACATTATGAGTGCCCCACTCACTCATGCCCTCTCTCTCTCTCTCTCTCTCTCTCTCTCTCTCAAAATAAATAAGTAAATTTTAAAAAAAGAAAGAGAAAAGAAAATCACAATGGCTGAAGAGAAAACCTCACCCAATAGGCAAATTTGAAGAAACAGAGTAATCAAGTAAACTTGAAAACAAATCAAGAGAAATGACATAATCTAAAGAACAAAGAGAAAAAAATATTGCAGAAAATTGAACAGAGCAAGAGACACAAATTGGGGCAGTATGAAGTAAACCAAAATACATACAGTAGAAGTCTAAGAAATAGTGAAGGGAGAGACAGAAAGGAGGGAGGGGATGTAAATAATAAAAATGAGGACTAAAATCGTCCCAAATTTGATGCAAAGATTAATCTACCCATTCAAGAAAGTCAACGAAGCATTACATTGAATAAAAACAAAAGGTCCACACTTAACAGCATCATAGCCAAAAACTGTTCAAAAACAAAGAGAACATTAGAGCGGAGAGGGAAGATTACCTCTCCCTGTAAAGGGAACAATATTTCGAATAACAGTTGACTGCTCTTTCTAAAGAGCAGGGCTCAGAAGTAAGTGAAATGAGGTATTCAGGTGCTTAAGAAAAATCACTACCAACCAAGAACTCTACCTCCCACAAAACCATCCTTCGAAAGGTAAAGAAGAGACCTTCCCACATGAACAAAGACTGGGAGAACTCACTGTAAGCAGACCTGTCTTAAAAAGAACACTAAAGGGGGGCGCCTGGGTGGCTCAGTCGATTAAGCTTCAGACTTCGGCTCAGGTCATGTTCTCGCGGTTTGTGAGTTGGAGCCCTGCTTAGGGTTCTGGGCTGACAGCTTAGAGCCTGGAGCCTGCTTCGGATTCTGTGTCTCCGTCTCTCTCTGCCCCTCCCCTGCTCATGCTCTGTCTCTCTCTCTGTCTCTCAATAATAAGCGTTAAAAAAAAATAGAAAAAATGAAAGCTTAAAAATATGTAATTTATGATGATATCACAAACATTAAACACCTAATAAATCTAGTGATTTATTAGGCATCTCAGAGAAAACTACCAAACATTTCTGTGAGAAATCAAGTAAAATCTCAATAAATGGACGAATATATCCTATGCATGGCTTGAAAGATTCAATATTGTAAAAATGTTGGTTCTCCCCCAAATTAGTCTTTGGAAAATACAACTAAAATTTGAAAATTGCACATTTTTTTTGTGGAAATGAACAATAGATTCTAAAACTTCTAACAAAATGTGAAGGATCAATATCAGCCATAACAATCTGGAAAAATGACACCAAAACCGAAGAACTTAGACAGCCAGAGGATTTATAAATCTACAATAATTGGGACAGTGTATTATCAGTGTAAGAACAGGCAAACTGGCCAATGGAACAAAGCGGAATCCAAGAATGCATTCAGATATGGGCAGTCAGATGGATGTCCATGGAGACAAAAATCGTGACCCTTTCCCTCATAGAAAACATGAAAATTGACTCCAGATGAATTTCCTAAATGTAAAAGGCAAAATAACAAAGCTTCTAGAATTTAACATAGAAAAACATTTGCAGAACCTGAGGATAGGCGAAAATTCTCAAACAGGATACAAAAAGCAATACCTGAAAAGAAAAAAAAATTGAAAAATTAGGCCTTATTGATTTTAAGAACTTCTATTCATCAAGATACCTTTAAGCAAATGAATGAGAAAGCCACACAAGGGGAGAAGATATGTGTGATACATATACCTACAGGTTACTTAAATGCAGAATATAAATGAATCTTTACACATCAAGGAAAATGTAGCAACACCAACAACAAAAGATTTAAACGAGGCATTTCATAGTATATTTAAAGGCCAGTAAGCATGTAAAAAGATATCCAACGTTATTAGTCATCAGAGAAATGCAAATTAAATCTTTATATACTTTTGAGTGATTGTAATTTTAAAAACAAACTAACAAACAAAAAACTCTAGCAAGTGTGAGGAAGAGTGTGAGCAAAAAACTGTCAGACATCCTGGTGAGAACTTAGTGCAATCACTTCACAAAACTGTTTGGCAATATCCCCTATAGCTAAACGCAGGCATACCCAATGGCGATTCCAGTTTTAGCCGTATACTACTCATCAGAAATATGTACATGTGCAGGCGCCTGGGTGGCTCAGCAGGTTAAGTGTCTGACTCTTGATTTTGGCTCAGGTCATGATCTCACAGTTTGTGGGATCGAGCCCCGTGTTGGTTTTTGTGCTGATAGCGCAGAGCCTGCTTGGGATTATTTCCCCCCGCCCCCTCTCTGCTTCTCCCCTGCTTATACTCTACTCTCTCAAAATAAATAAACATTTAAAAGAAAAAAGAAATAGGTACATATGTTCACCAGAAGACTTGCTCATAGCAGCCCTATTCATAATAGCTCCAAACAGGAAACTGCCCAAATGTCTATCAACAAAAGGATAAATAAATTAGTTATATTATACTCATATAGTGGAATATTATATACCAATGACAGTGAAAGACTGTACACATAAAACGTGGGTGAATCTCAAAACCATAATGTTAAGCAAAAGAAACAATACGAAAAAATATACAGTGTGTGATTCCATTTATATGAAGTGCATAAAAGGCAAAATACGATGAATGGGGTAATAATTGTGGTTTTCTTTGGAGAGGATATGATTCAGAGAGGTTCAAGGAGGGCTTCTGTGATGCTGGTTATTCCATTTTTTTTTTAACTTAGCTGGTGGTTAGACAAGTGAATTCACTTTGCAAAACATTCGTGAAGCTGTCACCTAAGAGAAGGTCACTTTTCTGTACTGTTATAATTAACGTTGCTTTTATTATAGCATTATTTAGCCGTTCATAACAAATACATTAGAGCAAGAGGAGAGGGGCATAAGAAAGGGAAAATATCTAAGATAAATTTTTAAACTTTTAGCTCAATGTAATTCTTATGTCATTTTCTGTTGAAAAAATTAAGCACTGCCAAGAAGCAATCCCAAGTGTCCGTGGTACTTTGAAAACTGTTCAAGGTGCATTCATGGATTTGAAATCTAGAGCACTGTAGATATGTCTTCTTTATCTTTTGACTTAAAAAGGAGATGTGGTAAACCATTATAACAACCAAAGAAGGAATCTAATTACATTTGTGCTACCAACTTAATGAATCATCTGGTCCCTGAAATTTGAAAAGGATTTTAGTGAGACTATTAGGTATCATTATTTTATATGATCTATTAGGTTCTATCTCTACTGAGTTTCCTAAAGCAACTCAAAATTTTTACCTTATACATATGGAGTTTTGAAGTGTCACTGGGTTAATAGTGAATTATTGATAGGTCTGCACTCCTTTTAGAGAAACAATGCAAGGGGATGAAGGAACACAAGGAAGAATATGTTTCCTTGCCTTTCCCAGCTTCTAGAAGCCCACATCCCTCGGCCTGTGGCCCCTGTTCATCTTCAAGGCCCGTATTGTCATCGCTCTGTCCTCTCCTTCCGTCTGCACGATTTGTGCTCTGACTCTCCTACCTCTCATCCCTTTATAAGTATACTTGTTACATTGGACCTACACTGATAATCCAAAATAATCTCCCCATCTCATGATCTTTAATTGCATCTGCAATGTCCCTTTTGCCATATAAGATTACATATTCACAAACTTTAGGCATTAGGAAGGTCATGGACATCTTTGGGGGTCATTATTCTGTTTACCAGTGTCTATGGTCACATAGATTGCCATTTAAAAAGTTTTGGAAACATTTCACCCAATTCAACATAATTGTTTCTATTATTTGATCTCCTCTTTTTTTCAAGTATGCCTCAACATAAGTGAAATAATTAATGCAAATTATCCAGTAATGTGGTCTTAAAAAAAAAAACAAAACACAACTGTTGACCTAAAGGGTGCTGCACTGAAAAATCACTACATTCACTATAAGAACTCAGCTTTGAATTTCATTTTACATGGGGGTGTGTATTATGAGTATGCATGCATGTGTGTGTGTGTGTGTGTGTGTGTGTGTGCCCGTGCTGGAGAGACTCTCCACCTTAACTCAATGCAAAAAAGAAAAATGTTAATTTTAAAATATAAATTAATTTTATTTATTTTTTTTAAATTTTTTTAACGTTTTTTATTTATTTATTTATTTATTTTTAATTTATTTATTTTTGGGACGAGAGAGACAGAGCATGAACGGGGGAGGGGCAGAGAGAGAGGGAGACACAGAATCGGAAGCAGGCTCCAGGCTCTAAGCCATCAGCCCAGAGCCCGACGCGGGGCTCGAACTCACGGACCGCGAGATCATGACCTGAGCTGAAGTCAGACGCTTAACCGACTGAGCCACCCAGGAGCCCCTAATTTTATTTTTTTAATGTTTGTTTATTTTTGAGAGAGAGATAGTGAGGAGTATCGGGGGTGGAGGGCGACAGAGAGGGAGACAGAGAATCTGAAGCAGCCTCTGTGCTGTCAGCACAGAGCTGGGCAAAGCCCAACATGGGGCTCAAACCCGTGAACTGTGAGATCATGACCCGAGCCGAAGTTAGATGCTCAACCGACTGAGCCACCCAGGCACCCCAATTTTCTGATTGTTAGAAAAAAACTATTATTCTACAGCTATATTTAAAATTTTATTAATTATAAAATGTAACTATTTTTGATATGTCACCAGAAATACTTAAATGAAATAAAACAGCTGTCACAATTAAGTAGAGGCTTCTTTTTTTTTGTTTTTGTTTTAACATTTATTTGTTTTTGAGACAGAGAGAGACAGAGCATGAACGGGGGAGGGTCAGAGAGAGGGAGACACAGAATCTGAAACAGGCTCCAGGCTCTGAGCTGTCAGCACAGAGCCCGACGTGGGGCTCGAACTCATGGACCATGAGATCATGACCTGAGCCGAAGTCGGACGCTTAACCAACTGAGCCACCCAGGCGCCCCAAGTAGAGGCTTCTTAAGATTGCAGTTTTTACCATTTGTTTCTAACAGTTACTGACATTTGAGTTTTTGTTAAAGTTTTTTTTTTTTTTTTTTTTTTTTTTTTTTGTTAAGGGACATCTGGATGACTCAATCGGCTAAGTGTCCAACTTTGGCTCAGGTCATGATATCCCAGTTCGTGGGTTCAATCCCTAAATTGGACTCTGTGCTGACAGCTCAGAGCCTGGAGTCTGCTTCAGAGTCTGTGTCTCCCTCTCTCTACCCCTCCGCCTCCCTCAAAAAATGAATAAACATTAAAAATTTTTTTAATATTTTTCATTACAATAGGGAACTGAAACACAGAAAACATACCTAGTTCTTAAGAAGTCTCATTGTAATGTTCTTATTCTTTGAACATCTTTCTTTAATCCAAATTATAATTTGTGTCTCATAGATTATTTTTTTATTTTTTCAATTTATTTATTGTTTAATTTACATTCAAGTCTGCATATGATGCAACAATGATTTCAGGAGTAAATACCTTAATGCCTCTTACCCATTTAGACTATTCCCCCTCCGATAACCCCTCCAGGAACCCTCTGTTTGTTCTCTGTATTTAAGAGTTTTTTTATGTTTTGTTTCCCTCCCTGCTTTTATATTATTTTTGCCCCCCTTCCCTTATGTTCATCTGTTTTGTATCTTAAATACCGCATATGAGTGAAGTCATACTATATTTGTCTTTCTCTAATTTCGCTTAGCATAATATCCTCCAGTTCCATCCACGTAGTTGCAAATGGCAAGATTCCATTCTTTTTCATTGCCAAGTAATACTCCACTGTATACATATACACCACATCTTCTTTATCCATTCGTCCATAGGTGGATATTCGGACTCTTTCCATACTTTGGCTATTGTCAATAGCACTGCTAAAAACATTGGGATGCATGTGCCCCTTCAAAGCAGCACACCTGTATCCTGTGGATAAATACCTAGTAGTGCAATTGCTGGGTCGTAGGGTAGTTCTATTTTTAATTTTTTGAGGAACCTCCATACTGTTTTCAGAGTGGTTGCACCAGTTTGCATTCTCACCAGCAACACAAAAGAGATCCTCTTCCTCTACATCCTTGCCAACATCTGTTGTTGCCTGAGTTGTTAATGTTAGCCACTCTGACAGGTGTGAGGTGGTATCTCATTGTGGTTTTGACTTGTATTTCCCTGATGATGAGTGATGTGGAGCATTTTTTTCATGTGTCTGTTCATCATCTGGATGTCTTCTTTGGAGAAGTGTCTATTCATATCTTTTGCCCATTTCTTCACTGGATCATTCGTTTTTGGGGTGTTGAGGTTGATAAGTTCTTTATAGATTTTGGATACTAATGAAATATATTTCACATGTATATTTTTAATCCATTTATTTTTCCATACTTTAATACTTCAGTACCATCCTTTAAAAACTAATCTTCAGCAAACATAAAAGAGATAATACACGATTGTTCCCCAATCCTCCAACTTAAAATAGGCAAGCTACATGGATTATTTTATGCCATAACTTTTCCTTCCTAGCACTCATTACAACTTGGGATTACTGTTTTCTCTGTTATTATTTGTAATATAATCTTCCCCAATATAAACTCTTTGAGGATGGGAATTACTATATTTAACTCCTATACACATGGTACACTTGGAATATTGTAGGATCTCAAGAGGCTTGGGATGAATTAGTGAATTAAGTAAATTTGTATATGTGTGTATATGTGTGTACTGTGCTTTGAAGGTGGCTTAACCCTGACAATGAACTTGTATCTTCAGCAGAGAAAATGTAAGGTTCCTTTCACTTTGTGTCATCAATTCTAATTATTTGAATTTTTGAGCTTAACAGCCTTTCATAGAATCATTAGTGTCTGTGAATAAATGATAATGTACTTGTATTTTCCTACGTTAGTAAGTTACATATGCTTATATATTTTGAATGGATTCTATTCTGATTTCTCCAAGTGTTCGTGCATTTGTTTAGAGGAAGGCACAGAAACTGGCCTAACATAATATTCTTTGTGAGGTACATTTCCTTTGTACTTGGTTTGTTGAGACTTTTTATCATAAAGAGATGTTGAATTTTGTCAAATGTTTTCTCTGCTTCTGTTGAGTGATGATATGATTTTTATCCTTCACTTGGTTGATGTGGTACATCACACTGATTTGTGGATGCTGACCCATCCTTGCATCCCTGGAATAAATCCCACTTAATCCTGGCGTATGATCCTTTTAATGCATTGTTGAATTCAGTTTACCAATATTTTTGAGGATTTTTGCATCTATGTAATTTTTTTTTCTTGTGGTGTCCTTGTCTGGAAGAGTTTGAGAAAAATTGGTATTCATTCTTTAAATGTTTGGTAGAGTTCACCAGTGAAGTCATCTAGCCCTGGACTTTTGTTTGTTGGGAGGTTTTTGATCATTGATTCAATCTTCTGACTAGTAATCCACTGTTTACTCTAATCATTTTATACATATGTGTGTATAACATAATTTTATATATGTGTGTGTATATAATCTATGACATATATATATATACATATATATATGGAATATATATAATCTATGAGATTGAAATGTAAACAGATAATCAGCTCTTGAATATTCTCTTTGTGACATTTTGCATGATGTTTGTGTTTCCACTTTGGGTTTTGTGTCTAAGGCCAAACTGTTTTAAAATTTTATTTATACTAATATATTCCTTATAGAAATTCTTTTTTTATTTAAAAAGGATTTTTTAACATATATTTTACTTTTGAGAGAGAGAGAGAGAGAGAGAGAGAGCAGGGGAGGGGCAGAAAGAGAAGGAGACACAGAATCTGAACCAGGATCCAGGCTCTGAGCTGTCAGCACAGAGCCTGACAAGGGGGTTCAATGTGAGATCATGACCTGAGCCGAAGTCGGAAGCTTAGCTGACTGAGCCACACAGGTGCCACTAGAAATTCTTGATTTTTCATTTATGACTTAAATATCTTCTCTTTAGAAGAACTCCCCAGTTAACTGCAGCTCCTGTACCCAACCAGCCTACTCACTGAAGGTTTCTAAGTACAATTATGTCTGCTTTCATAGTAGAAACACCACAACTGGAGGAGTCCCATCCCTCACAGGGGTTATTAAAAGAAAAGTTGAGAAACTGAGAGAATCATACCAGTACTCCATCACAAGCAATCCATCTAGAATAGGCAGCCCTTTATACAATACCCCCTTTAAAAATTTAGGGCCTCCTCCCCAGTTTTGAGCATGTCCTTTCAAATCCTTTTGACAGCCGTATTCTCGAAGGAAGAAGACATATGTGCAGACTTATGCAATTTCCCCTTTTAGTATAATTTCACTAGATGTGTGGTCCCATTTTCATTTCACATGATACTCACCTTCTTGCTTCTTTAGGTAATTGCCTGTTTCTATAATGATTTTGCTTTTATTTCTGTTGATGACTTTCAGACATAATGGGTTGATGCCTTCTTTAATGGGCACAATGATTATAAACCTCTATTAAAGCAGGGATCTGTATGCCTTACACTGACAGTAGAGTTAATTGCTTTTACAATGAAGATTTTATGAGAAATACATTTTTAAAAAAAAATTTGTTGGTACTCCAAGTTGAGGTCTTCCACAGAAGAAGAGGAATCCTTCCCAAAGCTGCTGATGAATTACTTTTCTCTCTTTCAGCATTATGTCCAGATTTCTCAGCACATTTCTTCAGGAGGTGGGTCCTGCCCATTGATACAGACTTGTCTCTTATCTGTACTTTGCAGGCAATCTATACCCGCCTTATTGCACTCCTCTGCGGTTGTAGACTGGCTTTTTCCACATCTATGCCTCTTTTCATGCTGCTCTTTTTGCCTCCTTCTCTGGATAGCAGTCTCCTCCTTTAAAGTATTAATTCCTTCACAAAGCCCTTCCTGATAATGGTGGTAAAAGTACAGTTGCCTGACTCCTCCTCTCAGAGCACCCTGTGTGTGTCCATGAGACTGCCCCCATCACATAATCCCGCCATGGTCTCGTTACTCCTCAAGTTACGGCTTTAGACTCTAAGCTTCTGGAGCTGTGTTTTTAAATCTGCAGGCATCACAGAGCCTGCAGACGGCCCCATCGTGTTTGTTGGATGAAGCAAGCAAGAAAGCAAAACATCAAGAACATGGCAAAACCAAGTGTATTTATTTGGTGTTTTAGTAGATGTGAATTCCTCTGACTTGTCTACTCTAGTGAGATGAATTGCAAGAGCCTGAACTTACAGGTTCCTGCTGTTCATGTTTAGCCTTCTTAATGCATCATGGCTGATTGGACACAGAGAAACTCTCAATTAGTCTTGTTTTGTCATGGTGCACACAGCTCTATCCAGAAATGATAACGAAAACATCACACAGCTGCCTGATATTGTAGAGGGAGAGGTACCCTATCTGACCCTAAAATCTTAACATATATGAGATTGTTACCATTTGAGGGACTCTACCCCTGAAATGTGGATCAGGAAGCCTCCAATAGGTATTCTCAGAGTAGCCTCGGCTTCTTTATGCTGGCTACGTCCAATTTTGCTTCACTAGACAGAAGCTAGGAGGGGACGTCCAAGCTACGGTGGCCAGAAGTTAAAGAACCAAAGTGGAAAGCCCAAGACAAAGTCCTTCAGCAACAAGTAGGCTCAGCTCTTTATTAGCATCAACCCCAAATCTTAGAAAATCCTGTTCTTTATAATGCTGAGTTAACCACCTACAATGTCTCAGTAAGCTCTTTTCTAGCGCTGAAGGAAACTCAAAATCAAACAAACCACAACAAAAACCTTGCCTTCCTGCCCTTCCTAGTCCCCACCCCAGAGCTTCATTCTTGCTTAGTTGAATCCACCTCTCTCTCTCAGAAGAAAGAGTGCTTGTTTTTTTGTGCCCAAGGACATATGTAAGATTTTATTACTGAAAAGTTGGAATTCAAAATAGCCAGAATAGAATGGTCTAAAATCCATACCAGTTGGCACTGAATCTCATGGTGATCGCACCATGACCTGAGGTTATGTACTAGGCATGAGAAAGGGGGTGGAGCTTTGTTAAGGCAAAGGTTCAAGTCTCACTTGATATGTTGTATTGACCTCACCGTGTCTGAAAGAAATGAATGACCCAGACAAAAACAAAGAGGAAGCAGAATAAAGTGGTCAGTGTCCTTAAGTGACTCTCAGGGTTTGCAATGCATTCCCACTACCACATCTGATTTGAGATGAGTAGAATTCCTAGGAAAAGCTTCTGAATTAAGAATTAAATGTAGGAGCGCCTGGGTGGCTCAGTCAGTTAAGCTTCCTGCTTCGGCTCAGGTCATGATCTCGTGGTTTGTGAGTTCGAGCCCCACATCGGGCTCTGTGCTGACAGCTCAGAGGCTGGAGTCTGCTTCGGATTCCGTGTCTCCCTCTCTCTCTGCCTCTCCCCCACTTGTGCTCTGTCTCCCTCTGTCTCTTAAAAATAAATAAAAACATTAAAAAAATTTTTAAAGAATTAAATGTGCAATGAGTGGTAAATGTCATGATAGAATCTGTAAAATACTTGATTGACTCTCCTACAATAGTTCCACTGAGAATTAAATTTATGTAGGATGGGGTTGAAGGGTTTTTGAAGATTGTCTGATTTCTGAGAGGCACACAACTGAAGCTTACAATAAAAACTCAAAAAACAAAAAAGACACGCACACACACATGCACATACATGTGCACACACAGGGAAGTTTCCGATATCCTTCAAAGGGAACGAATGTCTCTTGCCAGTGTGATTAAAAGAAAAATGTTATTAAATCAAAAATCAAATGCTGTTATTTAACAGTATTTGAATGTGTACTAGTGCTTGAAAATAATTTTACGAACAATATAAAAAATGCCATGAGAATAATCTGTAAAGCCACCTGTAATATATTTTCATTTATATATATATATTTTTTTCATTTATGCCCTTCTCAATTTGAGTTTAAGTCATTAGTTCAATCGATAGCAAAAGTAAGGTAATGGATAATGGAAAGAATGCTTTGTATTTCCATCACCTTCCTTTCAAGAGGGTAGGCATTTTTGTCGTTAGAGCTGATGCTTAGATGTGAAATTGTTTTTACTGAGTTATTGATGACTGTATCTATACAGAGCCTAAGTCAAATTATAGTGTATTATGGAAGCAATAGCTTCCTTCAATTTTTTGCATTATTGTGCTATAAGAGCCACCTCAGCCCATTACCAAGCTGCCATGAATATTGTGTCTAGACTATAAGTCACCTAGGTTTTAACCAAATTAAGTCTCTACTGCATGACGCAGATTTAGTATCTTCTGAACATAGCAGTGTAATCTGTAACCATGGAATTATTGTAAGAAAAAACTAAAACGCAGTGCCTTATACACAATGGGCATTCAATAAATAGTTCTTGAATTGCAGATATGACCTGGGCCTACTACAAATCTCTCCTATTTTTCTCCTATCAATGAATTAAGAGCTACCAATCTATAACACTTTTATCATGGCATCAGCCTTGATATATGAAGTGATGTTCCTGAGGAGAATTTGGAACTCATATTAAACAGAATAGAATAGACTAACCCACACCTTCTGAATGAACAATGCATGCTTTTAATCTACCCCAGTAGGCAATCAGTTTCTTAGTGGTAATCAATAGATGTTAAAATGTCTTCTTAAAACTGACTTCACTGGCAAGGACCACTCCAAGAATATGCACAAATAGACTAAAGAATAAACATTTTTAAATGGCTATTTATTTTTGAGAGAGAACACACGCATGCGCGGGCGTGAGCAGGGGAGAGCCAGAGAGAGAAGGAGAGAGAGGATCCAACGTCGGCTCTGCGCTGACAGCAGTGAGCCCGATGCGGGGCTCCAACTCAGGAACCGTGAGATCATGACCTGATCCAAAGCCAGTTGCTCGACCAATGGAGCCACCCAGGTGCCCCCAAAATAAACATTTTTATTTTACTTTATTTTATTTTATTTCATTTTACGTTTATTCATTTTTGACAGACAGAGAGAGACAGAGCATGAGCGGGGAAGGGGCAGAGAGAGGGAGATACGGAATCCGAAGCAGGCTCCAGGCTCTGAGCTGTCAGCACAGAGCCTGATGCGGGGCTCGAACTCACGGACTGAGAGATCATGACCTGAGTCGAAGTCGGACACTCAACCGACTGGGCCACCCAGGCGCCCCAAGAATAAACATTTTTAAACAATAATGTCAGGAGTAAATTCCATTAGTATTCAGGAAATATATCATACATTTAGAAGGAGAAAAACAATACATTTGTGAAATCTAATCAATGAGTTCAACTTTCTCCAAATGTCTAAATTTTTAGTTGGCAAGAATTCTCAGAATTATCAAGCCAGTGGTATGTTTTGGACCACGAGCATCTAGGGGAATTAACTTCTGTCCACAAATGTTTAACTAAAGATGAACCTGTTTAATTTAAATAGTGTTCTACATGGAGATAAATGTTCAGCTACAATTCATCTCCACTAAGAAGATAAGGAAGAAAAGAAGAAAGGAAATGGATTTGAATAAAAGAATAAAGAAAAATAGGCAACTAACGGGAGTTTCTGTATGGATTATTCTATTTAATGTAATTACTCAAGAGGGACCTTTAAGAAACCTTCTTTTGGGGAAGGATTTAAAAAGGAAATCTGTCCTCTCTTCCCGCACAGTCAGGAGGGTGCCTTGCCTAAAGGTGGGATGAGAACAAACTTCGTTTTTACAGCAATGAAAATTTTGCAGTCAAATGCTCTACCACTGAGCTATACCCCCTCTACAGCAATGAAAATTTTGGAAGATGGGTGGAGTTTGAGTTCCGATTTGTAATTTTCTCCACAATCAATCAGTTGGGTTATGCAATTAAACTCTCCTAGTTTTAATAACCACCAATGTGTCTATTTTTAATCATATTAACACATATACATTCTTTTACTCGATGGATATAAACTTGCAACCATAGTTCCTGAAAGAATCCCAGGGACTTAAGTCAGGAAGGATGGATCGTATTTGGAAAATACCGTTCCTTTTTTGGAATAAGCACTCATATTTGTGGATCTTTTTTTCATTTTTTACGAGTTCCCATCGGTACTAGAATCTTCTGTTTCAAACTCACCAGCTGAGAAAACCGAATAGGTTTTCCCCATGAGATTCTTGTTCAATTTTCTAAATTCAAAGGGTTATAACGTTTACCAGTGTCCATTACGCCGTAACTATAAAGTTAAGATGTTTTCTGAGAGGCGAGTCTCCAGCACCACTGACTGACTTGTCCGCCTAGGTGTGCGAAGAGTTAAATACAAAACAGGAGAATTAAAGCCGAACACTAAAAGCAGTAAGTGTTTTACTTCTATCTCATTTGGGACCTCCTAAGGGAAGAAACTAGTGAGCTATGCAGACTTGAGGGGAAATAAAAAAAGAAATTGTCCCAATGCTATTCAGTAATCAATTGGAGAGAAAAAAAAAAATCAGTCAGTATCAGGTAATAAAATATGGAATTAGGGTAGAGCACTTGCCTGAGGATATATCCTGTAGTAAAGGTTATTTTTCATGATTTATAAGGGTTTTTAAAGAAGCTTGCGGAATGCCACAGGAGAAATGAAGACTTCAGAAAGCTATACATTGTTCTGCAAGTGCTTTCATAATACTTGTTTATGTTTTAAGGTGGGGGTGGCGGGGTGGGGGAGAAATTGTACAGTGAGGCGGAACGTTTATTGACCAGATTGATCATGGGAACAAATCTGCCGGTGGTAACCTTGTTTAATGATATGTTGCTGGGCTCAGCACCTTGCTGAGGCTGTGATTCTTCACCGGCTGGGGCCGCATGATGGATCGCGGCAGGAAGCTGATGGCGCAATCACTCACCGGCCCGTCACTGCCACCGCACCGCCTGACACTTGTCCCTGCTGAATGGGGCGGCCAGGCCGCCCCGCCCACTGGGAGACCCAAGGGCTCCACCCGAGAGCACACGGAGCGCTCTCTTGGCCCTGCACCTTCCTTTGTCAGGCATTTCTTTCCACTCTGGGCTTATTCTCCCCCCCCCCCCCCCCATAACCTGAGTCCCCCCCACACACCTTAGGCTTCTCATTTGCTTCCTCGCACCCGCAGCTCATTAGGGTTTATTTTCCCGTGGCCAAACAGAAGACCAAGCGAGGCCTTTAAATCGGAGTGTAGATTTCCCAAAGACCTAAAGATTCAGAAAATAGGAGAACACGATGAAATCGTATTTTATCGTTATTTTTCTATTTTTAATAAATGCATTACTGGGGCAAAATTATGCCGAGGTCCTTCCTTAGGAATGGGGCCACGTGGGCCTAGATTAAACGCTGGGAGCTGTGCTTTTCATCTTCCTATATCCACCCTCTCACACACAATCGCTCAAAAACACGGACACGTGAAATTCATTTCAGAAAGAACAAAATAGGACAAATGAATACTTTTACGCAGTCACTCAACCAATCTATGATTCCCTATTGCTTATCTCAGTAAATCTAAGCTGGTCTCTCCCTCACAAGGTAACCCCAGACACCAAACAATTCCTGCACTCTCCAACATCAACGCTTTGATTTAGCCAGGAAGGCTTGTGTTCTCATTGTTCACCGCTTGCCCTTCCCTGTCCCCTGCTTGGAGTAGTCTCCCCTTTCCCTCCATTTGCCAGTCCTTCTAGAGCCAACCTGTACCACCTCTTACAAGAAGTATTCCTCGATTCCTCCGGCCTTTATTCACCCCTTATATTAGAGGTTTGTTGTCTGCCTCCTCATCCTTCACTCCTTCCCTCTCACGTCCCACATTCCATTTGGCAAGGCTTGTTCACCCCAGCCTCAGCTCTAAACTGGGACTCGAGACTTGGGCTATACCAATCAGTGCACTGAATTGCCTCGGTGGCAAATTTGGTTCAGGGACGGGAATACAAAATTTATTAAGGTTTTGCTAAAATGCTGGGACAAAGACGTACTACTCTTCCTGTGCACAAATAGACATGTAGGTTTAGGGGCTTCTGGAAAACATCTTGGGGCTGTGAATAAGCAAGGCTTCGGATGAAGCGGGCACTGCTGAAGGTAAGGAAAAGGAAAAGAAAGACGCAAGATATCTGATGACTCACTGAGATACTCCGGTCTTATCTTTGCCAGTCCTAAGAGTACTCAGGAGACGGGCGCCTGGGTGGCGCAGTCGGTTAAGCGTCCGACTTCAGCCAGGTCACGATCTCGCGGTCCGTGAGTTCGAGCCCCGCGTCAGGCTCTGGGCTGATGGCTCGGAGCCTGGAGCCTGTTTCCGTTTCTGTGTCTCCCTCTCTCTCTGCCCCTCCCCCGTTCATGCTCTGTCTCTCTCTGTCCCAAAAATAAATAAAAAATGTTGAAAAGAGTACTCAGGAGAGAACTCTCTTCGGGTTTCAGCCAGTTGCTCAAGGATTCTGTTACTTGCAACTAAACACCGTCTTCTTTGAACTCAATTTGCATTTATGATAAATACAGTGCTGTGGGCTTTGGCTTTCCTATTTTTTGAATAAGCAGCCATCCTCTCTTCAACAAGTCAAAAGCTTTTTTTTTCAGTTTACAACATACATATATATATTTTTTAATTTACTTATTTCAAGTCATGTTAGTTAACTGGCTTCAGGAGTAGAACCCAGTGATTCATCACTTCCATATAACACCCAGTGCTCATCTCAACAAGTGCCCTCCTGAATGCCCATCACCCATTTAACCCATTTCCCCACCCACCTCCCCTCCAGCAACCCTCAGTTTGTTCTCCGCATTTACGAGTCTCTTATGGTTTGCCTCCCTCTCTGTTTTTATCTTATTTTTCTTATTTATTTATTTATTTCTTCCTTATTTTTCCTTCCCTTCCTCTGTATTCATCTGTTTTGTTTCTTAGGTTCCACACATGAGTGAAATCTTATGACATTTGTCTTTCTCTGACTGCAAAGTAGAGAGCTTTTGTAGGGTACATGGACTGCTTTGAGTCTTCTGTGTTTCTTCCTGATACTTTGCACCGTGCTGGGATTGAGTATACCCTCAATACGCACTCGTGGTTTAATTCCTGAATGACAAACTCATCATCTCTTCGGGCAGGTGGTGGTACCACGTGTTTTACAGCTTGCTAACTCCATTGGCAGGGGAACTCCGTTGGC
This sequence comes from Neofelis nebulosa, assembly GCF_028018385.1. Lineage (NCBI taxonomy): Eukaryota > Metazoa > Chordata > Mammalia > Carnivora > Felidae > Neofelis > Neofelis nebulosa. The sequence goes on from NC_080796.1 coordinate 62,095,088, forward strand.
CTGCAGGAAAGAAGTCGTTATCATCTGTACCAAGAAGGAGATTTATAGGCAGAGGAAGTGATTAAGAGTTCGCTAAGCAGATTTTTACTAAACTATTCAACGTACGTCTCTTGACCCAATCTAAGTTACACTAGCTATTCTTTTATGGGCATCTCAGCCTTGACTCAAGAGCTGTTTCCCCCAAATGCCACTTGTTATTTTTGCCAAACAACATCACTGCTTAGGGGATTTTATTTCTCTGCTGTTTCTCCTGCTCTCTCCCTCCTTTGGGATCCTGGGTGGAAAGTGATCTACACAAAAGAAACGGGCTGGTAACAGACCTTCGAAAATTGTGGCTGGCAAGTCAGAGCCTTTAGGGCTACACGTGTAGTCACTAAAAACAAAACACCCAAACAACTACTGCATTTACATGTAACTGCTTAACACACTTGTGCTTTGTGCTAGTAAAACTAATATAGGAAAGTTTGTACATTACGAATACAAGAAAGTTTGCCCATCATCTCAACCTTCAAGACATCAAATTAAGCACATTATGTGGACAGTCTATGAGCTTTAGACACAGGTTCCAAATCTCTAAGACTTTCTAATCAGTCTCACTTCTTATGTGAGAAATAACTTCTCATCTAAACATATTTAAAGTGTAAACTATTTGGAAAAAAATACATTACTGAGAAAGACTAAAACAGCTTGCTACACTTCAAGCTAGGGTTCTTAAACATTACGGCACCTAAGATTTACCTGTGTGCTTGTTAAAATAGAGCTACCTGGGCCCCACTGTTGAAGGATCTGGTTTGGGGCTCTAGCTGATGAGACGTGATACTGTGGCCCCACACTTTGTGCAGCACCTCCCTACGTGGTGCTCTGCCAGAACTCCCTCAGGATAGTTGCAAGTTTACCTGTTTTCCGTTTTTCGGCCATCTAAGGCAAGTAAGTTGCTGGGAGACAATTGAAAAAAATCACATTTTTACCTCCATGCTTTTGGTTTTCTTCAATTTCTCTTTACAATCTAGAACTGTAGATCTAGTAATTTTCCTAAATTGCTCTTTAGCTGAAGGGAAAATAATAAGACACATATTCTGAGCTTATGCATTGAGTTGAAGGGATACCTGTAACCTGACTTGGTTCCATGTTAGAATTTGCCCATTTCTCAGGCACTTAAGCCCTGTCTGTTTTGAATTCCCGATATTACTAATTACACTGCTTTCACTTGAAAAATATTCCTATGAATATTATTTATACTAGTACGAATACATCAGTATGCCAGTCTTCATAAATTTACATGTGCGAGCTATGTATACAATACCTCATAGGAAAAAAAAAAGAGCTCACGTTGTAAGCCATGAAGAATCAGAAGCATATGATATTAAACAAAAAGTAGCTGCTTTACGATCAACTGGGAGTAAAAGGGATGTAGAAAAGTAAGAACTGTGGCTTTCCAATAGAGAGCTCAGCTGTGGTACGGTCTCTGTAGCCAGCTTACTCAGCTCACTCTGAGGTTTATTTTTAAAGGCATTATCCTAGGTTGCAACTAAAAGGTGCTTTGGGAAACTGAACCTGATAACCACGTTCTCTCTCCCTCAAGAAGCAAAAATTGAAACAGACAAAAAAAAATGGAGGTACATTACTCAAGCTAACTGAAATCAATTTTTAAGCTCGAGATTTTCATATAATGTATTTTTTTCTTCCTTCACTCCCACCAATGTGGCATTATGGTATTATTCTTTGAAGAATGCCAGTGTGGTGTGTGTGTATGTGTGTGTGTGTGTGTGTGTGTGTGTGTGTGTGTGTTGAGAGAAAGACAGAAATGTATACACACTTTTATTCATTGAACAATACCTCCTATTATTCAGAAAAAAAACTCTCCACTTCTCTTTCTTCCAAGGTGGCGTCGCCACAATCGGCAGTGAAGATGATGAAAATGTCCCCCCACTGCAGCTTCTGGATCCTTGGCTGATGGTGGCAGCTTCAGGTCTGCTTTGGAGCATATCATATGCTGTAAAACCTTGGTTTGCAACCCTAATTCATTCCAGAAACATGCTTGTAATCCAAAGCACGTGTCTATCCAAGCGAATTTCAAGAACCATTGGTTCAGTTGTAATCATGTGGCACTCGGCATCACGTACATGATACTCATCTTGCAAGACATCGCTCATTTATCAAATTAAAATTTATTAGAAATGTTTGCTCATCTTGCGGAACACTCACATAACAAGGTTTTGCTGTATTTATAAAGGCAAAGAGAGGTTAACTTGTCAACTGTGTGGTATCTCATTTTGGCTTCCTAATTTTTGGGTCTATGTCTATACTTAAACACAACTATCAACAACCCAGTGTGAAAAGGACAGACACATATTTATACCCAATGCCAATCAAAGCTTCCTTCACTCTCTCACAAAGTTTGTTTCATTTAACTATAACCATCTTTTAATCTGTATTCATTTTATTTGTAAGTCATCAATGGACTTTGAAACAGAACTGAAATTCCCTGATATTTAAGAAAATGGCAAGTTTCTCTCTATGTATACACACAAGTTATTTCTTCTGGAATAAGAACGTTAACATAGTGATATTCTAATATAAGAAAGAGGACATTTTTCATTTTAAAATAATAAATGACATGCTAAAGGCACATTCTGCATCATGAACACTTTGTAACTACTGGTCTCGTATGATGGTTAACATAAAACAAATGGACAGAATTAACTATGAATCTAGTATAGCCTGGTGTTAACTACAATAAAGCTAAGTGCATTTTAAAATTGCTTCTTTATATTTTAGCACCTTAAAATGGGCTATCCTCATAGGTACAATATTAAAGTTCCTCCAAATAATACTTAAAATCCTTGGGGCAAGGGGCAAAGGGTGTTACTGTTTTCAACATTGTTCCAAATGAAATTAATGCACAATTTTTAAAAGATAGGAGTTGACATTGTTTGTAATGATATATGTCATATCCATAAACACAGCAATCTACACATGTATTCGGCATTACGATTATTGAAATAATATCAATTTTCTAGTCACTGAAAACTACTAGAAAACATTTAACATTTTATACCCCTTTCATTCCAATTTTTACAAAAAAAAGAGAGAAAATGGTAATAGAAGTGACCTTTTATCAATATACCTTCCTAAATGCTGTTATATAAACATTTACCCCAAATGACTTAGATTTTTTAAACTGTTGTATTATGCCAGATTGTTGCTATAATAAGGGAAATATGAAAACAAAAATTCTTTATAGGTATAGGCCTCTTTTCTAGAAAGAAATTTATCTGCTAAAGTGTTTTATATATACATACAGACTATATATATATATGTATATATATATAGTCTGTATATATTAAACACTAATATATACATATGTATACATATGTATATATATATAGTCTGTATATATTTATATATATACTATATACATACAGACTATATGTATATAGTATATAGTGTGTATGTATATAGTATATGTATATAGTGTATATATATATATATAGTATATATATAGTATATAGTATATGTATATAGTGTATATATATATATATAGTATATATATAGTATATAGTATATGTATATAGTGTATATATATATAGTATATATATAGTTTGCCAGTTTAAGAAAAATACACTAAGCATAAATTGATGTTTGAGAACATAATTTAGTTGGCAATTTCTTAGGTGAAATTTAATATTGTTTGATACAATTACGGAATTCAGATGTATTGATCTAAAAGAATATTCTGGTGTCAAAAAAAAAAAAAGGGAATGTTTTAAATCCCCACTCCTGTTCTATCATTTTCATCAATCTATCAGGCTGTGTATAAAAATCACAAGGAAAAATATTAAAGCACTGTGGTAAGTGCATGAACATCTGTGGACATCATTGAAAGCCACTTAATAATCCCAGTGAAAGAAGTTTTACATTTTAAAATCTGAGACCTCCTTATGCAAATCATTTTGCCTTTAGCCATTTCAAAAAGAAATGAAGGACCTGGAAGATTTTGCAGTTTTACATAACACTGCTGACTTGGTTATCAACTTTGATCTTACATTAATTAGTTAAGATCTTGACTGATCATAGCAAAAGCAAACTAAAAAATCTGGTCCCCAGTTAAAATGAAGTATAGTTACAATCTATAACGACGAAAATTCCTGCTTTGTCTGTGATAGTCTCTGTGTTTGGTGTAGTATTGAAGGGCATATCATAACATAATTCATTGTCTAGTAAAGCGATTCACATGATATAAGAACATTTTTAAACCTTATTACATAGACATCAATCTCAATGTTAGGTTGTTGTATACTTAAGCCATTGGGGGTATAAATCAAACATGTTTAGGGTGTTTTGTGTTTAAAGACTAAGATTTGAGGAAAATAACTTTACATGCTTTAACCCAATTATGGGAAATTAGGTTGTGGCTGTACTTCTAGAACACGTCAACTTTAAATAAATTGAAGTCTATTTTGTTACAATTCACTGTTCTGTTTTGGTTTGGTGTGGCTTTCCCCCACCATAAAGTTTATGCTAAGATAAAGCTTAAAGCTATATTTAAGTTGTAGAAAATATGACCTTTCTAGTATATATGAAGAACTAAAATTTAAAACTCACTAAACAGCCAATCCCTGCAAAGAATTTCCTTTTCCCTACAGGTAGCATGAAATGGAGCCCAAATGACAGGACCCCATCTGAGCCTCCCCAGCTCCCCCAGTCTGCACAAACCCACTCTATCAATCATGGCAGGATAATGCATAGTGGTTGCACCTGTGACAGGAAATGATTGAGTGCTGAACACAGGGCCGGCTTCGCCTGTCGCTTTGTGCATTTGTATTTCTCCAGGGCCGGTTTGAGAATTTCCAGAACTTGGGGGCGGGGAAGGAGGGATTCCCATTGTATTTTGAAAAAGAAATAATAATGCATTTTGATTATGAAGACATAACACAAAAGAGAAATTAGGCGGCAGAATGGCCCTGTCCGCTCAGGTGTGGGAAGGCATCGGTGCAACACAGGATGCGATATTATTAAGCTGTAATTTAGTTTAGATAAGTAGAGGATGCTGACCATGGCCGTTCTTTTGGAGATGTCTTACTCACCCAGTCGCGACACAAATGTTTGTTCCTTTATGACCACATAAAAGAAAAAGAACAAAAGGTCAAGGCTCACCTCTTGTCCAAAAAGACTGTATAATATAACCTAATTTAGGATAGGAGACAAAAAATATATATATTTTTTCACCTTATAAGCTCTTCTGCAGTTTTTGGAAAACTCTGATTTCATGTCATAATCTTATTTAAACGGTTTGAGTAAGTGTGATAATGTTAAGAAATTGAAATTACGGTATATACAGCTTAAATAATGTTCTGCTAATCCAGCCATTTACTGAAAAATATATATGGTGGAAATCTTTGTGAAAGTGCCTATTTTACAACATTTAATATTTGAATTGATCCTTCTATGTAGAACCATATGTATTTCCTATTATACAAGAATAAAATATTGGTAATATATTTTATTGTATACATTGTTCACATAATTCGAGATTGGGTTTCTTAAATGACCAAATGAATACTTTTGTTAAAATAATAAGGGTACCTGTTAAAGAATGTTGGAGGGAGGGAATAACCAAAAATTTAAAAAAAAATTTTTTTTTAATTAAAAACACAAACAAACAAAAAACCCACCACACTAATTGAAAACTCTCCCCAACAAAGGGAAGGAGGCAGAACAACAAACAATGAGAACAGCAAATCTAGATGTATAAACTCAATTTCTCCTGTTAGAATTTACATTTTTGTCTGAAGGGCCATTCTCCGTGGCACGGGACATCGCCACATGCTGACACCTCTAAAACATTTTGTGGGAAAAGAGTAGACTGCCGAGTGCTCTTTATTTTTCCTATCCGGTGTCATTACCTTCCACCTTCCCTAAATGTAGGCAAATAAAATTACAGAGAAATAAAAGGACTGCAGCGTTTTGAGGGTGGCTTGTTCCGGGACAATCGGATTTCCCTGGGTAATGTCTATGCAAACACACACGTCGCGTCTATCTCATTGTTTCCACCGCGGAGAATCTTTATCGCCGGTTCCCCAAGCCTTTGTTGACCCTTGGCGAGGAAAGTTGCTTGGCTGCTAACAGATAGAGGCCGCTGATTAAGCAAGAGGGGCGGAAACTGACTTTCTCCGGGTGCTAACCGATCGGTCACTGCTAACGGGGTAGGGGGCGGGGGGTGCAATAAAGTAAACTGCGGGGCACTTTGGCGCAGTGAAACACAATTCGCCCCAGGGCTGTTGTGGCCAGATGTGCGCCACTCCTGCAGCCCCGAAGCCTTTTCCGTCAGCGACGGGTCACCAACCACACCGCGGGATCGGGGTGGGAGGTCGGGCCGGTCCGAACTGGGGGAGGAATGCGGGCTGATCCCCGAGCCGGCGGCGCGAGCCCCGCGGATCCAGCCCGCCCTCGCCCTCGCCGGGCCCGGCGCTCGCTCCTCCCCAGCCCGTCGCGCACTTTCCCCGGCAGGGGGCCGGGGTCGCGCCCGGACGGTCCCCGCGCTCCGGGCACGACCCCTCCCCGCCGCCCACGGCGCGGCAGCTTGCACCCGCCCAAATTGGGGGGGGGGGGAGGGGAGTCTTCTCCATCACCCCCGCCCCGGCTTCACAGCGGACTTGGTCCGCGGGCCGAGGGAGGCTGGCTTCCTGGCTGCCCGGGCCTGCAGGTGCCGGAGCGCCCCGGGGCGGGGGGGTGGGGGCAGGGGTCGTGGAGCCGCCGCTCGGCTGCGCGCCCTCCTCTCCTTCTTCTGGGGGATCCCTGCTCTCGGCGGAGCGGGGACCCCACCCCCACCCCACGGGGTCACGGAAGGCCAAGTCGTCCCGGGACGGCGCCTCGCTGGGGGCCCTGCGCTGACCGCGGCACCCTGTCCCCGCACCGCACCCGCCACCTCCGCCCGCCTCCCGGGGTCCCTCCTCCGCACCCCCACGTCGTGTTAACTGACCAGGAGCCTTACTTTAATTGCAGAGTTAAACATAAATCATTAGGTTCAAAGAAACCTCGCCTGCCTCCCCCTAATCAGCTAGAAAGGGAGGCCGGGGAAACAAAAGACGTAAAGGAAAATTAAGCTACTTCTCACTCGGCGCTGAACTTGGAGGTGGGGGAGCGGCGCGGGGCGCGCGGGGAAGGCTGCCACGAGCAGGGTTGCCAACGAACCCCGAGAAGGGGGAGGGGGGAGCGGAGGAGGAAGAAAGACAAACATCTGGGGATTGGACCATATGCTGAAGCTTTGTCTTGTCCTTCAAAGTTCGGCTGCCCTTGAAGTGATTTGTCAGGCGGCCCACGGGTGACAGGGAGGATGTTCGGCGGGGAGCGGGGAGGGGGAGGGCGGGGAGGAAGGGGGAGACGCGGCCGAGACGGGGAGCAAAGTGACCCCACCGCCCGAGGAAAAGAAGCAGCCAGTATCCGCGGAGGTGCGCGGCCAGAGACGGGGGGAAGCGGGCCGGTGGTTCCAGGGGAAACGCCAAGACAGCGAAAGAGAAGCGGGAGGGAAATAGAGGTTAAGGAAGAGGAAGGCCGAGTAGCAAGAGAAAAACGTGAGAACGGGAAGAGAGGAAAACAGACGGGCAGAATAAGCTGAAGGCAGTCATCGGGGTGTCTTAAGAAAGGGTGCATATCTCCTAGTTTAGGAAAAGTGGCTTTGAGCTACCGAGCCCCCCCCCCCTCCTTTTTCTTTCTTTTTTGCCCGCCAACCGCTGAACTGATTAGACTGTAATTAAGGCCATAAAGCCCTCAGATTATCCACCTGTTTATTCACGAAAGTCGGGGTCTCATCAAGCAAATTAGCTGCTTCCAGGCTACACATTGGGCCTCGAGCTTGCCTGATTAATGAAGTTTATTGGGAGCTGTTAAAAGCATTAACTGGAGAAAATCTCAGCAATTCGTCATATTTAAGGGATGGAAATTAAATCTTGCTATGCAAATGAGAAAAAAATTTTTAAACCATCTTTAGGGGCTACTATCTGCATATTATTTTTCTTTAAAAGTCTGTTCAGGAAATAGGCATTACACAAAACATTATTTGGACTTGAAGTCAGAAATACTGCCACCTTACTTGGCATTATGATGGGGAGTGGAACCGAAACTATAATACAACCGTTCCCAAGTCAAAGAGATTTTTCAGACATCCGGTCCCAAAGCCAAGCTCACGAGAAACTCAGTTTTTAAATTAAAGTTAGTGTATCCTTCGACAGAATGGGATTTGGGAGCAATCCTTACAGGGGCTCAGTGTTTGATTTGTGGGAGGGAGTGCGATGAAGTCAACAGATAACCGAGAGAGGAGGGGAGTTAGGTAAGTGCCTTCAGTAAGGAGCAAATGTGACGAACACAGTGGAGTGACATTAAAAGCACCCACAATAAATCAATATTCCTACAGACTGGCCATAGAAAATGTTTCTGTACCCAGCGTTTGCAGTCACAACTAGCGTGGTTCTTTGGATGGGTCTGGGCAGGTGTGATTAGAAGAATAAACCGGGGAAGTGGGAGAAATAGAACCAGGTGGAGAGAGGAAATGTGCAAATTGAGAACCTCATCCAGAGTCTGTAAAGTACGTATTTACTGTAGGTGGTGCTTAGTGATGTCACTGCCACATAAATGTTTGTTAATGGTTGTCATTCTAGAAGTGAGGGGTGAGGGATTTCAGGATGTTAGTTATTCTTGAAAAGGGGGAAATCTTTTCTACAAGAGTAACAAAAGTCCACGTAGAGATGTCTCCTATTTCAACAGAATATTGAAAATAAAAATGTGTAATGAATAAATCGTTTAGTCAATGTAAAGCTTATTGTAATGCAAATCTTTCAAGATTTATTTTTAATACTTTTCTATTATCTTTTCCAGAGACATTTTAAGTATTGGGGCAGTGTGAAATGTGTGCTTGACTAGTACATTGTATATTTGTTTAAGGACAATGGTGTATGTTTTATCATTTTAGTAAAATATGTAATTATTAGAGTGCATAAAATTTGAAAATATGAGACAAAAGGGACAGACATAGCTAATAGGAAATTAGATAATTTTTAAGAATATTTATCAGCATTATACTCATCTCTTAGGGATTCAGTTCTAAAATAATACACTTTTATAGTTATTCTTACTGCCCTTCAAAATTGGTCTTCTAGATAATTCTAAGTTTTTTATTTTAAAAACTTAAAGTGTTGAGGTTTATTATTTTCTTCTTGATAAAGTCACTTACAGTCAGCTAAGGAAAGTAACAGTAATCATTTGTATTAATATTTCTGTTTCAAAGGCTCAAAAAATTCTAATGTATGTATTCCTACCCTTTGGTAGACAGAGTATATAGCTTTGTGAAACCAAAAAAAATATAAATGTAAATTTGAAGTCTGGAAAATTCAATAAGACTCAAAAGCATAGGTAGCCTTGAAAGGCAGTCTTCATTTGTCTTAATCTTTAAAAATCTTTAAATTATTTGTTTACTGTCCTCCCAAAATTCCAATATATTCTAAATATGAACCACAAAAATCCCCTTTTGTTTCTGTTAATACTATATATTAGATTATTTGACTTATAACATGATTATTTTATAACAAATTAACTCTTTTTATTTAATATTGAAAATAAAATAATCACTTAATATAGCTTTGGTTAATCACTAAAAATTCTTGATAAACGCATCTGATACTGTCCACTGTATTATTTAGAATGTATTTTATACTTACATACTAATTATTAAGGGTTTATTTGGGAAAAAAAGCATGTATGCAATTCACTTTTGCTTTTGCAAGTACAGGTTTTAAAAAGACTTAGTTCTCTAGAATTTTGAAGTAACTTGAAGAAAAACAATTATCCTTTGTACTGAAAATTGGTCATTCATTAGGACTTGGCTTTGTTTTTAATATTTGACTTAAACACAAACAAGAGAAGAGGGACAAGTAAATTCTCTGAGGGTATTTAACAACACGTTTTGCTATCAGCAGAATTTTAGAAAATGTTTTGTCTCACATTTTTAAGATCCAAACATTTTTAAATGATATTATACTGATCCCAGAATACTTGTCATCACAGTACCACGTGTATAACCGTTCACTTAAAATATGCATAGTTTTGTACAAGGATAATTTGCCTTTAGAGTGTAAAGTCATAGAGAGTGGGCTTCTGCGCTACTAACTAATGGGTATCAATTATTACCATTTGTAATTCTGATCTCCAGAGTGGTATGGATAAAGAAGGTCAGAATGGTCCCTGATGAAAAGAAACTTTTAAAGCGTTTGGAAAAGTTAATGAATTAGATTTCCCTGCACTTGAAGATATTAGGATTGGGAGATCAAGACTCCCATCAGCCAAATCAAGAATATTCACAGTTGACAGGAAAACTCAAAGTTTCTTTTTTTCCCACCAGAGAAATGCCCTCCCGCAGCTTGTGGTGGTAATTCATAGGAGCGATTATATTAGCTTAAAGAGTATGTTTCAGAAGCAATAAACTTTAAGTACACTCAGCCTGATTTTTGTCATATTTATTTCATGTAGCTCCTCGTAAGTGCTTGAGAATGCTTCTTGTAAAAAATATCCCTTTCACTTTATAAAACATGTTTTCTGCTGTGGATAAAATTGCAATGCTAACACACCATAATTATTGTTTTTTATCTTTGTAACAATAATGAAAGTTCAATGAAATGAACAAAAGGAGAAGACATGGGCAGCACTCCCACTTTTCCCCTTAATAGCCTTTAAATGATTTATGAAATGAAAATGCTACTTCAGTTTGCCTTTAATAAACAATACTTCCTTCACCAATTAGTCTCTTTCTTCTCAATATTCAAACTATTAGGACGTAAAAGAGCTCTCACCCTGGGTTAAGACCTACTGCATTTTTATCAAGGCCTCCAAAAGATGGAAAGTATTCTGGTGCCTACGTAATACGATGAATTGGTTTTAAAAATATATTTATTTGTTTTCATGGAGTAGTATAGGAAATAAAGAAATATGGAAGATACTTTTAAAGAGAAGCCAGAGTGTCCACAATACTCAGCAAGTGCATTTAAAATGCTACATTTCATATCTGGGGGTTCTTAGAACTAGGAGCTTCTCTATAGACACTGACTTACATGTTAGAATTGACAGTTCAAAACTGTGTTTTAGTTCCCTCAGTCCTGTAAAACTATTAATGGAAAATAAGTACATGAAGATAATAAAGCTGATAATATTTTCATTCTCAACTGTGCAAATATTGCTCAAATGAAATATGTTTCATTATTTTATATTTCTAGAGCAACCTTTTTGAGTCTAGAAAGGTCAGTGCCAGGGTTTTATTTTGATACATGATATGACCTAATTCTTTTCAATTCATTTTTTCATTTGTTGCAGAAATCCAAAGGGGGGAGACGGTGCCTCTCTCTCTCTGTCTTTTTTCTTTGATGTAAGTCTAAATTGCAACAGCTAAAATGCCTTCCCATAATTGTAATGAGATCAGTGGGTTTTAAGTATGGAATGAATCAATTATTGTAAGCAGAGCCCCTGCGTAAATCACTGAATGCCAAACCAGCCTCAGGATTATAAAATGAATCTTTGACAAGTATTCAAGGTTTCAGCATGGTCTCAATAATGAGGATTAAGTACTTACTATCAAGTGAAAGCAAAGTTTTATTCACTTACTAAGGAATATGTGCATATTCATTAAAAGAGGTCAGATTGAATAAGGCTTTTAAAAAAAAGGAGCATCTAGTAGCAGAATTGAAGGTAAAAATCAATAATAAATATGTCTAGTTTATGGTAAAAAGGGAAAGATTCCAAAAGCGTATTTCATGAAATGGCAATATGTTTGTGATTGAGAAATAGCTATATTAACAATGAAAAATAACAAGTAGCTTTTGCATTTTCATTTCTATCAAACTCTTAAAAACCAAACAAACAAACAGAAAACACACACGCACACACCAACAATCCAGGGATTATCATAAAAGAAATCAGGACTACCCATTGTCAGTTTTTGCACTTCTTGGAACATGATATTTTTGACTGGCAAGAACAATAGAATGTAAAGTTATACCAGAACAGAAGACAGGGAAAGATTAACTTCATTATTTTTGATACACTGTCAAAAGCAGACAGATTTTAACAGGGTAGGGAGATTCCGTTTAAATAAGACAGTTCCCTTGTGCACACATTCCAACAGTCTGCTTCTCTTCCTTTTCTTTTCAGATAACTGTCTTTTGTTAATTTCGCTGTCACTAGTTGTGGAGTAATTTTATAATTTACTGTTGTAAATGGCAAGTCAGAAACAAACTATAGTGGCATATGTTTGTGTCCTTACTAATCTGCTAACACTTTAATGCTTATGCTTATGATAGGCCTTAGAAGTCTTTAAAAAATCTTTAATTATCTTGGATCTTCATCACATAGAATCAGATATTAATCAAATTAATAAACATTAAATTTAAAATCTAAATATGAAAACTGTAATTCTGATGTTTTGATTATTTTTATATATTTTTATACTATATCTCCATGTAAGCATTTCTGGCAGCATAGACAGAAATAAAAGATAAGATTTTTTTTAAACATGGGATAAAGCTTTTTACCAACTTATTTCAATGTCACAACACTTTATAACTCAGTGACAGGATAAATTTATATTTTAGTAACTTTTACTCATTTGGGCCATAGTATATACAAAATGCAAATTATGTATATTACTCTGGTGTTTAATTTTTAGGTAAGCTAAGTTAATTATGCTTATTTCTCTAATGAGAAAATCAAGAATTTTGGTATAGATGTTGTATATATTTGTGAGAAAATAACACCTTTGTAATGGTTGCATTTTATGTGAAAAAAATATAGTACTTAAGTAGTATTTTCCTACTGGGTTTCTTATCAATAAACTATATTCTGATATTCTTAAATTTTAATTTTCCATTTTTCTACATTTTGTTTCAAGTATAGTCCTATCGCTTTGGCATTTATCTATGTCACTTTAACTTTAAAGCTAAGAGATCTATTATTGATGTGCATGTAGAAGCGTAGCTATCACAAAATAGAAAACTCACAAGAGTGAATTGAAAGAGGAATACTTACATAGAAACTGCAAAAGTATGCCTGAGACAGCTATAATCAACGTCTGCAAATTCACATTCAAAGATAAGTTTTGAAGTCGTGTGCAGAAGTTGAAAAAGATGATTTCGGAATAGTGAATATTCACAAATAAAAAGATAACGGTGTCTCCTATGCAAGGAAGGAATTGAAATTTGCAGTGAAAGTCTGACATCTGGTGGTCAGAAGGAGGAGCGTCAGAAGAGGAGAAAGCTATTGGAAAGCCCCTCCTGACTTTCATAGGACAAAAGAAAGCAAATTAAAAAGGAAAAGAAATTCTTTTTTTTCTAACTTTTAGACATTTTACATTTCACCCCCTATTAATTATTTTTCCATGAGTCCTCGTTTATATTTACATTTCCTAAATACTGTTTGCATTAAAGCTATTTTTTCAAGAGGCTCTAAATACTGATCAGCAGTTGTTTCTAAAACAATAATGATTATGCATTTAGAAATAGTTTAACACTTGTAAAATTGATTAAACTTTATATTACAGCTTTAGAATGAAAATGAAACCTTCCTAAATTTTCCCAGTAAACAAAGGAAAAAATTTAAGATTCACAAAGAAATTTCATTATTTTTAACAAAGATCAAGAATGATAGCAAAAGAATTTTAAGCTTTGGGTTGAAAGGCAATCCTAGTTCCTAATACACATTAAAAAGATTATTCATAGAACACTTATTGATAAGTAATACCCTCTGAGCCCAGAATACCATTTTTTTAAATTAATATAGTCCAAAGGAATCCCCAAATTGACACAACAAACTAATAACCCACTACAATGCAATACGTTTATACTATGTGAAATTAATTTGGTTTAAATTATGCAAAATAAATTACGACAGCTTAAATATAATATTAGTAGTAATACTATTATTTTAAAAAGTAGATTTTTCTAACATATTTCATCTTACCATTTTAACATGTCCCTCAAATAATTTTTTAAATGGCACCATATCAGAATAACACTAGGCTTTTATTTTTATTGTTAAATTTCAAAAACCCAAACTAGGAATTAATGCAGCATTTGGTATCTTCTTCTGCATATTTAAACTGGAGTGAAATAGCCAGAGATGAAAGCTTTTCCATAATTTATATTCCTTCAAGTATTTGACCAAATAGTGTGAAAATTGTTAGTGGTTTTAAAATCCTATCCTGATAATTGCTTCAAATCCCCCATTTTGCTCAGTATACGTAAGTAATATTTTACTGCTATAATGATTGTTTTTTGTTGTTCCTTTTTTTTTTTTTTATGTTTATTTATTTTGAGAAAGAGAGGGCACTAGCAGGGGGAGGGGCAGAGAGAGAGAGAGAGAGAGAGAGAATCCCAAACAGGCTCCCTGCTGTCAGTACAGAGCCATATATGGGGCGCGATCTCATGAACCAAGAGATCATGACCTGAGAGGAAATCAGAGTCTGACACTCAACCGACTGAGCCGCCCAGATGCCGCTGTTGTGCCTTTTTGATGTCTTTATCCAAGAGGCAGTGTGGCACTCAGAACAGAGAATGCTGCTGATAAATGAAAAGGTTCCTGTCATTGTAGCATTACATAAATCCTTCTGTAGTAGCAGATAAGCAATAGTATCATAAGGTCAGCATGTGGTTCTTCCATGTTTCCCCACAGCTTTAAATTAAATTAACATATAGGGCGGATGGTCATATTAGGTTGGTTACTGGTCTTTTTCATGCCATTTGCTAACGTCATATGCGTGATGGCGTAATGTCGGAGATTGAATTCATAGCTTATTATGAATTTGCTGAATGAACTTCCAGGAAGACATTCCAATACTCAGGACGGAGCACCCAGTAGTGATGGGAAGGATTCCCTCATCCCAATACAATCACAGATACGAAATCATTTCTATTAATTAATTCATGAAAAGTGGGTATTCCCACAAATGGAAGAGAGTCTTGAGAGTGTTTAAAGGGGAGAAACATTTTTACCAGTAACATAAACATTGCTCTCTTCTTACAGGACAGGTAATTTTGGGAATGCTTATCAAATAATAGAAACCAGAGAATTTTTTTGCCTTTAGAGATATTTCTTTTTATTCTATATTAAGTAATTACTGTTGCAATTATGTTATGTGTCAACACACTCTAAGTGCTCTGGAGATAGAAATCCCTTCTTAACAGAGAGTTCGGAATAAGTAATCCAATTAATTTCAAAGCATTTTAGAATAGAACAACTCAACATGTCATTAATAAATGTTGCTGTTCATTTTGCTCATAAAAATACTCAAATGTTCTTTTTCATAAAAATTAATATATTTTTGTTGCAGAATATACTTTTTGAGGGCTCTTCAAATAAGGAGCCTCCCTTCTTCATTCATAACACCCTGGCTACCCGTGATTTGAGCTCTCTCCTTATTTGCCCAGGTCTGAGGAAAAAGAATAACCAGTTCTTGCTGACCTTTAATTTCTTAGTGCCCTACACAAAGTAGGATTTCAATGATGATTTTTTGAACAAATAACTAAATAATGAACGTATGCAAAATACTTTTCTCTCCCCCCCATATCAGTTATTTCCTTCTAAAAGAGAACATAAAATTCAAATATGTATCTATCCATGTTTGAGAGAAAACAGTAAGATAAATTGTTACAACAAAGACACAGTCACATTAGGCTTGAGGTCTTTGAAGATTCCTTTCTTTGGATGGAAAAAAAAAGGCGAAACAGATGAGAATCGTATATCACAAACCTTCACAATTAAGCAGTCCTTGGGGTCCATGTTATAGAAGTAGGTACGTGAAATAGATAACGTTTTAGTCGCTAATATCTGCATTGATAATGTTTATACAGTGAGATGCCATCTGTTACATGAACATTTGCACATATTAATGGGCCCTGAGCTTGCGATAATATATTTTACATGCAGAGGCATGTCAGAGATTTGTAACAGATCAAATATGTGGGTCTGTAATAGGCATTCTATTATGTTAACCATAATTCGACATTTGGTTTTCTGATGATTTTACTGTGAAATTGTATATTTTTAGAGCCCTCTTAATTTCCACATCTTTCCAAATCACTACTGACTACATTATTTTTCCCTTTGATTCTGTCCTATAATATTTACTCTCTCTGTTTCTCATTTACTACAGAAAACCTTACTTTACTATTTAACTACGTCATTAATGACATAGTTGTCTTTCCCAGATGGTTGTAAGTTATCCAGATCAGGGTGTGTGTTTCCCGTCTTTGGCATCCATGGGATACAGAAAAGCAGGGTTTTCGGAGATAGTCTTAACTTTTGAAGAGCCAGCACTAAATATATCCTGGAAGTTTGTTTTTATAGAAAAGCTACTAAAATGTAATGCAGATTATATAAGACATAAAATATGTCTTTTTCTTGTTTGCTGGCTCATCTAATGTTGTCTGGCCTTGACCCCAGTCATTCTTCGTACACTAGCCTAGTTTCTTTTTTCATAGCACTAACCGCTATGTAAAACAAACTTATTTGGATATTTTTTTACTTACTGCCCATCTCCCTCAGTGTATTCTAAGTTCCACGAGGACAGGGACTTTTCTGCCTTGATGAAAGCTGTATCCTCAATGGCTAGAACTATGTTTGTCTATATAGTACATACTTAATAAGTGTTAATGTTCCTTATCCACTCTCCTTAGAATCGATACCTTGCTATGATTAGATTCATAGTATTAGAAGGGAATTTAGAATTTGTTCAATCTCACTGTCCACGCAGGACAAGAATCCATTCTATAATATCCCTGGGAGATACTTGTGTGGCTTCTGCTTATATTTTCATTACTGGAGGCTCATTGCACATTAACACAACCTGAGCCATTGCTGCAAAGCTTGTGTTTTAAAAAGATCTTCCTTGTAATGACTTGAAACCTGTTTGGCCGATCCATTCACACCAGGTCTAGTTTTGCTTTATGGAACTATAAAAGCAAGTCAGTTTCAACGTAACTACTCTTCCAATATGTTCACACACACACACACACACACACACACACACACTTATTTTCCTCTTTGAATAAAACATTACTGACATTGTTCGTTCATTCTGTGAGGTGTGCCAGACAGGAACAATCCCTGCTTTCATGTCCACATAGTCAAATGGGAGAGACAGATAATTAAACACATTATGTTCATAACACATGTTAAGCGCAATGCTTGGCTAAAAAGTACAAGATCAAAAAGAACCAAAGTAAAATCTGGTCCCGAAGAGAGGCGTCCCCAAGTTGCGCTGATTCAAACAGATGTACAATGTAGCACCCTCCTGCCTCTCCCCATAAGATGTACATTACTTAAAAACACTTCTGAAATTGGACTGTGGTCTTGGTTTTTTTTCTTCTAGATATGGGAACATAGTAAGTATGGTCTCAACAGAGTCACAGGCAAGAGGAAATTCTACCAAAAAGAGCACATTGTATCTGGTTTGGCTACATACGAGATTGGATGTTACCCTCATCTGCTAGAATTTCATCTTGTTCTAATTGTGTCTGTGGTGTCTCGAAAGATTGAATTGGCTTTCTAAATACGGTTTCATATCTTTCCTAATAAAATAATGTGTGAGTCTCCTAACGAATCTTATGTGTTTCTAGAACTTGCTTATTTCTAATACATACTTCTAATTTACTATTGCAAATGTTTTCTTCATAAACATTTGGATCATTAATCAAATGCAGAGCTTTTTAAATAATGTATGTCATCAGCCATATCACACAAAGTTGTTGATAATAAAATTTTGAATGGAGATGCTTAGATGTTATGATATATACTTATAACTAGACTTAATCAGGGTGAAAATTAACTCCTGTTATAAATATTTGCTTTAAAATGTTTTCCCTCATGTTTGTTTACTTTGAATCTTGATTTTTTTTTATTTTTTTAATTTTTTTTTTTATATATATTGGAGAGAGAGAGAGAGCAGGGGAGGGACAGAGAGAGGGAGACACAGAAGCAGAAACAGGCTCCAGGCTCTGAGCTGTCATCACAGAGCCCAGCGCGGGCCTCGAACTTGCAAACAGTGAGATGGTGACCTGAGCTGAAGTCGGACGCTTAACCGACAGAGCCACTCAGGCGCCCCTCAATCTTAATATTTTTGTTTTTAACTATGCCTGACAATTCTTGTCACACATACTGAAACACACATTCTTCTCACAAACCCACATTTTATTTACACCATTAGTCTCTCCTATTCTTTCACTTTCTGAATTTTGTTCGATCCTTATTATGAAGTCCAAGTGGTCCTAGAGCTGCATGGAAAGAAAGACTGGCTTCCGTAAGTCTGAGGAACTTCGCGATTTTGGTCATTGCACAGATTTTAGATATAATGAGAACACAGCAAACTTAACATAAAAGAAAGAAACAGAAAAGAAAAAAAAAAAGCCAGAAATACAAGCCTCACAGAAAGGTCTTTCGTGGCTGACTGGTTTTATTGTCCAAAGATGGCCACCACAGTATCTCTCTGGTTACATGCGTTTCTAGAACCTGTCAAAAGATGGAGTACAACTCCCTTCCCCTTGATTCTAGGAAGGCTTCTGGCGCACTTGCAAAAACAAAATAAAATGAAGCAAAAATACTGCTGTGTGACTTCTGGGCCAATTCATAAATGGCAACGTAGCTTCCATTTGGCTTTGCTTCTCTCTTGAAATCTTTGGCTGCCATGTAAGCAGTCTGACTATGCTGAGGCCATCGTGTGAGAGGAAGCCCAAACTAGTCCATGAGAAGAGATCAGATGGAGAGGCCCCGAGACCACATGGAGAGAACCAGATGCCCCACCAGCCCCTGGCTGATTGCTACTCTGGCCCCACCCTTGCCACTGTTTCAGCTCCAGCCGCCATCTGACTGTAGAGTCCCATAGCCAGAACTACCCATCTAAGCCCTTCCCAAACACCCGACCCGTAAAGCTATGAAGGATAATAAAATGAATGCCGTTGTTTTAAGTCACGAAATTTGAGGGTCATTTGCTATGCAGCCATAGATAACCACCATGGCTTTCAGAAACTTGGTGCTGAAATTAAGATAATGAAGGATAATCTTGTTCTATGCACAACTTCAAAAGCAGTGTATGAGATTCAGAATTCTCTGGTCCTCTAGAAATTTCCAGCAGCTGGTGGTATTTGTAATACAGCAATATCTATCATTATGTTTTACCATAATTTGTTAAATGTTATTGAACTTAATAAAACATGCAGCACATTAGTATAATCTCTTAAAATCAGCTTCCACATCTTTATTAAATCTAGCAGGAGATTTTTTTTTATTATGTTCTGTAAGGGTAGATGCCAAATCAAGGTCTTTTAAATGTATTACTTTACACATGTGTTAAATCCTGATATAAAATAGCGTGTTCAGATTATTTCAGCAAGAAATGATAGAAACCCTTACTTCAAACTGGTTTACACAAGAAGGACATTTATTGTCTCAAGAAATTAAGAAATCAGGGATCTGCAAGGATGGCTTGTACTCTGCCTCCAGTGAATTCTTGCTTTGAAGGAAAAACTCTTTTACATTTAAATTTTGTTCAATCAGCAATTATTTATTCAGCACCTGCTAAATGCCAGGCAGTAGCCTAAGTGCTTGAAATGCTTGTCATGCTCCTGGGAAAACAGTAGACCTCCCACCAACCACTGTGAATGGTTGAAATCTAATCCAAGGTATTTCAGGAAAAACATCATTCTCCCCTAATCACTTGTACCACTTGGGGCTTTTCTACCAAGGGTACAATGGAGGAAAGGATATTCAGTAAGCAGTGAACACTGTCTATAAACAGAACTTATAAGAATATATTGTTACTCGGGGCACCTAGGTGGCTCAGTAGCTTAAGCATCCCAACTTCAGCTGAAGTCATGATCTCAGGTCTCCTGACTTTGAGCCTGGCATTGGGTTCTGTGCTGACAGCTCAGATCCCGGAGCCTACTTAGGGTTCTGTGTCTTTCTCTCTGTCCCTCTGCTGCTTGTGCTCTGTTTCTCTCTCTCTCTCTCAAAAATAAACATTTATATATATACATATATATATGTATACATATATACATACATATATATATTGTTTTCAACTTGTGAGGACTGTGTGATAATGTAAAAGTGTCTTTTTACCTGTTAGATTAAATAATCAGGATTTTTATTTTCATTTGTTCATGTTCTATTTATTTTTGAGAAAGAGAGAGAGAGAAAGAGAGAGAGAAGGATGCAGACAGAGCATGAACAGGGGAGGGTCAGAGAGAGGGAGACCCAGAATCTGACGCAGGCTCCAGGCTCTGAGCTGTCAGCACAGAGGCCATTGCAGGGTTCGTACCCATGAATCGTGAGATCATGACCTGAGTCGACGTCTGAGGCTTAACTGACTGAGCCACCCAGGCGCCCCAATCAGAATTTTTAAAAGTGTATATAAAATGATTGGAACTATATTTTTAAAGATCTTGGCATATTCAAAAAGACCAAATAGCAATACTAAAATGCTAGCAACATATTGCCTGTAGTTCCGGTGATAGAACTATTTGCATAGTTGCACGTTCTATTTATGTTTCCACTTTCCCCCTAAATTTTCTTTAATGAGCTTCTTCCTCTTTAAATAGTTCTTTAAATAAAAAGTAATTTCTTGTCAACGGTGTCCGGTGACATTATCTACTGCCTAATCTAAATCAAATAAAACAAATTTATGGAGCCTGAAGTTTCCCAGTCTCAGATCATAGTAATGACATCTTTTTTATTTTTCTTCGGCACTCCCAGCTCAACCGAGAAACAAGCAATTTTAAATAGAGAAAGAACTCTCTTGCCAAGAATCTTTAGGTCAATGATCAGGAATATATAACATTTTAGAGTTTAAATATTTACCAAAGATTGAGATGATTATAAATTCACTACATATATATATTCTTACAACCATACTTGGTTTTGGTTAGTGTTAACGCATCTTCTGTTTGAACTAGTTAACGATTCCCTGGAAAACCTGTTTTTAGAGTATAAAGAGGAATAAAAACCATTTCTTCAGGGATCTATATCATGATATGCCTGGAGCCTACTAGCATCAGGCCTAAAAATAAATCAGATATAGTCCATCTGTCTATCCTTTCCGTTACTCTTTGGTTTCAATTTTCATTAGGACTCATGTTTGAGGGGCTAAATCTGACCACTTCCAGGCTGTTTGGAGACACACATTCTCTTGGGAAGGAAGGGTATGCAATGGAAAGGCAGTAAGCCTGCTCTCTACCACTGTGAGTAGGACAATTCACAAAATACACTCAGTAAGAAGAGGTTGCAAGCAAAAAGAAGAAGAAGAAGAAGAAGAAGAAGAAGAAGAAGAAGAAGAAATCACAATTTCTCGTTGCACTAACACATCTGTATTCACTAGCACAGCTCCATTTAAGATTTTGAAAAAGTAGTTATGGATGAGGAACATGCAGCGATCTGCTTTTTAAAGGTGGCTACCCACGAAACAAACTCCCGTGACCAGCGTCAGCGGCTAAGCACTCGCATCTAGAGGAAGGAAGCCCACATCTGGTCGCACGGATGTGTTCGCCGCTGACCTCTCAAAACTGTTTGCAGGAACACAGTGAGTACTGCTCTCTCCTATCAGTTTGACACCTCGACAACTCAGAGCCGGTAGGATTCTTCATCAATCACCTTGATCACAATGGCTGTATGGACAGGGAATTTAGGAGAGCTGATCTGCCCTGTCACTTTGGGCTATGTGAAGAACATTGTTCTTTTTTTCTTTCTTACTTTTCTTTAGGCTATCTCATCCATCAACCGAGCTGCACAACAATTGAGACCCAAAGCTAAAAAACACATATAATGACACTTGGTTAAATGATTGGGCACTGCTAAACCCACAAGGAATCAGGCTAACCATTCAGTTTGATTTACAGAATCAGTCCCCCGGTTGTTATATACTCATGTAAACAAATGAATGTTTGCTATCATGCATCATCTGGCTATAGGCTCTGGTCTTGCAAAGACTTTAAATGTCCAATGTAACGGGATACATTTTCAAAATTAAACCAAAGACTTTGAAATCTTGGAATAAATCAAAAAGTACATTCTTGGAAAAGAAGAGTTGCACACAGAATATCGTAGTGCTGGTAAGGAAGTTTCGACATGGGAGGCAGATGCAGGTGTATGTAGCCTATTAGTTCAAGGGTAAGCAGTGCCTAGGTGTGTCAGCCCAAGTTGTGGCGATGCATCATGAGAAATACAGTGAGCGTGGCTGCAGTGGCTCCTAGAGACAGCTGGGAAGCCTCTGAGCTCTGATACCTTGGAGGTCACATCTCCCTCTGAATTTAAAGGTGCCTTATTTTGTCTTTTACATCAGTGAATATGATTAAACTCCTACTGTTGTGTTAAATTTCCAGGATTGTAAAAAGTCAGGGGAATTAAAAAGGTCACTGCAGTATTTCATTTCACTAGCAAATCTGTGGAATAATGTTATAGGAGGACAAGGGAAATTGCTTGAACAGAGAATCTGTACCCAAATTCTGGAAAACATAAGTGGGAGAACCTAGGTGGGAAAGGTATGTACTTACGTACCTGAAAGGTACGTAAGTACAGAATGAGACTCCTTACCATGTGGTATTATACAGCCAAGAAAATTAGGATGCCATTTTAATGGCAGAAAGAGACTAGATTCTGGTCACTTAACATGAAGATTTGCCACCTGTTAGTGCCAGTGGCCCTCTTTCTGTGAACACCTGAAGTTGTTGATACATTAGAAATGTCGATTCTATACCTCAAAGCCATAAAGTAACTACACAATATAACCTTTCCTATTTCAGTAAAATACCACTATTTTACACAGATGGAAGTAAAAAATCAGATATAAATACGAAATTAAGATATAGTGAAATCAACAAAAATTGAATATACACATGCGTGAGCAAGTCTGCACCTCATTTACCCAGGAACAAAATGTAAAATCCTTTGCTTAAGTCTATAAGATGAAAAAATATTCACGTGGCCCATAATAAAAATAACTGCAGTGCATGTTAATGCATATGTGTTCTGAATTCTGGTGTGAGTCGAGTCCCATTAGCAATATGATGCCTTGCGATATTTTGAAATTCAAGTTGTTTCAGGGACAGACCTTTCAAGGCATCCAAAAGGACTGCCTCAACTTTAACCTAGTTTAGTGTCTGCACAACCTCAAACACCAACATCGTCCAGCTTCAAAATAAGCTAATAGTCATGATGTTTGATTGTAGAGAATACATTTTCAAAATCCTGTAAGTCTTTGATATTAGAATTTTGGATAGGATTTTTAGGCTTTCCAAGGTAAACGGTGTGCTCTATTAATCAACATTTGCTGAACTCTAGAAACATGTCGGGCAAGTGCGTTATGGGTATTACCCCATTTCATATTCTCAAAATTCCTAGGAAGTAATATTATCATGCCCATTTTATAGATTAGGAAACTGAGGTAAACAAGCTAAGCAAATTGGTTGAAGTATAAGGTGGAGCTGTAATATGACTCCGCAGCCCAAGCTCTATTATATACTTATAGACTTATATATTTGGTGTCCTCTTTTAGGTAGGCACGATTTAAGCCCCAAACCACAAAGTCCTTCATTCAGTCAATTGTGTTGTCAACAATCACATGGTTAGGAAAATAGTTTGATGACATTCACGTTAACAATTTTTGGTCTTCTTCATTTTCTCAATCGTCTACTTAATCAGAACACCAAGCTGATGACTATTAAAGAGTACGCGTTAATCTGCTGTCCAGTAAGGGTTTGGTGAACTACATGAAGAGCGAGCCACAGGATTCTCAGCCAAGGGGAACTGAGCACTGTTACAATTGTGTGCAACATGTGACACACACTCCCAACAGACGAAGCTCCTAATATTGCCCATGTTTGTCTCAGTGTCACCTCATAACCTTGGGACGACAAATATAAACATGAGCTATGGTTTGATAGAAATGACAGGTAATTTTACAATATACGGAAAAGGGTCAGAGCAGAGTGTTGGCTTTGGTTGTCCTGAGATCGGCCCCGGAGCCAGGGCATG
The DNA here is from genome assembly GCF_028018385.1 of Neofelis nebulosa. Lineage (NCBI taxonomy): Eukaryota > Metazoa > Chordata > Mammalia > Carnivora > Felidae > Neofelis > Neofelis nebulosa. Next base: position 62,119,142 of record NC_080796.1, read on the forward strand.
CGGGCAGATGGTCTACGTAGGAAGTGACCGTAGGAAGCATGAGTAAGAAAGCAAGGGGAGTCAGGAGAGTGGGAAGCCCCAGCCAGGCTGTCCTCTTAGCTCTCACTGGGGGCAACTGGGCTTCATCCCACGGGGACCTTCATGGGTCCCATGGACATGTAGGTTGTGCCTCAGAACGGTCCCTCTCAAAGATGGAGAGCTGGAGCATTAATCCACAGATTCCTGTCCAGCAAAAGTTGAAAATCTCCCAGGGATCGAGGTAACTGATTTGCACTTCTCTGCTGCGCTCTAAGCAGACTCTGGAGAAAGCTTTAAGGTGGAAGAGTGGAGAGAGCCTACAGCAGCAACATCGTCGTGCACATGGGAAAAGTGACCTGAGGAGTCAGAAGTGAGCAGGAGACGTGCAGCCAGGCACAGGTGTGCCCTGTGAATTATTTTTCTTATCTGTCCGTAGTCTCACCTACTGACCTTTGTTTAGGAGAAGATAGATGTGTATGAGGACAAAGAGTTGGTAAGTCTGAGGTCATCGGGACTCTGCAGGAGTTTAAACTAGAATTGTGACCTTATTGTTCCTGCCATCTAAGCGACTGACCTAACCAGTGTGTAATCGTGGGGTTTTTTTTTTTTTAATTGCTTTAATGGACTATAATTGACATACGATAAATTGTGCATAAAGCGCATAATTTGCTATATTTTGACATATACCTCTATCTATGTATATCTATATCTGTACCTATATCTATCACCACAATCAGGACAATGAACATACCCATCTCTTTCAGTTTGCTTACTTTTTCTAGATGTTATAATGAATTCTCTTCCATTTTTTATAATAACAACTATTATTATTATTAATATGAAGAGTGACTAAGCATGTGAAATGGCTATTACCTTCCTTTCCCAGTAAGACTTCATTTCATTTCCAACTGTTTATGAATAGAAAAGATCATGTGGACTTAGGCATCAAGCAGACCTGGTTGGAATATTGGCTCTTTCTTCCAATTGCTAGTTGTGTGTCCTTGATCCAGCCACTCATTTTGGTATTTGTAAAACAGGGATGGTTAAGCCTATCTCAGATGTGAGGATTAATACAATGTCAAGCATGTAGGGGGCTTCAGCTCAGGTCATGATGTTGAGGTTTATGAGTTCAAGCCCCGCCTCTGGCTTTGTGCTGACAACCTGGAGCCTATGTCTCCCTCTCTCTTGGCCCCTGCCTCACTCACACGTTGTCTCTCTGTCTCTCTAAAAATAAATAAACATTTTAAAACTTAAAAAAAACAAACAAACCCACAACACCAAGCACCTAGAGGTACAGCCACCACATCATAGACACTCAGTAAATGGTTGTTTTCTCTCTTACTATTACTTCAAGGTTTGAAATGTCTGCAACCGGAAAGTTATTCAATTTAAAATCCGATTGTGTAATGCTTTGAGCTCTTTAAGGACCTTCCATACTCCAATAATGGACTATTTAATCCCATGATAATACTTTTCTTCTCTGTCTTCTCCTTTCGCATGTGACCAGACAGTAACTTATATGATCAAATGGTAACCCATTCTAACAATACTATTGTGAGGGGCCAGAAACAAAACACTGATACAATCTTTCCCTTTTAGGAGGTCCCGGTCCGGCTTACATTCTGAGGACATTCTGAGGACATGATCTGATTCGTTCTAATTATGTTTGCATTCGACAGGGTCCTTTACAGGGGTATTTTTGTACATAAAATATAACAGAGGTTACCACACCTTGCATCAGATTTATCTGGGATGCTGTTTGTTAAGAACACAGATTATTGGGGTGCCTCAGTGGCTCAGCTGGTTAAGCGTCAGACTTTTGATTTCAGCTCAGGTCATGATCTCAAGGTTCAGGGGTTCAAGCCCAACGTTGGGCTTTGCACTGACAGCACGGAGCCTGCTTGGGATCCTCTCTTGACCTCTCTCTGCCCTTCCCCTGCTCGTGCACATGCTTTCTCTCTCTTGAAATAAATAAATAAACTTAAACACACACACACAGAGTATTATTCTTTTTTACACACACAGATTATTGTACTCTATTCCAGACTAACTGAATCAGAATCTCTCAAGCTGGGAGCCTAGAAGATTCCGATTCACTAATGAAGGGGAACAGCAGCACCGGACGACCTCGCACTGGCGTGTGACAACCACAGAGAAAGCTCACGGTATACTAGAAAGTGTAGAAAGCCTGTGGTCTGGTTTGATTTTTGTTATGAACGAGTTTGTATGTCTTTATGCAACATGGAAATTGGAGACAGGATATTTAAGCAATGCTTTCGACTGTTTAACCTAAATAATTGGCCTCATTCACCCTCATGCTGGCATATTCAACCTCCGTGGATTTGGGGGACGTTCCTGAGCAAGCACAAACGTCAAGTGAAGAGCTAATTTCCTTTCTTGTATTTTGGGCTCCTGTGAAAGCTAACGTAATTGTGAGACCAAGCTCTGTTTAATATCAGCAGATGTACTTTCTAAGTTTTTCAGTGTGATCTTTGTCTAAGTATTCAAGGATTTCGTGGTTATCCGTAGCGTACTCGGTCCATTTGCACACCTGTGTAATCCACACCTTATGCAAGTTTAACAGGGTGCATACTATGAACTGATGTTTTCTACCATAAGCACGCATTAGGTAAAAATGGAAAAAGATTCTTTGACATTGAAAACCATCAAGCTCAAACACCTAGAAAAGAAGTATTTGTGGGTAACTAACAACTTTCAGATTGCAAAACTAAGTTATTTCAGACTCAAATAATAGTCCTGGATAAGAGCTTTTGTGGTAACTGGATTTTTAGGTTAATTTGTGTAACAGAGAAGCCATTTGTGTTTCTGACCTCTCTATGTGAGTTGGCCTTTCATGTAAATAAATAGAAAGATCGTTGAGGACTTACTCTACGTTGCAGCCAAACCCTTGGCATACTTAACATTTACTATGTGCTCATTAAGTATCTGTTGATTATGTGAGCTAATCCATTCATTCATTCATTATTGAACATTCAGTGAGGCAAACCCTAGTCTTATGAGCAAACTAATATATGTGTTACACACCCTAAAAGAGGCTTCATAAATATGCAACATTAACTTACCTCTGGTGATTTTCTATTTCGGTCTTGTTCCAGAACAGAGTGGTATTTCTAAAACTGTCAGAGTAATCTTTCTAAAACTCAAACCTAATCAGTAATCCTTCTTAAAGGCCTTCAAAACAATGGCTCCCATGATGAAATTTAAAGAAGAATAATAATCAAAAAAAAAAAAAACTTCCTTGGCCTGATATATCAGGCCAACATGCAGTGACACTTTCCCACATCTCGAATCACGTGGTTCGCCTCTGACTTCCTAAAGTCTTGGCTGGACTGCCCACCTTCTCATGTGCTCCCAGGCCTCACCTCATCCATTCTATTTTCTGCCTGCTCAAGTCACCTGTATCTGCCTCCTGATTCCTCGAGTCTGTGCACACGGGTCTCTCTTTCCCTGAGGCTTTCCCTGACCCTTAGCCTGAATTCCAAGCCACCCGTTGTGCTCCAGGGCCCCTGATCACACTTCTCTCACTGTGCAATGCACTGTGTGTGTCTCTGTGAGAACCATCTCTCTCCAGGAGACGATGCATTAGCAAAGAGCACAAATGGTGTTATTTCTGTGTCTTCAGTGATGACTATGGAGTCAAGCACGTAGTAAAGGTTCACAAAACACATAACGTTTATAGAGAGTTGACTATGTAGCAGGTAATGTGTCACATGCTTTGCGTGGATTATCTCATGTAATCCTTGCAGCAAACCCTAGAGGGGGCTCTATAATTAAACCCACTTTACAGATGAGGAAACAAAGGTATAGGTAGGTAAGTAATATGCACAAAACAAACAGCTAGTAATGGAAGAAACATGATTTTTTTTCCCTCTAAAACATCACTGAAGTACGAGAGAGAAGCAAGTCTAGAATTTGGTTAGAGTCCACAAAGGAATAGAGTTCTAGCTCTATTGGATCCTACTCAAACCATTTAAACTCTCTTGGTCTCAGTTTCCTTAAATGTTAAATGAGGGGAAAGGGTGGTAACATTTTTTGAATGGCTATTGTGTGACAAGCCTGGGACTGTGCTATACTTTGCATGGATTATAGATAATGAGGTAGGACAATAGCGTCCCCATTTTAGAGGTGGAAAAACTAAGTCTCCAACAGATTAACGTGGAGATACACGTTTTCTAGACACTCTCCTATCTTAAGATCCTGGACTTAGATCTGAAAAAAAAAGGAAAAATGTAATCATTGGAAAGCTTTTGCTAAAGAAGTCAAACTTATTCAGGTGGTTAAAAAAAAAAAAGTAAATCAGAAGTTACTTCTGAATTTAACTTTTTGGATACTCTATAGAAAATGGAGAACAATATTTATACTGGAATCACAAGTTTAAACAAAGGCATTGTTTTAGTTCAAGCTGCCATAACAGAATACCATGGACTTGGTGGCTTAAGCAACATTTATTTCTTGGAGTTCTGGAAGCTAGAAAGTCTAAGATCTGGTGTCTGATTAGGGCCTTCTTCCTGGTTTGCAGATGGCCATCTTTATTGCAACCTCACATGGTGGAAAGGAGGGGAGCAGAGAGAGAGAAATCTGTCTCCTATCCCTTATAAGGGCAGTAACCCCATTCATGAAGCTCTACCCTCATGACCAAATTACCTCCCGCTGCGCCCCCCCCTTAATACTTTCACTTTGGGGGTTAGGATTTCGACACATGAATTTCAGTGGGACACAGACATTCAGTTCATAACAGACATCAAAAGAATATCAAGTCAATAATGATTCCTGTTACTCATTCTTTCGTCCTCATATGCCTTTGTTCTGAGTTATATTTCTGCTCTCCAGTTTCAGATTTGTGAGTTTATCCATGCCTGTGTAAGAATATTACCAATTGTGCACAGTAACCTATGCACCCATATTATTTTCCTCCTGAGTGTGATTAATAATTAATTTAGCTTATAGGTGCCAAATAACATACCATGGTTTCCTGCTTGCCTAAGACTATAGCAAAAGTATAGTCTGTAATCAACATATACATAAAATCTCTCAATATCACTTCAAAGTCTTTCTTAAAACTGTGCTTCTGTACAACAACGAGATCGCTTGTGAATACAGATATCAGGACATCCAGAAGAGTGGTCTACTCTCCACTGATTGCCTGAGACTCTGGATTCATTAGTATGCCAAGTGACTCATTAATGTTTGGACTGCTCTTGCCACAAAGTAGCGATGGTGTTCCCATCATATCATTTACTTCCATGCAACCAACATCTTTAACAGGGTCCATTTTGAGGGCCTCAGTAAAAGTTTATGAATAAATGGGGAAATATTGTAACTCTCACCTTATTGAGGTAAGGGCATACCTCGTTGGAGGATTGTATTCAAAGCTCTGGCATCTCTCTTGAAACCCTGAAAAACTAGAGGAAAGAAGTGACACCAGGTTCTAGGTGTGCATGTTCTTATACACTCCTGTGTTTCAGACTACTCTAACTTGTGTCTCACAGAGACAAAACTACAGACCTCAGAGCCTGCTGAGTACCTTCTTTCCATGTTAAGAAGATGCATGGCTGGAACTGTCCAGTGAGCATCCTGATTTGGGGAGGAGAAATAACCATTAATATTCAAGTCCATCAATATCGTTCCTAAATTTCCACATCAGAACATCAGAATAATCAGTTTACAGGCTTTCTATTCAAAACTTGGATACTAAGTGATGTCTTGCTTTCCCCTTAATAATCCCTCCTCATTGGTTGCATGAGCAACCTTTAGGAAGCAGAAACTGACCCATTACCTCCATCTCCTTCCTCCCCCTAAATTCCTTGCCTGTGTGGCTAGCAGATTCAACATTTGCGGTTAAAGAGAGTCAAACCAAATAATAGAAGCAAAATATTCAGCCTTAAGGGTTGAGGTAGCCATTTACATGATCTGTCTCTGATAGAACAGGCAATGGAAAGGGAAAAAAAATCTACATTTTGAAGGCAGTTTTAATAAATATTTTATATGCTTCTATTGAAATATAGTGGTATTTCACAGAGACATATATGCTCAAGTTTATCCATTTTATCTTGAAAAAGAAGTTTTCATTTTCACACAAAGTAGAACAGTAGATAGAAATAGAAACATAACAGCAATCATTATAAATGTTTATAGACATAACTAAAGCCTTATCTAAAGTTCATCCTGTTTAAGGACATGTTTTATGTTGTACAATTCCTCTTAGAATATCAATCTAATAAGCACCAAGTGAAGCTGAAGACAATGCTGTTATAAAAAATGGAGAAAAATGATTAAAATATGATAATTATACTGACAGCTTATATGCTCAATCTAATCAACCAAGCTTCCAATTTGTCATAATGTACACTCACTCATACATTATTGCTTAATTATAGCAACACTTCTATTTGGAAAGGTTGTCAATCATGTGAATACCCATCATTTTTCTTTTTTTTTTTTTCCCTTAAGAAGGGGCATATTTTAAGCAAGGATTTGAAGCCACCGTGCTATTAATTTAACCCTTGGAGTACTCTTTATGCAAAAACCACAATTCCTATTCAATGTTTTTCCTTGTGCACAGATTAATATAAATTTACATTATGTAATATTACTCTTTTAAGTCAGAATTGATATTCATGTTCAAAATAAAATTAAATGTTGGCAGAATTTGATGATTTTAGGGTTATTAAGATATCTACGTGCTTGCACTAAAAGACAGAATACGTAGCTTTTTTTTTTTTTTAAGAAAGAGAAAATTTGGCCTGAATGCTTCCAGTTTGCCTGTGATCCATACTGATCAAGAAATGAAATGCTTGAGGGTGAATTCTAGATAGCTCTCTAAAAAGAACATGAATGCTTATGGCAACAGACTTTACCCATAGCAATTAAACGTTTCTCTCACCCTTCACTCCATCTTCTCTAATTCCATCATTCGTCTTCCAATTGATAAAAATGCTTAACATATTACTAAAACAGTCATGTGAGTGAATCTTTCAGGGTCACCTACTCAGCGTTAAGCGACCTGACCATATTGCTAAGTCTACCCTAGCAAAAATGAAGCAAAGTTGAAACACCTATTCATAATATTTAAAACACTGAAACTTTGCCTCAATTATTTTGAACATAGCATTGATTTCATGAGATACATATATACATCTTTATATATATATAAAGATGTTATAGATTAAACAGATATATATTATGTATATATGACTTACATGTATATAGTTTATTCTCAATTTTTTAACCTAGTTTACTTAATAGACCATTTTGTCAAGATGGTGAGATCAGATTAGCTAAGAATTTTTAAAATATTCTTATTGAGTGTGGGCATTTGGGGTACTTAGGTATAATTGGATAATTATTTCTATGACTCCATTCAACCACCAGGGTAGAAAAGTCCATAGAAAATGCTTTTTATTGTTAGAAAGAGGGAGGGAGAGAGAGAGGAGAAAGACTATTTCTCCTTCATTTCTCTAAATATTCTCTTCTGCAAGCATAAAATAAAGAAGCAGATGTGCACATTTGCAAACCTCCATTATTCCCTAAAAGCTGGTTTTGTGATGATGAGACATCCTGATATGTACAATTGCAAATGTGGTATACGAGCCCATATGTCAGTGTTACCATATTCCTACCACTTTTGTGAATTACTAACTCTTAAGCAATTATGTCAAATGTTCTATTCTTTAAAGACTTAGGTGTAATACAAGCTGCATCCAAGGACGTAAGGACATGGAGCGCATACCTCACTGTTTTTAAGGGATTAATTTAAAAATTCATTACAAGTGTGAAAATACAAAAACCTAAAAGAATAATTAAAAGTGAGTAATAGTTTCATGGGGCACCTGAGTTAAGCGTCCGACTTCAGCTCAGGTCATGATCTCACGGTTTGTGAGTTCAAGCCCCGCGTCTGACTCTGTGCTGACAGCTCGGAGCCTGGAACCTGCTTTGGATTCTGTATCTCCCTCTCTCTCTGCCCCTTGCCCACTCACGCTCTGTCTCTCTCTCTGTCTCAAAAATAAAAATAAACATTAAAAAAAAGTGTTTAAGTGAGTAATAGTTTCATAGCATTTGGAACTATAATACTGCTTGCAACGTTCGACCAATTTCTCTGTGCTGGAATGCAACAGAGGCTTGCACCACAGGTCGGGCTCCATAACCAGTTGGTTCCATTTTTTAATTAAAAAAAAAAAAGTGTACTCTTTTCCTTTCTAAACTAGAAAATTTTAACTAATAGTTATAGATCATTGGAAATTGAAACAAGTGACTTTATCAGATCAATGTGAATATCACCATTAACTTGAGCTAAAAAATAACGGTGTAAATTCTCAATGTAAATTATTTTTGATGTTCTGTCAGATACAAAGTGAACATGCATATTGTATTCAAAAACTGGAAGGGGTAATGTTTTACCATGAGAGATACCAGCCAGTAAAATCCTAAACCTCCTTTTGGTTACATTCAATTGTGGTAATAATGTTTGTACAGTTTGTTCCTGCACCAAGGTGTGCATTTAAAATAAGCCCAATAAGGCAACATGTATAAACATCTACAACTTACTCTGAAATGCTTCTAAAGAAAAAGGTGAACGTGGTCAAATGTTACTTGTAGAATCTAGGTAGAAGGTACATATATCCACCTACCTATTTTTTACTGTATAATTCTTTAAACTTGTCTGTATGTTTGAATACCTACAGATTACTTTTGTAATAATATGTTGAAAAAATAAATTCAAGAATATATCATTGATTTCATTTCTCCCAAGTAACAAAAATCAATGTTGGAAAAGAGTTACAATCTTGGTACTTGACCTGTTTTCCGGAACTGTAAAAACTGTAATAGTTCACCCCTAAAGTAATAAGTTCAGGCAGTTGGAGATACCCAACATATGATGGTAACAAGCCATTTGAAATCATAGGACATGGGGGGTGCCTGGGTGGCTCAGTCGGTTGAGCGACCGACTGCAGCTCAGGTCATGATCTCACGGTTTGTGAGTTCGAGCCCCGCGTCTGACTCTGTGCTGACAGCTTGGAGCCTGGAACCTGCTTCGGATTCTGTGTCTCCCTCTCTCTCTGCCCCTCCCCGACTCACGCTCTGTCTCTCTCTGTCTCAGAAACAAATAAACATTTTTAAAAAAAAGAAAAAAGAAATCACAGGGCAAACTCTGATGGTATCAATGATGTCATGAAGAAAATGTTTTCTCTTTTACCAGATCACAAAATCTCCCGTAAGCACCTTCCTCTCTAGAGCCCAGGTATGTTTATATGGAGAAGGTGAGGTATATTTTTTCCCCTTCTACTCACTTAGTGACTGCAAACTAACTATAGTCTCAGTTTTCCCTGTTTCTTTCATTTTAAATTAAGATCAGGGAGTATATTGTTTATTTCTATCTGTTCTGTGTAAGTAAAATGGAGTGTGGATTTGCATGAAACGATAACCTCTCATATTCTCCGCATTGCCTTTTCCCGTTTACAGCAGTTTTTTTTTTTTTTTAAATTTTTTTTTTCAACATTTTTTATTTATTTTTGGGACAGAGAGAGACAGAGCATGAACGGGGGAGGGGCAGAGAGAGAGGGAGACACAGAATCTGAAACAGGCTCCAGGCTCCGAGCCATCAGCCCAGAGCCCGACGCGGGGCTCGAACTCACGGGCCGCGAGATCGTGACCTGGCTGAAGTCGGACGCTTAACCGACTGCGCCACCCAGGCGCCCCTACAGCAGTTTTTTTTAAAACGGCCATGGATTCATTCACAGCTTTCTCATCCAGAGTTGAGGTCTAAGTGCCCTGTCCTTGAATCTGGGCTAAACAGCACTTGCTTGTAACCAGTGCGATGGGTGGATGTGAAACCATACGATTTTGAAGGCTAAATCAGAAAGGCCGTGGAGTGTCCCCTGAGTCTCTTGGGACAATTGCTCTGGGAGAATCCAGTTGTCTTAGTACCTCAAGAATGTCATGCTGTAGAGGCCACGGGGGGTACTATGGCTGACAGTCTCCCAGCCACCCCACCAAGGTGCCTGGAATGGGAATGAGGCCTTTGTGGATCTTCTGGGCTAGCCCATCTATCAATTAAGTATCACTACACGATCTTTGTCACTAAGACAAAGACCGGAAGAATTGCCCAGCTGAATTCCTAACCTATGCAACATAATTGACTGGCTGTTGTTTTAAGCCTCTATGTTTTGGGATAGATTGTTATGCAGCAATAGTAACTAAAACACTAGAGAGAGCTGTTCCGTCAGTTCTGATGCCAATTCATCTTTTCTAGTAAACATGAGGGCTCACAAAATTACCAGCTAAAAGCCAAAGTCTCCAACATGAGCTTTCACTAATCATCGGAGAAAAAAATAAATCTCTTTTCGGTCATTCTATACGTCATATGTGCCTGAGAGTAGTTCTATTCAACGTTAAACTGAAATATCTGACAGTCTTAATAACTGCAAAGTATGGCATTGAGATTAAGCGATATTCAACAGTTGAGTTTGACGAAGTAATTTTTACCAAAGAATTCATTCAGCTTTCTCTTTGAATGTATTTATCATTAATATTGTGGCTGGATTTATAAAATTATCTGGAAAAGTTCAATTTAATTACCAGAGACCACTGAGCTTCTTTGTGTGTGGGGGGGGGGGGGGGGGCGGGGGAGTAGAATTGTTATAACTTTTTGCTTCTTTCATACAACACAACTGGAATAATCTTTGTTTACTATGAAAAAAGGCAGGAAAGTGAGTCTTGTTCCTGGGTGTGTGTCCAACAGTGACCAGAAAATGCAAGGAACTTTTAATAGTCAAAAAGAATATTGTAAAGAACTTACGTTGGCTGTAAGGAAGAACAACCTGACATGGAGAATATTTCAACATGATGCTGGAATCCACAATAAATTTTGATCAAATTTCAGCCAATTGGATTAAGAAGAAAAAAACCAACCAAGCCATTTACATGGTGGTATTAGATCTAGGAAGCCTGTTAATGATTTACTGAATTCTTTATTGACCTGATTAAATTTACCACACAGTTTGATATCAACATGGGTGTCATTAAGTACTAAAGAGAATCTATAATCTCATTCCATGGAGATGTTGAAAAATGTAACACCTGCCCTCCTGTCTCAAAGAAAGAGGCTCTTTTGAAAGAGAAAACAATAAACAACGTTGATGCATTCAGTTTTTTCTTGTTCTTCTAGGGGCACCTGGGTGGCTCAATCGGTTAAGTGACTGACTTCGGCTCAGGTCATGATCTCACGGTTTGTGAGTTCGAGCCCCGCATCAGGCTCTGTGCTGACAGCTCGGACCCTGGAGCCTGCTTCAGATTCTGTGTCTCCCTCTCCCTCTGCCCCTTCCTCACTCACACTCTGTCTCTCTCTCTCTCAAAAATAAACATTAGTGGAGCGTGGGTGGCTCAGTGGATTAAGGGGTTGACTTCGGCAGAGGTCATGATCTCACAGTTTGTGAGTTCAAGCCCCAAGTCAGGCTTTGTGCTGACAGCTCAGAGCCTGGAGCCTGCTTCGGATTTTGTATCTACCTCTCTCTCTGCATCTCCCCGACTTGTGCTCTGTCTCTGTCAAAAAAAAATGAATAATCATTAAAAAAATGTTTTCAAATACAAAAAAATTTTTAAAAATTAAAATAAATAAACATTAAAAAAAATTAAAAACCAAAATTTTTCTAGTTCTTCTAATCAGTAACTAAATACATACGTAAAAATTGTTACTATATGTGTATACATATATATTTCCAGGTTAACAGAAGTAGATATATTGAACTTTTTCTCCTTAGCTAGTATAATGATTAAAAAATTCAACACACATTTATTTCAAGCCTACTATGTGTCTAGTGTTATAAATAGGGACGTCTATGTTCTCTATCTTATTTAACATCGCTATTAAATACTCATTTTCATTTTCCTTGTAAAAAATAAAATCTAATTCCTCTGTTGCCTGAGGGAAACCACTTAACCTTTATTTTTCAATTTTATTTAAAATTAAGATGATAATATTTACCTCCCAAGGTACCGTGAATACTGATTAACTAATGTTGGCAAAAGATCTTGATCAAAAAATATTGAAGCCCTAAACCTAATATTATTATGTTTTTCTTCTTCACAGTCCTCTTAGTATTATTTTTCTTTTTTATTCCATTTCCTATCAGTAAATTAACATTTAACTCAAAACAATTTGGCATTGGCTATACCTACTAGCTATTATCAAGTTCACTTGGCTAGAGATATTTATGCTCATGTTTGTATATACATACCAAAGTATATGTACTTGTTCACAAAACATAGGTGTATTTAAGTGAAAATGATATGACGAAATTCTTAAAATATTTAGGAGAGCCCCAAAGCACTGCAGATGTTTTAGAAATACTCAGAATAGTATTGTTCTTACCTTTCTGAGGTTTACTTCATAATAATTAAGCAACAATTTTATATTCTTAATCCAAGATCAAAGCTCTTTCAAAGCTATAATTGAAATCGGTTCTTGTCTGAAAATAATATTAAAGTTTTCAAATATAGTATATTTTATATGGCATTCATTTGGTACATGCTACTGTTTGAGTCCTAATGCCTGTAGCAATGAAAGAACCTCAGAAGTTCTGAAATAAAAAGGAAGTAGTTTGCAAGTAAACAGAATGAGTGTATCCATGAACTTGTAGTATGCTTCTCTTAGGCACTGTTATTTGTTATATATTTTTTTAATTAAAAAAAAATTTTTTTAATGTTTATTTATTTTTGAGACAGAGAGAGACAGAGCATGAATGGGGGAGGGTCAGAGAGAGGGAGACACAGAATCCGGAACAGGCTCCAGGCTCTGAGCTGTCAGCACAGAGCCCGACGCGGGGCTCGAACTCACAGGCTGTGCGATCATGACCTGAGCCGAAGTCGGCCGCTTAACCGACTGAGCCACCCAGGCGCCCCATTAATTTTTTTAAGTTTATTTATTTATTTTGAAAGAGACAGAGACAGCACGAGCAGAGGAGGGGGAAAGAGAGAGGGAGAAAGAGGGAGAGAGAGAACCCCAAGCAGGCTCCATGCTGCTAGCACAGAGCCAGACACGGGGCTCAAACTCACAAAACTGTGAGATCATGACCCGAGCCAAAACCAAGAGTCAGACGCTCAACCAACTGAGCCACCCGGGCACCCCATATGTTATATTTTAAGTGAAAAAGAAATGAAAAAAAAAAAAACCTCTCTTTTAACTTCAATGTCAATGTCAACCTCAGTCCCTTCCCTTCCCTTTCTTTTCTATTTCTAGCTTAAAGATCTATGAATTGTGAGGTGATATTGCAAAAGCACTATCTTTCAATATAAAGCAACATATATGCCTTGATTTCTACCATATTCTGAGATGTAAAAAATTAATTCAGAAATGTGCCTGCTTTATCAGACTCAAAGCAATTCTGTCACTACTGTTAATATAACAAAATATTGTATGTATAAATCCTTATGAATCCTCTAAGATACAGTACAATACTAACACAGTAGACAAAATCTGTAAGGAGCTTGCAACCTATATTACAGTTATAGAACATATATAGGAAGCAAAATACTATTAGAATCAAAATGGGTTGATGTATTATAGCATAGGTTCAAAATTAGGACAAAAGAGGGATGTTTGTATGACCTTGGACAATTGATGAAGCCATCTTAAATCAAGGCAGTGATATTATATTAGAAATAGAAAATGAGACAACAGAAGTGAAATTGTTTTAAACCTCTATACAAATGGTAGATGTTATTATAATTATATAAATCAACGTGAACTTAGGGGGAAACCTGTATGTTAAACTACTCCATGTTTCAAAAGGATGGGATATGGGGAAATGATGCAAGTCTCTATTCCAGATGGGAAAGTTTTCATAGAGGGACATTACAGTGCTTCAGACCTAGCATATTGCACACTTCATGTCCATGTTTAATATGCATGCACAGGAATATCTCATGCTTTCAGGGCAACATCTCCAGAATGGGAATAGAAGGACTACCATGGGGGAAGCTCGGGAGGATCTTGGTACTGCAGGAAGCCATGTTCATGAATGAGAGGGGTGGTTTGTAACCCAAGGGTTCCTCCAATTTCAGGGGCCCACCCTTGTCTATGACTTTAGAACAAACACTTCTGCACAATGATATTTAATCAACTAATGTGGAATCTAAAATAGTCAAACTCATAGGAGCAGAGAGTAAAATGGTGGCTTCCAGGAGCTTAGAGGAGAGGAAATCAGGAGGTAATGGACAGAAGGTACAAAGTTTCAGTTATGCAAGATAAATAAGTTCTGGAAATCTACTATATACCATAATACATATCGCTAACAATACTGTATTGTGCATTTAAAATTTCCTAATGATGGAATGATGATCACTTAATATAATATTATATCTGAATGGTGAAATATTTTAGCAATAGTTATTTTTGTCTTTGTAATGAGATTTCTTCTAAAAGGCATGTATATTTTGTGAAAAATCATAATTTTCCAAACAATTTGGGAAACTAAGCACATAGTAAAGAAAACTTGGCTAGGATTAAAATGAGTGAAAACTTTAAAAATGGGCTGTCATTCTTCACTTCCATAAATTAAAAATAGTAAAATCTGATAATATTATTAAATATTATGAGGGTTCAATGAGATAGGGATCTTCATACACTGCTAGGAAGACTTTGACATGACTGATCTGGAAAGCAAATGGGCAATATGATCTAAAAAGGTATAGCCCTACACCCTGTAATATGGGTTCTGGAACTCTATCTTAAAAAAAAAAATCAGAGTTTTATTATAGTAACAGTAACATTTTGGAAACAGGCTAAAATTCAACAACAAAGAAATGACTAATGAGTAATCGTACACCCATTAAAAATCATATTTGAAAGCTAATAACCTGAGAAAATGCTGATTACTCAATATGAAATTTAAAGAAAAGCAGAATTCTAATTTGTATACACAAGGTTTCAATTTTATAAATCATATACTGAGCGTGTGTGTGTGTGTGTGTGTCTATGCATGCATAGGAAAAAAGACCATTGGTATAAACATATCAGTTACTATTTCTCTATTTTGTAGGATTGTGCTTAATTATTATTTTCATCTTCATACTTTTCTGTATTTTCAAGGTTTTCTACAACTAGAATGGGTTAAAAATCTCTCAAAAATTAAGATTTTTTTTTCTCATTAGGAAGTAACATGTTTTGTCAAAATTTATTCTAAGAACTAGTACTGAATTTGTGGGAAAAATTATGTACTAAGAAACTTATCACAGAATAATTTATAATCTTAAAAAATGAAAAAAAAATATATCTGTGATGCCCATGAACAAAAAGGATTACAAGTTATGTGCGACATCTCCAAAGAGAAGATACTGCGTGAATTTACACCAAGGACCATGATAATTAGCTAAAAACAAGGAGAATGCTTAACTGGAAAAAATAATCATCAAATGGCATGCAAAGTTTAATTAAAATTGTTAAATAAGTACAAATATATATGCACACAAAATATTAGACGAAAACTTGCAACCGCTAATTGTTATGCCATTTTTGTATTCAATAATGAGTGAACTTTTTACTTATTTACCTTCTTTTCAAACTTTTCTGTATTATGCTTATTTCTTTCATTATGATAACACCTATTTAGAAGACAAGCCATGACGTCTGAACCAGGGAAGAACGACGAGCATAGTCATTCACTTCAATTCTGGTTCTTCGTAATCTCTCACCATGTGGACGAACTCACATTTTCAGCCTCACTTTGAGAAATGATGTTTGTCGGTGTAGGATTGTGGACTTTAATATTGAGTTTACAAGGTATTGAGTTAACGTGACTCATTTACTTCACATTTCAAGATGTGTGTATGGTAGCCTCCTTCCAACCTTCTCTTATCCTCTTGAATCAAATATACTGATGTTCCAAATGTCTGTGGAGCCTGCCTTTTGTAGGAATCCTGCATCAGAAACCATTTTTAAGGATAACACACATGGGCTAACCTTAAAAATCTCCATCATTTATAATAACATCTCATATATGTTAACACGATGAGATACAGAGTCAATATTTTGTGAGATAATTTTATTCTGTGGCTAGGTTCTTATTTAAGTTATCAAATAATTAACCTTCACAATAAAGTACATGTATGTACTATCTTTTTCTTCTATAGAATTCAGGCTCTATTGAATAAGCAAAGTTACCATCTTATTAAAAGGAGATTTTCTCTGACACTTGGTTTTATTTCTTCACTTAAGATAATGAAATTGTTTTGAGAGTGTTCCACTGGTTGGGGTGGAGAGGGACAGGGAAAGAGAAAAAAATAAATAAAAGAAAGCAACACATATTTTGGGAATTTTCCCAAACGGGTGAACAAAGAGTCCATAGGATGGGTGAGTTGCTCAAGCGAGGCCTTTGGATCAAGTCCTTTCTTTGCCAGGTTCGTACACATTCTCCATTTCACTTCACCTATTGCCAAAAAAATGGGGGAAGGAAATAAGAGAGCACAAGAGTGACAAATTGAGGATGAAATCTACTTTATATGTAATCTCATTGGATGAAATATATATAAATAGTTGGAAACGTCATGTTAATTACTACCTTGTGAGTACAAAAGTATTTGACTCAACACTAATGGTCTTGATACTCTCACTGAACCATAACTAATGTCAAAAATTTGCAAAATTTCAAAGAAGAATATCACCTACAATATCCATGTGTCCTAACATCAAGGTCATTCTCTAATGATGAGGATTTTATCCACTTACATAATTTATGTGTAAATGAAGAATATGGATGCTTTATGTTTCTGAAGGAAAAAAAAAAAAACAAAACAAAACATTTCTACCAATTCCAAGTTTCTGATCCCAGGCAGTGCTCCCATTAATATAATTCCAAATGATATCACATTTCCAAAAACATCTCCTTAGAGTGACTTGAGGGCTGTGCCACTCTAAGAATTACCAATTACTGTCTTGCATTTCCTCCGGAGCTGGATAAAAATTACCCATCTCCAATTTATCAGCAGATACATTATGGTTCTGTGGCCGAGAGTAAAAGAAGCTTTTCCTTAAATTGCCAGCTCTCGGGAGACTGGCCTTTTCTACTGGTTAGAAGATGTAGCCCCTGTTACCTTGGCCTTCATCAGTTTGAAGACTTTATCTGAGGAAGCAGTCCATACAATGTCCTCTTTACCTAAGGGGACAGGGTCAGTTTCCCGGTTCGGGTCAAGGGAAAATCCCTGTCTTTCCAACCCGTGTCAAGACGCGCCAATGGGATCTTCGGAGAGTGTAAAATGGAGTCACCCAGACTGGTGCCACGGGGCTTCAGAAGCCTGTTCAGTGAGGATTGCTGTAAACTTTACACCTGACTTCCAGACTCATGAGTTGAGTGAGTGAGCCCTCTCAGCTTCTGCTTTTATTCCATCTGGTATTTTAGGACCCTTTGCAAAGCTGTAGGAGCCCTAACAGCGGATTGACGCTAACAGCCAGTGCGAGGGGCAAAGCCTCCTGGTTAAATGACCAGCATAAAGGAAACCTAAGTTTCATGTGCTGAGGCACCTGTGCTATGGTAGGTCAGTCCAAATTAGGCTCAGAGAGGTTGAACAACTAACCCTGGGTCGCAAAGTTTCTAAATGGCAGAGACAAGATTAAATCCTGACTTGGTTTTTTACCAGGATCCTTGCTTTTTTAACCACGTACTTAAGAAGGAATGATATTCTAGCATGTGAAATTGTGTGTTCTCACTGGGTGGTCAGAGAATAAAGAAATCACTGAACCCCTGAATTCAAAAGCTCAACCAGGGTCATTATTGTGAAGAACGGAGGAAGTTATATCCTGCAATGAATAGTTCTGTGCATTGTGGTTTTCTAATGGGAGGCACACAGGCAGAGCAGAGGTGAAATACGGGGGGTGGGGAGGGCTGTTGGAAATAAAGATCAGAGTCTAAGAGAAGCAGAAATAATCCAGTAATACGGCGGAAGACGAATAGCTTAGGATGTACTATAAACAGATAAGTGCAGACCAGCTCAGAACTGTGTTTTCAGCTCTTGTGTGAAGCAGCGGGTTTCAGGCTGCAGGTAGTAACGGCCAAGTTTTCACCTTCACATTACACCCAGCTCTTCCCCCAGAAGATCATTCTTTGAGCTGAAAGAAATAGGAGTCAGGAGCTGTGCAGTGGCGCATGCCTGCTCAGCTTATTAAAACATGGGAAGAAGGCAATATTTCACCCCCCAGAAATAAAAAAAGATAGACAAGTGAGAGCAGCTAATCCATCGGAAGAAATTAGCAGGCAGAGTATGTAGCTGTTTGAAATGATGAACGAGGCTGAAATAGCTACACAGGCTAACATCCAGTGGGATAATTACTCCAAGCTCTCAGGCTAAAATCTGTCTGGAAGGAACTGGGAGGCTTTGATGACTCAATTTCAATGGGCATGCTTATGAAATACATAGTAAAACCTATTAAAATTGAAATTGTTCTTGGTAGGTATTCTGTGACTGGGCTGCTGACCCTGTCAGGCGGCTTTTAATAAGGTACACACTATTTTTATTCTCAAAAGTGGCATGTACTTTAGCTGCCCACATACTCAGTTTTAACCCTATAGTAACCTGCTCTCCGATTTTTCCATATACGTGTGTCGGGCACACTCGTGTTCTTCTTCTACCAAAAAAAAGTGGGTCTCCCAATGAATGCAGACATTGCTGGCTTTCGCTGTAACAAAAGCTGCTCCTTTATTATTCTGTCAACCAGTTTTCCAGCTTCAGGAACAGCACCCATCAAGCTTCACATCCACATCCAAGCAAATGTTGCCGTAATACATACCTGCTGATTTAAAACAATTTTGTTTTTCCCTTAGATAGAGTCTATTATGTGATGCCACAACCATCATTAGGCTATTCATGTGGAATATACCCAAGTATAATCCCAAATAATCCCCACATTCTGAAATATGGGGTGCCCGGGTGGCTCAGTTGATTAAGCATCTGACTTTGGCTCAGGTCACGATCTCACGGTTTGTGAGTTCGAGTCCCCACGTCGGGCTCTGTACTGGGCCCTGTGCTGACAGCTGGGAGGCTGGAGCCTGCTTTGGATTCTGTGTCTCCCTCTCTCTCTGCCCCTCCCCCACTCATGCTCTGTCTCTCAAAAATGAATAAACGTTAAAAAAAAAATAAAAATTAAACATACATTGAAATAAGTAGACCCCCCAACTCACACGCCTGGGCAGAATTGTTTTAAGGAAATCCTCAAAGGTAAGAAAGAAGCTGGAAGCTAGAGAATTGCTAAGGCCATACTACTTACTGGAAGTGTGCCCTTGCGAGCAGTTGGAGAAGACATCTGGGAGCTTGACGGCGACGCTGGATCTCACGCTCCGCCTCGGACCTGCTAAATTAGAATCTGCATTTTAACAAGATTCCTCAGGTAATATGCATATACATTAAAGTTTGAGAACTGCGCTTCTCCTGCACACCTGGTTTTAGATTTCAACGACCGTTCATCATTGAAGCAGCTCTGTGCTCAGCCACACCTTTCTCAGATAAAGCCTATTTGGAAGGGAAACAACTACAAAGAAATAGGGAAAATCCACTCACTCCTGGTATTTCTAAAATCTTCCTCCGTTCAAATATATTAAAAGACAGGGGCGTCTGGGTGACTGAGTCGGTTAAGCCTCCTACTTTGGCTCAGGTCATGATCTCACAGTTTGTGAGTTCGAGCCCCACGTTGGGCTCTGTGCTGACAGCTCAGAGCCTGGAGCCTGTTTCGGATTCTGTCTCTCTCTCTCTCTCTCTCTCTGCCCCTCCCCTGCTCATGTTCTGTGTCTCTCTGTCTCAAAACTAAATTAAAAAATTAAAATTAAAAATTAAAATTAAAAAACAAAAGAAAATGCAGAGTCAAGGTGATGAGGAGAAGAAGGAGGAGGAGGAGCAGAAGAGGAAGAAGGAAAAGAAGATTCATGTAAGATCAGCTCAGACACCTTTTTCTCTCATTTACTTCTAGATTAGGGTTACACCAGTTGGTAAATATAAAGGCACTAGGAGTTGTTAGTTGATCTCTCATACATTGTGTTTGTAGTTCTGGGGGTGGGGCACAGGTCCATTCATGCTTCGTGATATTTGCTAATACTTTTATGAAGCCCACAGTCACAGAATCCCTCCAGGTATCTTTAAGCATACGTATATCTTTCCCATCCTGCTTTGATATTCTGTCATCCTGTATATTCCACACTAATACTGATCATCCCTCAACCTGCCTCTATGTTACTCACTCCTTATTCTACAGACTGGTTCATCCATTACTACCTCCAATTGTCAATGACCTTCACCCAGCCTCCTCTTTAATTATAAGTTCCTATGGCCACTCTATGAAACTGGTGTTTTATTTTGTTTTGCTTTGTTTTGTTTTTCTTCCAGCAGGTCCAGAACCCTGGAAGTCTTAAATTCTTCCTGCTCTCTCTTCCTGTTGAACCCAACTTGGACTCAATTTCCTTTTTTTATTGGTATGTCTAGCATCTACCACCCAACCCATCACTCGATCCAGGTACTTGCATAATGTTTAAGAAAAATCAAGCAGTCATGAAACCCCTGCAAGTATGTAATTTCAGATCTCTGCTGACCCTTAACCTACTCTCATCGCCCTTAACATACTTCAGCTCTTCATCATTGTCCTCAAACTCTCTTTTCAACTCCTGCCTCCTCCCAGTCGTCAAGACACAGGAAGCCTCCTGTTTCATACATAGAATTAAGGCATTATCTCTCAAATGCTACCACCGGTTTAATGGTGTCTTTCTATTCATGCTCATTCCTAACTTCCTTCCTTTCAATCTTAGAGAAAAGGAGATCTGCACTTACTCCAGCCCGGTCTGTGCCCTTAATTCCTTTACCTGCCAACACCGTGACTTTGCCCCTCAATCATCTCTTCTCACGTTCTCTGTTGAATCTTCAATGGCTCTTCCCCTCCTCTCTCTGCTAATTCATTGTCCCCAACTTGGAAGCAGAGCCCAGTGTCTCCCAGACCAAAAAGACCTGGCTTTCGCCTCATAGCTCTCTAGCTTCAGGCCAGCTCTCCCTTTGTATTAACGTTCCTCTAACGTGTCGTTTTATTAATTTCATATTCTCAGTGCACGTCGACCCACTGCGTATTGGACTTCTGTTTCCTGGCTGCACTTGCCGAAATGTCAGTCACCTTCTGATTGCCAAATCCAGATTGACACTTGATCATTTTTCTGTATGGTATTTGACACCTACATCTGTTTTTTTAGCCTCCAAACTCTCCATTCTGCTGGCCGTTCCCACATCTCTGGCCATTTCCTTCACTCTTTCTTACTCAAGCGTTCCTCTGCTTTCTCCCACCTTTAAATGTTCCTACATTTATCCCAAGACTTTACTAACTTGTTTATATGTTTTTTCCTGAGAGATTAGATTGACCCACTACTGCTTATGGTTTCGGCAACTATTTGTACGCAGATGACTAACAGATTCACACCCTGAGATCATACCTCTCTTCAGGTTCAGGCTCATTTATTCAAACCCTCTGTCGGATAGCTCAGTCTAGGTTTTACTCAAGCACCTAAAGTTTGGAAAGCACTAAGTTGCTTTTTTTTTTTAAGTTTATTTATTTATTTTGAGAGAGACATAGAACGTGCAAGTAGGGGAGAGGCAGAGAGAGAGAGAGGGAGAGAGAGAGATGTCTGCACGGAGCCGGATATGGGGCTTGAACCCACAAACCGTGAGATCCTGACCTGAGCCGAAGTCGGATGCTTAACTGACTGAGACACCCAGGTGCCACTTTACCCAAGCACCTAAAACTCAGTATGTCTAATATGGACCCATCCTTCCGCCAACCTGCTCCTTCTCCCATGTTCCTAGTCTTCGTGGTACCACATCCCCGAAACCCCCAAAGTTAGAGCTTACCCTTGACTCCTCCCCCAACAATGGATTATAAAGGCTCAGTGATACAAATTTCCTGAATATCTCTGGACTCTAATTCTTATTTGCCCTTCCTTCTTGTTCAGGCCATTAGTTTGTCTCATGAGGATTATTACAAAACCTCCTGCTTCTAGTATTAACCTCGCAGATTCAGCTACCACACAGCAGAGGCTTATGTTCATTCATTCATTTCACAAATATTTATTGACAGCAAATGTTTATTTACAATAGACAGTATAGAGGGAACAGCTGTTATGTTAACGACTAGATAAGGATGATAGCAATGTAAAATTAAATGCTGTAAAGCAGGGGTCAGTCACCTGTTTTTGTACAGCCCATTGTCCTATGAATGAATTTCATGTTTTTATGTGGTTGGAAAAATAAAAACAGAAGAAAAATAATATTTCGTGACACATGAAAATTGCATGAAATTCAAACTTTGTATGCCAAAATAAAGTTTTATTGGAACACAGCCATGCTCAGTAATTTATGTTTGTTCTATGGCTGCTTTTATGTCACGGAAACAGAGTTGATTAGTTGTGATAGAGGCTGGTCAGATTGTATGAAAATTCAGACATCTGAAAATACTCACTATCTGGCCCTTCACAGGAAAAGATTACTGATACCTGCAATATGGCATTTTAAAATTTTAATCATAACATTACCAAAATAATGTCCTGGGGAAATGGATTAGACACGCTTACATCTTAAAGATTCTAAAAAGCTTATTTAATATTACATATGTTCAAATAACATTAGTTTAATAGACATTAAATGTAACAATGATCTCTCTGGTTAGTTTAATAAAGAGTTGTTGAGTATTATGCATCAAGTATTTTTCAAGACACTGAACATACAAAGATAATAAAAACAGGCCACTGAGGGGTGCCTCAGTGGCTCAGCTGGTTGAGCGTCTGCCTCGAGTTTTGCCTCACAGTCCTGAGATCGAGCCCGAGAGTCCTGAGTGTGGAGCCTGCTTGGGATTCTCTCCCTCTCTCTGCTCCTCCCCTGCTCACATTCTCTCTCAAAATAAATAAACATTAAAAAAAAAAAAAAACAGGCCACTGAGCTAAAAGAAATAGATATTTCTGTAAAATTAATCAGACTGAGAACAGCCTTACAAAGGATTATAGGTTATGAAAGAGGAGGGGCCATCAGTCAAGCAGGAATGTTCAGGAAAGTCTTTCCGGTAGGAAGCACTGCTCAGCTAGAACAAGACACAGTGTGCTCTTACCCAATCCAGTCCCCGGATGCAACATTCTTCTGTTACAATCGTTGATTCTTACATTCTTAGTGATAAGAATGATTCATGTATTTTTAAAGTTTTAATTATTTTTTTTCAGTTTTTATTATTGAAGGACAATTGACATACAACGTGTATCTTTTAAAGTAACCGTATTTTAAATTCTCCGTTACTATTTCCAAACCTGCTGTATCTGAAAGCTTTCATCATCACACAACTGCTTGCATGCCGGTGTCTTCACCGGTTTAATGCCATTGCCATTTGAGCCTGCAATCATAATGAACGTGGAAAATAGCATAAATCTGATGGATGGCGCATAATGCAAATATTTTATACTTGTTAGCTGTGTATGTGTGTCAGATAATTGTACATTTACTACTCTTGGATCTCAATTAATTCATTCAGGATGATTGGATATTAGTGAAAATCAAAAAAAAAAAAAATGCAAACACCATAATAATGTTACCTGAAAGGGTATTTCATTACCTATAGAAAGTAGGAGACATTTTTCTCATTAGCATCTTCTACTGAATTAGGGTTTTATGCTGTTAGAGTATTTGTGGCTTAGTCAAAGCTCATAAAATAGACAGTAGCCAATAATGGAGAAGAATGATTTACTGGCAAGGAGCCATGTCTCTAAGTCTTTTTTTTTTTTTTTTTTACATTTATGTAGTCAGAAATTACTTGGACTCATTTTTTCACATCTCCTTCAGGAAGAAAGAGAGAATAGATATATTTTAACATCACTGACTTTTTAAAAAGAATAGATATACATTTAAAGACCTTCATCCTTTTATACTGGCCACTAAATTTCATTTGCATCGTTCCAAGTACCAACTAGAGGTAGATATATAACATGGTTTTTTGAAAACGTCATTTTTCATTTGTTCCTCCTGTTATATTTTCCAATTCTACCATCTAGATAAGGAAACAATTTAAGATGGGCTGCATTAGTGACTTGGGTATGTACTAGCAAACAAGATCAGAAACAGGACTCACTTTTGGGGTGCCAGGGTGGCTCCACTGGTTGAGTGTCTGACTCTTGATTTCAGCTCAGGCTGAGATCTTGAGGTTGCAGACAGAGCACCGCATGGGGCTCTGTGATGAATGTGGAGCCTGCTTTGGATTCTCTCTCTCTCTCTCTCTCTCTCTCTCTCTCTCTCCTCTCTCTCTCTCTCTTTCTCTTTCTCTCTCTGCCCCTCCCCTGCTAGGGCATGCATGCTGTCTCTCTCTCTCTCTCTCTCTCTCTCCTTCTCTCTCAAAATAAATTTAAAAACATTAAAAAAAAAAAGAAACAGGAATTAGCTTTAATAAATCATACAGGATATTGTGCTAAAAAAGCCAAAAAATTAATAGGTCTTAGGGTTGCACAGCCCTTTTTCCTGGGACTTTCTATATTTTTACAGATGAGTTTATTTACATTTTATCACAAGATGATAGTCTCATTTTAAATATAATGTAGAATACAATGAGGTATAAAAGATTGTATTCTTATTTTTATTTATTTTATTTTATTTATTTTTTATTATTTTTATATGTAGTTTTTATTTGAGAGAGAGAGACAGGTGAGCAGGTGAGCAGGCGGCGGCGGGGGGGGGGGGAGAGAGAGAGAGAGAGAGAGAGAGAGAGAGAGAGAGAATCCCAAGCAGTCCCCACGCTCGGCACAGAGCCCAATGCAGAGCTCCATCTCAGGACCCTGGGATCATGACCTGAGCCAAAGTCAAGAGTCAGACACTTACTCGACTGAGCCACCCAGGTGCCCCCCAAAATACATTTTTAAAACACTTTCCCTTCTTAGAAGTAGTATTAAGTAGCATATGCCCCGGCCATAATAATGGTTGGCATATGTATCATTTAGTAAAAAAATCTCAGAATGCTATGACATTTATAACAAACTGTTTAATTACATATTTTAATGTACATGGACAATGTTGGCCTCAATTCATGTAATTTAAGTTGAAAACTAGATTTTCAATTTTAGAATGTCTAAGATCTTACAAGTATCCACTGGAAGAATCATACTTTGAATTGAAAATATTTATTCAGTGATTTTTATAAGTAAAACACTGTGACAAGTAATTGAGTATACAGAAGTGTTCTCACACCGCTTATCCTCAATGATGGAAACAACAAAGTAAATAGGATATATCATACCAAAGAAACAAAAACAAAAAGAATGAGTTAGGCTTTTTCTCTGGTAGAATAATAGAACTTCTTGCATGATTACTTAATTATGCACTGTCTTAAAATTAATTTCTTATGTAATACATTATCAAAAATATTTATAACCTAAAAAGTACTGTTTTGCTTCATACAAGAATGTGCTGTTTTGATATTCTATGATGGTAGAGTTTCAAAGGTTTAGGAAATATAAAAATTAAGAAAATGCCTTTCCAAATAAAGTTTAGTCACTATAGCTGGTTTAATTCATAAGTGTCTTTTTATGTTTTAATGACAGGATGACTTTCTGATAGCGTCAATATCAGCAATTCTGACGCCTTCTTCAGTTTTTAAAATCTAGTTCTCTAGTCTGCCTCTCATAGCCTCATAGCCACTTTGGTATTGAAAATCTTTCCTGCCTTTGCCTTTTTTCACATAACGAAAATTTACTCAGTTCTTTGGAACCTGTTAGCAGAAATAAAATAACCCTTTTCCTTATATGTACATAAATAAAAATTGTCTGGTTCGTCCACTTGTATATACACAATCCCAAATCTTACAACGTTAGCACTTAGATATTTAGTGGATGCTTCACTGATACCTCTATTGTCCAAACCTACAAGAATAAACATTATTGGTATTTTCTTAATGTTCGGTCATAATTTGGGTTAGTGAAATCCCAAAGTAACAAACAGTTTTCCGAAGAGAACTATTTCACAAAGTCCAATTTAATTTGCTAGCAAAGTAATATTCGGACTGAACGTAGCAACAATAGAGAAATAGGATGTTCAATTTTTTCCTTAGCTAATAAAAAATGCTGCATTTTCAGTTTGAATGGATTCTCTCCTCTACGTACAGATGTCATTTTGCACACTGCTTGTGGAAACAGCGTTTAACATTCCTGCCATTCACCTGTTTCAAAACAAACCGTTTCATAGATCAGGATTATTTCTTTGTACAAATAAATGAGTGCCGTTAAAAGAATCCTGTTTTTGGACTTCAAAGCGATCAAACTTGACAAGCAGTGCAGCTCCTGGCTGTCTGTAGCTAACCCTATAACGGTAGGTGTTAATGTACAGCATTTAATGGACTTCTAATTTCCCTGTAATTTAGGGAGCTAAAAGGAGCAAAATATGGCAGGTAAAGAATTATAGTGTTCCAGATTTTAGGAAAAAGGTGCATTATTAAGTGGGAAACATTCAGTTATAAGAAAGAGTAGAATTGCATTTCCTAAAAATGTTAAATATAAATTTTCTCACTTCAACATTTTAATACAAACTCCTGAAGCTTTGGGGGAGGATCATATTTCTTTGCTTTTATTTTTTTAACCTCTCTGCCTTGGAGGAATTTAACTACATTTTTAAGCAATGGTCCATAGACATTATAAACATAATTTCAGTTCTCGGAAAGTTATCGTGCGAAGTGCAGTTGTTAGTCAGAAATCCTCCACCAAAAACCTATCAGATGTAACAAGATAATTCAGAAAGGTGACTGGTTGCAAAATAAATCTCAAAACCAGCAACATTTCCATAGACGAGCACTAATCAGAAAAGTCAATGGGAACATTACGATTCCGTTGGCATTAACAACAAATAAATGTGGACGAGTAAGACGTAAATACAAGCAAGGTACAGGCTTTCTTTCACAAAGCAAATCAGAACATTTTCCTATGGGATATGAAAGAAGACTTGAAAACAATGGACTTATTTCTAGCTAGTAAGATCTAACGGCCAATTTCTCCTAAATTAGTTTGTGAGTTAATATACATTCTTTCAGAATTCAATGGGATTTTCTTTTTTGCCTTTATAAAATGATTCCATGTTCACCACAAGGAACTATAAGCCTCTGTATGCACATGTACATACACACCGTGTGTGTATATGCAGTTGAACTTTGAACAATGTGGGATGCCGACCCCCACGCAGTCAAAAATCCACGTATAACTATTGACTCTCCCAAAACTTAACTACTAATACCTCCTGTTGACCAGAACCCTCACCAATAAGACAGTCGATTAATGCATATTTTGTATGTTATGTGTATTGTACTCTGTACTTTCACAATCAAGTAAGCTAAAGAGAAGAAAATGTTATTAAGAAAACCATAATGAAGAGAAAATATGTCTATAGCATTATACTGTAAAAAATCTGCATACAACTGAACCCAGGCAGTTCAAACTGAGTTGTTCAAGGATCAGCTGTAGTATAGAGAATGATGAGGGGAGAGTTGAATTTTTATGTATTTCAGGTTATGTGTTATAAAGCTACAACATTTAGGGGCGCCTGGGTGGCTCAGTCGATTGTGCATCCGACTTCGGCTCAGGTCGTGATCTCGCGGTTTGTTAGTTCGAGCCCCGCGGTGGGCTCTGTGCTGGGAGCCTGGAGCCTGCTTCATTCTGTGTCTCCCTCTCTTTCTGCCCTTCCCCTGCTTGTGCTCTGTCTCTTTCTGTCCCTCAAAAATGAATAAATGTAAAAAAAAATTTTTTATAAAGCTAAAACATTTAATAAAATATCATTATCAGTTCAACGGTTAAGAGACAAAACAATGATTAGAAAGTCCCAAATCTACCTAATTTATGTTGGAGCTTAATATATGATAAAGGAGGTATTTTTGAATCAGTGAAGAGATGCCAAACTATTCATTAAAATTTTCTGGCACAATTAAAGCAGGTTGTCATTATCCTCATTTTACCGATGAGGAAACTGGAGCACAGAGAGGTTAGGTAAGGTGCCCATCGTCAAACAGCTTGGAGGCAATAATAGGTGTAGGACTCAAACTCAGGCAGGCTTACTCCAAAGTCTGAGCCTTTACCATTACACTGTCTCTTCCTAAGTTTTTACAACAATCTTATTTTACAAGTAGAAAAACTGAATGACAGAAAAGTTAAATAACTTCCTAAGATTACATAATCAAGTAATTCAGGCTATCAGAGTAGTCATCTGATTTTTAAAAATACTGTTTGTCCATTAAATCTGAATTTACAAAACTCTAAATCTTTTGATGTAGGCAGATTATTTTTATAAGACAGTCTCATCAATTATTATTAACTACCTAATACAGTGTTATTTCTAGTATTTGGGTAAACTGCGAGAAGAGATATCTAACATAATCAACTATGGCCCTCCAATTTAATAGGCACATGGATAAAAATTATTTACATACTGTATCAAATTTTGCAAAATAGGCTGTGTTCAGATTTCACCACTTTTGAGAGTATTTGGGGGGCTTTATTTCACTTCCTTTCCCAACCTAATGATAAAATAAGTTGTTTCCCCCTTCACTGTGCTATGTTTTTCTTTCTTTTATTTCCTTCTATCTCTGGTTGAGCACATACCCCACTGGATGGTAGTTACCTGTAAAAATGTTTTTGTGTCAAGATACCAGGAGTGAAGCAAGAATTATTTGTATTCTCAGAGCATATTACAGTGCCTATCATATATTAGAGACTCAATAAATATTTTGCGTTATCCTGAAACTGTTCATCTATATTACAGTATAATAAATATATATAATATATATACATATGTTATATAATACAGTGTAAAATATAGAGTATCTTTCTCTACAGTACAAAGCTGGAGGCTCCTTGGAAATAGACAAGAACATTTGTCATAATCTCCATAATCTCTGGAAGATGTAAGAGAGCTAATAAAACATCGGAAATAAGAATTTTAAAATCTGGTTTCAGACCCTGGGTCTACAACTGTTTATTGATTACCGAGCTTCCTTCAATCCTGGAAGGATTCCAGGGTGTTTGTGAACTATAATAGAGAACAATTTAGTAGAAATGTCGATTATGATGCCTACTTGTACTATCAGTCAATGTTGTTTATCCTTTTAACATTAATATAGCCGGGGCATCTGGCTGACTTAGTTGGCTAAGCGTCCAACTCTTGACTTTGGTTAAGAGCATGACCTCATATTTCGTGGGATCGAGCCCCGTGTGGGGCTCCACACTGATAGCACAGAGCCTGCTTGGGATTTTCTCTCTTCCTCTCTCTCTCTACCCCTCCCCTGCTCACATGCCCTTTCCCTCTCTCTCTCTCTTTCTCTCTCTCAACATAAATAAAGAAACATTTAAAAAATCTTTAATATAGCCATTTATTAAGCTATTATAACACGTCATCTCTTCTGTCAACCACTTCATGTACTGTATCATCTAATCTCATGACAACGCTTCAAATGAACTAATGATATCCTCACTTCACAGGTAAGGAAACTAGGAGGGTCAAGCTGCCAAGGTCACACAGCTAGAGAGTAAGAAAGTTGGAATTCGAACTCAGAGGTGCCTGATTACAACTGCTGATCATGGCCACTATAATTTTTCTATAAAGCAATACCTTAAAAAATTGCAAATTGCAATACTCTAAGAAAGCTATATTCTGAAACATAGACAACTAAGAGATATAGATTTAGATGTAGATAAAGACTTCTTAGATGACTTACATTTCACAGAACATTTTGGAACTGAAAAAGAACATGTACTACCAGAGTCAGGCTTCAGAGCATGCCCAATGGTTTCCAATTTCTTTCTCTATTCCAAATTTTGTTTCTAATCTAGAAACTACTGAATATTTTCACTTGAGTGTCTCAGAGACTCCGCAAACTTAACAGATACAGGCATTTATTTATTTATTTATTTAGCGAAACCATGAGCATGGGAGGGGCAGAGAAAGAGAGACAGAAAGAGAATCCCAAACAGGCTCCGCACTGTCAGCAGCGCGAGCCTGATGCAGGGCTCGAACTCATGACAGCAAGATCCTGACCTGAGCTGAAATGAAGAGTCAGACGTTTAATTGACTGAGCCGCCCAGGGGCCCCTAGATTAGGCTTTTGTCTTTAGAGTTCTTATGACTGGATTGTATGACACACACCCCCCCCCCCCCCCCGCCTCCAGTTCACTCCTCTCCCATCTACTTGACATGAATTAAAAGAAGTGTTTACTGTCTGCTTCCAGACCGAGGAGGTTGTGAATGCACTGATGGCAGAAAATTTATCTTCTTCAAATTCTGTGTTATACTTTGCAGTACCTAGCTTGGTGCCTGGCTCCTAATTAAAACAAAACAAAACAAAACAAAACAAAACAAAACAAAACAAACTTCTTTATATGCATGTATGTGCTTACCAACCTATCTAATTGGTCAATTGAACACAAAAACTAACCAATTTAAAGACAGTTAATTATTTGACCATGGGTAAAGTATTCCATTTTTCTAGTTTTAGTTCATTTATAGCTCACCTCAAAGAAATACCCCAAACCTTCTACCTAACTGCTGGTTAATTTTTATACTAAATAACACTTTACTACAAATGTAATCTTTAGGCAAAATGTATTCCTCTCATCTCAACCCCTTCCCAACTTAAAAATAGTGTCTACTTCTAAAACACTATAGAATTTTGGTGTGACCACATGAGGAAAAAAATTCTGTAGGTTATTCCTTTGTTTTTGCCTTCTCCAAAGTATTAAATACTTTGGAATTCAAATTCTATGCCCAAAAGTTAAATGCTAATTTTTAATTAAAATTTTTTAGAAGTTAATTTTTTTTAAAGCTAACTACCTATATTTATATTTGTCTAACAGAAAGATTTTGAAGACCTATCACATGGAAGGCACTTTACTAGTCCCAAGGATAGATTTATAAAGCAAGATCTCTGAACTCCAGAAGCTCACAGCGTATGAAGGCTGATAATGTTCACGTTCAGGGAGGCAACATAGAGTCTCCAGTTAAGTGTTTTTGCAACATAGAAAGTACTCGATCAATTTGTTGAAAGAAATAATCAGAATATGATATAGTAATTACCACCTTATTGGTTTATACAGAAATCACATTTAGCATACTCTTTGCAGCTGAAATTATTTTACAGAACACAAAATTCCAATAGATTTACTAAAGAGGTCTTGATTTAAAAAAAATAATATCTCTAAGTCTGCCTACACCTGACATATATAACAATTTTAATAAATCATAACACATTGGGTCGGGGGGAAGCAATTAATGCCAAATTAAATAAAAGGTAACTGATAGAAGCGAATTCACAACCTGAGTAACTGCAATTATTTTAGATATTTCATTTTTACCTTAAACCTAATGTCACTGAATTGTTTTAAATGGCCTTACCGAAGCAAGGTGATTGTTTTGCCACAGATTAGGGAAATCATGGTTTATTGGCCAAGTCACTGACCTTCCAAGATCCTGAGCTGAAATCCCGTTAGCACAAGTTGTTTTAATGTGAACTTGATACAGAAACTCAGAGCCTGAGAAAGGAGATCTGAAAGGCACCTTTCTAAAAAACAATTGATTTGCTTCATTTCATTGAAATGGCTAATGCTTTGATGGTTCATATTTACAATGGCTTGTCCTGCTCTTCAATGGAGTTGATATGTTGGAGTCTTTAACACCATAAACTTGATCAGAACTTCCTTAGTAATAAACAGACTGGATTTCAGGGGTGTGCCCCTCCTCCTCAGGCCTCTGGAGCCCATTTGCTTACCAATTTGTAGCTAAAGACATCGAGAATGGTGTTCTTCATGCTCAACTGCTCCAGGTAGTTGAAAATAGTTCTGGGAAGCTCAGTATGCAAACTGGCTTGGGAGCCTGAAAGGCTTCAAAGAGAAGAAAATTTGACCTTCCTTAGAGAAAGGCTGTTGCTCAGTGCAATTCACCTCTAAGTATGGAATTTCTGTAGCATTCCTAAAACACATGAAGAATGTCTATTTTCCCTGGAAGCCACTCCCTAAATGACTGAGAAAATTAAAAGCGGGGATTCTTGTTTGTACAGTTTTCTTAAATACCGAAGATGTTTCAAATTTCACAGTGATTCATGTTGAGGCCCATGGTTGAAACACGTGGCCTGTTAAAGAGCTAGGGACACATGTCTCTCCTACACATTAATGCACGTAATGTCGAGGCTGAAACTTAACAGCTACTGAAGGGCCAGGGGTCGATAGGCTTGTTTTTCCTTTTCAAATCCACTCCTTTGGAGGTGTTCTAGGTGTATTTTCTCTCTTTGCTTTTGAACAACAGGTCCAATTCAATCATGAACGTGTTGGAACCAAGCTATTACATTAGTACAAAAATGCTGATTCTCTCTGCCCCCACCTTTTCCTTTTTGTAATGTTCGAAGGTTTTCACTGAATGCGTATTTCCTATGCCAAGGTGCAGAATCTCACCCAGATTACTTTTCTATCTGTTTGCAAAGCAATTTTGCCATAGCAGCACTAGCTAGGGTCTGTTATGGTGAGTTCAGGGTTAACCTAACAGTCACCAACCAAAATCCTAAAAGATAAAAGAAGTCCATGGGAGTCATACTTCAGTAATCATGAATAGAAAATTATCCTCTGCTGCTCTGTCGAAAATCCTTGACAACTAATGCCATCCCAACCTCTCTACACATATATCCTGCCTACAAAAAGAATTCCGTGAATGCTTTATGGAAAAAAAAATCTCGGGCCCCAAATTAAAGGATCTGTTTGTACCCATTAGTGGACTCTAACTCAGCATCTCACCCAGATTTCAACATAATCCTTCCATGAATCCCAGCTCTATTTTTAGTGTATGTCTCCTGTATTTAACTTGTTTCTCTTCATGGGGAAAAAAAAAACCCCAACTCATTGGGTCTTCATTAATACGATGGCAATCATAACAGCGTGACTAATGGTAAAAGTCATCGCAGGAAACAAACGCAAGATGACATGATTTTATGTCAGGATTTCTTAAGTGTTGTTAATTTGACTGAAAATAAGCAGCTTGGGAATTGTTTAAATCATTTTTGAAAACAAATCCAAACCTGAAGGTGGATCAGAAAGCTTTTCTGTAAGGGTGTTCATGAGCTAGGGAACATTCCCAAGGAGGAGCTGAGCCAATTAAAAAGCAAAATCACATTTTAAATCAAATTAAAGCACAAAATTATAAAGTTGTTTTATTATTTTTACTGTATATTAGGTATGGGTATGTGCTTATGTATATATGGGAATAGCATATGCTGCTTCTTTTTTTAAATTTTTTAAGTTTTTATTTATTTTTGACAGAGAGAGAGAGAGAGAGAGAGACAGAGTGCGAGTGGGGGAAGGGCAGAGAAAGAGGGAGACACAGAATCCGAAGCAGGCTCCAGGCTCCAAGCTGTCAGCACTGAGCCCGATGCGGGGCTTGAACCCACAAACCGCGAGATCCTGACCTGGGCCAAAGTCAGAGGCTTAACTGACTAAGCCACCCAGGTCTCCCACTTATACTGCTTTCTTATGTCTCAGTTATATAAATTACACAGCAATTAATAAAAACAAAAAATGTAAAATGTCCTTATTTCCTTATATTTTAATGTTTATTGTTATAATAATAAAACACGCAAATAATTTTTTTTCTCATGTTTTTCTTTAGGAACTTAGTTGCCAGTTAAATGAGAGAGTACATAAAGTAAAAGTTAAGAGGATAATTAATTAAAGCTAAAGTATACATACGCATTTAATAATCTGAGTATTTCAGGCTCTGTAGATATAAATATTATCAACAAAGATGGAAAATTAATTTAATGTCTCCAAATATTTGTATACATATACATATGTGTATTTATGTCTTTATATAATATCTCAACTCAATCAATAAATAATGGCCTGGCAAAAATATCATGAAACCTTTTGCGTTTCAGCTATGGTTCCTAATCTCAACAAAAATACTCAAGGAAATTTTAAATCTCCTCCTGACTATCTCACCGGATTGCTAATTTACACTTCAGAAGTCACTTATCTTTCCTGTGTCTGTCTCAACTACAAAACTGGGCCAAAATCTTTCCTTCTCTGTAGATAACTTCTACAAAATCCTCAAAGTAAAAATTATATATCAGGTACAAAATGAGGTTGTCAATTCTCCTATTTCTTTGAAGAAGAGTTAATGTGAAATACAACTTGCACAGTTACAAATGAAAGGTGGAAGTTGAAAGAAAGCAATAATTGATAGCTGTGAAATCCCAAAAGCTACCGAATCCAATCGACAAGGGAAGAGTTAAAATATGAGAACTCCCAAAAGCTTAGATGACTTTGGAAACACAGATCAAAAACAAAGAGACGGAAAGTATAATTAACTCCATTACTGCTCAGTCAAATGAAAACAGCCATGACATCCTTTCTTATTTATGACACCAGCAAATAGCTCAATTCCACTCCTGGATATTGCTGTAGGACAGCACTGGCTCCACAGTGGGTGAAAACAGAAACAAGCTGCTAAAATTTATGTCACTAGATCACATTAGAGATGTAAGATTTATGCAGAAGTCCCATAAAGAATAAGTAGCTTTTATATCTTATAACAATTCTTGTTCTCCAGCAAACAAAAGTCTGGATGTAGAAATATCCATGGAGACCTAGAATTTTCCAAAGTGCACTAGAATAATTGAGAGTTATTTACCTAAATCTACATTTTATCTCAGATATTGGAACTTGCCAATAATAATAAAAAATCTTAAGTAATCAAGCCATTTATTACCACTTATGAAATATTTTTATTTATGAGCCGTTCTTAGTGACGGGAGAATTCATCGACGTGGTACATATTCACCATTGTATAGAAGGGACAATAGAAATAGCAAAGGGACTATTCAGGTCACACACAGCGTTTCTTCCTGGGATGTTTTCGATTATTACCTACCTCTGTTCTCATCTTTCTGGTCAAATTTTGCCTTCTTAACCATTTTGGTAATCCTACTGCCTGGCACAGTACCTAGCAGGTAGTAGTTACTCAGTTAATGTATTTCCCCATAAAGAATCCCATTGTGCATACATGTTCTATTACTATTTCTTTGCACCTATTATCAATGCCTAGAACAGGCACTTTATTCACAGTAGGTGTTCAAAAAGTATTATTTGTTTGCCTGATTTTCTGAGTTAAATAAGTAGTTTTACAGTGATTTAAAACCTCTTTGTCACAGCTGGTGGAAACATGAATTGGTACAACCACCTGAATGGCAACCTGTTTTTCATACTTCCGGTCAAGAATGTTCAGGGGCGCCTGGGTGGCGCAGTCGGTTAAGCGTCCGACTTCAGCCAGGTCACGATCTCGCGGTCTGTGAGTTCGAACCCCGCGTCAGGCTCTGGGCTGATGGCTCGGAGCCTGGAGCCTGTTTCCGATTCTGTGTCTCCCTCTCTCTCTGCCCCTCCCCCGTTCATGCTCTGTCTCTCTCTGTCCCAAAAATAAATAAAAAACGTTGAAAAAAAAAAATTTAAGAATGTTCATAGCAGTATAGTTCCTGAGAACAAAAACAGAAGGATGGATAAAGAGTGGTATATTCCTATAAGACAAGGTCATAGGATAGTGGAAAAGTATCAGTTACCCCCGCACAGCTTATCGTGAATGACTCTCCCAAATAAGATGTTGAGAAAACAAAACCAAATTGTACATCATTAATTACGTAAAGTTTTGAAGCACGAAAGCAATACTATACTATATTATATACTACATGTTATAATTATTTATTTTAAATGCATAGAGGTAAAAAGCACTGCGTCCTGCAAAATGGTTGCCTTGGCACAAGGAAGGATACTGCTGTCATGGAGAGCTTCAGGAACCCAGGACACTGGGGAGTCCAAATGTATTTGTAGCATTTTACTTTTTTTTTTTTTAATGTTTATTTATTTTTGAGAGAGAGAGAGACAGAGTGTGAGTAGGGGAGGGGCAGACAGAGAGGGAGACACAGAATCGGAAGCAGGCTCCAGGCTCTGAGCTGTCAGCACAGAGCCCAACGTGGGGCTTGAACCCACAAACTGCAAGATCATGACCTGAGCCGAAGTCGGATGCTTAACTGACTGAGCCATCCAGGCGCCCCAGTGACGTTTTACTTTTTAAGCCGGGTGGTAAGAAAACGAGATTTTTAACTACTCTTATTCTCTTCACCTTTCAGTAGCTCTGTAATAGTTTTCAAAGGAAGAAGAAAACAACATTAACAAGATAGTAGTTACTCTTCCATGGGATAAACATCTTAACTAGATTCTTCTTACCATCCCCAAATTGTTAAGGATAATACCACCTTGAACAGAATGGCGTGTTGACATGAGGGGCACCTTTCAGATCATGCTTGGCAAAGAGATGCGAACCTCAAATACGGAGCCCGGAAGAAGAGAGACAAAACTGCAGAAAACAAAGGAAGCCACTCTCTTGAGTCACTCAAGAATAATACGAATAGAGACCATCGTGGCCAAGAAGCCATCAGATGCCAGTTCTGCCAGCGATCTCCATCTTGAGAAAGACCCCCTCTGCTCACATTCCTTCTATAAATTGGGTGAACACAGAGCATCATCCAAATAGCATAGTTTGAAAATAGCTAGGGACACTGTTAAAGACTACACTGGGACAAAACATGTAAACCAGAACTATCCTGGGCAAACTGGGCTGAAGAGGCCCACTGACCAGCAGGTTTACCTACGTGAGCGAATTCTACAGAGGCAACTGTGGAAAAGAGGAAGTGTTGCTAGACTAGGTTTCTAACAACATAGACACTTGATTTGAAGTGCTATTTTTAGATAAACTGGAAAATAAGCTAACAAAATCCAGGTGGACCCAGAGAGAAGGGAAGAGAAATCGTTCTCTTTCACGGTGGCCTGTCTGGAGATTCTGTCTAAAATTGACATTTGAGAATGGCATGTGAAGGCATTGAACTTAGCGTTATGGTGACAGTTTTAAAAGTGTTAAGTGGTTATTCTGGGGACTGGAATAGCAGACGAAGGAGGAATAATCATGTCCATATCCATTGACATAGTTTGAGACTTTCTTTCCTATATATGTGCATTATTTTTATAATATAAAATATTATATAATATAATATAAAATATATATAATATATAAAATATATAATATAAAATATATAAAATATAAAATATATAATATATAATATATAATATATAATATATAATATATAATATAATATAATATAATATATAAAATATAATATAAAATAATGCATATATATAATCCATATAATATAATAAAAATATTAAAAATTTAGAAAAGTGATAATACGCAGTACTGACCAATGGATGGGGTAAATATAGTAATACCTAATATTTATTGTGCATTTAAATGCCATGTGTTAAATGTTTAATATAGCTTATGTCATTTAATCTTCAAAACAACCCCGTAGATGATCATGCCCACATTCTAGATGAGGAAACAGATGTTGGGAGGTAATGCAACTTGTCCACAGTCACATAGCTCGTGAGTGCTGGACCTGAGTTTTGACCAAACTCCAAAGCCAGCCCTCTGATACTATTCTTCTGTTCTGCTCCGCACTTGAACTTGAGGTTGCAGAGAGTATATACTAGTACAGATTTTCACGTGGTATTTTGACATATGTATCAAAACATTTAGTGTTGAGAAATTTAGAAATTATATTTCTATATGTTTGTGCTAAGAAAGCATGGTAAAATGCACCAATGGATTATCAAAGGAAGCACACCTCAGCAATGCTTGTGAAAGAAAAAAAAGTCAAACCCATCAAAAGGAGATTGAGTTGTAAAAATTATCATGTCTTCACACTGTATAATATTCACAATCTGTATTTATTTACCTGGAAGATTTACATTAACAGTGTTATATTGAGAAGGCAAGTTGTAAAACAGTATGTGTCTATAGTTTTGTAAAAAATAAAAATGTCTGAACACAAACACTGCAAACAGTTTAGAAGTCTCTTGCTCTCCCTTGCAAGGCCGCTCCCTCAGAGAGACTGTCTTTAGCAGCCTGACCTAGGTAATGCCTCTTCTGTTGATTTTCCACCATGATTCTCTGTTCTCAGCCTTCATAAGAGTGTAATATATACTCATTTGTTTGCTTTCTTGTTTATTATTTGTGTCTTTGACCGATTTTATGCCGGCCAAGTGTAGGAACCACATCTGTACTGGTCACCACTGTTTACCCAGGCCCGAGTGCGATGGAATATGTGCTCGGAAGTAATGCCCAATAAACTCATTTGGAAGTGATTTTCACTTTCTACTCTATGCCTTCATCCATTGTTTCAGCTTTTACAAAAAGAATGGTGAGTACTGCAATGGGCGGGGGGGGTGGGGGTGGCGGGAGAATAGTAAAGCTATTTTTATTGTGGCTAACCGATCAATTGATTAATCAATCTAGCAATGCAGAGGCAGTCTTGATGAAATTTAAACCCCTACTAGATTTGCATCCACAAGACTTTCCTACAGCTTTTTTTCCTGCTCTGGCACTTTCCAGGTAGGAGCATTATTCCCTACCCCCACATTATTCCCCCACATACTCTCTTCTTTTTAAAGTTTCTTTTTAAATTTTTTTAAATGTTTGTTTATTTATTTATTTATTTATTTGAGAGAGAGAGAGAGACAGAGTGAAGCAGGGGAGGGAGAGAGAGAGAGAGAGAGACAGAGTGAAGCAGGGGAGGGGCAGAAAGACAGGGAGACCCAGAATCAGAAGCAGGCTCCAGGCTCCGAGCTGCCAGCACAGAGCCCTATGCGGGGCTTGAACCCACAGTCTGCAAGATCATGACCTGAGCTGAAGTCGGTTGCTTAACTGACTGAGCCACCCAGGCACCCCGTCTTTTTAAAGTTTTAAAGCACAGGTCTGTTACTCTCATTGAAACATGTATGTCATTGTTCATTTGCAGGGCAAAAAACAAAAAAGAAAAAAGAAATGCTACCTGCCCACGGGAAACAAGAGAATCTTCCAATCCTCATGGCCCTGAGTGGACCAGGGAGAGTCAAGGGTCAAAACCTGTACCACTCAGGCCACTGAGGATTTGTTTTGGGTTTTGTTGTTACTTGTTTTGCTTTTGGCGGGCCATCAGGAGGTAGAGGCCATCATTGAAAGGGCTGCTTTGCCTTGAATTCTTCTGGAAGAGAACAGGCTGACCTCGCCCCAGCCTTCTCCTGTCAACAGAATAGTCATTCCATAAATATCTGCTGCAAAAAAGAATGAAATAGTGAACGTGTAAAACATTCTTTTCATTGGTCTTGCTGTGGCAGTAAAAGCCATAAAAACCATAACTGAAAAATATAAGATTTGATAAATATTGAGTTTGGGGAAGAAAAAAATGTATTTATAAATTAATTTGTTTTCAATATAAGACCTTGTATGTAAGGTTCCAACACAGTGAATTTTTACAGTGAAGCTATAAACTCTAAAATGGGGATTATGAGTGTGGACAATATAATTTATAATACTTGCCTAGCTTTCAATTATTCAGGTGCTCAAAGCCCAACAAATTGAATAATGAACAGGGGTAATGAATTGAACCCGGAGAAGAAGATAACAGAAAACACGGGGTAGCCACCACTAGGAATTCACATACAGAAGTCGCCCTGAAAGAAATAAACTTGTTTGAAGGACACATTTTCTCTTTCAAGCCAAAACATTTACGGAATAGTAATGCAAGTAGGAATTGCTTTTAAGAAATACCTGTGAAAGGTATAAAGCTGCTAAAATAGTATATTTCAGATGACCAAACAGAGAATTAGAATCATAAATTGGCCTGTTTCCTTCTCTGAGAGTGTCGGTCCTCTATTTCATTATTTTTAACAACATTGAGGGCGGGGGCGGAGTGGGGGAAATGCGGTCATATAAATTATTAAGCACCATCGCTTGAGATTTAGGCTTGCAAGTGTGTTGATATTCCACAGACCCTGAAGCACAGAGTTCCTAACGGTATTTCATACAACACTGCAGATCAGAAATTTAAATAATGAAATGGCTTCTGAACTCACTGTTCGGACCTGGGTTGGATGATGCATGTATGTGTCTGTTAGTGAAGGTTCTGAAGGAAGGGTGCATACTAAGTGTTGCATCAACTCCTCTGCTTCAAGAGATACTGCAGACCAGCAAACTGTGCACTCGGCCAAAATCAGGGAAAGATTCAAATGGAGTACAATTAGCTAAAGGCAATAAAAATTAACCATTCGCCCCTCACCCCCTCCCCCCCGCCCCCACCGTCACGCACAGCCCCGAACCTGCACGCACAGCATTCTGCTACATGAAGTGTATTTATCGAAGCAACTTAAAAATAATCTTTTTTGTAGAATGTTGCAAGCCAGAAGGCGATACTGTATAGTAATCAGTGTATTGCCCCTGAGGTCAAACTAACTGGTTTCAAACCTCAGTTTTATTGTTTTCTAGATGAGTCTTAAGCAAACTACTTAATTTTCTTCTTTTTTTAAAGTTTATTTTTATTTATTTTGAGAGAGAGAGAGAGAGAGAGAGAAAGCACAGGAGGGACAAAGAGACAGGGAGACAGAATCCCAAGCTGCTCTATGCCATCAACACAGAGCCTGACACAGGGCTCGAACTCACATACTGTGAGATCATGATCTGAGCCGAAATCA
The DNA here is from genome assembly GCF_028018385.1 of Neofelis nebulosa. Taxonomy (NCBI): domain Eukaryota; kingdom Metazoa; phylum Chordata; class Mammalia; order Carnivora; family Felidae; genus Neofelis; species Neofelis nebulosa. Next base: position 62,159,781 of record NC_080796.1, read on the forward strand.
AGAGACAGACGCTTAACCCAGTGAGCCACCCAGGCACCCCAACCTACTTACCTTTCTAATCTCCAGTTTCTTTATCTGAATAATGTAGATAATAACAATACCTACCTCATATGATTACTGAGGGTATTAAATGAGATAATACGTGCAAAACACTCAGTATAGTTCCTGGTCCACAGTTGGCATTCAAACAGTATTGGTTCACACCACTGGGCAGCAGCTGCATTGGCCAAGGTTGTTGAATGTATTTGAGACACTGGTATATAATACCTGTACATATGAGCTCTAGCATTCACAAGAACTAGTTAAACGATTACTGTTGGCTTGGGGCTATCAGTGGTGACTAATGCTACTGTGTCCTTAGTAACAATTTTGTAGCAGCAAACACAGGATAGTTTACGGGGACACCCCGTGCTTATTTACCTTTGACAATTATGCTGAGGCAGACAAAAGGGACTCAACAGTCTGATAAGAATCGTCAAATATGTGTTACATCTGTTAAACTGCTATGCATATGTAACTTGAGTTTGATTGTTCTGATCCTAAAATATGGTTCTACCCGGCGGGCTTCATGATAATTAACCCGAATCTGTCCTGGAAGTACAAGGTCGACAGTGCACGGCTCCAAAAGCAGTGAGTCTAGTGGGAGAATTTCATAGAAAATTCTCAGCGGTATTTCACCACTCAGACAATAATTTAAAAAGACTGAGGTGCATCCAGACTTTTCTCAGATCCAAATGTAAATCTGCTAGAACATCTGGAGTGTTTTGCATTTTGTTTTTGGTCATTCATTAGTCAAGGGAGCATAGAAGGTGAAAACGTGTAGTGACCTTAAAGATCATCTGATCTGACCACTTTATATCAGAGACGAGGGAACCGGGATCGAGGGGAAGCTGTGCTTCAAAGAGCGGAGATTCAAACAGATTTTGTTCCTGGGTCCTAAGCATATTCTCAATGATGTGAATGGCCCCTGAACTATCCAGAAAACTTCAGTGGTGTAAATCATAAGGTATCAAACCTTATTTCACATTTTATCTCACAATACCTAATACATTGATGGCCCTCCACATATTTATACAAATCCCTGGCCATGAATTTCTTTTTTTTTTTAATTTTTTTTTAACATTTATTTATTTTTGAGACAGAGAGAGAGCATGAACAGGGGAGGGTCAGAGAAAAAGGGAGACACAGAATCTGAAACAGGCTCCAGGCTCTGAGCTGTCAGCACAGAGCCCGATGCGGGGCTCGAACCCACAGACTGCGAGATCATGACCTGAGCCGAAGTCGGACGCTTAACCGACTGAGCCACCCAGGCGCCCCCCTGGCCATGAATTTCTTTAAAATAAAGCTTAAGATGTCTGTTCACTAGAATTCTCTTCACATTCAGCATTTACGTACATACATCAGGCATTTCATTTCTCCTGTTGATATTTATGCTTCTTAAATCTCCAATTAAGATGTAAGATATTTAAGTGCAGGCACCTTTTTTAAATCACTTATAAGTGTGGAGTACATTCATTGTGGGTTCCCATCACATACCTCCGAATGCAATGAGTTCTAAAGGGAAGCATTTCAAACTATTATAACTGATGGGTTATGAACTCTGAACTCTAAGAAACCTTGAGAAAAGATTTTGTTTAAGAGTGACCTGGAACAACAGAAGGACAATAATTCACCACATGACCTTGGATAAGTCAATTAACCTCTTTGGACCTGGGTGTTTTTTTTGTTTTTTTTTTTCACCTGTAAAGTGAAGGGTTTGGCCAGTATGACGTCTAAGGAGCCCTCCGCGTCTACTACCCCACGATTCTGTTACTTCATTACCATGGTTTCTCAGTACAGTGTTAGGTTATACCCGTCACCCCTTCTAATAGCTATTCAATCTTACTTCTAAAAGCCAGGTCCCACTGGTGTCGGAGGGTGTGATTCCTGTTTCTAGTGCACAGTGGAGAATTCAGTGGTGGGGAACAGATGAGGATCGATGCCCCTGTTATGGCCACAGCTGGGAAGCAATTTCAACCCTCGTGCAGAGGGGCGCTTTGCTCTGGGGCTGGGAGCATTTGAGATTGGAGGGGAATGACCACTGGTAGTATAATCCCAACAGAAGAGCTTTGTGTTTGGGGATGTTTTTGCCAGGATGTCACTCTCCTCTAGTGAGTATGTGATCTGAAGGAAAAAAACAAAAAAAACAAAAAACAAAACTGATCTGTTGATCTGTGTTAGCGTGTGGAAGCTTCCACCCTATTCCGCAGAGTACAGAGATGGACCCTGTAAAATCACAGAAGAGTAGAAACGCTCCCCTTTGTCCTCTATCTCTAGCTTTTCCCTCAAACTGAGATTTATGGACAGAATCAGGAGGCTTTGCCCTGCCCCCCTGGAGTCCCTCAGAGTGTGCAGAGATTTATAAAGAACCAAAACTCCTCCCCAAATCATAACACTGGCATGAAGAGAAGGCATCTACAGAGGGGATTAAAAGGAAGAAAGAAAACGGGTTTGGGTAAGAGTAGTGTGACTATGCTACTCGAATAAATCTTGTTAGATAAGAATGTCACAAAAGAAACAGCCAGAGGCAAGAAAAATAGGACAATTCTACAGCAATATTAAAGGAGTAAAATGCTATGTGCTTTTTCAGTTGAAGTTAAGTTTGAAGGTTTGAATACAACAGGTGTCATTGACAAAGTAAGGTTGCAAATACCAGTTGCCTCCTTGGACAAAGCTATGACTCACCCAAAAGTCTAGAGAAAAAAGAATAGACATAGACAATGTGAAATGACCATCTCCTCTTCATTACCACAAATCACTCAAACATGGTTTTTCCCAAATTGCCCACGGTTCTCCATTCATACCATAGTAATGTTGAGAAATGGGCTTCAAGAACAAGCAAGCTCTCAGAAAAGTAAGCCTATTTGAGAGAGAAGGATAAAACAAAATCTCTTAGAGAAGGAAGTTTCCAAACTGCACACTTCCAAACTGTGCCATTCATTCCCTCAATAAAAACTTGAGGAGACAGCAATAATTATGAATGTAAAATTCCTATCTTTAACTGGATTGTCAAGTCTCTATCTGACTCGGACGGCAGAAGGCTGGAACACTGGGCCGACTGTGGACAAGGAACTTAATCTCTTCAAGTCTCAGCTTCCTCATCTGTAAAATGAAAATAATAGAATATTTTTTTAATGTCCAATCATTTTCGAGAGAGAGAGAGAACACAGACACAGACCCAGACACACACACACACACGCGTGTGCGTATGTGTGAGTCAGGGAAGGGCAGGGGGGAGAGGGAGACAGAGGATCTGAAGCAGCCTCCACACTGACAACAGACAGCCAGCCCCATGCAGGTCTCAAATTCATGAACCATGAGATTATGACCTGAGCCAAAGTTGGATGCTTAACCAACTGAGCCACCCAGGTGCCCCAGAAAATAGTAGAATATTTTTAATAGACTGCCATGGTACTGAAGCCAGATACTGGACATAAATGGCTGGAACAGTGCTTGCAGCATAGTGGGATCTCAGTAAATGACAGCGAGAATCATTATTATCATTGCCATCATTATTTCTCTGACATACCCTATGTCCTGTTAGCTACCTTCCAGTTGTGTACTGATAGTTCTACTTTGATACAGGTTTCAAGCACAAGGGTAATTCTATTACCTCAAGAGTAAATCATCTTCTTTTCTTATCAGTTTCAACACAGGGAGATCATAGAAACAGGAAGGGTCATACTCAGCCAAAACTAGGGCCCGTCCACTCAAGTAGTCTACCTCTAAAAAACACTATCAACAAATTGTTAGTAATAGTGCTAATTGTTGCCATTTATTGAGCCCTCAGTGGATACAAGGCTTGCTAAGGACTTTTATGGGTTGTTTCATTTAATCCTTACCAAAACCCCTATGAAGGTGGCATTTTTGTCTGCATTTTCCAGATGAAGGATGGAGTAACAGTGGGGAGTTGCTTGAGAAGAATGTATTACCTTACCCAAAGTTGACACAGCTAGTCCCTCTTCTGAGAAAGTTTTATGCTTTAAAAAGTATTGAAGGGGGGCGCCTGGGTGGCGCAGTCGGTTAAGCGTCCGACTTCAGCCAGGTCACGATCTCGCGGTCCGTGAGTTCGAGCCCCGCGTCAGGCTCTGGGCTGATGGCTCGGAGCCTGGAGCCTGTTTCCGATTCTGTGTCTCCCTCTCTCTCTGCCCCTCCCCCGTTCATGCTCTGTCTCTCTCTGTCCCAAAAATAAATAAAAAACGTTGAAAAAAAATTAAAAAAAAAAAAAGTATTGAAGGTCTAGTTCTTTTCTGAAAAATCATACCATTTTTTGAAATCTAGAGAAGGTTGGAATTTGGGGGTTTTAGTGCAAAACCATCATCTGAGAAGGTTGGGACCTGAAGTGTTCTAAACACTTAAACAGTAAAATCCCTGGGTTTGGAGCCCAAGATATATATGCTTCAAAGTTCCCCAAATGGTTTTGATGATTTTTGGAAACCATTGCTCATCTTAATCCCATTTATAGTTCTAACATACATGAATTTTTTACATTCTTTCTTGATCAATTTGTATTTCATTCCAGGGCTTCCTCATAGAATACTGAATCCCCCGAATTAATTATTAGGTAACTGAAATTATAAATCATAATTTAAAAAATTTGTTTGAAATTTATTTAGACTTAGTTTCAAATGGTGGCTTCTCTTTACAGTATTTCTGGCTTTATAAAGATGGTCAGATTTATTTACCCACATTCTTGTCTTCAAGTTCCTTTTCAGAGGCGAAATTTTAACACTCTTATTACAGGTACTTTCCTCCCATCTCATGTCTCCAACCATTTTAGTTACTTTGACGCTCGTTCAGTTTTGTAGATTATATATGAATGACCCCCAATGAATCACACCTCCCAATACCCAGACCTGTGTTAGTTCCTTTCTATGTTGTCTCTAGACTTGGCCATGACTTCCTTTGGCCAGTGAGACACGAGCAAACATGAGGACAAGAGCAGTGTAGTAAACAAAATTTGGGTTTTGGGGTCAGCGAGACCCAGGTTCAGTTCACAGATCTGCGATATGTTAGCTGAGACAGTGAACAAATGATTTGATTCCTCTGGTCTTCATTTTGAGAAGGACGTTGCAGTGGTAGAATGGGACCCGACTTTGAGTCCTTGTTCTATCATTGTGGACTTGTGCAAATCAGGTTCCCTGATTTCACGTTTCTTAACACTAAAATGGATATAGTAAAACTTACCCTGTAAGTGTTAATATTATTCACTTAGCACCTCACAGGCAGTAGGCACTCAAGAAATTGCAATACTTGTTGAATGATTCTTTCCTATTAATTCTCATTCTATTTTTTAAAGAGAACAAAATGTTCACAAATAATCCACTAAAATTTTCAGTGGCTCATCACAGTGTTCGTTGCATTTATGTATTTATAGCTTGATTCAGCACGTCTTTCATAAGTGAGAGATATGTTGTTTTCACTTCATAGAAATGAGGACATTTTTAAAAACACACAAAATGAAAATTTCCCATTTCCTACCAACTTAATTTTTTTTTCTTAATGTTTATTTATTTTTGAAGGACAGAGAGAGACAGAGTGTAAGCAGGTGAGGGGTAGACAGAGAGGGAGATACAGAATCCATCAGAAGCGGGCTCCAGGCTCCCAGCTGTCAGCACAGAGCCCGGCGTGAGGGTCAAACTCACCAAGCTGTGAGGTCATGACCTGAGTCGAAGTCAGACGCTTAACTGACTGAGCCACCCGGCGGCCCCTCCTACCACCTTAAAATTAACAATCATTAACACTTTTGTTCCTAGACATTCAGACGTTTTTCTGAAAACCTGGAACCATACTGCTTCACAAATTCACCCTTTTTTCACTTAAGAACACGGTGAACAGCTTTACATGTCTATAAATATATTCCCAAGACAGCTTTATCAATGGCTGGCGCATATTCTATCGTATGGCTATATTATAATTTCTTTAACCAATCCTGATGTTCACATTAAAAAGTAGCTACATTTTGTTTATTTGCCATATACAAATCAAGTCAATCATCAGACTTCAACAGAAAAAGATTTCATGTTGACTTTAATAGAAAACAATTTTCAATTGATAGACGTCATATTGGAAACTAAAATTATGGACTCAGTCATTAAATACACATTTGGCTTGTATCTTACCACTACCCAGGTCCCTGGCTAGGGATGTTTGTTGACTAGGGAAGTGTATCAATACAGTTGCACTAATGGCCCTCCTATTGCTCTGGAAAACAAGTAACCTGTCTTTGTCCCAGAGAGAGACACTCCTGGGACTTTGAGGAAAACTAAGTCTATTTTTTCCCTTTCTATGCACTTGTAGAAAAAAATATTTTCCGAAGCCAATTTATAGGTTGGAGGCAAGGAGAATTGGATTGAAAGGGAGAGATGCTGGTATACTGAGGCAACTTGACCCAAGCCAAGAGAAAGTTGGAGGAAATGCTGCTTGGCCTTCTGGCCAACCCCTGCCTTGAGAAAGAAGCAAGTGACCTACGGAACCGGCCTGATGGTGAACATCTGTTTTTATAATAAACCTCTTCTTCAAGCCTGACTAAAACATGAGGGCTCCCTAACAATTCTTTAGAGATAAAACCAAAAATAGGAGGACAGTATGCCTCAGCAGAGTATAGGCAGGAGATTTAGAGCCGCAGCACCAATGACACATCAGACACTAATTGACTCACTGTGGGTCAGGCACCATACTTCGTGCTTCACGCACATCTACCTCATTTGGTTCTCACAACAACCCAGGAAGTAGGGACTAATATTCTCATCATTTTTCGGAAGAAGAAACTGAAGCTCAAAAAACTTAGTGGCTTGCCTTCCGTGTCATAGGGGTCAGAGATAGCTGGAAGTCTGGTGCCTGAATCGATGTGCATACTCTCTGCTAGCCTGACTTTCCAGAGCATGAGCCATTCTTCTCCAAGACAAGGCTTCCATCTCACCTTCATCCCTCGATGGGATTACTGTGTATTTCAACCTCACCCTTCCCTGGAGGCACAGTGCATGTCATGTTAAAAATTGCCTATGTGTGCGGCACCTGGGTGGTTCAGTTGGTTGAGTGTCTGACTTCTGCTCAGGTCATGATCTCATGGTCCAGGAGTTCAAGCCCCAAATGGGGCTCTGTGCTGACAGCTCAGAGCCGGGATCCTGCTTTGGATTCTGTGTCTCAATCTCTGTCTCTCTCTGCCCTTCTTTCCCCCCGCCCCGGCCCCCACTGTTCATGGTCTGTCTCTCTCTGTCTCAAAAATAAATAAACGTTAAGATTTTTTTTCAAATCACCTATGTATGCTAAACCAACACCATATGCATATTTATTCTATCATATCCCAAGATTTCCTCCAGAAAAATCTTTTCCTGAAGATCAGTAGCTTTATTTGAAGGGAGCTTTAGCAATAATAATATGATAGCAAATCCTTGAAAATATTATGGCAAATCTGTCCTGCATAATGCATGTATTCATCCTTTCATTCATTCAGAAGACATCTATTGCAGGATAATTTAGTGATCGGGAGTGCAGGCTCCAAACCACACGACTTGTGTTGCAGCATCAGCATTACCCTTCTCTATTTGGATGGTCTTCCACAGTTGGCAGGGTCTATACACACAAGGGGACAATTAGATGAGAGCTTCAAGTCAATTGCCTAATCTGAATTATTCAGTCACTTATCTATCAGCTTTTGTTGTTATTGTTGTTTGTTCTTTTTGGAGAAGGTATATGCCTCAATTCTCCACTGCATTCTGAAGTTATAGGCAGTACCTCAACAAAAATTCACATGGAGTTCTGTTTCCAAACTTCATGTCTCTAGCTGCCTGGGGGTAGTTCGGTTCTTCACTTGAGTTTACTCATGTCTTTCGTGTTGAGACTGCATGAGGATAAATGAAAATTAGGCATATGTGAAATGATCATCGAGATTGGAAACAGAGAGAATTTGGAATGGAATGCTGTTCACTTTATCCATTCCCCTTGTGAGAACACATCATCCTTTTCAACAATTCAGAGCTTCAGCAGAGAGAGGGTCTGTAACGCTGCTAAGAAGAACTGGTCTGCCATCTGTAGAATCCTGGCGCTCAAGGCAAGTGTGAGATTTCTCCTCTCAGTGATTTCCTCACTTATCAGACATCACATTGAAGGGACCTTTGTAGACCTACTGAAACCCCCCTCCCTTGACTATGGTTTCCATAGCCATGAAAATATAATTAACATGTGGAGATACTTGTTTTATATTTTCCGTATCAGGGGAATATACATGTGGATGCACTCTGTCCAATAGAAATAAAATGGGAGCCACATGGGGTAATTAAACATTTTCCAGCAACCATGTTGAGAAAACTAAGAAGAAACAGGTAAAACTCACTTTAATATTATATTTTATTGAACTCCATGTATCTCCAATATTATAATTTCATTTTGTAATCAATATGAAAGTTATTAGTAGGGTATTTTACATTTTTTTATATTAAATCTCAATTCTGACCAGCCATCTTTCAGGTGGCTAATGGCTATCTTATTGGGCAGTATAGGTCGAGATCACCAGAAAGGGGCTGCAGATCATTAAGAGTAAGTTAAAATAAAGTGCCTTCTGAGGAGAAACCAATTTCATTTGACTCAAAGCTGGTTAGTTTCTACTGAGAGACCTGTATAACTGGAGGTATACACTTACACTAAAGATAAAGGTTTTATGTAAACAGGAATCTACTCTCAGCTGATGGAGTCAAACTGAAAGTTTGACTATATAATGAAAGTTTTTTTTCACAAGGTCCAAGGTCAAGGATATTTCTGTAGACCACAAAACTTTTCAGTATTTTTGTACTATAAATAACAAATGTTCCATAAAAAGTTACAACTGAGTAACAAGGATTAATTGTAGAATAGTATGTTCAAGTTTGCTTGCTCCCTGTATAGAAATAATTTGTCAAGCAAAAGCCTTTATTATGGACACCTATTAATTGTACAATTCCATTTATAGAAAGTTATCCTAAGGGAAAAATTTAAGATGTATATAATTATCTGTCTGTAGGGAAGTTTACTTCATCACTCTATATAAGAAAATACAATTGTAGGCAATATAAATGCCCAACAGTATGAGGTCGGTTACATAAATATGACACAATATAGTATTGTTCAAATATTTAAAATTATTTTGTAGATAATACTGACTACAGAGACATTTTTATATTTTGGTAATAAATAGATTATTTTGTAAATAGTTACTGTTTTTAAAAAGTATATACATGTATACACATATGCATAAAAAACTGAAAAGATATTCACTGTGATATTAATGACTGTGTGTGGCAGAATTACAACTAGTTTTTCTTTTTTGCATATTTGCATTTTCTAATTTTTCTGCAATAAATACCTATTCTCTAATAAAACAAGATCAGTGAACTTTTAACATAAAAAGATACGTTTATCTATTGATTATCCTTTTAAAACAATATCTCTTGGCCTAAGAAACCCAAATGTACAATTTATCAAGGAAAAAACTAGCATAGGATTTAGAAGAAATGCCCATAAAATATTAGTAAGTCAATTGTTAATAGAAAGTACTGTCCCTAGACTCAAGGATCTCAGGAATTCACACCCCCAAGTCAGAAGAAGTTTACAATAAGAAATCTGGTGTGGGAAAAAAATTTTTTTTCATGGGACCTCACTTAACTGCAATCAACTATGCTGAAAATGTTGAAGGAAGATCTGGGATCTTCATCATTTGGACCAGCTATCTTGCAGTCTAAAGCAAAGAGAAACAATATTTTCTAACGCTCTTTGGTAATTTGTTGCAGACTCCGGGTGCTAATGATCAGAATTATTGCCCTCTGCCACATACATATTTCCTTAATGTACAAAGTCACAGGTGGCCTCTTCTGAAATATTCATCTTAATCTGATTGCCAGTTTGTGTGTTGGTGGGTTTTTCCCTTATTTTCTCTAACAAGCCAAACCCCAAAGAACCATATTGATTCACATTTACCTAAACATGAAATAAAAGCAATAATCTGTCGATTTTGAATGGGGAGGAAGGGACTTCTCTGTCCAATCACCAAAATGAAAAGTTCTACATCTACAGAGAGAAGCAAATCACCATTACAATTCTAAACACACTTGCAGCATTCACTACATTGAATATTATTCACTGAATACTTTTATCTTTCCAAGCTAAAAGAAAGGGATGCTAGCTCATTCACAACAACACCAAAAGTGAAGATATTGGCCATTTCTCCTCAAGTGAAACAGGCAAGTATTATAATGACCCAATGATGCCACTCTTAGATATTTACTCAATAGTAATGAGACCATGTATTCAACACAGAATTACAAAAGAATGTTCATAGCTTGGGTAATATAATAAAGAACTAGAAACAACCCAAACCGCCATCAACAGGTGACTGGTCCTTCATACAATGGAATAGTACAACTGTAAAAATCTGCAAACTGTCAAGTGCAAACACCCAAGTAAATATAAAAAAATAATGTGATAAGCAAAAGAAGCTGTACGGTTACATCTACATGATGTTGTAACACAAGCAAAAGGAAGTTGTGGGAAAGAAAGCAGGTGGAAGTCTGACAGCTAATTGCCTGACGGAGACGGTGGTTACGTGGGTGTACATGTCTGTCAAATCTCATTGAACTGAGTGCTAAAAGCTGCGGCATATACAACAAAATAAATAAATAAATAACATAAATTCAAAATTAAATAAAAACTTTTAAAAGGAATAAAAGTAAAATGGTCACCTTTATTCAGACTCTAGTTATCCATGTTCTTGTGTGACAGCATTCTGTCTCTTTCACCTATTTCACAGACATTGTAACTGCCCCTTACCCCCAGCAAGTCATGCTAAGGATGAACAACGAATGGTCTCTTGATGACCATTTTCACTAAACAGCTAATATTAACTGAAAATATGGATGGGCATTTGTAGGCCACTCACACTTCTCTGTCATTTCTATAATAGTTTTTTTTTTTTTTTCCTTGCAGGCATTCAATGATGACAAATGGTTTTTCAAAGGGTAAACAATTAGTATATAAGATTCAGCACATTAAGCAGACTTCATGGTCTCTTTATGAATCTTGAACTTGACAATTTCTGGAAATTTTGAATCAATGGGTTTCTGGTTAGTTTCCAATGACATTTAACAGTTAGACTTAAAAATACAGAAGAAAGCATTATAAGTTTTATCCAAAATGATTATGGCCATCATTTGAATAAAATACAGATTTTGCAAGCTGTAAAGCATATCATTACTACACACTGGCCTAAGTAAGGTTTGGTTCACAAACTACAGAGCTCGAACCAAGTCATTAAATCTATCTAAAAGGGCCTCATTTGAGAAGCAATAAAATTTTTAATCATTTTATTATTAAAAGAGTGTTTAATATGTAGCTAATTAAATGCCAAAGGCAGGTTATCTGAGTTTAACCTTCAAAAAGAAAATGATGTATCAAAGTCTGCCTCTGGCATCATGGGATAGAAATGTCATCCTCATAATCATTGCGTGACAACTAGCTGGTGGCCTTTTCTAGAGCTATAGCTAAATTACCTGATTAAATTAATAGCCATTTAGATGTTTTAGGAACTGCACAGACCTATACTAAATGAAAATTAGGTCCATTACATTTTCTGAGTGGGCTAGATAGACCCTAAAATAAAACACGTATGCCATTGCCCACATTACTTAGATTAGGCAATTAAAAGCTCTTTCTAAAAAGCGACTAATTCCCTATAATGTACAGACAACTGGATTTACACTAACGACCAGAAGTAAGTTTTTTTCTCCTTATTCCTCCCCATCCTTGAACAAACTCTCTGTGTTTGTCTATCCTAAAATAAAAGATTAAAACTTCAACATATCACCTAAATGGGTAGCTAGCTAAAACTATTTGTTATTATATTTCTAGAAGACAACGAACAGTGATTCTAGGAAAGTAAAACAGCAAATTACAAAGCACAGTAGAAAATCGTCCTAACTGGGAATTCACCAAACCATCACTGAAGCTTCCTAGGAAACAGCTTTCAAACTATTCAGTCTCAGCTACCTGGAATGAATACAAAAGGAACTCATGCATTCTTTCTTTCTTATGAAATCCAGATAATCACATAAACATATCAGAAAAATGCAAACAGTATGTTAAACTATTAACTTATTTAGGAAGCAAACTGTTACTTGGTTCTTATTCCTCCAGCTGCAAATGAATATAGATTTAGTGTAAGTTTTAAGAACAGAAGTTTTGGTCACTGCTATGTCCCAAGTACCTAGAATAGTGTCTAATACATAATAAATATTCAACAAATATTTATTGAATTGAAGGCAAGTCTGAAATTTTTTCTCAGCTTTAATTAATAACTTATTTGAAAGTCAGATTGGAATGTCAAAATCCTTCATTTGGACAGTATGTTATAAAATTAAACATTTGGCAAAGAAGTTTTAGTCCAGTGCCATTTCATATACAACTATGGAGTAAATGAAATGCCACCAGTGTGGGGGCTTCCTTTATTTATAATTAAGATTTTGCCTAACTTCATTTCTTCTCCCTTCATTTCACACTTAGCAAGGATATAAAGTTCTATCTTATTCATGAACTTTAAGGGGTTCAAGACAAACACAAGCTCTTAAGAATACTTATTCTCAGAATCCTCCCCGAAAATATTCCAACTGTAATGCATTCCAAGCACTGTGTGATTTTTCAATGTTATCATGGAAGAAAATTCCTACAAAGGAACACCATGGGACAATTCCATAATAGAGAAGACAAAGGAATGTTATGTTTATAGGAATGCACAGAAATAAAAATTGAAGACTTTCAGGAGCCCACAGGCTTTAGAATGTATTTTGTTGATAGCATGCAATGCCCCACAGACCCCAAAGCCAAAGTGTCCTGGGAAGACAGGTGTGAAGGACAAGACCCAAAGTTTGTGAGGATCTCAGTTCATGGTAACATAAGGAGGAAAGAGGGGAATAGAATATCCAGATGACCATAAGAGCTCCAAAACAGAACATATTGGAAAATGAAGCTTAGAAAACTATTTTCAATTTTATTTTCAGACTACACCTTTCTTGCTCTAGTTGTCTTGCATATCAAGGGTTTTTCTGTTTGACATACAATAATATTGACAGGAAAATTCCTTTATGCATGCACAGAAGTCTGTTTCAGCCTAGATCCATTTTGAATGTCACTGGAGCTATTGAGAATAGTTTTTAAGTATGTAATTGATTATGTACATCTCCAAGGAAATCTTGGAGTTAATTCATTATAAAGGCTAGAGAAATATTTAGTCTATTCACTCTACACACACAATGTTTTTACATTAGATCTAGTTTTGAAACATTGCAGGTAATAGTAATAACCATCACCTCCTGTCCACCTGCTATGTGCTCTGTACATATTCAAGTTTTCTGCCCTCCACACTGTTGACACTTAGGCCAGATAATTCTTTGTTGTGAGGAATGTTTTGTGCATTATAGGTTATCTAGCAGCATCTTGACCTCTTCTCTAGTTGCGTAAACCAAAAATGTCACTAACCTTTGCCAAATGCCCCTTGGTGGAAGGGGGTGAGTAAGGGGACACAAAATCATCTCCAGTTTAGAACTACTGGTATAAATAACAATTTATCGGTTACCTATTTATTCTCGTAACAATCCTGCATGGTAGGCATTATTACGCCTATTTTAAAAATGGGAAGACTAGGATTTATAGAAGGATTTACGCCTGGGTCTTTTAACCACAATCTTTCTTCTGCTATATTATCTATATTCTCTTCACTATATGAAGATACGATACTATACTATTTTATACTATACTATATTATCTCCACCTTTAAGGAGTTGGTACTCTGAATTTTCTCAAGGTTTAACACTCATTCCAGAAGCATCCTTATGATATAACTCTAGGATTATAGTATACTATACAACCACATTGAGTATGTGAAGGACAGTGGGTCAAGATTTTCTCTTACCGTTGCTCTGCCCCACGGATTCTGCTCCTATTCTACTGCTCTATTCTGTTACGGCCTCGGGACAATGACTGGATGGCAAATAAAGGCATCAAAACCTTTGAGTGACTTTGATTATTGGCCAATTTTCAGAAGAAACGGTGATTTGTATGTGTTATATTGGGGAAAGAGGAGGAATTCAAATAAATCTTTGTAATTTATAAAAACATGTTTTGTGTTCCTATTGAATACTAAGCTTCGTCTAATCTTACAATTGTGAATCGGTTTGCATACTTGTGAATCTGGCAAAAGATTTAGGGATTCTCAGTGATTTTACAAATGGATTAACATGGGAAATGATGGAAGAACTGTGTTATCTCTTTTTCCTTTTGTGGCCTGCTTCCTCATATCATGCTCCAAATTGCCTTTGAAAAGTCTTGGCTGTCTGATAGAAGAGTTTCTTCCCTATGTTCACCAAAGGCAATGGTTTGGTTTTACATTATACACATTTTTACCTGATTATCTAGCACAGAAACCAAGGGTCAAAAATTCCTGTGAATGAATGAATAAGTAAATAAATGAACCAATATCAGATGAATGAATAATTGGCATTTTCTTGAATTCTGACTACGAATAAAACATGTTTCACTGATATTGGTTGCAATGATTCATCTGCAGAATGGAATAGAATATTAGAGATGATCATTTCTTCAATTTCTAAACTTCAGCCCCCTACTCCCCACTGCCCCCAATTTATGTGTGTGGGTCGGGGGTGGTGGTGAGGAAGAAGGTAATATCAATTCTTTTTAAAAGAAGAATAGGTATTTGGGAAGTTTGGGTTTTCACACTTAAAATATTCATTATCTGGAGAAAAAAAAAGCATACAGTATAAAGAAAGAGGGAATGATTACTTTTCACCTGCTCTTCTAAAATAAAAGGAAGTCTGAAGTTTACTTGTGGATGTTATAATATGGCTTTTTAATCTGTAGAAATTACCTATATCTATTATAATCCAATTTTTAAAAGACTTGCGTATACAAATTATCAGAATGAACAGCAATTTAAAAAACAGTTATTTGGTATGATTTGACAAAACAGAATAAAGCTTCACTTTACAAGTGATTGTGTTGCCCAAGAATTTTGAATTTCTTATAATTACGAAATATTAGCATTAGTGTTAGTATTTAATTTGCTGGCATTTCCCTTATTCCTTCTACAAATATATTATGATTTAAAAAGTGGCCCAGTATTATCCACTCCAAACCACATCCCCTTCTTTAAAACAAAACAAAACAAAACAAAACAAAACAAAACAAAACAAAAAAACCAACAACAGTTGAAGAAACAATGAAACCCAAGTAAAGCAGTTAGGTTTTACCTTTTTCAACTAAATAGAAATTTAATTGAAATTTTAACATTTTAATTTGTAAAATAGGTTTTTATTCTGATGCTTTGGGTCCAGGGAGCACTCCTAGCATTATCAGAATTTCTAGAAAAGGTTCTTCCTCTATATTTGTCATTCAGATAACAGGGGCTGAGATTTCTGCCAATTAAGGCAGGGAGCCTTGGGTTAACTTCTTAGTCATTCTCTGCCTCGGTTTACTCTCCTAGCAAATATGTGCTTTAGCTACGATGCTCTGAAATTCCTTCTAGCCTTACTTCTCTAATTCTGATTCATATTAAATATTCTTTTTACAAAAAGCAAGCTTCTTTTCTTAACCTCAAGGTGAGTAAGGGTTAAAGTCTATTTTAAGTATTTCTTTTGGAAGGTTTTTGTCCATTGTACTGCTATTTGATTATCCGAGAGCAAGTTTCTATGAATACCTCTCTTTAAAATGACTTTTGAAGTGGAGAGTTCAAATCTATGAATACCAGGAATGAAAGAGTTTCACACCCTAAAAGGAACAGGTCATGACCATCAAAGGAGACATACTGGTAGTAAATTTCCCAGGTAAGACACCACAAACAGCAAATATTTATTTGTCACCCACTCTGTGCCCAGTTCTCATTTTCTTTTACTTTATCTCTTTAGTGATCGAATCAGCATCTTGACTTTGAACTATCTGTGTGTCCTTACTTCATTAAATAAAATCTCTCTTCTCAGATCTAGAGCTTCACTGACAATAATTTCCACACATTTGTCCCATGGACACCTCAAATAGAGAAAGTCTCAGATTCTCCTTTCCACCCACCTTATAATTGTACTTTCTTCCAACACTTCCCACCCATGTGCAGAGTGGCTGCTCTCAGTCTTATAATTCAACACACCTGGAAGATCCTGAGACCAGATGAAGGACAATGGGATTGGAAAAGAAGAAGTGAACACACAAGATGGAGAAAGAGAAGGTGAGAAAACAAGCAAAAGATGGTTATAATTGTCCGGGCATGACGGGATAAAGGTTTGGAACAGGGAACATGTGTGACCACTCTGTAAACGAATGAACGAATGACTAAATGACTATGTGTATGCAGTTTGTCTGTTTGGTTTACCAAGAAAAATAATAGGACAGGGGTGCCCAGGTGCCTTAGTCAGTTGAGAGTCTGACTCTTGATTTTGGGTCAGGTCATGATCTCAGGGTTGAGGTATTGAGCCCCCCGTTGGGCCCTGCGCTGAGTGTGGAGTCTGCTTGAGATTCTCTCTCTCTCCTGCTCTTCGCCGCTCATGCTCTCTCTCTAAAATATAAATAAATAAATAAATAAATAAATAAATACATACATTCTTTAGAAAATAAAAATAATAGGGCAAAGAAGAGACATTGAAAGGAATAGAACTGATGCGTTAGCTCTTATTTAAAATACATGGTATCATCAGTTTTTATTTTTTGTTAAAAAGTCACAGAGTGTGCTCATTTTTATTAAAAGCGTGGAGGGAATGTAAAATCTGAAAATCATGACCATTTTCAAACTAATTGCGGTTTGGCTCCATGTGGTTTGCAGCAAGGAAGATAAGCGCTGCTGTTTCGGTGTGGACTCCACTCTGAGCCACGCTTTGGAAACATCAGCGACTTATTCTTCACTGTGTGGCTCTTGAGAATGTTTTTCCTAGGCTTGGCCTATCACCCTCAATTCCTATTCCTGTGTAAAAGCACGTGGCGACATGTCCAAAGATGGAATGTCGACACAGTGATATTTTCTAGAAAATTAAAGATATTTCTGGGCCAGCTGATGGGCATACATGAATTTTAAATTGCATCTTATGCTTAGCTATTAAAATATGTCAGAAACATAAATTCCCCTTTGAAGCTATTCTCCTATTTCTTTGAAAATAAAATGTTGATGGGGCGCCTGGGTGGCGCAGTCGGTTAAGCGTCCGACTTCAGCCAGGTCACGATCTCGCGGTCCGTGAGTTCGAGCCCCGCGTCAGGCTCTGGGCTGATGGCTCGGAGCCTGGAGCCTGTTTCCGATTCTGTGTCTCCCTCTCTCTCTGCCCCTCCCCCGTTCATGTTCTGTCTCTCTCTGTCCCAAAAATAAATAAAAAACGTTGAAAAAAAAATTAAAAAAAAAAAAAAAAAGAAAAGAAAATGTTGGGGTGTCTGGGTGGCTCAGTCAGTTAAGTGACTGACTTTGGCTCCGGTCATGATCTCATGGTTCCTATGTTCAAGCCCCGCATCTGGCTCTGTGCTGACAGCTCAGAGCCCGGAGCCTACTTCGGATTCTATGTCTCCTTAGCTCTCTGCCCCTCCCCCACTCACACTCTGACTCTCTTGCAAAAATAAGTAAACACTAAACTTTTTTTTTTAAAGAAACAAAATGTTAAAGTAAAGACAATGTTACAATTTTAATGCAGGAAAAAGATAAGGTTCTCAGAAGAGTGTCTTATTCTGGATCAATCATAACTAAAAAACATCTGTCACAATGCCTAAAAACTTCTTACATGATAGGGGCGCCTGAGAGGTTCAATCGGTTAAGCTCTTGATTTTGACTCAGGTCGAGATTAGCCCTCACGGGGCTCTGTGCTGACAGCTTGGAACCTTCTTGGGATTCTCTCTCTCCCTCCCTCTACCCCTCCCCTGCTCGTTCTCTCTCTCTCTCTCTTTCAAAAATAAACTTAAAAAAACATATGGGATTAATAAATCCTGAGACATTTCAATGTAATCTCTCAAATATTATGTTACACAGAAAGTCAACAGTGGTGAGACGAGGATTCAGCACTCCTGACCCAAATCCTCTCCCTCTTTCATGCCTACCAAATGAGGTTTCCAAGACCTTATAAAATCACCAAAAGGTGTCCTGCCCTGGTGTCTCCCATATAAAATAGCTGTTGAGGTCAATGAGAGTTCTTTGTCTATAGCAATCTCAGAGATGGCTTAGAGGTTTTATTCCACCGGGAAAAACAACATGTTCGCCAATCAGATCTGGGTTCATTTGCTCTACTTTTGGAGGAAAAAAAGGAGAATAAAAATATACGTTCTTTCTGTGATTTTTCTCCCAGACATTTCCCTTTTTATTTCTCAGGCCAGGTAGGCTGCCATCTGAATGGGAATATGAGGCGTCATGACCTTTTTCACCCACCCGTTATGCAGAGTCAGTTTTCCACCATTTAGAATTTAGTGCATCTTTGGTGAAGCCTGACAGGTACATGGAGGGTCGGTGGAGGAGGTTGGAGGAAGGTAAGAAGGCTAAGAAAGCAACCACATAATTTACAATCCTCATGCCCGTAAGAGCACAGCAAGCAGGTAAGGTCGAGCATGCTGTCACAGAGGCACCAGCCAGGCCTCCAAAAGCTACAGGATCTCATTTCATTATCCCATGACCTGCACTGCAGTGCACAGACATCTCACTCTAGGACCATGGCTAATCTACTGTGACAGAATGGGACAACAAGAGCAAAATCGTATACCTTCACTTCCCAGTAACAAGGAGGCTGAATGCAAACCACAGAACCAACATTGCCTGGGGGCCAACATTCTTTTGGAGAACAGCCATGAAGAGTTAGAATCTGTAGAACTTAATGATCAAACTCTGATTCGGTGACTTCACAGTTGTGACCACAGTGCTACATAGCTCTTAAGGGCATTGGCTCTGGGTTCAAATTCTGCCATCTGTGAGCTCCATAACCTTCACTTTGACATGTCTCATTTCAGCTTCCTTAATTATAACGTGGTGATCAGAATAGAGCCAGATGCTTAGGGTTGTTAAGAGAAACGAAGAGACTAATCCATGTAAAATGCATAGCACAGGACATGGTCTCTAGTAAGCACACACTAAATACTAGCCTTTAGGATTATGACAGATACTTCATCAGTGTGTCTTTGATATGCCTCCCTATTTCTTTAGGTCAAGCTATGTATTTTTTGGCTATTCATCTTTCACTACTAAAGAGAGTCTCTTCAATTTCTATAGATTGGCCTAATCAACTTGCCAAGTCACGACAATGAAAAGCTCCCATCTGGACCAATGCCATCACAATTATCTGAATAACTGAGGAAATAGTTACAAGTGTGGTTCTGAAAAGGAGAGATTAACCAAATGTTCCCAGCGTGCTCCAAACATTCTGCCTTCATTGCTTATAATCAGTTCTCACCCAGCTCACCTTGGGATAGTGTAAAATCACAGTACAGAAACAACTGAAGGAAAATAATTAATCTCATGTGCTGCTTTGCCATTTAGAAAACACAATATCGCAGCAGATCATAAATAATATCTTATAGTAGAGAGTCCCATTAACATTAGAGAACGCTGCAGATTCTGAAACTCCTCATTCAGATCGGGCTTTGTATCAGAGATTCCTTTTGTTACCGGACAGGGAAATAAAGGGGGTAGCAGTCAACATTCACTCTTTCCCTTTTAGATTTGAAAAGAAAATGATCCACAGGGATATTTTTGATCTGCAGTGAAATGTAATATTCTGTTCAGGAGGTGACATAAGTATCACGATTTTGGGCGTGGGGAGGTGGCGGCAGAGAGGACCCTGCATATTTTTTGCTTGTTTCCTTTCTCATCAACTGGAAACATGACAGTGGCAGTAGCAAAGCTTCTATCCAGTGTATAAAAACCCAGCACTTAGGCATTTTTGAGTGATAATTCAAGAGGATTAAATTACACTCATGTGACAGGTCAACCTCACTAATGAGGTACATTTCAGTAAACTGTTGACAGAACTGTCTGGAAGGTTCCTTTAATTTACCAACATGTAAGAACATGGGAAAAGCATTAGTCAACTAGATGAAGATTAATAAGTAGTGAGGTCTAGGGGTATTTTACATTAATATCTGACAACCTGAAAGGGTTTTTGTCACCTGCTCTGCTTAGCCCAAGGCAGGCACAGAAAAACTGGTACCTGTTAGTGTGAATGACTTACCAAAGCAATGAAAGGAATTATCCTAAAGAGGGCTGAGTGGAAAATATGTTAGAGAGATTTCTTTTCCTTCCAGTTAACAGGAAGAGTGTTCCTCACAACGTGGGCGATGGTTGCAATAAAGATAAAAGACTGTTTCAAACCTCTTCAGACAGCTACACCAACACTTTCATTCTTGGGATCCTTTGAGTTTGTCCTTACAGAGGAAAACACCTATCTTTATATAGTCATGTATTGACTGGGAATAATGTAAGGTTATTCTTGACCAACTAAGTAATTTATTCCAAGCCAAGGAAAGAGAGAAAATATAGGAAACACGGAAGAACAATAAGAAAGACAAGGAAATCTGCTCATTAAGGTATCAGATACTTACAGAAAAGCTTTCACAGCTGAGATCACACTGGCCAATAAGAAGAGGGCCATGTAATCATTTGCGTCCTTTGGAAAATATTCTGAAACTATTGTTTCTCTAGTGGCAAGCAATATGGCTGAAGAGAAAAAGCAGATTAACCTCAGGTTAATGGATGAACATGGTAACCAACCGGTGGGGGTGTCAACAGATTCCAAAATAGACACCTGGGTTCCAAGATCTACCCGTCTCAACAGTTACTCTCTAGGAGCACCTGGGTGGCTCAGTTGGTTAAGCATCCGACTTCAGCTTAGATCATGATCTCACAGTCCGTGAGTTTGAGCCCCGCGTCGGGCTCTGTGCTGACGGCTCGGAGCCTGGAGCCTGCTTCCCATTCTGTGTCTCCCTCTCTCTCTGCTTCTCCCCTGCTGGTGCTCTTTCTCTCAAAAATAAATAAATGTTAAAAAATTTAAAAAATAGTTATTCTCTATATCTAATCATACTAAAAATCTTAATTTACAGATGTCTTCATAAGACAAGTTATGCTATGAAGGAAAGGTGGGAGCAAAGATGGAAATACTATCTGACTGCATCTATTGGTCAGAAATTATTCTAAACAACTGAGCGCTTTAGAAGGATTAAGAGAAAAAAAGAATTAAGGCAGTAATGACGCCTATAACTCTTGAGTATCAAACATATTACAGGAGACTATGAATTTAGCTACTCCATGCCATCAGCCAATTTAGAAAGCACACCTATTTAGCTTTGAAAGCAGAATAAGCTTCATAGCATTTCCTTGTAGCAAGTTACATTTCTCATTTCACCTTGATATGGCTCTTGCTCTAATGATTTAGCATTTCCAGAATACACAGTGATTTGTTGGAGGTCCCTGGGAGACAGGCTAGGAGAGAGAAGATGGAAAGATTTAAAGAGTAAGAAACCAAACTTTTACACTGGGCCAGCTAGAAGTACACTACCTGAGTGGTAAGAAAGGTGAGGAAATCATTCAGTGTTGTTGTCAACACACACACACACACACACACACACGTAAACCTTCAAGCTGGACCCTGGAGTAAGAGAGAAATTCTGCCAACAGAAAAACTCTAAGAGGTCTGAAAACACTGATAAGGTGTTTGCCAAACAGAAGGGAACTATCACAAAAGGGATACTGCACCAACAGGGTAAAACTTACTTTGCTGGTCTCAGATACGATTTCTGACTCTGAACATTATTTTCGGTATCAGTAATGATCATAATGACGATAATTACTAACATTTGCCCCATGCTCTGCTATTCACAAAGAACTTGCATCACCTCACTTGTTCCTGTGAGGTAAGTAGGGTCAGTTTTTTTTTTATAACACCTGACAGGTGAAGAAGTTGACTTCAGCAATTCCCATTTCGGGGCGCAAAGCTGCCGAGTAAAACAGAAACTCAGGTCCTCTGCCTCCAAATCCAAGTACTTTTTTCACTGTGCTAAACTATACCAAAATATCAATTGGTAGAATATCCGGAGGCAAGGTTGCAGATTCTGATGAGGGCTGATACAACCCAAGTGGGAATCAAATATCCCAGAGGGCATTTGATCTGAGTAGTCCTTATAGAGAATTCCAGAGGAAGGACTCCAGATCTCTACACCCAGGCTAGGTGTCAGGGAGAAAAGCAACTTGATTGTTTTACTTTCCCCTAACTATGTAAAAGAAATAAAGAAGGGGGCAATTTCCAATGTACAATACAATGTTCATTTCCAATGAACAATATAAAATTAAAATAAAGACAAACTAGCAGCAAAGAAGATAATTTAGAACAGTTTAGAATTCACACCTATAAAATGTTTTAGTAAAAAGGTCTTAGTTGAAAATATTCACTTTAACAGTGATACTTTTACACAGAATGTGTATATAGGCGTTGCTAAATCTTGGCCACATGTACATATAATATGGTTCTGGGGTGCCTGATGGCTTGGTTGTTTGAGTGTCCAACTCTTAGTTTTGGCTCAGGTCATGATTTCATGGTCACGGGGTCAAGCCCCGAGTTGGGTTCTGCACTGAGCGTGGAGTCTGGTTGGGATTCTCTCTCTCTCTCTCTCTCTCTCTCTCTCTCTCTCTCTCTCTCCTTCTGCCCCCCTCCCCTGTTCATGCTCTCTCTCACTCTCTCTCAATAATAATAATAATAATAATAATAATAATAAATAATAATAATAATATGGTTCTAAACAGTTTTAGGTTAAAAAGGCTGTTCTGGCTGTTACTCTGACCATGTAACCCTCAACTATCAAATAATAGCTTGATGTAAATAGTTTTAAAATTAAAAATAGACAACCAAACTTTGTGTAATATTGACTCAGCTAGCTAATCAATGATTCTGGAAAGCTTTGATAATACTCATAGGTGATAATAGATTTTTTTGACTGCTTACTATGAGTTAGAAACTGTGCACTTATAAGCATTATGTAATTTCATCCCCCCATAATTCTGTGGACGTTGGTGCTGTCATTAGCCACACAGAATATGCAAAAAGCCTGCTGAGGACATAGGTACACTGTCCACACTGCACAGCTAGTCATCAGCAGGGCCACCACTTGAATCCAGGTCTGTATTATTCCAGAGTCCAGCCCCTTGACCATGCTGGCTTGGCTTTACTTTGGCCACATCCTGCTTCTCAGTGAACTTTCTAACGTTTTGCTATATTACTCATTCTGGCTATCTAACCTAAAGATAGCTTAGTTTGGAAAGACGGAACGAAGTTCAATCAACTGGAAGCAAAATGGAATATACAATAGATAATTTAAAAAGTCTACTTTCTGATCAATGGGGAAAGTTGGTGCCAAGCTGAGGAACCAGTACCTGGCCAGGAATAGTACCAGAAGTGGTTCCCTTTTAATCTTCTAGATAAACTTGAATTTGTATGCCAATATGTATTACAAAGATTTTAATCCTGTTTATAACAGGAAAAAACACTTGTATGGAACCAAAGGAATAAATACATTCTGACAATTATATGTAATAGAATATATATAACCATGAAAAGAAATTAAGTAGATTCATATGTGCTAATACAGATCAATTACTAAGATGTATTGTTAAGTTCAAAATCCAGATGTTAAGTAGTATGTCTGGTAATGTTACAAATATTTTTTAAAGGACAGATACCCAAACTTACATGAAATATAATATCATTGGAAGGATCTACAAGATTCTGACATTAATTTTCTCTGTAGGGGGTATCTGATTCAGAGAAAAGGGAAAGGCTCCTTTTTTTGAGAGAGAGAGAGAGACAGAGAGACAGAGAGCAAGTGGGGTAGAGGCAGAGAGAGAAGGAGACACAGAATCTGAAGCAGGCTCCACGCTGCATCTCAGGCTCCAAGCTGTCTGCACAGAGCCCTATGTGGGGTTTGAGCCCACAAGCCACGAGAACGTGACCTGAGCCGAAGTTGGGTATTTAACTGACTGAGCCACCCAGGCACCCCAAAACTACTTTTTAATGTATAATTATTGGTATTGTTCCTTGTGTCATGTGCATGAATTACTTAAAATTATTTTAACATTAATAAAAAATAACAGGTTCAATGTTTATTGACCTGAACAATGGTTAGAGCACATGGGCCATGTTGATCCAGAAACACTGGCCTTGGAAACAGATAAAAATGTTAAATTTGGTTCTATCAGAAGCTAGCAGGGCAGAGTTTTTGTACAAGGTATTTAATCTCTCTTTCAGTAACGATTTCATTTATGAGAAATTGGTATCACGGTATCCACTCTACATCTACAAGTTCCTGAGAGATAATACACAGTAAAGCAGTCTCCAAAGTATGTTGTCGTTGCTGCTGCTGTGGTTACGTGGTGAGGTAGGTTCTGGTCCTGTCTGGAAAGACACGCAGTCAGGAAGGCGAGACTTACCATGGGTAGCTTGACGGGCTACGTTGAGGGGTCAACCAAATACTTGCCAAATACTCACTGTACTTAGTACCATATTCCTATTGTTTTGCAACTAGATGTGAAAATATTCATGACTTCCCTTTTAGAGGAAAATATTTGTTTGGAGAAATACTTGAATGAGTCTTTGGGGTAGAACCAAACCTGAGAGGGACCTTGGCGAGACAGAGAGAGAGAAACAGTCTTGCTCCTTTGAAAAAGGTGAAGAGGGGAGAAAGAGAAGGATGAAGGTTGAGACCAACAAAAGGTCGGGGGCTCAGCAATGTGACCCCGCCACACCGTGTGTCACTGAAACCACAAAATGGCGAAGGCGAGCAGAGTTTGGGGGAAGCCAGTTAAAAGGCTAACTATAACATTCACAGGTTCTCTCAAGACAACGGAGGCAGGGAGCATGAGAGGGAGACCCAGAGGGAGAAGCACAAGGAAGTAAAAACCCAAGGACGCCTATGGATTGAGATCCGGATCAGGTTTATCTTAGAAGAGTCAGGGGCAGGGGCCCCAGCCGACTTCAGGGTGAATGCTATTTCTCCAAACAGGTACTTGGCCATTAAAGTTCAATACACCTTAATGTTAGACTGAGTTTACAGAGCACAACTCCGGGAGAGTCGGCCCAGAGGATTGATTATCCACAATCAGCAGCAGCATTTGTAGGTGAAGTGCAAATTGCCTTCCATGGTGCTTGACCCTTCCAAACCATAATGATAATTGCCACTGTGTTGCAAGCTGGACTTATGAACAACTCAGGGGTTAGTGCCCTCCCCTCAGGAAGGCTACCAAGTAGTAGGGACTGCATACATCTGATTGTGACAAATTACTAGTTTACCTGCTAATCAGTGCACAGTAGGAGGTATTTTGTAATATCACCAAAGCAGGAAACACCACCAGTCTCACCTCAATAAAATGAAATGAGATGAAATGAAATAAAATAAAATCTACTGCTTCTATATACTTCTAGTAAGAAATGAAACAGGCTCAATTTTAATCACGCGAGCAATAAATCAAATATCAAATTTAAAACAATGAACTGCAAAGAGCCTCCTCAAAGTCACTTAGCATTGATAAATTAGTAATGTATTATTAAATTATTCATATCTTTTTTTTTTCCTTTGGACTATAATGATATACTGTACACAGCACTGATAATTTACTTAGGTTGAGTCCATTCATTTAATTATGCTGCTAAACTTGGTAGGCCAATTGGTCATCATGAGAGTTTCCAGGCAAGCTAATCACAAATATATAGAACATGTCCCTTATTGTCCCCAGCGGCTAAGTGCTAAAATGCTATTTAGTGCTCAGAAGGTTAATGTCCTGCTTATGTAAATTGTCCAATTTAGCATTCGGCAGCAGTATCATAAATTCTGGCTCCAGGATTTCATTAAACGTATGTTCAAACTAGTTGACCTTAAAGGTTAACAAGCACAAGTTAAACAGGACAATTATTTAACTCACTTCTTATCAAGAGACTGAAGCGTACTCGCCATTTAATGGCTCCGCATACTTCACAATTAGAATTCTTATAAGGTCTCCGATAAAAGTGCAGGTCATGAATTTTCATAAGGGTGTCAGATAATAACTATTTATCTGCACTTGTTTTTCTTTCTTATAAACTTAAACTTTGATCTTAACATTCAATTAGAAATGATTCCACAGAGAAGGACTAGGTGACTCTAGGAGCTAGTGTTCGCTTTCATCCGGGTCTGCACGAGGATTTAAAACACGGGATCTGCGTGTCCATTCGTGGAAATTAATGTAAAAGTCAGAGACTCACTGTGAAGTGTGCAGAGCTCAGATGAAGCATTTGGCCCAACACTGAGTTACAGTATCTCCTACTGTTTGGGGGCATTAGATCAAACATTATTCTTTTCTTAAAAGGCCCTCAAATGCCTATTAATCTCCTGGAGGAATTGCATTGTCCTTTACACTTATATTATTATGGGTTGTAATATGACGTAACTGAAAGTTAGATTATTCCAGGCATCCTTTTCCCTGATTCTTGTTTTCTCTCCTCGCTCTCCTTGGGCATTTTGAAAAATGAGCAAAGCTTGGGGAGACTGCTATCCGGGGCCGTGGTGACGCAGAGACTTGGCCATGGGCTGACATTTCCTCACACTTCCCTATGTGGCAGGATCAGGCAGTGACTTCAGGCACACATTGCATCGGTAACCGCACACGAAGATTCTCAACAGTAGCCAGTCGCTGTACTCCAGGAAAGGCACAGGAACACCCTCTCCTTGCAGGCTCAACTGTTCCTACTACGTACTCTTTGGGAGATAAAACGACTCAGAGCAAACAGGGTCTTATTAATAAATCATGCGCTGAATTTCTGTTAGGAGCTGAAATGGAGCAAAATAGGTCAAAATTGCCTATGGGCACATCTACTGGGGGCATCATAAATAATTTTTTTAATTTGGTAATACTCATAAAAATATAATTAAATGTAATGAGAGGAAAGGGACAGACGGGTGGGTAGGTGGGTGGATAGATATTAAATACCTGTGCTTGGCCCGGTTCTTCTTTTTGGACTTGTTATTCCCCGAGGTTGCTTATTGTGAAGAGCTATTTAAAGAAATAATACGAGGAAGAAATATTTGCTGGCATGAAAAAATGTGACAGTGTTTTATACCCTCTTGTGTTGCTCTTCATCCAAACTTCATCTTGTGAATATTGGCTTCAAATCCTGCCTGAAAGGGGACATAAATAAAGCGAAATGGCTAATGGACTAAAAACACTTATGATCAGGTTTTCATAACTAACATTATTGATAGCTTCTTTTGCACATGCACTCACACACAGCACAATACCCATTCCTAAAGTAAGATTTAGAGCCCTATTTGCAATAAAAAGGCTAGCACATGCAAATAAAGAATGCGAAAGTGAGGCCAGCAGATGGCATTCCCCCAGAAAGGGAGAAAAATGCGCCCCCCCCCCCAAGGCAAAGATGACCACAGGGGAAACAGAACCCTTCAGATTTCAGCCGTGCCTGGGCTTTTCACTGCATCCTGGAATGGTCTTCAGGGACAGAGAGTTCTTTAGTCCTTAATTTGGAAACGACCACTCCTTTCTACTTTATGGCATTAGTATTTGAACTTGGCCAGGTAAATAGGTATGTGTGTCTGTCCGTTAAAACAATAGCAAGATTGTCATGCAGGAAATGTGACAGTAGAAATCAGGATGGTGGCAAGATGGGAATTATTTTCATAGGATCTGGTGCATTCCATGTCAATTTTAACATGGTCTTCCTGGGTTTCCTTCTCATTAATTTCTCCATTTTAGCAAACACTGTTGAAGAAAAACTTTCCCAATGCCTAGAAATTCATTTGATGTTGAAAAATTTCTCACCAATAATTATTTAAAAATATTTTAGCTGTAGTTACAATTAGAAGATGCTAACAAGGCAGAAAGCATTTTATCTGTCTCTTGCTATTTAGATACAGTTTTGGGGGCATGACTTTTTTTCTGTTTTAGTTTGTATCATTCCTATGTCAGCAGAAAAAACTTCTCCTTCCAAATCTGGACTTTATTATTATACTATTAAAAATTAAGTCTAGGGGCACCTGGGTGGCTCAGTCGGTTAAGCGGCGACTTCGGCTCAGGTCATGATCTCGCGGTCCGTGAGTTCGAGCCCCGCGTCGGGCTCTGTGCTGACAGCTCAGAGCCTGGAGCCTGTTTCGGATTCTGTGTCTCCCTCTCTCTCTCTCTGACCCTCCTCCGTTCATGCTCTGTCTCTCTGTCTCAAAAAAATAAATAAAAGTTAAAAAAAGTTTAAAAAAAAATTAAGTCTAGATTACATAGCAAACTGTAAATTAGGGATTTATTAAATTAAATCAATTAGAAAGAACATTTAAGGAATTGGTATAGTTACTCAGGTATACAGTCTCTATTACACTAGAGTCCCCTCCTTCAATTACATTGAAAACATGAAAACAGTGGAATCTTGGTGTACTGTTCCCTTTGGGGGGAGCTCTACATTAATATTGGAGTTTGTCTAATATTAGGTACAGCATAAGGAATATAGTCAATGATATTGTTATAGCATTGTATGGTCACAGATTGTAGCTAAACTTGTGGTGAGCACAGCATAATGTATAGAGTTGGGGAATCACTATGTTGTACACCAGACACTAATGTAACATTCCGTGTAAACTACACACACACACACACACACACACACACACACACACACACATATATAAATATAGGAGCACCTGGGTAGCTTAGTCAGTTAAGTGTCCAACTCTTGATTTCAGCTCAGGTCATGATCTCGTGGTTCCTAGAACCAAGCCCCAGGTCAGGTTCTGCACTGACAGCACAAAGTCTGCTTTGGAGTCTCTCTCTCTCTCTCTCTCTCTCTCTGCCCCTTCCCTGCTCATGCTCTTTCTCACTCAAAATAAATAAATAAACAAAAAAATTTAAATATATACATATATAAATATATATGTATTTGAATTCTTCATCTCTGCACTCTAAAGAATAGTGGTAAGTTCAAAGTTATACAGCAATCAAGAGCAAAACCTAGGGCACCTGAGTGGCTCAGTCAGTTGAGTGTCCGACTCTTGATTTCAACTCAGGTCATGATCTCACTGCTGGTGAGATTGAGCACCCCTTGGGCTTTGCGCTCATGGCACCGAGCCTGCTTGGGATTCTCTCACTCCCTCTCTCTCTGTCGTTCTCTCTCAACACAAATAAATGAACATTAAAAAAAAAAAAGAACAACAAAATCTTCCTCCCTTTCAGAATCTGATGGTCTCCCAAAGTATTACTACTGAGAGAAAAAAAGTGTTTTATACAGGGAATTGCAACCGGGACTTCAAGCATGATACTATCAGGATTTAGGTGCAAGTACTTACTTTTGTCCTTTCTTTTGTCTGAGTTTGAGTGTGATAGAGAACAAAGAAAAGTGTGTCAAGAGGGGTGCGATATGACTACAGATTTGTCATAAGTGGAATAGCCGTTGTGCAGAGCTACGCGTAGACCTCACTTCCAATAGCAAACACAAGTGTAATCAACAACATCTGCAGGGGAGCTGGAAACTGTGAGACTCGTGTGGCCCTGCTCCCGCAGCCCCTCATTCTGCCCACTCTCACCTCCTAACAAAGAAGGGCCAGCAGCCCAAATCCCAAAGCTGCGGGTTAGCATCGATCCAAACAGCGTCCACTCCAGGAGATGCAGCTCAAATGTATTCCAAGTTGTGCAACATCTAGGAGCGTGAATCCTGGTCGACATCAAGAATGGCTGCCAGCTGCGTAAAGACAGACGGAAGATGTGGTGCCTGGTGGTTCAGTCAGTTGTGCTCTCGCTCTCTCTCAAAAATAAATAAATAAACTTTAAAGAAGGATGTAAGACACACTGGAACAAGAGAGGGGAGGCGGTTGTTGTAAGTTGACTTGTCTCCCCCAGAAACATATGTTGAAATCTTAATCTCTGGTGCCTGTGAATGTGATCTTACTTGGAAATAGGATCTTTTCTTTTTTTTTTTTTTTTAATTTTTTTTCAACGTTTTTTATTTATTTTGGGGACAGAGAGAGACAGAGCATGAACGGGGGAGGGGCAGAGAGAGAGGGAGACACAGAATCGGAAACAGGCTCCAGGCTCCGAGCCATCAGCCCAGAGCCTGACGCGGGGCTCGAACTCACGGACCGCGAGATCGTGACCTGGCTGAAGTCGGACGCTTAACCGACTGTGCCACCCAGGCGCCCCGGAAATAGGATCTTTTCTATACTGGCCACCCATTATGTGCCGGATACTGGAGTTACAAGTCAGACACAGAAACTTTACTCAAGAAGTGTCATTCTCCTCCAAATCTCAGTTTCCTCCTCTATTAATTTGGGGCTAATTAATTTGGGGCTGATTAGGTTAACACCTAATCCATGGGGGAAAGTATAAGGAATGGGTAAGATATAATACATGTGAAGGGCGTTGAAAAGCCCAGTAATATTAGCTACTATTTCCACTGGATTGGAAATTCCTTAAGAGTAAAAACAATTTCCTATTTACCTTTGTCTCCCTGCATCTTGCACAGTGTTTGACATTCAGCAAATACTTAATAAATATTTATTGTGTGATTATGAACACCAGTACAGATCAAATTAGTCACATCCTGGTCTGCTCGTCTTCATTCAACTAGTATAGCACTTTGAACATTAAACCGTACGATGTGAGAGTGTATCATGGGCATCTTTGTAATCCTCTGCCCCTCACCTGACACAATCCCCGGAACATAGAAGGTACTTGGTATTTATCAGAGTAAAAAGCTTGTCAGTTAATAATCATTCTAAATAGAAAACGTAAGGTTGGAAGCAGCAGCAGCACTTAGATATGTCTTCTTCGACCCTTCCAGAACTGGTGTCCATATGGCTGCAAATACTGAAGATTTTAAGTTTGTAGACTCTTCCCTCCTCAGGCTTTGAAATAACCCTAGCCATGCTTGTTAGTGTATAAGAGGCTGGGTGGACATCAGGCAAGATTTCCATGAAAAAGGGACTTTTCAAGTAACATTTAGATGAGTAGGAGTTGTAAGACTACAAAGACCTAGAAATGGGAGATAAGATAGCATACTTGTAAAACTAATAGAAACCCAGCAAGCCTGAAGCATAGTGAGGAGGAGAGTAGTCCAAGATAAGGCTGAGAGGTAGGCGGGGGTGTGGCCAAGATTTTCAGCCTCGGCACTATTGACATTTGGGGTCAGATAATCCTTTGTTGCGGGGGCTTGTCCTTGCTTGGCAGGATGTTTAGCAGCATAATCACTAGACGCCAATAGTACACCCCAGTGTAACAACCAAAAGGTCTCCAGGTACTGCCAAAAGGCCCCTTAAGGAACATACTCTCTGGGATGGAGAAGCACTTGCAGGCCACGTGAAAAAGGACAGGAGGTCACTATGATCGACTTGCATTTTGAAAAACATAAAAATAAAAATAAATCACTCTGCTTAGCGCATGCACGGAGACCAACAGGGAGGCCATTGCAAGAGGTCCACAGCAGGGATTTTGGAGGCTTTGACCAAGATAGTGGCAGTAGGATGGAAAGAAGCTGATAGATTCAAGAGGAATTAGGAAGCAAAATATGAATAGTATTGATAATCTTGCCAGGCATTTTGTAAATGACCATTTCACTGTTTTATCTGACCCTGCTCAAGACCTAGGAAAGAACCAGCAGAGCCAGGACTTCCTGTTAGTGTCTGATTCAATTGGTTGCATCCTTTTTTCAGATCCAGGAACCTTCTTTGCTTATTAGTTATTGCTTATCCCTGTAATTTCTAACTCTACACTTTTTATTAAGGTTGACCTTGGAACTGTGATCTGACGGACACTGTTTGATTTCCACTTGAGGTGAAACTCAAGCAACACATGCCCTTTTCGATTACCTACCTGTTTGTCCCGGAAGCAGGATTACTAGAAGCTTGTCAAAGCTGTTAGTGTCTTTACATTGACCTTTATTTTACAAGAAAAACTCAGGAATAATCTCAGTTTTAAAGGAAAAGAAACATAATTGTTAAGTGTGCCATGGCCTAAGCATCTGCTGCCAGCCACAGTATGGTCTTTTGGTTATCTCACAGAAAAATCAACAGTCGTCAGAATATATTTATTACCTTACTTAGTGGATTTCAGTAACAATCTCATTATGCCCACCCTCACACAGTACAAGCCTTTCTCCATTAGAAGAAGGAACAAAAGGTCATAGCTTTCCTACAATTTCTATACACTAATTACAGAGACCCTTTACTAGGTAAGCCTGAACATAATTGGGCCATTACTGAATCCCACCATGAAATTAAAAATATACAATTTTATTCTTATTGGTTTTCCTGTGAGTGAGACACAGATCATCAATGGATATTCAAAGGGTAGCAAGAATTTTCTTGATGGGTTTTCCAGCTACGAAATTCCAGCTCCAGGGATTCTATTAATATTCCTCGTATTAAAGAACCTTATGGACAGGTGGCCATTTGCGACCTCCTCCTGATCCAAAGCAATTCTAAATATCTACTTTTATAGTTGTGAACCTTATTCAATGGCAAGTTCAGGAAATAATATTGATGCCTATAAGAAACCTTTTTCCTTCAGAAAGTCATCAAAGTGTCCTCAAAGCCAGCAGTGTTCCAGGAACAATTTAATAAGACCCCTTCAAAACTGTGTGTAAATATACATAATAACGAAAAGGTAGTACTGTTTCAACCTAGAGCTATATGTAAATGTCTGAATTAGGACATCTGAATCTGGTCTCAAGTCACTAAGAGAATCACTTGCTTCATGGACACACTTCTACTCTGGAAGTGAGGCTAGCTACTAACTCCTATCGCAAAGCTTAACGTTCTTCATCCAATTATCTTTCTTCCAGTGCAATGACAAGGTCCTAGTGCAATGAGTTTGGTGAAATCAAGGCCCAATGTTGTCTAGTTTCCTTCTTAAGAAAATTAAGTTTTGTGGTGTCTGGGTGGTTTAGTCAGTTGGGCAACCGACTTGATTTTGGCTCAGGTCATGATCTCACAGTTTGTGACTGCATCAGGCTCTGCACTGACAGCTTGGAGCCTGCTTGGGAGTCTCTCTTTCCCTCTCACTCTGCCCCTCCCCTACTCTTGCCTTATCTTTCTCCCAAAATAAGTAAATAAACTTTAAAAAAAAAGAAAATTAAATTTCACGTTTTCCACTTTTATATAAATAAATCCATTTGAAATGACAAAATGAAAAGAACTTGAAAGAAAAATCAGAAAAGCCAAGGAGGCAATGTCCTTAGAAGGTATTTGTTACGATAATGGCCATTTTTTTCCTTTCTTGTGATAATGACTATTATTGGGCTTGATCAAACACATGACCACACCTAATTCTTTTTTTAAAGAAAAGTTCTTTCAATACCACAACAGCACCCCGAGGTAGCAGAGTACAAGAAATTGGAAAGTTAATATTTCATTAGAGCCTGAAAAAGCCAATCTTGTTATCTATGGAGAGGCAACATGGCACAGAAGGAAGAACACAGAGCTGGGAGTCAAGCACATGAGTGCTGGAATGTTCCTCCTCCTGTGTGGCCTTGGGAGTATCTCAACCAAACTCAGTCTCTTCTATTGAAGGATTGCAAGCATTAAAATTCTATGAGTAAAAAGAAATAAAATCTACAAGATTGCCTGTTGTTGTTTTTTAACCCTCTATGACTTTACATGGCCATGAGAGGCAACAGAAACATCAATTCCTTTGCCCACAAATGAATGATTTGTCTTTTGGTGATTTGTTCCTGAATCTCTTCCTCAACTTGGGAGCTCCGTCACCTGACTCAGTGCATATTGTGATCCTTTTCTGTCCAGGTCCAGGATCATTCTGAAAATAGAAATGTTTTTCTCACACCACTAGGCAGCAAATATTCAGACCAAGATTGGCAGGGTAGACAAATCTCTCCATTGTCTAAACTTCGAGCTTCCTGTTATTACCCATCTGTGAAGCAGAGATTCCAAAAACAAAAATCCCTGTTTTTTTGGACAAAGAAGCCTGAGGGTGTGGAATGGCGCACTGTGCCACATGCTGGGCCCATGTTTTGATCCCAGGAAGTGTAACCAATACCCATAAATTCAATAAGAAATAATTCCTGAAAAACCTGTAGGGTAACAACATCGGTGCTCAGTGCTGAGCTTCCCTTCCAGGTACTGAAAGGAAAGAATATTTCGGTGCTAGCAATATTGTAATTAGATGGCAGAAAATCTGATGACAAAAATCCTCATGTCATAATATTTAGTAGAGAAGTACTATACACAGCTTATGATGCAAATTATATTTAAGTATAAGTAAATATATTTTTCTTTATATACATCTTTTAAAAACTCTTACAGTGAAAATTTATCAATTTGTTGTAAAGAATACAACAAATTAAAATGTTCTTATTAATTTTGAAAAAGAATACAGCAAATTTAATTTTGAAAAAATAGAAATATTTGGGAAATCTACATAAGTGGAGAAGTCACTTCAGTTTTTATTTTTACTTATTATTTTACAACTTATTATTTATTTATTTTAAAATCGTATCCATATATTGATGACTTTGTCTTGATGTGCCAAAAATTTACAGGCTTTGGCTAAGCACGGAAGAGATGGGTATTATTGCATTCAAATGCTCACTTGCTTTCTTTTCTTTTTCTTTCTTTCTTTCTTTCTTTCTTTCTTTCTTTCTTTCTTTCTTGCTTTCTTGCTTTCTTGCTTTCTTGCTTTCTTGCTTTCTTGCTTTCTTTCTTGCTTTCTTTTTTTCTTTTTTTTTGGAAGGGGTAGGGAGATCTTGTGACACATATGGTCAATTAGAAGCAAGAAACTCAATATCCCTGCCATCGATCTCATAGCACTTGGTATTATATGAGCATTTGTCTACAGTGCTTTATTGTGCAATTAACAAAAATGAGGGGGATGGCTTTAAAGTAACTAGTTTGGAAACATTCTATCTTTGTAGATAAAGCTGAATGTGTTATCTTTCCTGAATCAATGAGATGGTGCTCATGAAATGACAACTACGTAGTCAATAAAAATAGAACTTAAAGGGGCGCCTGGGTGGCTCAGTCAGTTGAGCATCCAACTCTTCATTCAGGCTCAGGTCACGATCCCAGGTTGCACATGATCCCTCAGTGCAGAGCCTCCTTGGGATTCTCTCTGTGTCCCTCTGTCCCTCTCCCCTGCTCTCTCTCTCTGTCTAAAAAAACTTTTTAAATTAAATGTTAAAAAAGGAAACAATATAGAACTTAAATACAAAAGTCTACATACTGTATAATTCTATTCATAGGAAATTCTAGAAAAGGCAACATTCTTGTGTCAGAAAGTGTATCAGTTGTTGCCAGGCGCTGATGGTGGGCTGTGGAAATCTAATACAAAGGGACACAAGGGAATTCAGGGAGCGGAGATTTTTTCTATATCCTGATGATTGTGGTGGTTACACAGGTTTATAAAATTACAAGCATTCAACAAACTATGCATCTCAAATTGTTCATATTTTAGTGTATGTAAATGATACCTTAATAAACATAAAAGAGGGAGAGAATGGGCAAGACTTGTCCAGACCTATTTATTTGAGGCAAGACCTACGTAAGTTTCTGGCAAGAAGGCAAATGGCGGTATTTACCATACATGGTAAGAGTTCTGTGAGAGAATCCCTCAGAGGATCATTACTTGACATTTTTCTGGTTTATTTCTTGGTTGGTTGATAGGATTTATGTCTACCCACTCCTACAAAAATATAATCTCTAAAAGAAGAATGCCCTCTTTGGTCTTGTTCTTAGCTATATCATAAGCATACAGAATACTGTCTAAGAAAGGTAGCCCAAAGTACTTTTTGACTGAATGAAATAAATGAATATATAAGATAATTTCAGATCCCCGTAGGACAATGGAGATTCCTTATGATAACTATGATTTTCAGTTATCATTTGCCCGAACTAAATATTTCCTGTAAGGTGAGTATGGATAATAATTTTGAGACATTAATTTGTCTTTTGCTTTCTAATCTCTCCTTCCTTTCCAGCTGTGAGCAGACACCTAGGCTTTTGCAGTTACATTGATCATGGGACTGTTGCAGAGTGATAAGCAAGCTGTTTGAAATCCGTTGCTCTTCAAGTCTTTGTAAAATCATGTGTTTTTTCCTAAGAGATTGTGTGTCCCAGTGGTGTTAGAAAGAGTAGGGAATACTTTTAAGAATAACAAAGGGGAGGGGTGCTTGGGTGGCTCAGTCAGTTGAGCATCTGACTCTTGATTTCAGCTTAGGTCATGATCCCAAGGTCATGGGATCAAGCCCTGCATCAGGCTCTGCATTGAGTGTGGAGCCTGCTTAAGATTCTTTCTCTCTCTCCTTCTGTCCCTCTCCCCCACTTGGGCATGTGTGCTCTCTCTCTCTCTCTAAAATTAAAAAAAAAGAATAAAAGAATAACAAAGGAGGGCAGAGGCATTTCCTGGGAACCAGAACAAGGAGTGGTGGGTTACCCTAAGGCGGCAGTATAGGGAAGCCATACTGAGTGGAAAACAGTCACCACCAGACGATCAGACCAACTTTCCCAGTTGAGATCATCCCTCCTAGATTGCCATGGGATTTCATACTTGTACAGTGAGCTCAGATCCACCAAAGACTGGACTCTGGACTGTATGTGACTTTTGCTCATCTTCCAATATTGATGATCAGATGAACTCCATCGTTACTGCATCTCCTTGTTTCCCTCAGTCACCACTTCTGGATCATCCATTTTCATCCAGAAACTTGTCCAGTGCTCCTTCAAAGATTCCTTACCTGATCCAGTCTCTCTCCTTCCTGTCCTTTCAAACCCCTTTACTGTGCTCTACATCAACCAGAATTGCCATCAGCAAACCCTCTACATCTTTAACCTCTTCTTTCAGGATTCTTTTCATACCCTTGTTTAGATGGAAGTTGGCTGACCTTGGAAGTTCCTCATAGGAAGGCTTGTTTATCTTTTCCACCTGTACCTAAAGTAGCTCAAGTATTCTTCATGTTCTTCTCTGCTAATCTTGCTTCTCCTCTTCTAAAACCACATTTTCCTGAAATGTCTGCTCCCTACTCACCTTACTGTGTTGGCCTCAATCTCAGCACTGTATTTACTAAGGATAGTAGCACCTGCTACCATCATTGGTTACTTCAGCCTTCACATTGACTTGTGGCACTCTCACTGTGCATCAGATTCATCCGGGACAGAGGGCTTTTAAAAAATACCAGTGCTGACACCCCATCCCCAGAGTGTTTGGATTTACTTATTCTGGAATAGGACTTGACTCTTAGCAGGAAGGAGATCTTCCACCTCAACCCACTCCCATCCATCCCACAGAAGGAGGCAAAAGTGCTCCAATTCTCCTGCCCAATGAGATGGAAAGCAGATTTAACTTCAGACCTGAGTTTTTAATGAAATCATAAGGGTTGCCACAAAAGGGGGCTGGGGCATTAGATACTGTGTTTATTTTGGGCCATCTGGGAGAGCCTAGAGTCATTCATTTATTCACTTAATAAGTAGTTATTAAGCATCTAAAATAACCTAAGCAATTATTTTTAGGTTCTCCATACCAGAAGGCATTTCTCTGCACATATGGTCTGCCATCTTGCTGAAAACCAGAGTCTTTTATTTGCTACCTCCCTCTGCCAGGGCTTTCTTTCCAGTCATTCCACTGAACTCTTGACAAATTCCCTAGTAATCTCCTCTTTGGATACATTCCCGTCCTCACCTAGCTTGACCTCACAACAGTATCTATGAAAGATGATGCTTGCTTCTTTTTTGAAACACTTTCCTCTCTCGCTTTCCTAATTTCCCAATTCTTTCTACTTTCTGGCTATATGTTTAGAGCTCCTCGTCTCTAAATACCAGAGTTTCTGTCAACTGGATTGTGGCCTTCCTTTTTTCTCATTTGTTCCTGGGCATTAATAACCACCAAATTGATGCTGTCAAATTTTATACCTCGTATCTCTAGCCCTGGCCTCTCCTTTGGCATCCAATTATTTAGTCAACATTTTCACTTAGATATCAAGATCTTAAACCTAACAAGTCCAGATAGAAACAATCTTTTCTGCAAAGCTGCTCTTCCCCAGCCTTCCCTATATCGACAAATGGCATCATTATCCACCTAGATGTTAAGTAAGAAATCTAGGCATAATATTTTATTCCCTTACTTCCTGTATGCATCCAATCCATCAACAACTGTTTGTTTCCACCTCTAAAATTAACTCCTTATATGTCCATTTAAATTTATTTCCACCCTATTCCAAGCCACCATGATCTCTCACATAGAATTTTATAGTAACCTCCTCTCTGGTCTGAGCATTTATACTCTGACTCCGACAATTTCCAACAGAACTAAAAAAGAGTCATTGAGAAATGAGTTCTGATCCTATTATCACTGTGTTAAAATCATACCAAGGCTCCTCATTTCTCTTTGGATAAAGTTGAGTGTCTGCCATAGATATGCTTGATCTGGCCCCTTCTGACACCTGTCACCTCTGCATGAGCTACACCTCCCCTGATCACTATGCTTTACTCCTGCAGGCTTCTGTTTCCCAAAGGAGCTTGTTGTCTTCTTCTGAAAGAATTTCCCCCAGATTGTCACATGGCCATCTCAATCCCACCACTCATATCCCAGCTCAAGTGACATCTCCTTAAGAGTTTCTCTGACCTCTCTCCAAAGTATCTCACTCCAGCCACCCCTCTTTCCAAACCATTCTCTATTATATTATCACATTTTACTACCTTTCTGACACTTATCACTGGCTGTAGCTATTTATTTTTATTTACTTATTACTTATGTTTCACTCACACAGAATGCAAGCACCATAAGTACAAGGATCTTGTCTGTTTTGTTAGGAATCCCTAGTGCCTAATGTAGAACCTAGTGCATAGTAAGAGCTCATTAAATATTTGAGGAATAAATGACCTGCCTAGGAAGCCTTAACCCTGGGACTTTACCATTGCACAAATAGTCACCTGCCTTGGATGATGTGGCTGTTCAACTTCGGAAGGATGGAATAAAAACGCCCAGCTTTAATGCCTCTTTCACTTGTGTCATTGATCTAATAGGGACACACAGGTCAAGTTTACCTGTCACAATGAGAAACAAGTTCCTTGTATACAATTAGGATGCACTTTCTTAGCAGAAATGAGAACCTAAAAGTCTGGAGGGATCAAAGTAGCCCACTTTTTCTTTTGTTTGCTTGATCATTCAGAAATGCTGGGCAAATCTTGTCGTTGTTGATGGATACTGCCTAAGAGACTGTTAAATCCCATAGCGAGGTGAATTTTTAATGGAAAGGTTTTATGCAAGGTGGAATATGTCTCCTTGATGCATGATAGTACCTGTCTCACTAATGCAGGCTCTGAGACCAGGAGTCCAAGAGTAATTTGTTCAAATGAAATAAAGCCTATTCGTCTTGCCAGTACTCACCTGTTCTGTTGTTTAACACCAACCAGATGATGTAATCTGTCCCTTTCTTGTTTACAGGGATGTTTCTAAAAAGACAATCAAACATTGCCTCAGTCTGGTTAGAAATAATGAGGCTACTGCCTGGGCCTTAATTAAAGCAGAAGTTCAGTGTTGGGGGAGAATAAAGAAAGGAAAGTTATCCGCTTTTTAAGGATGTTCCAAAGGATTCGGAGACATGTATCCTTAAAAATAAAGATTGTGAGATTCAGAAACAGCCTTATGAACCAAAGGAGTCTACAATACTTGAACTTTGGAGGTAGTTCCACTTTTCCTTAAGAGAGCAAGATTCCCCAGTCTGTGAGAAAATGGAGTTCTAGTTACTTGCCTCTTAATGGATTTCAAAAGTCTTAAGACACACGTGAAAAATTATTACTAGTAATTTCTTCTGTCCAAAAGGTCAATGTCCTGAGGAGACGCAGAACGCCATACACTTGTAGGCATCTAAATCTATGAGTCCCTGTCCCCCACAAAGGAAGGCTACTCGCTGCTGTGTTCAGAACCTGTTGACACACGAGGATTTAGGTTCATCTTGATACTCTCTGCACTCTGTGACTACTTTCAAACTAGAGTCCGGGAAAAAAACCCCACATTATATTGTTTGTATTAGTATTCTTAATGTCAGATTACTGCTATTAACTATTTTTGCAGAGGTTTGCATTTTAGTCTTGAAGCATGGATTTATTTTGATTTGATTTTATTGTTATTTATTTATTTATTTTTAAGTTTACATCCAAGTTAGTTAACATATTGTGCAACGATTTCAGGAGTAGATTCCTTAATGCCCCTCACCCATTTAGCCCACTCCACCCCCCAAAGCCCCTCCAGCGACCCTGTGTTTTTTTCTCCATATTTAAGAGTCTCTTATGTTTTTCACCCTCCCTGTTTTTATATTATTTTTGCTTCCCTTCCCTTATGTTCATCTGTTTTGAATCTTAAAGTCCTCATAGGAGTGAAGTCCTATGATATTTGTCTTTTTCCAACTGACTAATTTCGCTTAGCATAATACCCTCTAGTTCCATAGTTGCAAACGGCAAAATTTCACTTCTTTTGATTGCTGAGCAATACTCCATTGTATATATAAACCACATCTTCTTTATCCATTCATCCATTGATGGACATTTGGGCTCTTTCCATACTTTGGGCTATTGTCGATATTGCTGCTATAAACATTGGGGTGCACGTACCCCTTCAAAATAGCATACCTGTATCCCTTTAATACCTAGCAGTAAAATTCCTGGGTCATGGGGTAGTTCTATTTTTAATTTTTTGAGGAACCTCCATACTGTTTTCCAGAGTGGCTGCACCAGTTTGCATTCCCACCAGCAGTGCAAAAGAGATCCTCTTTCTCCACATCCTCGCCAACATCTGTTGTTGCCTGAGTTGTTAATGTCAGTCAATGAATCATGGATTAAAAAATTTTTTTTTAATGCTTATTTATTTTTGAGACAGAGCATGAATGGGGGAGAGTCAGAGAGAGAGGGAGACACAGAATCTGGAGCAGGCTCCAGGCTCTGAGCTGTCAGCACAGAGCCTGACGTGGGGCTCAAACTCACAGACCGTGAGATCATGACCTGAGCTAAAGTCAGAAGCTCAATAGACTGAGCCACCCAGACGCCCCTTTTAAAATATCTTTTTAATGTTTATTTATTTTTGAGACAGAGAGAGAAACCCAGCGTGAGCAGGGGAGGGGCAGAGAGAGAGAGGAGACACAGAATCTGAAGCAGGCTCCAGACTCTGAGCTGTTAGCACAGAGCCCAACGCGGGGCCCAAACTCACGGACCGTGAGATCATGACCTGAGCCGAAGTCGGATGCTTAACCAATTCAGCCACCCAGGTGCCCCAGTGAATCATGGATTTTAGATCAAGGGGGAATGATTTGGAAAAACAAAATCTACTTGTAAATTTATTCCACAATTGCATAGACATGTAGGCTGAAAATATTTTAAAAGTTTATTTAGTGTAGCCTCATCTTTTTTTTTTTTCAAGTTTATTTATTTATTTTGAGAGAGAGAGGCAGAGAGAGAGGAAGAGAGAGAATCCCAAGCAGGCTGCATGCTGTCAGCGCAGAGCCCAGCCTGGGGCCCCAGCTCACGTACTGTGAGATCATGACCTGAGCTGAAATCAAGAGTGGGACTCTTAACCAACTGAGCCACCCAGGCATCCCCCGCTCATCTTTAAATACAAGAAAACTGAAACACTTTTACCTTTTTCAAGGTAAAGCAAGTTGACAAAGGTCACATAGTATATTGTGTAATGATTTGGGGATGCAAGGAATGGAAAACCTGACTTATTACAAACTGAACGATGG
Organism: Neofelis nebulosa; assembly: GCF_028018385.1. NCBI lineage: Eukaryota > Metazoa > Chordata > Mammalia > Carnivora > Felidae > Neofelis > Neofelis nebulosa. The sequence continues at coordinate 62,201,546 of NC_080796.1, forward strand.
TCTAATTTATCTTACTAATGGAAGGACAGATATAGGATGGGAGTACTAGTTTTCTAAGTGTCATGACAAAATATCATGGACAGGCAGCTTAAACAACATACCTTTATTTTCTCACAGTTCTGGAGGCTGCAAAGTGCCAGCACAGTGGTTTCTCCTGAGGCATCTCTCTTTGACTTATCAATGGCCACCTTCTTATGTGTCCTCACATGGTCTTTTCTCCGCGTGCATGTATCCCTGGTGTCTCTTCCTCTTCTTTTAAAAACACCAGTCCTATTGGATTGAGGCACCCATATGGTCTCATTTAACTTTAACTATCTTTTTTAAGGCCCTATCTCCAAATATAGTCACAGCGCAGGTAGGGCTTTAATGTAAGAGCTTTGGGGAACATGATTCAGCCTGTAACATGGGCTTTAGCCTCTGGTGATTTAGCAGCTCGATAAATTATTAAAGTTTAAGAAACTGCCAACTTTTTCCCCAAGTGGTCGGTCACTTTACATTCTCACAAGCAGTGCATGAGAGTGCCACTTTACACTTTCACCAAGATTTGGTGTGGTCAGTCTTCTTCATTTTAGTGACTCCAAAAGGAGTGTAATGGTATCTCATCGCGGCTGTTTACATTTCTTTAGTGACTAATGATGCCGAACAGCTCGTGTGTTTATTTGCTATTGTATATCATCTTTGATCAAGTGTCAGTTTAAAGAACTCCCAAAACTCAATCTTTTCCATTAAAAAAAATTTTTTTTAAATAAAAGTTGAGTTTTGAGAGTTCTTTATATATTCTGGGCACAATCCTTTATCAGACATATGCATTTTAAATATTTTCTACAAGTGTGTGGCTTATCCTTTCTTCTTTCCTTCCTACCTTTCTTTCTTCCTTTTTAAATTTTAATTAGCTTTATTTTTAGAGCAGTTTTAGGTTCACAGAAAACTTGAGAAGGCACAGAGAGTTCCCACACATGGATAGCCTCCCTGTTACCAACCAGCCAGCAACAGAATTGCTACATTTGTTACAATTGATGAGCTACATGACACATCAAAATCACCCAAAGGCCATGGTTCCTTTGGGTTCACACTACCGTTCCATGGTTCACACTACCGTTCTTCATTTTTGGTGTTACACAGTCTACAGATTGGACAAAGGTATAATCACATGTATCCATATTTATGGCATCAGACAGAGTATTCTCACTACCCTAAGGATCCCCTGTGTTCTATTCATCTCTCTCCACCCTGCCCATCCCCAGTCCCTGGCAACCACTGATCTTTTTATTGTCTTCATAGTTTCCCCTTTTCCAGAATGTCATGAAGTTGGAATCACACAGTATGTAAGTTTTTCCACAATGGCTTGCTCCTATGCTTTCTTATAGAAACTTCACAGTTGTATGTTCTACGTTTAGGTCTATTTCATTTTGAATCAATTTTTATGTATGGTGTGAGGTATGAATTGAAGTACAGCTGTTTTTGTGGGTGTTTTTTTTTTTTTTGCATGTGGATATCCAATTATCAAAAACATTAGTTGAAAATACTATCCTTTCTCTGCTGAATTGATTTTCTTTCTACCTTTGTCAAGAATCAGTTTTCCATATATGTGTGTGTCTATTTCCTGACTCTCCATTCTGTTCAGTTGATCTATTGGTCTACCTTGATGGCAATACTACACTGCTTTGATTATTGTAGGGTTATAATATTAAGTCTTGAAAGCAGATAGTGCCGGTCCTTCAACTTTGCTCTTCTTTTTCAAGGTTTTTTATTTTGCTCTTCTAGCTCCTTCGAATTTCCATATGAACTTTAATATCAACTTGTCAATTTCTACAAATGAGTCTGCCAGAATTTTGATCAGGATTGTAGTGACTCAGCTGACCTGTGAACATGGTATACGTCTTCACTTTGGAGAGTCTTCCTTAAATTTGTTCGGCAATGCTCAGTACTCTTCAGTGCACAGGTAGGTCTTTCACATGTTTTATCCTTAAGTGTTTCACACTTTTCGATGTTACCGGAAATAGCCCAAGTTTCTCTCCTATAAGGCAACCCACCACATGTGCAAGGCTCATCTAGCCTTCTTTGAGTCACCCTGGGGGAACTGGGACTCAGAGAATTGTTAGAAAAACAGCAGATACTCTTGCTACTGTGATTTCTCTAAATAATCAATACACTCCTCCTCTCATGCTTAGGAGTCTTGTGTCTTCCACCAGCCTTCATGGCTGCTTGTTGGCTTGCAAATAAAATAAAATGTCACATCCTGTTACAGTTTCTGACATGTGCTATAGCAAATGCTCTGTGAACGGTGAGGTTTTTCTAGTCTGGCTGGTGGGAATAAGCATCATTCCTAGTCCCCTATGTGCATAGGTAACTATCACCTCTAATTCTTTTGGGTGGGTCTTTCCCTGGTCTTGGGTATTTTCTCACATGCAAGCATTGATGGGTAGTCACCTAAATTCTTGCGGAAGCCTCTTTGCACGTCTCCTGAGTTCTCTCTCTTCTCTTCGGTACTCTGCCCTGCCAGTTCCAGCTGCCTTGACTTCCCTGACTCTCAGCTACATCTTTTCAGCTTGGAAAGTTTTCCGGGGTGAGTTTAAATTTCCCCTCCCCGTGCCATGGTCTGGGAACTTTCTTGAAGAAGTATGCTGGGGTAAATTATGGGGCTCACCTAGGTTTGGGAAGAATTCTCACTTCTCAGTTATCATTACCTTTCATTATCTGATATCTAGTTCTCGCCAATCACCACTCCATGTATTTTGTCTATTGTTTGGTTGTTTCAAACGGGAGGATAAATTTGATTCTAGTTACTTCATCTTGACCAGATGCAGAAATCATATGAATTCTTCTAAGTAATCATCTTAAAATTAACTTTCTGTCTTGTTCACATCCAATTTGCTATTTTGGCTATTTTTTTTTTTTTTTAGATATATAGTTTTTTTTAAGTTTATTTATTTATTTTGAGAGAGACAGAGACAGCGTGAGTGGGGGAGGGGCAGAGAGCAAGGGAGAGAAAGAGAATCCCAAGCAGGCTTTGCACTGTTAGCACGGAGCCTGATGCGGGGTTCGAGCCCACGAAATCAAGAGATTAAGACCTGAGCCGAAACCAAGAGTCAGGTGCTTAACTGACTGAGCCAGCCAGGCGCCCCTATAGTTTTTGGTTTTTATATATTACAGCTATTGTTCTTGTTTTTAGAACTCACTCTCATCGATTTTAAATTTGGAGAGTTGTTTGTACAATCCCAATAAATCAGTTATTTTTTCTTTTTTTTTTTTACATTTTGTTTCATATTTAATTCTGGAATTAATTTTAGTGTAAGATGTGAGCCTCTAATTTTATTTTTCTCTGTAAATTAATTTTACTGAAATAAGTGTTGCATAATGCCCCATTTTTATTCATGATACTTCCTGTGTAATATTTTGTTTTTATATATTCTAGAGTTTGTTTCATTTACCCTTGTTTTTTCTTTTGATTTGTACATTTTAATTACCATACCCTTGAGGCACCTGGGTGGCTCAGTCGGTTAAGCGTCCAACTTTGGCTCAGGTCATGATCGTGCAGTCTGTGACTTCGGGCCCCGTGTTGGGCTCTGTCCTGACAGCTCAGAGCCTGGATCTTGTTTCAGATTCTGTGTCTCCGTCTTTCTCTCTCCTACCCTGCTCATACTCTCTCTCTCTCTCCTCGAAAATAAGTAAACATCAAACAAAAATTGAATTACCATACACTTATAATATTCTAATACCTAAACAGAGAAGCTTCACCTCAAGTCTCGTCTTTTTAAAAAATATTATTCTCATTTACTTATTTTGAATCTTAGAATTATTTTATCAAGATATTACTCTCTGCCTCTTCTCTCCCAAAATTTATTCAAATGGGATTTTGGTTGGCATAAATAAATAACTTCACAACACTCGATCTCTCCTTTAGGAACACAATATATAATCTCAGTTTTTAAGAATTTTCCTTTATATCTCTCATTAAAGTGACACATCAATTAAATTTTGTGATTTCTTTTCCTTTGAGATCACAGTAGGATTTAACATCAGTGACAATCTCTTCTTTGGGGGAATTTGTCCCAGCGGTGCTCTTCCTTCTCCTAACTCTCTATCACCATCCCTCTTTCTTGTGCTTTCCCAAGTAGCAGTGTTGATAGTCACTAAGATATCTTCTCTCTCTTTATGGTCTCCCTTCATAGATTTTTCTCTGTGTAGAGAGCCCCTGAACTATCACTTACCCAGAATCTCTATCCACAGCCCCTGTCCAACCATTTTCGCATTCAGACCTTGACAGATAGCAGCGCCCTCTGCTCCAGATACGCTGTGCAATTACCTTTCCTCTGATCTGTTCCGTGTTCCTCAGTTTAGAACACTTCAGTGTACTGACATCAGCCAAGCTGGAGCAAGTCACCTGGAAGAAATTATTTTATTTGTTTTCCTCCTATAAATATTGGTGTTTTAACAAGGAATCTTTAATTCCTCTGATTCTTCCAAAAATGACTAACCCTCTATGGAACTTTCTAATAGTGCTGTAGGCAGGCAGGGACAGTATGTGGGTGCTGATAATATTTCCATCACACCACTTATTCTAGCTTTGTATCAGTCAGGGCCAATCAGGAGATGAAAATTACTTAGCAATTTAAATAGGAATGTTTAATATAAAGAATGGTTAACTATAACAGAGCATTGGAGTAACAAGGGATTGGCTAGTCAGAAATGAAGAGAATTCTAAGGGGTATAGTAACAGCAGATAAAAGGAACAGAGAATACCCCCAGAGCTGAAATAAAGCACCCAAGGAAGAAGTCCCTCACCAAACTCACACACATAACTGAGGTTCAGATCTTGTTGGAAAGGGCACAGCAGTGGCTCACTGGGGCTGAGCCAGCAACACTTGCTGGAAATTTACCCTCCAGAACTTTCTGGAAATTGCTGCCCTTTAAGGTGCCAGAGAAAATTGTTCATGGGCAGGTGTCCTGCTGGAAGTATTCTGCTATGTGATGCATAACGGGGTTGGACAGGGAAAGCTGCTGGCCACTAGGTGCTGCTGACCACTGTGCATTGCAGAAACCAGATGCTGGAGAAGTTACGTGTACCACAGGAGTTTGGGGATAGAAAAGCTAAGGCAGGAGTCCGAACGGAGGATCATACTCGTCCTGGGAAGAGGGCTCCTTCTTATAATGTCATTATAGTGCCCTCTACTGACAAAGCTTAACGTCCTGCTGGTAGGCAACAGAAAAATATTTAAAGGATCTGCCTGTTTTCTCAGAGAGCAGCCAAAAAGGGTGAATGCGGCACTGAGAGGTAACAAGCTGACAACTGTCATGGGTACGTTTATACAAGGATATAGGTGACTTTAGTCATTTCCACCATACAATGGATATTTTATTTGCAAACCTTTCAATTATCTTAGTTCATTATCAGGGCAGAAATTTGTCATTTTTTAAATTTATGAATTCCAGTGCTTGCCAGAAATTTCCATTGTCTGCTCTCAGTACCTACCTGTTAAATGCACAAGTGCAACGGTATGAATAGGCAGTATAGCTCTGTGGTTGAACAGACCCTGGAGCAGACTACTTAGGTTTGAATGCGATGCTGTCACTTCCTGGCTGTATGACCTTGAGCAATTATTTAATCTTCTCTGGGCCTCAGTTTCCTCATCTTTAAAACAGGAACAATAGTACCTAGCTCACTGGCTTATTGTGAAGATTAAATACGTTAATACAGCAATCTCCCACTTAGTAGTAGTAATCCCTTTCTGAAAATCACATTTCTGCAGGAAAATCTGGAGCCTATTTTGTGTCACTTTTTTTTTTTTTTTTTTTTTTTTTTAATGTTTATTTATTTTTGAGACAGAGAGAGACAGAGCATGAACGGGGGAGGGTCAGAGAGAGAGGGAGACACAGAATCCGAAACAGGCTCCAGGCTCTGAGCTGTCAGCACAGAGCCCGACGCGGGGCTCGAACTCACAGACCGCGAGATCGTGACCTGAGCCGAAGTCGGCCACTTAACCGACTGAGCCACCCAGGCGCCCCTTTGTGTCACTTTTAAAAAAGAAAAAAATTGAATGAATACCCATCAACCAATTCAAGCCCCCAAGCAACTTCAGTTGCAGCTAAACATAGTAAATCCCTACTTTTAAATAAACCATCACATTAAGATGTAAAACGCTGACCTTCAGTAATATTGGCAAATGGTACCTGGATGCCACACCGCCTCCTTTGCACTGTAATCATCTTTCTCTCTCAGGTTTGCTTCCTTGCCTGCAATTTTCTTCAAGCCTTTCCCAACTTTGTTTTGAACTCAATGTAGAACAGTAGGCAAAAGCAAGGGTTAAGTATGAAAGTCAGCAGGTCACAGGTGACTGACACTGAATGGCAGATGGACACTGACCAGGATTGGGCAACTTCTCTGTCCCAGCTATATCCTAAGGGGATGTACTTTTGGAGTTGACAGCAATTGCACTTTTCAAAAGATTTATCCTGGAATTTTATCCTTTTCACCAATTGTATTTGGAATGTAACACTTCCTGTGCTGTTAAAAACAAAACAGCGTTTTATTTTAAAACGTATTGAGTTTGGGGTTATGTAAATATAATCCCCCGTCCCCATAAACACCAGCTGGGATGTGCGGAAATGAGAAATCTGTACTCCTTTACAGATTTTAGGTATGAAAAACCAAGAAGAGAAGACTTTATTTGGAATGTATCTGGCCTACAGAACGTGATGCCAAGTTTTACTGTCTTAGTCTGACTTACCAACTTTGTCAATAGCTGTATTGTCATTCATTAATTCACCCCCTCCAAAGATGTTTTTTGAGCACCTACTCTGGGCCAGCTTTGCTAGCCTGAGGGATGGAATGGTGAATGAGCTATGGTCCCTACTTTGAAGGAGCCAACAATTTGGGGGGGGGGGGGTGGGGAACGGCAGGGGCAGATTGCAGTAGCTGCCTGGAGGCGCTGCACAGGCAGAGGCTGGCCTTGGGGAGAAGCTGGCCGGGGAGGGAGGCAGGAGCACCGCGTGGAAGCAAGGGATCCGCACGCCACGTCCGCTCTGCGCGGTCGGAGCCAGAGCTAGGCCCGCAGGAGAGGGTGGCCTGGGCCCCGTGCCACCTCGAACCCAGGGGAAGAATGCGACATTCTATTCGTTTCGCGATTGGAAGCCACGGCAAGGGTTAATCAGAGGGAGATTATGTGATTAAGTTTTTCAGACAGATCCGGTGTGTTGCGCTGTGAGTCTCTGGCGGTGGTGCCCGGGGAGAGGGGAGGATACAGATATTCTAATCGGCACCGCCGAGCACGCTTTTCTCGCTTCCCAGCTGTGGGCGCGGTTAGTAGGCCCGGAAGGGGCACTGGAGGAACCTCCTAAACCAACTTTCAATAAAGCGGCACAGAAGGGAAGCGGTGTAGGGAGGAAATTAAAGTGAACCGCTCCTGGTTGCGGCAGCGGTCCAGGGCAAGGGCGAGCTGGCCTAGGAGTCGGCTGAGAACGTACAGTCACCGATGGTTTTTCTCCCAGGAACGGACCTCACCTGGACACTCACCAATTCACAAACTGAGGCCTCAGTCCCGGAACTCCGGGCTAGACGGCCCCGCCCCGGAACCTTGTGTTCCCGGAACTAAACGCGGAAGTCCTTTTTGTTACCACCGGTCGCAATTCTCACGGGTCCCTTCCGGTGAGGAAAGATGGCGGCGGCCGCTCGGGACTCACGTGTGGGTGCGGGGAAAAGGCTGAAAAATTCACTGAAGAAGAAAAAGAAGATGAAAATGGTAGCCCGGGCAGTGGCTTCGGAGTTGGAAGAAGAGGGCAAAGACGCTGCCGACAGTGGAGGTAACGTACTAGGGTTGAGCTTTGACTACTGAAAAAGAAGGCCCGGTTGCACTTGAGCAAGGAGGGGATGCGAGGGGCTTTGCCGCTAGTTTTATCTCGGCGTGGCCTCGAAGGGGCGATTTGGCCCCAGTGAGAAGACGAGGAAGCGGTGTTCAGGGGACAGACGCTTTGAAACTCCACATTCTTTTGCTACACATTTCCATTGTCACTGTTATTAATGAAAACGGATGAAACTAATGCTGACAGAAGCAAAAAGGTTACAGAGACGGAAGGCAAAAGGAAGAAGGGGGGCCATTTGAAATTACGAGTGGGATAGGTTTCGTAGGGAAGGAGCAAAAGGCCAAAAGAGGTTAGAGGGAGGTAGGTGGTATACTTGACTTTTCTTGTGTGGTAGTTGCGTGACTCTGGGAGTTAGAGACCTGATAGCGATGAAGGAAACGAGTATGTAGTTGAAGTAGAATAAAAGTATCAGTTGAACTCTCAGAAACGCTTGCTATTGAAAGGAAGGAAAGATACTCTGAGGCCTTCAGCCCTGATGTGACCGTGCTGCACCTCTTTACCTTCGTCCTTGGCATTGAGTTCTTAGGTTACAAGAAATTACAGACAGCTCCTGACCTTCTGCGGTCCAGTTATTGCTTCTTTGTACTAGCTAGAGCTTTGCAATAGCCAGAGTTACTCTTTTACAATGTACAGGTCATGGGAGTTATCTCTGCTCAAGATGGTCCAGTGGCTCCCCATCTCAGAATAACATGCAGACTCCTTAGATTGTATGGTGACCTTCAGGCCATCTTCTCTCCTAATTTCCTACTCTGCCCCCCACTAACTACTAACTGTAATCTAGCCTCATCGGTATCCTTGTGATTTAACACATCAGACAGGCTCGCACACCAGGGTTTCAGCGTTCCCTGGGGCTTCACTGCCTGGAGTATTTTTCAAATGCTTGTGTGTTTCTCCCTCACTTCCTTCCATCTCTGATTCAGTGTTTTATCTGCAAGACTTGTCCCTGATCACCCTCCGCAACGTACTGCCACTGCTCTTCCTTCATCTTGCCTTCCTGCCTTCATTTTTTGACTTCTCAGGCTTTCTTTTTCTGTCTTTCCCCAATCATCTGACATACTGTGTAATTGCTCTGCATCTCTCCGAGCTGGAATGTACGTTCCCTAAGAGTAGAGATTGCTGTTTCCTAGTACGTAAAACAGTGCCTGCTGCATACTGGATTTTTCACAGAAATTTAAGTAAATGAATGGATAAACCTGGACTTCCCAAGACCAAGAAGAAGAAACTGCCATTTACTACTGCAGTCTCTAGGTAATTACACTCCTCATCCCCTTTCAAAGGAGTTGAGGAAAACGGTCCATTTGTTGAGCAGGAATTAGAAGTTGTGGTTCTGATATTTCTTGTACTCAACAGACTAGTTCATGTGGGGTTGTCAGAGAAAGAAACCCTGCATTTGAAGCAGAATGTCAGTACTGCTTACATATTTGGGTGTCAATCAGATTTGTCTGTTCAAGTACTGAATAATTCCAAGTTAGAGCTGTTCTGACTTCTCAGTGCAGTATTGTCAATGCTGATTAGGTCCTGAGGTTCTCTCACTACTGTAGATCCATTACATTGTGGATTAAGAAAGGTCTGGGGTAATGTGGAAACCTAATTATCTAATGTAGTTGGATAACTTCATGTTGAGGATACAAAAGATGAATAAACTTCTGCTCTAGAATTATAGTCTCAGGGAAGATAGATATTAAACACAGGACTGCAATATGTTTTGAGTATTATTGAAAAGTAGTTGTTACAATCACGGTCCAATTAAAATGGTATAAGGATGGAAACAGAAACCCATATCCTGTAGAACCCAGCTTAGGCATTGCTTCCTGTCTTACACGTATTACTCAGAGTATACTCTGTTATTATTTTAACATGTCTTTCTCCTTATAGATATAGGTTCCCCAAATGCTGGAACTATGTCCTATTTATTTTCATAGGGCCTTCCTTGCATATTTTAGTATTAGGTAGATTTTCTTGTTGAATAAATGGATAAGGTGGCATTTCATCTAGGCCTTAGAAGGATGAATAATTTCGTAAGTGTGGGGGTGGAGATGACGGTTTCCTCAGGCCTACAGGAAAAAGCAAGTACGATGGCAGGCAGTCTCTTAAGATGCGTGGGCTAGTTAGGACACAATGAATTGTCTGCTATGGCTGTAGCTATTCAAAGAAGTTAAACAAGTGAAACTGGGAACAGAGGGTGAAGCCAGATTGTAAAGAGCCTTGTGTGTCGTATGAAGGAGATTGGACCCTCCATTTGTAGGGAGTAGGAAGCTATTGAGAACTTTTAAGGCAGAGGATGACACATGTTTATAAATACCACTGCCGCTCTATGGCGACTGACATGGAGTGCCAGAACCATTGATTGGCAGTTGCAAACCTGAGTCAGGGCTTGCACTAGGACAGGACTCTGAAGAGAGAGAAGGGACCCACTTGAAATGTTTTTCAGAAGGAAAACATTCAGTTTTCCAAATAACCAACTTACCAAAAAACTCATAGCACCATAAATTTCAGGTGTACTCTACTGGCAGAGCAATTACATAATAACAGCTGTATTTTTTTGAGCATTTCTATGTACTGTTCTGTGCTCCTCATAGGTGCATCAGTGCAGTTAATTCTGACAACAGCCCTATGAAATAGATATTATTTTTACTTTACTTATGGGAAACTGAGACCCAGAGAAGTTATAACTTGCTTATCCCAATACATAAGCTGATCATCGGGTTGATAAATGGCAGCCATTATTGAAGTTTGGCTTTAGTGTCTACACTCTTGACCACTACTTCTTTTCTCTTCACTTTCTGGTCTGTACCCTGTAAGTTTTGACTTTGTTGTCTCCATCAGGATTTCCTTCAGGATTTAGACTGTACCTCTGCAACAGAGGTAAATTATAAAAAGCCTTTTATTTAATAATACATTGAGTAATGTAGGTCCATTGGTTATAAGATGGCACGTCCTCCCTTTGCCTAATTCAGAATTTGTTATTTAATATAAGGATTCGCTGTTTTCCTTTCATGAAATCAGTTGTTTCTGGAAAGGTGACCCATCTTTTGTAGTTCGGTTATTTATGTACGTGTGGCCTTAGCAGAACTAGTAAGATTTCAAAAAATTTCAGCTAATGGACGCTGAGAAACTTTAAAAGCAGAAGATTGAATTTGGCTTCAGACACATCAATGAATCAGTGTGCAAATTATAGGCTTATTAAAGTGAAGTGTACCGACTCATTTTATCAGGAAACTGAATCAGAGGCTTCTCTTTGAACTTTAATTGGATCCTAAAAATTGATAAAGATGTGCCTTATCATGAATATTTGAAAGCAGATTCATTTAGCAAGATGCTACTTAAATTCCATAGAAAACACACAGGTATAACCCATGCATTGTTTGAACTTTTCCCTCTGGCTTTAATTTGTTTTGACACATTATGTAAGAAACATAAAAGTGTATATATACATAGATGCTTTTTACCAGTGTAAAACTCTTAAGTATTGTTTGTGAGACTTTGCAGAAGTTTCCTGGTTCTGATAAGAGAGTTTGTCAGCTTTGGTAACAGCAGTATCAGAATTTGGCATAGAACCTGATACATGATATAGTACTTAATATCCATTTAGTTAGTCACTGAATAAATTGGAAGTTTCACTTACTGTGATTTTTTACACTCTTCTCTTGTAGTAGGTTTTGTTGAGGGTAAAATTAACAAAGTGTATATAATGTAAACTTACATGATAGCAAAATGATTCAGACTGAATTTTAGTAAATTGTAATACTTTTCGGTAGGGTTTGGAATTTGATCATAGTAGTATCACAAGTGATTACAAATCAGAGCTATGTGGGAGGTAAAATATCAAGCATTATAAAGGGGATGATGACACCTGTATCTGAGTTAACCTTAAACTGCTCAAATTTATTGAACTGATACCTTCTTGCAGGTTCTGATACAGTGTATAGTTTGTTCTTAAGTTTGTATTCTTAAAACACACACAGGCACACATAGCCTCCCTAGTTAGTAAAACAAGTCAGGCGAAGACGTAAAAACAATGGTTGATGATATCAAGTATCATGCAGGGGAGGTTGATAACCTCCACCTCTGTGTTATCCTGGAACTACTCAGATTTATTGAATTGATGCAGTGTTGGAGGTTTAGACACAATGCTAACTTTATTCTTAAGCTTGTAGTCTGTTTGAAAAAAAAGATTCTGTAGTCAGTAAATTAACCCAGGTGAAAAAAGCCTCGGTCATTATCCAGCGCAATGATGCAATCAACCCCTCCCTCATAGCATGGGCCCATGTGACTGTAACCTGGTAGAGAAGAATGGTAATTTCATGTTTTCTAAATTGTTCTGGTCACATATGTGAAAAATGGCCATATACGTCTAACACAAGACTTGATAACAATCCAGATTAGAAGGTCCTAAGAGCTATCGCCTCATTTTTGATAAACTATAAAGCTGTATTTTAGATATAATAACCTAGCAGGTAAATGTGCTTTTCATCAAACTGTAGCTTATAGCTTCCTTCATCATGTAAGTTACTTAAAAATACCAAAGGAACACGTCTAAGAAATGAAATATATCGTAGTCCTACTTGAGTAGTTTAGCAATTTATAGGACAGACTCAGGAAACAGACTACCTCAGGCCCTATGCTTTGGCTTGCCTAGATAGTACATCTTTTAATTTGTCTTATAGTAGAACTTTAATTTTAATTTTGGTTATTTTTATGGAAAGCTGGGATGACTTCATTTTTTTCAAAGATAAGTGCTTTAAAATTTTTTAAAACATCAATTTTGAATATTCTAAATTCAGTAGTAATTGGCAGGAAAGATCATGTGGCTTGAGCAGAACAAATGATTTACAACTAGAATGGGGAGCAGTAGTTTCAAAACTCTTGATAACTAGGGCAATGCGCATTCTTAGGCAGACTCAGAATGGGAATGAGGAAGGGACTCTTCTGGTTACTGAGGCTTAGAAAAAAATTTTTTTAAAGTTTAGTTATTTATTTTGAGAGAGGGAGAGGGAGAGGGAGAGCGTGAGCATGAGCATGCGAGGTGGGGAGGATCAAAGAGAAAGGGAGAGAGAGGGAATCCCAAGCCCAATCCCAAGCAGAGCCCAGCAAGGGGCTTAATCTCAAGACTGCAAGGTCACGATCTGAGCTGAGATCAAGAATCTGATGCTTAACCAGTTGGGCCACCCAGGTGCCCCTAGAAATTTCTTTTTAATTCAAGCTTTCTTAAATCATTTAATGAATATTTTCTGTTTTAGCTCAGTACAGATTAGTCTGAGTTGAATCTTTGATTCAAAGCTTTCTAGGGCCTCAGGAGTCAAACAGTTGTATTTCTCTGTCCCGTTAACTTTGTAACTTTGGACAAATTTTTAACTTTTCTAAGCTTTGGAATCATCCCCTGTGTAAATAGAAGAATAAGAGCAACTCATAGAGTGTTTTGAAGATGAAATGGTAATCATAAAAAGTGTTTATTTAAATAGTATCTTGCTCCATCCAGATGCCTGGGTGGCTCAGTTGGTTGGTTAAGCATCAAACTTTTGGTTTTGTCCCAGGTCATGATCTCAGTTTGTGAGATCAAGCCCCACATCAGGCTCTGTGCTGACATCAGAGTCTGCTTGGATTCTCTGTCTGTCTCTCTCTCTCTCTGTCCCTTCCTGGTGCGTGCTCTCTCTCTCTCTCTCTCAAAATAAATACACTTTAAAAACAATAAAAATAGTGTCTTGCTCTAAATATATGTTAGCTAGTTAGAATTGTCAGTATTTTAGAGTACTTTGAAAAGTTGTGGCACATTGTGCACCTGGCTGGCTCAGTTGGTAGAGCATCCAGCTCTTGTCCATGGGGTCGTTAGTTCAAGCCCCACTTTGGGTGTAGAGCTTACTTTAAAAAAAAAAAAAAAAAAAAAAAAGTCATGGGACAGTGACATTGATCACTTCTAAAATAAAGTCAGAATTAGTCTTCACTTGATAATTCCCTGGCACGTGCCTTATAGGCTGTAACTGAGACAGTAGATAGAATTGTAATGGAAGCAAAATTCGTTTTACCCTCTGTTTTTTGGCATCCTTTTCTTTTTTTTTAAATTTTTTAAAATGTTTGTTTATTTTAGAGAGAGAGAGAGAGAGACAGAGACAGACAAAGCACGAGCGGGGAGGGGTAGAGAGAGAGGGAGACACAGAATCTGAAGCAGGCCCCAGGCTCTGAGCTGTCAGCACAGAGCCCTACGCAGGGCTTGAACCCACCAACTGCAAGATCAGGAACTGAGCCGGAGTTGGTCACTCAACTGGCTGAGCCACCCAGGAGCCCCTTTTGGCAACCTTAAAGCTTTTGCTATCTCTCTCATCTCTGGTCTGTCTTCCAGGTTTTCAGTGTCCTTGTTTGCCTGGTTACTCTCTGTTATTTATTTCATGTTGACTACCAGATCTGTAGGAAGTGCTTTTCATGTGTTATCTCATTTAATCAACATAACAAATCAATGAGGTAAATCCTGTTTTCATGCCTGTTTTGCTACAAAGAAACTGAGACAAAGAGGAGACAATACTGTTGGGAAGTAATGGAATCCGGACTTAATGCCAAGTCTGTCTGATTTTATAACCTGAGCTTGTCATCCTTGAGCTGTATAACTAACTGGTTGTCCAAAGATTCCCATTCAACTCTTCACATGTCTTGTAGATTCCGGCTACCAGCGGTGTTCCTTGCTTGTTCATTTCTCCTTCTCCACAACCACATTAAAATTCTTATCATGTGTGTCTAATGTGTGTGGTATGTAATCAACACTTAAATGTTTACTATGGGCTAGGCACTCTCTTAAGGACTTTATATATATTAACTCTTAATCGTCATAAACGGTATCAGATATTGAAGTAGATACTATTTTATTGCCATTTTTACAAGTGAGGACACTAAGGCAGAGAACTTAATAACCATCAGAGAAGTCACATAGATTTATATCTGGAGTTGAGGTTGAATTCAGGCAGCCAGACTTCTGTTTTCATACTTTTAACTACCACTAGCTGATGTCTACCAAGTTTTTATGAGGGATTCTGTTTGATTTAGAGTAAATTCTAAAGGTGTGAAGTAAGTTAAATGTTAACCAATAGCCTTAATGCTCCCAGATGGTATTTGTATTTTAAAAGAACAACCTTCTTAATCCAATAGAGAAACTGTTTAAAAATAAAGTCCTAAGGTAAGTACCAAAAGGAAAAAAACACGAGAAATTTGGCCTCTTACTGGAACACACGTATAGTGCTGTAATTTTAAACTGCTTGGTTTTAATTTGGGGGTTAATGTGCATATTTTATTTCTTGGGTCGTAAATCAGACCAGCTTTTTTATAAACCAGCCAGCTTTTTATACTCAGTCCTTACTTTCCAGTTCCCAGATCCGGTTTCAGCTGGTCTGAACTTGTTGTCATTTCATAAACATTTCACCTTTAACATTCCCATGCTTTTGGACGTGCTGGTTTATGCTGCCTGGAATGCCCATAATAATGATGATTATAATAATTTTAATTTTTATACAGGGCATTGATTCAGATCTAGGACGTTTTTGGTTCTAGATTTAGTGATCATGCCCCCTGCCTCTTTCATTTCCCCTGGGTTGTGGAATCTTACTTCCTTGGCCTCCTCCCTTCTCTTGTCATTGAAACCCTTGCTTAACCTAAGAAGTAACTTTAATATCCTTTGTAAAAGATATCCCCAAACAGTCACCCTTTCCTCATTACCTTTTCTT
Organism: Neofelis nebulosa; assembly: GCF_028018385.1. Taxonomy (NCBI): domain Eukaryota; kingdom Metazoa; phylum Chordata; class Mammalia; order Carnivora; family Felidae; genus Neofelis; species Neofelis nebulosa. The sequence continues at coordinate 62,217,112 of NC_080796.1, forward strand.
TTTCAAAAGAACACTTACGAATTTTACAAATTGTAAAACCAGATTTTGCAGTTGGTTAATGGATTTATCGACCCTACTAAAACATGTGACTTCTTCAAGGAGAGAAACCTACATCTAGATTTTTCACTTTCCCTTTCCTTCCCCATCATTCATGAATGCCCAATAAATATCGAAGGACAGTCTTCTTAAAACTTTATCCCATTTCCAAAGGCTAAGGAAAGTAGCTCACTAAATCTGGGATCAGAGACAGATGGTAAATTTGAAAGGGAGCTGGAAGTTTGGGGAGAAGGCAGCAGGAGATGGAAATGCCCATGCCTACCACAGTACCGTAGAGCTCTAACCCTGGCCTGCCAGTATGGTAGGTAGTAACCGCTAGCCACACGTGGCTTTTTAAATGTAAAGGGATTGAAAATTCAGTTCCTCAGGTGTCCTGGCCCCATTGGAAGCACTTCAGTAGATTCTAATACCTGGTGGTTAGTGGGCAGCTCCGATAGAATATTTCCATGAATGCAGAAAGTTACATTGGAACCTTTAGTTATTACTTCCAGTAAGCATTCTTTGTAGCCCTTCCTTAATTTCCAGATTTTAAAAATAGGATGTAAATTTAGAGTTAATGTTTAAGGTAACACACAAGACTTCAAAGGAGGTTTTACTTATATGGTGCTGTGGATATATTCACTTAACTTCTGTTGTTAAAGATCAGTTAGTAGAAAATTCAAAAAAAATCTCATTTTCATAGTGTACAGTGAAATTTTAAGAACCAGTTCTACTTTGTGATTTGCTTTATCTTCGGTATCCTTGACGTAAATCCTGTTTTTTAGTATGCTGGAGGACCTCATTACATTGGCATTTTTTTATTTATATAAAACCTGATCATTTCCATTTTTGCAGTGAATGCCTGACACCTCTGAGTTAGAACTTCTTTTTAGAGATCAAAATTTATGAATCATGTGGATATTTTGGGATTTTTTAATTGGTTTATATGGGTTGTATAAAATGGTGTTATAAAACTTTTCATGGATTTATTGTGTGCCTAGAATATGCATATTGCGATAGTCTGAGTAAGAAACGTCAAGAAAAATAACTAAAGTTTAGAAATAGAGAATTGGAGTAGCTTATTACAGTCGTAAAGTCTTTTGGCTGCCTTTACAGTGCAACTGAAAATGTGAAATTTGTTGCAGTTTGTGTGTGAATTCATCAGGACAAAACACTAGATGTCAGTGTTGTAGTTTTGACATTTTACCAGGAGCTGGTACAGACTTCTGTTTTTAATCACCCAGCTCTTCTTCATCAACACAAACTTTTAAGCTGTTATACCTCTTTACATTTAGATTCCTTTCTTACTAGGAGAAGCACTTGTCACAGAATTGTTTATTTTGCTTTTAGTATCGGTGCAGTGCTACTAACTCAGGAATAAAACATGTATATTTTTTTTCGTCCAATTACATTCTCTAAACTTTGTTTCTCAGTGTACTTTCCAGGGAACACTGGTCCTAGGAGATGCTTCTCAGGGAAAAATTGTGTGACTCTGAAATCTGGTATATAGTAGACACTCAGATTCATTGACTTGAATGATGGTGCTAAAAGCTTTTGTTTGGCAAAATCTAAGTACTTTTTAAAATGTTTTATAAATAATAAAGTTCTTAAATCACCTGTATTTGCTTGTCAAGGCTTACAGTCACACTTTGTTAGATTTTGTACATTTACCCAGCATGCAGGATACAGAGAAAGCTTCTGATTAAATATGTGGCAAATGAGTTTCTACTTAAAATTTTTTTCTCTTTATAAAGAAATGTGCAGAATGTCCTGACTCCTTATTTCAGCTCAGGCCATGATCTCAAGGTTGTGTGGGGCTCCTCACTGGGCTCTGTGCCTGCTTAAGACTCTCTCTGTCTCTCTCTCTCTGTCTCTCCTCCCCTCCCCCCCTTTCTGTGTCTGTCCCACTCGTGCTCGCTCTCTCTCAAAAAAAAAAAAAAAAAAGGAAAAGAAATGTGCAGCATAGCATAATAGGGCAGTAGAATTATTAGCAATTTCTTCCATTATCTCATTTACTTTTTGATAACATTGACACACTTATCACGCTTTGAAGATACTTTATTTTTGCTCATGTGCTTGAGGTTCATTTTTTTCTATATGTGTAAAATGTTTCATATGTTTTTATTTTCCGTTTCCTAATGTTAGAAATTTTCATCTGAAATGTATTAAATAATTTGGTTTTACATCTTTTTCATTTCATAAATTCCCAATACTTAAATAAAGGTATTAATAGCAGAATTGCAGGTATTACAGTGACTAGCAAAGTCGGATCTTTCTGGCACATGTCTCTTAATTCATGACCTACAAGGGAGATAGAGAGGATCACCCAGAAGTTAACAGCTGACTATACGTTCAGCTCCTTTTATTTTTGTCATGACAATAAGCTGAATTAAGGGGGAAAAAGAAAGGATATTTAAAACAATATGCACATTTAATTGAAATTACTTAAGGAAGGGGGGAGTTGAGTCGAGGGGCAGGCAGGTTATTTTGAAGTAAGAACGAAAAACAATGAGACTTCTCAGAGGTAGGAGCAGACGTCCTGGTTATGATGCTTCGCTCTGGTGCGGGGAGATAGACCCAGCACAGACTCCCCAGAACGCGGTGCTTTTCTAGCTCCTCTTCTGCTTATGAAGAAATATTCCAAGTTACTAAGCTGTCGGATGATTGTCTCCTTTGAAGGATTTCCTAATAAGCTCCATAGGCTTCTGAAGAACAAAACAGAAGCTGTCCAGAAGGCTGTGGCTCCTGTCGATGTAGGCATACCATGCTGGTGGTCCTGTTGGTCAAGTGCATTGAGCTCTGGAAGTTGAGAAAGCATGCAAAACTTCAAGTTCAAGAGCTTCTCAGCAAGTTGATTTTTAGGCAAGGCCACTGATTAGACTCTTCTTTCTGCCGACCTTCTGACCCCAGCTATTTGAGTCTTAAAAGATGAACAAGCTGGCAGGAGTGCCTGGGTGGCTCAGTCAGTTAAGCGTCTGACTTCCCCTCAAGTCGTGATCTCATGGTTTGTGAGTTCGAGCCCCACATGGGGCTCTGTGCTGTTAGCATGGAGCCTGCTTAGGATCCTCTGTCCCCACTTCTCTCTTTCCCTCTCCCACTTGCATTCCCTTTTTCTCTCTCTCAAAAATAAACAAACATTAAAAAAAAAAAACCCAGATGGACAGGTGGCAAATAACCCATCTGTACTTTTCGTGGAGATTGTGCATGATAAAATTCCAGCAGTCCACTTTCATAGCCGCGGCTCAGAACTTGATGTTATCATTCAGTTGCCATTTAATCTTCAGTATCTTGGGTGGATGTTACTTTATTAGATTATTTTTCAGAAATGTTAAAACACCTAACTTTATAATGTTATGTGCAAATTCTATAAAAGAAGGCTGTGTTTTTATGTTTGTTTTATAGATTTTCACACACACAAATTGAGAATTTTAAATCTCTGGGTCAAATCTCCAGAGAGGTTATTCTGATTTCCTGTACCATGGAGACATTATGCCATTTTCTTGATGATTAAAGTTGTTTGTTAATCGTTTTAAAAATATAATCTTCATTAGTCTCTTTGAGTAGTTTAATGACACAATTAAGGCCCATGGACTTGACCGCACCCTACACTGCCCCCATGTCTGTACCTGCTGCTACCTTGATGGCTGAGAGGTGGTGTGGGCTGTTGGATTTGTTTCTCCTACCTGGGTCCTGGGTGCTGAGGCCCAGCATGACTGGGCCAGGTCTTTGGGGCCTGATGACTGCAGGGTGGAGGGTCCTTTTGCCCTCTGCTGGCATTGAGCTGCGGGACTTGAAAAGCCCCCTCTTGCAGGAACAGAGGCAGATGGAGGACTGTCAGCTTTAGAAAGGCCCTGGGGGTCGGCATGGCCTTGGCAGCCTCTTCCTCAGGTGTTAGAGTTAACTTGTTTCTACTCTTAGGTTCTGTAAGAAGCTGTGGGCCAGAAAAGGATCACTTTTCTTCTGATGATGAAGCAGCGGAAGCTGATAATGAAGATGAAGTTGAACCCAGCGGCAATGAAAATGGAAATGCACCCGAAGCTAGTGTTGGAACTAATGTGGGCTGGGCGGATGCCATGGCCAAAATTCTTAACAAAAAAACTCCTAAAAGCAAACCCACGATTCTGGTCAAAAACAGAGAGCTGGAAAGGGAAAAAGAAAAGTTAAAACAAGAGAGACTGGAGAAAAGAAAACAGGTGTGTCTTACTGGCTGTTTTGTAGATCAGACTGTTTGCCTCGTCTGGTTACTATCTGCACCGAATCCTTCCTGGCAGTGTTGGTCCAGTTCCCATTCTGGCTGTTAACTGGCTTCTGACACAGGGGTGAATAACCACAGTTTTGTTCAGAAACCTCATCTAAATTACTCCATTGAGCACATTCACTTTTTAAGCATCTAAGCAAAGAAATAGAAATTAAACTCCCAAGAAATTTATCCTTTTAAAAGCAAGTAAGTTATACATGTGGCAGTGACTCCTAGGGCTAAGTATTTCATTCAGTTTTGCTGTTTGTATCATCATCATTAGGTTCTGAAGCAATATAATCCTGTTAGTTACTTTTTGCTAAAAACCTATTTTATAATATAAATCTATGAAGATGTCATCCTCAGGGATTGGTTGCAGTTCTGCAAACGGACTATTTCAGTGCTAGATAAACTTGAATTCATTATAACTTTGGTTAAAGCACTGATGATAGAAGTTAGACTCACATTGTCTGCTGATTAGAGGGCAGAAGTTGGACTTGAGTTTGCCATTGTATATTATAAAAATAAAGAAACAATAAGATTTTTAAATCTCTTGTACTTGATGATGTATTTTTATGTCTAAAATACTTTTTAATGAAAGAAAAATAACTTTCTATAATCGTACTGACAATGTAGAAGTACTGATTTCCAAGAGGTACTTCCTAGGTAAAAAAAGAAAAATAGATTTGAATTGGCATATATTTCCTTTTAAGTTCATCATCCCCCTTCCCTTGTTTCAAGGGAATTGTTTTCTTTGTTTCTAATGCTAGTTACTCTGTGCAGAAGGCTATATGAAGATGAGCTTTTTCAAGTGTTGCGTTTAGAAACAGTTATTAATTCAGTATTCTCATTTTACTTTAAGATAAATTTTATCTCTAGATCTTACTAATAGCTTTTCAACTGAAAATTTGAATCTTTATTTTCTGACAAAAGCTGGAGGGAGCTTTAAAAATAAGATCCTTAATTACTTCTAGCCCCAGTGTTCTAGTGAAGGTAAGAACATTTTGAAGCCAAGAGAAATGGGTCTCTTCACTCTGCTCCAGGCCAGTGCTTTGTAAGCTAGAGATGATACTGTTCACATAACATATGAAAACATTGGGGCGCCTGGGTGGCTCAGTTGGTTAAGCATCCGACTTCGGCTCAGGTTATGATCTCACGGTTCGTGGTTCCAGCCTTGCCTCAGGCTCTGTGCTGACAGCTCAGAGCCTGGAGCCTTCTTCGGATTCTGTGTCTCCCTCTCACTCTGCCCCGGCCCTGCTCACACTCTGTCTCTGTCTCTCAAAAAAGTGAATAAACGCTAAAAAATATACATTTACAAAGGGGGGGAAAAAAAAAGAAAACACACCTATTGATACCAGAAACAGGACACAATAGATACAAACGCTCTTACATATTTCTGAGTAGAGTCTATGCAAATCATCATTGTTTTTTACTGTTAAATATTGTCAGTTTCTGGAATATCAAGTACTTATTTCTAATCATAAGTATAAAAATATACTTCCAATTTTTTAAAAAGTATTTGGGGATTATGCATGCCTTGGGTACTACAGATAATTAAGACTCAGCTGTTTTAAACTTACAAGTAAGATTTTTAAATTTCTGGCATAATCTGCTACTGAATTTCATGACAGTTAAAGTAAATTATCTGATCTGGGAAGGAATCTATTCCCTTAGAAAGGAATCTGGCTAATCTTTTATAGCGAGAGCAGGAATTTGATTTTACTGTGATTAGACGTTTTCATTAATACAAAATGAGACATTACACAGATGGAGAAAAGGAACAGATAAAAGGAGATTTTTTCCTACTGGTTCTAATTATGCCTTTGATGCTCACCAGCTTCTTGGGGATGAGCTCATCGTATTTGGTGTATTTAATATTAGGTGATACGTTGGCCCGAGACAGCAGTATATGCCAATGGAGTGTGCTGATGTGTCACGTCAGGTGCCTGGGACCAGGGTACTAATGGATATGATGCTCTGCTTTTAAAAGCTGATACAAATTCTTAACAATTCTGACTACTGAGAAAGACAGTTTCTGAAAAATAAAGAATGTTTAAACTTGTGGTTACCAAAGACGGTAGTTTGGGGTCTGCTTGATGCTTAACCTCCGATGATCTGGTGGTGGCAGGTCAGGTAGGTGGCTCTCTCACACCCACCTTGTCCTGCCTGGCTCGGTCAGGCCCCTGCTCTGGCAGTTCTCCAGGCCCCTGCTGTCAGAGAGCCTGACGGAAACTCACTTTGTGCTTCTCACATGACATGCTGAGTGCTAACCACAGGCCCCCTGAGCTGAACCCCCCAAATGTGGGTTTTTTCAGTCCTTGTGACAAACTAAGCCAGAATGATTTATTACCTTTGTCCTTTCACAGAGTATCATATCAAAGTATGCTGCACTTTCAAAAATGCCTAATATTCTTTCACATAACAATATTTATAACACAGCTCGATAAGAAGCGGGAATGGGAAATGATGTGCAGAGTAAAGCCAGATGTTGTCAAAGACAAAGAAACAGAGAGAAATCTTCAGAGAATTGCAACAAGGTAAGACTGTTCTTGCCCTTTAAAAAATAAGTATACTAAAGCTTTGATAGTGATCCATTTCTGACTAGACCTGGTTCTTAAGCTCTGCCTTCTCAGAGCCATGTGATTTATATCAAAACCTGCCTACTTAATACTGAATTCAGCCAAAGGTTTTGCAGGTCTCGTGAGGCAAGAATATCATGTCCTCAGTGTATATTTGGTTTGAACCAATTTGAGATCATCTTGTTTTTATATTCACGAGAACAGTGTAATTAGGCATGCATTTCTCTTATGACGATTGTCTGAATTTATGGCACTAGATGACTGTTTTTGTTGTCTTGCATTGTACTTGCGTAAGGAATTCTGCATTATAGCAGCTTTATGCAGGCCTTTCACTCTGCATTTTTTATCATTGGCACCAAATGTTTACTTGATGCCCTCTGTGTCCAAAGATAAATAGAACCTGGTGGCTGCTGGGTGGTCCTTGCCTACTCACCTGTAGGAATTCTAGTCTCTTTGAGACCAGAGGTATATCCTGTGTGTTAGGAACATACAGCAGCAGATTGTCAGGGCAGTGGGGAAGACTTCACAGAGGAGAGAACATCTGAGCTGCTACTTGAAGAATATAGCAATATATGTAACGGAATTACTTTTAATTTTCTAGTTACCTACATTATTTGGGTCATTTTTTAAATCCATCTGACTGTTCTACAGTGAGATAAGAGTTTGAACAGTAGAGCCAGACTGCTGGGTTCAGATCCCAGTGCCGACTTAATCATCTGTGTGTCCTTGTGCATGCTACCTAATTTTTCTCCATCTCAGTTTATTTACTTGTAAAAACAGTAGAATATTGTGTCCACCCTGCAGGATTTCTCTGAGAATTAAATAAATTAATAACATAAAAAGAATTTAGAAAAGTGTATGGTTGGTGCACAAGAATAAGTACCTCCTTAGATTTTATACCCTAGGTACCTCACTTTCCTCACTTTGGTCCCAGCCCTGCTTGGGAGGCTATGGATTTTTATCCTCCTTATAAGCTAATAAGCTAGCCTGTTAGTTTCCTGGATACTGGCAGAAGACAGGAGACTTTGGGTCAGAGACCAAGGACTGTTGGCAAAGCAGTGGCCAGAGCATCACGTTCCCACTGGTTACCATTGTCCCTCAGGGGCAACACAGGTGCCGTGTATGGATGCTTGAGTGTGCGATGGGTTGTGTTACAGGAGAACACTGTTTTTGGGAATCTGTTGCTTTTATGGTGAATGGTAACAAGCCTGCTCTTTGTCTTGGGGAGATGTTACCTCTTCCCTTGAGGTTGCATACTGTAAACTAACTCTCAGAAGTGACCTGTGTAAGGAACAGTCAGGGCCTTGCATCCTTGAAAAACTTAGCAAGAATGTACAGAGATGCTCAGGGTCCATGGCAGAGTACCTCTCCCAGTGATAGAATTTTAGAGCTGGAAAGGATGTTAATAGTTTAAATCAGTGTTGTCCAATAGAAATATAATGTGAGCCACATATATATTTTAAAATTATTTGGTAGCCACATTGAAAACAGTTAAAAAAGAGAGGGGTGAAATTAACTTGAGTAATGTATTTTATTTAACCCATTATATCCAAGTCATTTTTATTTTATCATATAGTCAGTAGAAAACAATTATTAATGAGATTTTAAAATCCTCTTTTTTCATACTAAGTCTTCAGAATTGAGTGTGTATCGTAAACCTGGAGTATATTGCAATTTGGACTAGCCAGTTCTATTTCATGGCTCACTAGCTCTGTGTGGCTCATGGCTACTGTGGACACTGCAGGTCCTAACCTTCAGAATTCATCTTGGAATGAACTTAACTACAGAACAAAGTTTTTTAAATAAGTATTTCTTAAAACTGGATTTTAAAATTAGTTTTATATTAGAAGAATTGCAGATAATATAACTGAATATTTTTTAAGCTACTTGAGTATAATTTTTCCCATTTATATAAGAAATTGAGATCTAGAAAACCTTCTAGATGTTACAGTCAGATGGTTAGACAGCTAACTGTGAAGGCTGCTCTCTTTCCAGCACATAATGATGCCTTCAGTTATTGTAGAATTCTATTTTGAGAAATAAATGTTTTGTTAAAAGTAATTTTTAGTTCTAATTGCACAGAAGTTGATTGAGAAAGATGAAAGCTGAAAAGAAAAATCACCTATAAATTCACGTATATTTATTCTCTGTTCAGAAATTTATATTCCTTCGTTGAGATGTATGTTCATTTTTCAGATTCAGCTGTTTTCATTTGAGTGCCTATTAAATGCCTGCCTCTTTCCTAAGTGGTAGAAATACATTGTTTTCATCCTCCATGTTTGTACTCTAGTGTAATTGTATTTAATGTTCTGGTCATTTTCTGTTCTGTAGGGGTGTGGTACAGCTATTCAATGCTGTTCAGAAGCATCAAAAGAACGTTGACGAAAAGGTTAAGGAAGCCGGAAGCTCAATTAGAAAACGTGCTAAATTGATATCGACTGTTTCCAAGAAAGATTTCATCAGCGTTCTGAGAGGGATGGATGCAGGTACAAGTGAGAAAAGTTCGAGTGGAAAGAACTTGAAAGCCAAACAGGTAAGACTTTTATGTAGGATTCAGTACATCTGACTTTTAGCTCTTAAACTAAAGTTTTGGGGTGAAAAAGCACACTACAGATGTAAAGGTTTGGATTCTTAAGCTTCATGATGATTTATTCAGTATGGAAGTTGCCAGTTAAAAGTGACATACGTACCCCTGCTGTTAGCGGTCGGGAACCGGGGGAGTCAGAGATGGAGCGGGATCTCTGTATCTGAAACCCTGCCCTTTGTGCCTTTTGGAGAATAGAAACCTGAGTGAGGGATACGGCTTCGGTTTGAGATGTTCACTCACAGAGGTAACCGTGATGGTGTGTAACTTCAAAATGTGAAGGGTCGGAGCTTTGGGGAACACGGTGGAGACGAGCTTTGGGGAACACCGTGGAGAGTCATCCTTGTGCTGAGGCCGCTTGGTGATGTCTGACCGGTTGGAAGATAAGAGTATAAATACCGTTTGTAACGTCTGGCACCGTAACGTTGCTTCTCCAGTTCTTTCCACCTGTGGGCCCCAATAGTTTCCTTCTTAATGTGCCAGGTGAGAGGTTCTGAAATGTGCTGCACTCTCGGTAGGGCTGTTTGTTTTGTTTTTCGGTGAAAGCGAAGTACAGGTTACTTGATGGCTTCATTTCTGTTGCATCGGGCAACGGAGTCTGTGTTAGAAGTTGTTTGCTTGTCTTTTGGTTTGCCATTTGAACCTCTGGCAAGAAGGGCATTCAGGAATTTCATGCTAGCCTAGGGGTTCAAGTATTTTTTCAAGTTATTTAACTAAGTTGCCATTTTACCTAATTTTGACAAAAGTTTTCTAGGCCGTTTAACTTTATCTCTTGCATATTAAGGGGCCCCAATTTTTTTTAATTATCTGTATGATACTGATGCTCACTGGTGCTGCTATTTTAAAGTGTCAGAATTACGTATAAACACATGAATACTGTATTTGGGGATGTATGCTTTTTAGTTAAAAAAATCTAACCTTCTTTGTTCTCACAAGGGACATTTTACTCTAAAAATTAGAGAAAGACCCAGCAGCATTGAGCAAGAAAGAGCTAGCGGGAAGACGGAAAAAGAAAGATCTTTGTTTTTTTTCTTTTTTTCTGTTCATTTCAAAATAATTTTTAATAGAAGCATTTGTTTTGCTTTGGGATTATTTTTTCCATAAGTTGTGAAACTACATAAAGGGTTCTTTCCAGTGCCATTGTTTCTTCTTTCTTACCATTTGCATTTTTGCCCTTGACTTTCTTTTATTCTACTTCACTGTCAAACCAGTGGCTTTGCTCTCAAAATAACTTGTTTCTAAAACTTCTTACCCCATACTAACAACACTTTGGCACATTTATTTTTAAAATGTTGCTTTCACTGTGATTTCATTTTTATGGGAAAACCACCAGAGTCATTATTTTTTTGGGCTTGGTTTTGCATGTGAATAACATAAAAAAAGTAATATAGTATTTCTGATAGGGTCATTTATTAATATCAAAAATATTTACCTAAGTGCCTGTTTGTACCTGGTGCTATCCTTGTATCTTTTAAAGTCTTACAATTCAGACAGACAGATGACTTAAGGTAAATAAGATTAACAGATTCTACATTAGTATGTCTAGACTGCACATTATCAGTTACACTAGGCATAGTAAGAGGTAAATTCAGTGACTGCCCTTTTTGTGGGAGAAGTTTTGATTTAACTGTAATATGCATTTAGGACGTAGGTCAGCAAACCTATGAAGTTACTTGAAATAGATGGGCTTTTTAAGAGAGAGAGAGAATCCCAAGCAGGCTCCACATCATCAGCACAGAGCCCATCGCGGGGCTCGATCCTGCAAACTGTGAGGTCATCACCTGAGCTGATATCAAGAGTCAGACGCTTGACTGAGCCACCCAGGTGCCCCAAAATGGGTGGATTTTAAAACAGTTGAAGAGAAGGAGACAAGTTAAAGGTGGGAATGGTGGGCCAAAATGCTATTCAGAAATTAGAAATAGATTAATGAAATGGATAAAGGAGGATATTAATTAAGTAAAAAATAAGATTTTCCGTTTTTTCTCATATTTTGCCTTTTCTTAGCACCATTGCTATTGCTGTTGCACATTTTCCTAATAGATGCCCCTTCCCTTCTCAGTCTTAACAGAAGAGCTTTTGTGAAAGTTCTCATTGTCCCTTTCCTGGGCATAATGGGTCGGAACCCAGGCTTTTCATCCTGTATTCCTAATGTTATGAAATCTTTAAAATTTAGAGTCAGTCCATGTATAAACTGCGTTCACTGGCAGCTATCTATCAGAATACCAGTCTGGAAATACGTTCTTTATGTCTTCAGTTCCTTAACCCTGTCCTGTTATTCGTAGTTGTGGCATTAAAGTCTTATGTTCAAAAACAAAAAAAAGCCAGCAGTTTCATGTTAAGAAAGCCGGATAGAATTATAATAATATAAACTAGAGATTGGATCCATTATACGAACATACATTAGGAGTGCGTTTGTTTTTGTTTTGTTTTGCTTTATTTTATTCTTCAGAAACACTTAGAACTTGGGCTGATGTGTTGGCTGATTATATGTAGTGGGTGGCATGGTGGCTCCTTAAATGATAAGTCCATGTTCTGATTCCCAGAACCTGTGAATGTACTTTATTTAGAAAAGGGGTCTTTGCAGATATAATTAACTTAAGGATCTTGAGGTGAAGAGATCATTCTGAATTGTCTGGGTGGGTTCTAAATCCAGTGTTAAGTATCCTTACAAGAGATGCACAGGGGAGATTTGCCAGACAGAAGTAGGAGGAGGCAAAGTAACCACAGAGGCAGAGATGGAGGTGATGTGGCCCACAAGGCAGACAGCATTCAGTATGTAGACTTGTTCAGTACAGTCTCCTGTGTTAATCAGTGTTCCTGAGTTCAAGACTTTTCTGGTTCCGTATCTTCAGAGACTAAACTACCTGTCCATGTTAGGGTCTGTCACCAGCCTCCATCAGCCAGGGAGGGAACTTAGAAGCCCAACTGCTTCTTAACACAGACTGTCAGCCAATCTTGTATTTTTATCACACCGTCTCACCTCCACTTGCCCCCTCGTGTCCAGTTCCTAAGCATGGATCCAATTTGTCACTTAAACGTTAGCTTTTTCTTCTTTCTAATTGGTTACCACTACTCTATCCAGTTTTCATTTATACCCCAAAACTTGTTGGCATATTGTGTCTATAATTATTTCCCCTTCTGTGTTGTTTCCTTGTTTGTTTATAACTTTAATACTTTTGATTTTAGTTGGCTTTCCATAAGAATTAGAGATAAATACATGTCTGCTATTTAATTGGAAGATTTCCTTTTTATTTTAAAAGCAAAGAGGTTAATCTTGTAACTTCCTGTTGCTTTGATGGAATTCTTGGTAGTCTTTAATTTTAAGGGGTGCCTGGGTCGCTCAGTCGGTTAAGTATCTAACTCTTGGTTTCAGCTCAGGTCATGATCTCACAGTTCGTGAGTTCAAGCCCCATGAGTTCAAGCCCCATGTTGGGCTCTGTGCTGACAGCCTGCTTGGCGTTCTCTCTCCCTCTTTTTCTGCCCCTTCTCCACTTGCACACGTATGCACTGTCAAAAAATAGAATAAAAACTTTTTAAAAAGTAAACAAAAAAAATTAATTGTAAAAATATTTCACTAACAGTAAATCTTTAAATATTTGATAATAGAAAATTTTAAAAATTTTTGTTTATTTTTATTTTTGAGAGAGACAGTGAGTGGGGGAGGGGCAGAGAGAGAGAGAGACTCTGAATCTGAAGCAGGCACCGAATCTGAGCTGTCAGCACAGAGCCCAGTGTGGGGCTCAATGTGGGGCTCGAACTCAGGAGCTGTGAGATAATGACCCGAGCTGAAGTCGGATGCTCAACTGACTGAGCTACCCAGGCGCTCTGATAATAGAGATTTGTTAATGTTTTGAAGTGGATTATTTAAAAACTACTTGTTTATAAACATTTTTCTAAAGTTTTAACCTTATGGAGGGGAAAATGTCCATGTAAAGCAGATATGCGCATTTCCTGCATTTTTCTGGGTCTGCATCTTCTTGGAGGCAAGCTTTATGAACATCCCATATTCCTTTTAGGATCTTTAGATATCTAAATTCATGCTCTGGCCTGTGTGTGGTTAACGTTTCTTAGAAAATAAAGAAAAGAGAGGGTATGATTTAAAATATATATATATATAGTGTATTGATTTTGTTTTTTAATCTGATAAGCAGAATTAGTAAATCATCTCTTTACCGTCACATAGCTGTGACCTTCCTTTAAATCTGTTTGAAGGGTCATTTGTATTATGCAGCATACATCTACATTTGATTTATTTCATTTTATATTTTTATATTTATTATTTTTGTGAGTTACAACTTTAACTGTTAAAAGTCTGCTTGTTAATGGTTGAAAACCATAATCTTTTTCAAAGGCTTTTGATTTCTAGATAGGAGCATATTTTTTATATGTTCCAAAGACTGCCTTTCATATCATTAGCTATTTATCAAGGTATTTTTAATCTTCTGATTCCGCTGACTTGGAGAATATTGTTGCCCTTGAATTTTTTAAATCTGTTTTTTCTTAATTTTATTATATGCCGTCATTATTTCTGGAGTAAAGGCTTTCTGGGAAAGCCTTCCTTAGAAGCCAAAAAGGTATAATTGCTTTTTAAAGATCATTTTTAGGGCAAGGGAGTTTGAAAAGACATAAGTTAAAAGATGTCAAACTGATATATTAAATTACATTTGAGTCCTTAATTACTATACTTTATTTCTTGGAGCTGAGCCTGGATCCTGCAAAGTAAAACAAAAAGGTACTTGATGGGCTCATTTTAGAAGAGATAACAGCTAATATCTGTAAATCAAAAAGCATTCAGTAGAACTTAGGGTAAGTAGTATTCTAAGTATTTTTCATCTGTTAAACAAATGAGTTGTTTCTTCTGTTACATATGAAAGGGTTAACTTTTTTTTCTTAATAACAATTGCACATCTTTTTCATTATGTTAACTCAGGCCATTTGTACAGTGCATATCCATCACTTTAATCAATGTAGATTTACATGTACATGTAATAAATGTAGATTACATCTCTGTCATTTACAAATGTAGCATCTATTTTTTTTTCTTTTAAATTCCTTATATTACAAAGCTTATGTGCAGAAGTAAGTCACTTGTGTTTGTGACTTCAGCGCCCTATGTCTACTTCTCAGTAATGCCCAGTGTTTTCTTGATTCACTAGCATGTCATGTCACAAAAATTCTTGTTAAATCAATAGTAGAGACTTAGATAATTTTTGTTTTTTGTTTTTATTTCATGTATATTTTTCTGAGATAGGGCCATGAGAAAGAACACTGTTAGTGGAAGTGAGGGAACCTAAGAAAAGACGGATTCTTATCCAAACGGTAGAAATTTTGGGTAAGGTACTGAGTGTTAAATTCAGTGGAGGTTTGGTTCTTTGGGATAAATCAGTCCACCAGACATCTTATAAGGAAGCAAGAAGAGAAGCCATTTGCAAATTGTTTAAACAAGTGTTCCAGGCAATACACGTGATATGTTGCTTATGAAATTAGAAGGTTTGGAAGTCAGAAAAATGATGATGGGAGGATGTTCACAGAAAACAGGACTCTCAAGAGGAATGTGCTTCCAGAGAATACAGGACACTTAGCTTTTAAATAATTTTAAAATGTCAAGAAGCAAGCATAGCGAAGGCACTAGTTATTCATTGGACTAACTAGTCTGTAGATAAAGCTGCTTTGAGTATCTGAAGAAGCATTTTCCTTTCTGTGATGTGAATTCTGATGATAACAGGAAAGGAAGCACCAGTGAGTGGTATTTCTGTTGAAATGTTTACCTGTAAGCTAAAGAATTTCATTTAAAAAGTCATAAATTAGAGCCAGTGTTCAATGCTGTTGAAACTAGTCTATATTGAAACAGCGTCTTTGAAAACATTGAAAAGAAGTGAAATAAGTGTCAAAGAATGAAGTCATAATGAATAGACATTTTCAGCAGTAGTAATCCAAGG
Source organism: Neofelis nebulosa (assembly GCF_028018385.1). Classification (NCBI taxonomy): domain Eukaryota; kingdom Metazoa; phylum Chordata; class Mammalia; order Carnivora; family Felidae; genus Neofelis; species Neofelis nebulosa. Next base: position 62,232,487 of record NC_080796.1, read on the forward strand.
AAAAGCAACTGGCAGTCATCGTGCTACTATGGGGGAAGAAAGCCTACCAGTTCTCCAATTTTTCACATCCTTTATAATTTCCATTCTTTCCTCTTTTTTTCTTTCATAGAGGTTGGAAGTGCAGGGTGTTTGCTGATGGGTGGGAAGCCGAAAAAGGGATTCTGAAGAAGTAGGTTGGGGTCAGATTTTTAAGTCTTCTGTCTTCTGTTAGGGAATTTGGACTTTATTCCGTAGGGATTTGGGAGCCAGCTGTAAATTTTCATCAGTAAGCAACCTGATCGGATTTGATTCTTTGTAAGGAAGAGAAGGCTGAAGGGTGGAAAGACTGTCAGAAGACCAGCCGGTGGCTGGCTGTTGCCATAAAGCAAGAGGGAGACCTGAACTAAGGTGTAGTGAGGTGGGGGTTGGCGGAAGAGAGGAGCCAGGTTGGAGAGGTAGTTTCGAGGAATAGGTTGACTTGATTTGGGACTGACCTGATTCGGGACAGTTGTGAGGACCATGAGGTTTATGCCTTGGGAGATTCAAAAGTGGTGACTGCTTCACAAAATCAAAACTATAAAAGGTGGAACATCTTTGAGAGATGAAGCCTTTATTTATTTACTTTATTGTATTTTAAATTCCAGTGTAGTTAACATACAGTATTCTATTAGCTTTCCATGTACAATAGAGCGAATCAGCACTTCCATACATCACCCGGTGCTCATCACGAGAAGTGGGCTTTTTAATCCCACCTCCAGTTTCACCCATTCCCCTCCCACCCTCCCCTCTAGAGCTGAAGACTTTTATGGGACGAAGTCTGCTCCAGGTTGTAGTCAGAATGAGAAGAATGACCCTACAGAGCAGGTTAAAAACAGGAAGTGTAGGGAGAGCGCTGGCTTAGTGCAGGAAACATGAGCACAGAGGAGCAGACAGCCAGAATAGCAATGGACCTTGAGGCCCCTCGTTGCAGAAATTCATGAGTCCGGTATGTCTCTCTAGGGCCCTGAAATTTTAAGAACAACTGAAGCCGTTTACCTAGTCGGGGAAGATGCCTACTGTACTTTAGAGAGTTTTTCACATGATTAGGTTTAAATGTTTTAGGTTTAAAGAATTGTCAGTTATTTGGAGAGAGTTCTATAATCCAGGACCTAAAGATCCCACTCTTGAACCAAATAAATGAAACCCCATATCAGCCACATACCAACATGTGAGAAGGCACATTGACTCCTTGATTTTGACCCTGAGTGGTTTTTAAAGATTGTATTGAGGACGCTCTGTTTAAGGAAGCAACAAAATTTACATTTTGTATAAGAAAGGTTTTCATTAAAACTTTAAGTTTTAATCCCTTAGGGAATATCTCTTTCCTTCCTGCATTCAGAACACGTACCTATCTAGAGTGTTGTGCTTTCCCAATATATTGAATAGTCAAGATTTTAATAATCTGGAGCTGTTATTTTTTTTCACATACTCTCCAAATTTGTGGTTATTCCTTTTGCTCGTTTCTTGAAAAGTTGACTAAATTTAGTCAAATTTCTTAGAATTTAAGGGTCTATTTCCTTAAAGGTGGGCCTGAAGCAACTATGTATATGATTAATTTTAAGTCTGTGAATCTTAAAAGAATAATATATTGGCTGCTGTTACAGGAAAGCATTGGCTGACTGTATGGGACTCAAACTCTTGAATTACACACTTGTGTGGTTTTCATTTATTCGAAGTTGCCAATATATCACGTTCACCTATGTTTATGATGAAGCCACGACAATAATTCTTGTTATAGTAAGGGAAAATGTTAGCTAGTTTTTTGTTAAAATGTAATTTTCTTTGTGATGGCTGGACAACAAATTTCTATAAAAAAGTCCCTTGGAGAAAAAATTACTGGGGGAGAAAAGGTTTTGTTTTTGTTCTTTTTTTTTTTTTTTTTTTTCCTGATTTTTGTGATACGAACACTTGACATGTCAAACACAGAGGTAAGTTTGGGGACTGTTTCTCTCATACATTTGTCATTAATGGCAGTCACATTGCCTTCATAGCTAGGTAATTAGTGATGGGAATACTTTTCAAATACCTGGCTTCTTTGGAATCTTAGTAACTTAGACCTAGACTCTGCACTGCTGTATTCTGTTAAAACTGGTTCAGAGACCTACTAAATTCCTGCTTTTGAAGTAAGAAACCTAGGAATGGAGGGACCCCTCACCAGCTCCCTAGGTGGTCCCCCAGAAGTTTTTAGGATTTAATTTCTTGGGGGAATGGAAGGCAGGCAAGCTGATAGAGAAGGATGCTGTCCTTAAATTGCCCCCGCATCACACGGCAACAGTGTTTTACTTGCACATGAAAGCAGCCCCGGCTGGAATGTGTGGAATGCTAACTTTGTAAATAATTCAGCTTCATGTTTGTTTACTGAAAATGCCTAAATAGATGAGAGTTTAGACAAAAGAGAGACTCCAAAGTTTGAAATGAGAATGAGCATGATTGTACATATTGCTGTTGATGGGAACAGCTTAAAGCCAGTTTCTCAACTCCTTTTAAAATAGGCTGTTTAGCTTGAATGTAGTGTGGTTTCAGATTTGGACAGCAGTTGTAATCAAAGCGAACTTATGTTTGGCACAGTGGTACGAGCAGCATTTTCACATGGGGGATGTATGGGTATGAGGGAAGAAAAGAACTAATTACGTAGCTTGTGTAGAAATCTTTAGTTACCATTAAAGTAAAAATTACTAACGGTGCCATATGTCTCCTGGCCCTGTTTTAAGAAATGTTCTATTTGAAGTTGAAGTGGATGCTTGTTTAGGATTTGCATCGGCGAGGTTGAAGCTTTTTTTAATTTTTAATTGTCCTGTGCATGGGGAGTCTTATGCTACATGCTTACCCTTAGATGGTGCATTTTTAAAAATCTAAAGAATATTTTGCTGTTTCTTGCTGAAAATCATCTATGGGTTTGTTGGGGGTTTTTGTTTTAGGGTTCGATTTGGCTTTTTTGTTTGTTTTGTTTTTTTGTTTTGAGTTGTAGGCAGCTGAGAATGTTTATGGGGATGCATGACGAATTAGATGGTAGCAAAGGCCTGGAACCTGACTGCCTGGGTTGAAACCCTTTGGTCTGCCATTTACTGTGTATGCATTACTTACCCAAACCATGCCTCAGGTTTCTTGTGTGTTTAAGATAATCATTCTAGTAGTAGTAAACATCTCCTAGAGATAACAGAGAGTCAACTGAGTTAGTGTAGGTAAAGTGCTTAGAACAGTGCTTAAAGAAATGCTGGCAGTCTTTCTTTAAATTTTGTGTTCCTTGTATTTACTTCTTATTTTTCCTAACAGATAGTAGTCAAAAATGAATTTCAGTTGGAAACCAATTTGAAAAGAAACTGTTACTGCTTATGAATTTTTGAATTATCCAATAATTTAATAAAAATTATGTTTAGATTTGGAAAGTTCTCTCTCATTTTAAGTGTATCTACTCTAGTAATGTATAATTCTTACAAAATAATAAAACTCGGTTTTGAGGACCTAGAAATTTGTCTACTTTTTCTTCCACATTTTAAGCTATGCTTAAGCTAACTCTGTTACTGACAAGATTTTTCTTGCCAAGGAAAGTTTGGTTTCTAAACGGGTGTTTTCGTCCTATGGTATTTGAAGGCTCTCATCTTTGTGAACACTGTGAACATCATTAGAAGATTACACATGTCCCTAGTTGGGGATTCTGTTCATATATGTGATGATTAGGGGCATTACTAAGTAGGAAAGGTGGTAGAGGGACCAGGAGGGGGCTTGTTAGTGTTTGTTTTGTTCCAGGTACTGAAAGTGGTTTTTATATAATTACCATTTGAAGAAGTACTGGAATTCTCATTTTAGAGGTGAGAAACCCCAAATCTGAAATATTAAGTGACTTGCCCCAGGTCACATTGATAGTAATTGGTAGAATCTGGATTAAAACTTCGTCTGTATTGCCCCAGAATCATTTCAGTCATTTGTGCCTGCCACTTAAGAAGATTTGAGATACTTCTGTTTAGAAGCAGAACTGAAAACTGTGTCCTCCCCTCTCTCACCTAAATGAGCTAGAAGAGGTGGGTCTGGCTAGTGAGCAACATGGTCCCTCCCCCACCCCCACCGCAGCCCCAGCCCAGAAGGAGGATGATGGGAGAGATGGTTTGCAGTCTGTTTTTTTCCCTGGGTCTCACATCCCTTTTGTTGGATGGGTAGCAGCACATGCAGACTGATAGGTTTAAAAAAAAACAATTTTAATGTCTATTCATTTTTGAGAGCGAGCACGAGCAGGGGAGAGGCAGAAAGAGGGGAGACACAGACTCTGAAGCAGGTTCTAGGCTCCAAGCTGTCAGCGCAGAGCCTAACATGCGGGGCTCAAACTCTTGAACTGTGAGATGGTGACCTGAGCTGAAGTCAGACGCTTAACTGAATTGTTAAGGAAGATAAAAATATTACCATGGTAGAACATTTCAGAATTATAAAACAAACTCATTAAACTCGTTTAAGGAATTCTTCATAAGTTTACTGTTAGACTTGACTTTCTATTCTTTTATCAAGGAATTAATTAAAATTTACTGGATATCAAATGCATTCTGTATTTAATCACTGTTTGCCTAATAGAAATTTTAGAATCTTTTTTCCCCCCTATTACTTTATGGAAACTTTCAAACAGGAAGAAAGTAAAGAAAGACCAGTATTTCTCTCACGAGGTTCTAAATTTGTTGACACTTGTCTGTGTGTTTGTTTTATAGAGCTATCTGCCTGTCTTTATCCCCGTCTAGTTTTTGTTTGTTTGGGGTGATTATTTGAAGGTAATACCCATACTGTCCTAGAAATTCTCTCTTTTTCACAGCTTTATTGGGATAAAATTCATATATCATACAATTCAGAAGTTTCATTTATAACTAAACCAGGTGTCTTGAACAAGGAATCCAGGTTCTAAATCTGTCTGTCACATCATGTCTTTCAGCTTTCTCCTCTGTGCCCTTTCACTGTAAGTGGAAAGTTAGGACCAAAGGTCAGGATTTAAGTTAAACTTTTTTTGGCATAACTGTTTCATAGGTGTGATACTTAAATGTATAGTTAGTATGCTGTCACATCAGGAGCCAGATTATCAGAATGTCCCATATTAGTGATGGTCCTGTTTCATTTGGTTCAAGTGGTAATAAATTTTTCCTTATTAAAGGTGCATTTTCCCCTCTACAGTTAGAGAGTAATTTCTGGGGATGAATAATATGAAAGGAGCAAATATACCTTTCCCCATCTATCTTTTGTCTTTTAGCGCCAATTGATGACCCCTGCTTAAAACAGGTATGTTACTGGAATTTGCAGAATGGTGATTTTCTCATTTATTTCTACTTACTTTTTTAGGAATATGTTTTAAGTTCCAAAAGATGAGGGTTAACGTTCCTTTCCTTTTAATTATTGCTTTCCAGAGTAAGGTGTTGGCTTAACTGTCATTTCCAGTAGAAGCAAGTGAACCTTCTCCCCGCCCCCACCTTTTTTCTTTGCCTTTGTTTAATATCACAGACATAAGAATGAGTGTCTAGTTTTTCAGTATTTTAGTATCATTATGCTTCTTTTGATGTTTAAATTCACAAATGTAACAATGAGAACCAGTGCAAACTAGCTTCTTGTGCCGTTCTGACATGACCTCATTTTTCTTGGCATACTTTCTTGGTTTCTGGGACAATAAGCTCTTAGATTACAGACCCAGAATCACATGCTTTTCCGGGAGTTTGAGTGAGGACTGTCCATATATTTTTAAATCTTTTGTTGATTTCAGTAGGTAGATTGGGAGTGTGCATATTTCTAGTAGATATTACTTACTTTTCTTTATATTTCATAGTTTTACAAAGAACTTTTACAGTGTTTTCTCACTTAAACCTTTTAACAAATTTATGATACATCAGTGTCTGTTTTCTAGATGAATACTAGGCTTTCCTAATTAGTTTATAAATCTGAATTCTCATCTATGTACTATGTAGCATAGCTGGTAAAAGAATGGGCTTTAAGAGACTAATCGGCAGAGTGTATTCTGAATGTTTCAAGCTCCTGAGTCTAAAAATACATAGAGCACTTGTGTCAAAAAGGCTCCTTGAGGTGTTAAACATTTGTCTTCCTGGCAGTTTAGTCAACTTCAACTTAACAATTGTTAAGATATTATAAACAATGAGGAGAAGCTCCATTGCATGGATGTTTTCTCAGATTTAACTCTGAAGTGAGGTGTTTAGATAGCAATTTAGAATAGAAGCCACCAAATAGAATCACTTTGAGCAAAGGCATATGTATTGCGTACATAGTAAAACCAAGGGCAGCAAATGAAATTAAAATAAAAAAGAATGCAGCAGAATGAAAAAAAAAACTGCATCAAAGAAACTTTTTTTTAAGGAACAGGAGTCCTGAATTCTTGGCAAGCTACACAGAATTAGGTTTTCTTAGAGAACTTTTATACATTTAACATGTGCTTGGACTGTACCTAAAGGTGACATAGTTTTTAGCATCTTGATCTTTTCTAGTTTGCTTGGATTTTATTAGTGACCTGTTTAAATTTGTAAACTGTACAAGAACCTGGAAGCTATATAATAGTTAACAAAAACAAAGCACAAATGGGCTTGTTGCCTGGAATACCATTCTAGTAATATAGTTAAGGCGAATTAAAATAAGTTTGTGAAGGAATGAAGAAGGCACAAATTGGTCAAGACAATTAGAAATTGCTTATAAAAAATTCTTTGAGAATCAGAGAAAAGTTGAGGCTTGACTCCACTAGAACTGTTACACCTTCTAGATTGAAAATTTTAATGCTTCATGATGAAATTTCCAATCCTTTATGGTTAGTGGGATGTTTTAATATCTGACATGATGAGAAAATCATTGATGTCCTTATCCAAATGATAAACATTTGGGGCTGTATTTCACTTTTGTTAATTTCTGCCAGAGTATATCTTTCGTGTCGGGGATCTCCCATATATCCTTCATTTCTCCAGCAGAACTTTTGGATAAGTGGTAGTCAGTAATCAGGACATTACTAACTACAGCTATAAACAGCTTACAAAAAATTTGCAACAACAAAGGTATTAAGGTGAATTTAGCCAGTGTGTTAAGAACCTTTTTTAATTTAGGTGAAACTAAATTAAAATGAAAACTGAACTTTCTTCTCAGGGAAAGCAAGGAAATCACAACTATTGCTGATTGCTAAATATAGATGTGATTATACTGTTTATTGTTTTAGGATTTGACTTTAATTTTCCGCTTCAAAATTGAAATGAGGTTAAGCTCTTAATTATTTGGTATTAGACTAATGAATAATTCCAAACCTCTGTTTTCAGTTTTCTTTTCATTAGCTGCCAATGTATGTTTGAACCTTGAAATGGAAGCTGATTAACGTTTTTAAGGGTTGTCATCATCAAAATTGACACAGACTGCTTCTGTATGATCTTGATTAAATATTTGTATAAAACCAGGCCAATGAGAGAAGGGACTATTTTGTTTCCTTGTGTCATGTGGTTTTCATTAAGTTTTTGCATTTAATCAGTTCTCCTTTTCAGCTGATGTAGGCCCAGAGAGTTATCTCGTAGGTTGCTTTTGGTTATTGAATTAGTACTGCGTGCAGCAACACTGACAGGCTTTACAAGCTGCTAAATTTTGATCCTTCCAGTCTATATGTTTAATGTTAATACAATGTCCATCTGATGATAGTAAATATATACGTATATATGTAGTGAATATATATAGTATAGTGAATACATATAGATATGCACTATATACCAAGGTTAAGGGAATTATCTTTAATTTCTTTCAAGTCCTAGATGTCTAAACCCTCTGATTTTCAGTGTTGTAATCAATAGTTCACTGTGATTCAAATCCAGAACTCTTTGGTTTTCATTCCTGGTGTGAAAATAATGCATCAGATTACCTCTACCTCTGTTTTATAAGCAAAAAAACAAAAACAAACGAAAAACCTAATTCTCATGTCGTCTTAACACATAATGAAATCTACTTACAAATCACTTTAGGCAAGTTTTTCCAATGAATGACACATACAGGATTTCCCTTGGCGTCCTTATTTTCTTATATTTATCTCTGATGCATCTTTTCTTTGTGGATGCTCTAGATATTCAGGAATTTTTTATACTTAATGGCAGATCATCTTTATGGAAAAAAAAAAGTAAATTGACAGTATGTAAATCTATTGTGTAAGATAATTTTCCCAAGTTTTGACTTTTATAGATGGCATTTTCAGTGTATTTTAGTACTTATCCTACTATGTAATGTATAGGTTATAACAGGTGATATGGTAATATAGAGAGTTGTTATCAATTAAGTTGTACAGCAGTATAGCATTACAGACAGAGCTTGGACTTGGAATCCTAGATTTTGGTTTGAGTATTGACTCAGCCATTTATTAACTGAATTTGAGTAAGTTGCTTCACTTCTTTGAGCCTTAACTTCCTTATAGAAGATGTGAGAAAGACAATCGCTGTCTGGCTAGGAATCTTAAGAGACTTAGAAAAAAGGCAATATTATGTAAGCTGTCCGGCATATAATAGCTTCCTAGTATAATTCATGTTTTTAATATTTTTTTTTCATTTGAAAAAGTTGGAAAGGAAAACAGAATCATATGGTTAATAAAACCAGAGGGTGCCTTAGGGGAGATTTTTGGGAAAGATCTTAGCGGAGGCTTGTAAAACTTCTATTTGTGAAAATGATTGAGGGATAGTTCGTTTTCTCCTTTCTTGCTGTCCTGTTTTTTTCTGTTTAAATTAATTTTTACTTATCCATGTGGTTTAAAAGGCCTCATTTTGCCAAAAGGGTTATTTATTATAAAACAGTTTTCTGCCTCCTTCTGCCTACTTTCTACGACTCCTACCCTAGGGCAACCACTTGTTACTCCTTTAGCTGTTATATTGGCTTTTACACATCTCTGTATTCTTTTTTTTTTTTTTTTTTTAATATGAAATTTATTGTCAAATTGGTTTCCATACAACACCCAGTGCTCCTCCCAATAGGTGCCCTCCTAACCCTCCCCTCCCTCCCACCCTCAATCAACCCTCAGTTTATTCTCAGTTTTTAAGAGTCTTTTATGGTTTGGCTCCTTCCCTCTCTCTCTCTTTTTTTTTTTTTCCCTTCCCCTCCCCAATGGTCTTCTGTTAAGTTTCTCAGGATCCACATAAGAGTGAAAACATATGGTATCTGTCTTTCTCTGTATGACTTATTTCACTTAGCATCACACTCTCCAGTTCCATCCATGTTGCTACAAAAGGCCATATTTCATTCTTTCTCGTTGCCGCATAGTATTCCATTGTGTATATAAACCACAATTTCTTTATCCATTCATCAGTTGATGGACATTTAGGCTCCTTCCATAATTTGGCTATTGTTGAAAGTGCTGCTATAAACATTGGGGTACAAGTGCCCCTATGCATCAGCACTCCTGTAACCGTTGGGTAAATTCCTAGCAGTGCTATTGCTGGATCATTAGGGTAGATCTATTTTTAATTTTTTGAGGAACCTCCACACTGTTTTCCAGAGCGGCTGCACCAATTTGCATTCCCACCAACAGTGCAAGAGGGTTCCCGTTTCTCCACATCCTCTCCAGCATCTGTAGTCTCCTGATTTGTTCATTTTAGCCACTCTGACTGGCGTGAGGTGATATCTCATTGTGGTTTTGATTTGTATTTCCCTGATGAGGAGTGACGTTGAGCATCTTTTCATGTGCCTGTTGGCCATCTGGATGTCTTCTTTATCATGTGTTCTGCCCATTTCTTCACTGGATTATTTGTTTTTCGGGTGTGGAGTTTGGTGAGTTCTTTATAGATTTTGGAAACTAGCCCCTTGTCTGATATGTCATTTGCAAATATCTTTTCCCATTCCATCGGGTTGCCTTTTAGTTTTGCTGATTGTTTCCTTTGCAGTGCAGAAGGTTTTTATCTTCATGAGGTCCCAATAGTTCATTTTTGCTTTTAATTCCCTTGCCTTTGTGTCAAGTAAGAAATTGCTGCAGCTGAGGTCAGAGAGGTTTTTTCCTGCTTTCTCCTCTAGGGTTTTGATGGTTTCCTGTCTCACATTCAGGTCCTTCATCCATTTTGAGTTTATTTTTGTGAATGGTGTAAGAAAGTGGTCTAGTTTCATTCTGCATGTTGCTGTCCAGTTCTCCCAGCACCATTTGTTAAAGAGAATGTCTTTTTTCCATTGGATATTCTTTCCTGCTTTGTCAGAGATTAGTTGGCCATACGTTTGTGGGTCTAGTTCTGGGGTTTCTATTCTATTCCATTGGTCTATGTGTATGTTTTTGTGCCAATACCATACTATCTTGATGATTACAGCTTTGTAGTAGAGGCTAACGTCTGGGATTGTGATGCCTCCCGCTTTGGTCTTCTTCAAAATTACTTTGGCTATTCGGGGTCTTTTGTGATTCCATACAAATTTTAGGATTGCTTGTTCTAGCTTCAAGAAGAATGCTTGGTGCAATTTTGATTGGAATTGCATTGAATACACATCTCTTTTCTTAACTCGTTTCTTTTCTGTTTTTTCCTGAAGTTAATAATTGTCTTGGTCTTCGTATGTAACTTTCTTAGTTTAGGTTTTCATAATCCATTTACCTCAGGTAATACATCTATTTTAATTATTTTCTTTGAGATATTCTCTCCTGGAGTCTTCCGTTCTTTCTCTAGGCTGATTGCGCTCTGAAGCTGCTTCACAGTTGTCATCCTGGGACTTAAGTTTTCTGTGATCCTTGGAGTTTTCTGGATTGGATTCCATATTTCCTGGATCTCATTCCTTCTTCTTTCTTGGTTTACTCCCACTGTTTTGATAAAGCATATCCTCCATGTTTTTGTCAGGTTAAAATGATGGTCATGCTCCAGATTGTCTGCCTGATGCTTAGTTACCATTCTGGAGTCTCCATTTTCTCTCATCCTGCAGTTTCTCTTCTTCTTCCTGTGTTGGATCTCCTAGTTTTTCTATCCTGTGTCTTTCTCTTCTTGGTTTACCCCACCTTTTTGTGGAGGACATTCTCAGTAGTTTCCTGAGAACTACTAGAAGTAAACTTTTGGGTAACTTGTATGTCTGAAAGTACCTCTGTTCTGTCCTCATACTTGAATAACAATGTATCTAGGTATCAAATTTTAAATTGGAATTTATTTTCCTTCAGCATTTTGAAAGAATTTGTCTCTTTCCTGCATCCAGGATTGCTATAGGAAGATCTGTATCTATTTTGATTCCTGATCATCCCTAAGTATGTGACTTGTTTTCCTTCTGAAAGCTTATAGGATATTCTTTTAGTATCTATAATTCTGAAATTTTACAGATGACCTTGATGTGGCTTGGTTTTTCTTTTGTATTTTGGACCTTCAGGAAGGCTCTTTTCGTTCTGGAAATGTGTGTCCTTTACTTTTGGGAAATTTTTCTGGAAGTGTTTCATTGATTTTCCTCCCCTCCTTTTTGGCATTCTTTCTGTATAATTGTTATTTTGTATGTTGAACCCCCTGAACTCATCCTCCTGTTTTCCACTACTTTTTTTCTTTTTACACTATTTTCCTCACTTTTATCTTCTCACCCTTGTATTCATTTTTTATTTCTTCCATCACATTTTTAATTTCAAGGTCTTTGTTATTCTCTTAATGTTTCTTTTTAAATAGCAAACTACTTTTGTTTTGTGGGTGCACTGTAATCTCCTAACTTTGAGGATATTAATGGTATTTTCCCCTAAACTTTCTTCTCTCTGAATAGTGTTGCTTTCCTACAAGTTGCTTTCGAAACATTTGTGTTTGTTATACTCTGTTTTCTTTCTGATAATCCTAAAATGTCTATTCATGATTAGAACAAATAATCCCAGAGGCGATTGAAGTTCTGAACCATGTGGGTGTTACCCATGTAACATGAACTTTAGTATAACATTCTCTCGATTATTTATTAGCAACTGGCTAGATTTTCTCTAGAACCTTCCTGATCTTCTGTCTGAAGGAAAGGGTCTGCCTCCCAGTATTTCAGGAGCCCAATGTGAGAAGGGGGCTGGGACTCATTATTGGAGGGCAGGGGATATAACTGAATCCCCTGTTTCTGGTATGTACATGTGCCTTCATCTGTGCCCACCTGTGACCTCTCCAGAGGTTGAACAGTCTTCCACCAAGCTTGTGTGAGACTGGGAGGAGATCCAGAGATCTGATTCTCTCTCAACATCACGTTTGCCCAGTTCTCTTTATCTTGATCCTTCCATTCCTACCCTCACTTCCGAAAGTATCCAGTCAATGCCAGTTCCTGGGGGTTTTGTTGGTTGGTTGGTTGGTTTTTGAAGATCCTACAGTGTAAACTGAGTTGGTTGCAGCTTGACAATTGCAGTGTTAGGAGTCAGCTTTCTTGGGTTTGCCGGGGTAGTCCGTCTTGCTTCCACCTTCTAAAATTGTGTTGCTGTTGTCTGTTTGGACCTTCTCCTTGTGGATTATATCTTCAAAACAACAAATCACTCTTCTGTTGTTTTATTGAGTTTTGCAGTTGAGCAAGACTGGTTGTTTCTGTTCAAACTATCCCCTTATGTGCCCCCCCTGCCTTTTTTCTTGCTGTGTATTTCTTTAGCAAGTGTAGGCATAGAGAGTAAAGGGTTCTCCTTTTGTTTTTAAGACAGAGTTTTCTTTCTTGAACTGCCATCATGACAGATACTATAGGAAAAAGTCTGTTTTTAAAATGTATTAACCCATACTTGTTTATACTGAGTTTTCTATTGTCTGGGTTTTTTTTTCTCTCCATATTTTTGCTTCACAGAATAAAAATACAACTGTAATATGAAATCTTGAATGATGGCAATTTATAAAATATCCAGTGATGTGTCTAACATTGGATTTCCAAAACTTAAAATCTTTTCTCTCTAGCTATAAAGTGTACTTGGTTTTGTAGCAGTGAGTGAAACTCACTAAGAAATATTTGTTCTTTATAGACTGGTGATTCTCAGACTTTAGCAAGTGTCAGAAGCACCGGATGGCTTATGAAAGAGACTGCAGGCTCCAACCTCTAGTTTCTGAGTCAGTAGACTTGGAGTGGGGTCTGAGGTTTTCAATTTCTAACGAGTGATACTGATGCTAATGCTGCTGGTCTGGGGACCACACTTGGAAAATTACTGATATAGATGATACTGAATGCTTAAAAAACAAAACAGTACCACCAGAATTCCCCAGTAAAGCTTTACCTCATTGTTATTTTTCAAATTGATCAATTGAGAGATGCTTTGAATTTATTGTTGTTGTTCTCCTTGCCTAAAATACATGTTCACATAATTGTCTTTCAAGACAAGCATGGTCTCAACATTTTAATTAAGGAGTCCTTTCCTTTGGTCCACTATTGTTTCTTTCTTTCTGAACTACGGGTTTGAGGCTTTGTCCCTTCCCACCCTTCCTGCCTCCCTCATTTCTTCAGGTGCTAAGAGCTTTAGTGGCACCACCTGGTGGAGGAGTAACTCAGTCCAGCAGAAGTTGGCTGTCAGGATGAGCTCTCGTGTAGGAAAGTCTGGATTGAGCTCAGTCATGTGGGATCTGCCTTCTGGTTGGTAACATGTTGATAGCATGTTGGGTGCATTTGTCTGAACACGGAAGCTTACCGTTGAGATTGCATATTTATACGTAAACACGAACGTCAACGTCAGGGTAAGTCTTTACTAGTCAGTAACTTGCATGTGGCTATACCAGGAAGCATACATTTTTTAGAATTTACTTGAAAACTGAATGATTAATTTGGCAGGGAGGTGTTTTAATTGTTGTGTCAAAGTGGGTCCCTTCATGGGAACAACTCTTTCTCGTAGTTAAGGTGAGGAGATTAGCAAACAAAACTTCAGTTGAAGCAAAGAAAATAAAAATAGCCTTTTTTCCGGTTAAGTAACTTAATCTAACAGAAGCAAAAATAGTTTTTAGGAAAGTAGGTTTGATATTGTAGAAACGAGGGATGGGAAGGTGATAGCATAGTCCATGAGGAGAGTTACAGATTTCCTTCTTACTTGATTGCTCCCCTATGGGTGTGGCAGGAGAGCCTTTAGAACTGCTTTACTGTTGGTTTTAACCAGCACAGATATTTTTTGTTCTTTACGTTGGTTAAATTATAGTACAAGTATGCCTTTTGACATACTAAGTCAATTCTGAAATTTTTGCTCACATTTATTTATATGCTCTCCAGTCTTCCCATTATATTTGGGTACAAGCTCTGCTTGATTCTTTGATCCCAGGAAGACACGAGTAATCCAGTAGGACATGTTTTCTGGTTTGTAATAGTGTCCTTTTCTTTCTTTTTTTTTTTTCCCCCCTAAATGGAGTGACTGTTTCAGGGCTGTGTTTTTTAAAATAAAAGGTAGCTTCAGAATTAGATAAGTAGTCTCTTGTAACCTAGAAAATGTCTTTAATATCTTTTCTCTTAAAAATTGCATAGCCCCAATAAAGATAACACTATTTTCTTTTTTTAAATTTTTTTTTTTTTTCAACATTTTTTATTTATTTTTGGGACAGAGAGAGACAGAGCATGAACGGGGGAGGGGCAGAGAGAGAGGGAGACACAGAATCGGAAACAGGCTCCAGGCTCCGAGCCATCAGCCCAGAGCCTGACGCGGGGCTCGAACTCACGGACCGCGAGATCGTGACCTGGCTGAAGTCGGACGCTTAACCGACTGCGCCACCCAGGCGCCCCTTTTTTTTTTTTTAATTTTTTTTTTTTTTTCAACATTTTTTATTTATTTTTGGGACAGAGAGAGACAGAGCATGAACGGGGGAGGGGCAGAGAGAGAGGGAGACACAGAATCGGAAACAGGCAAGATAACACTATTTTCTAACCAAATATCCTGGGTTCTTACATGTTTAGGGAGATTTTTCCAACATTGTGTATTTTTGTAAATGGTATGAATAGAAAGGCATAGACTGTTAGCTCCAGGAAGACAGGGACTTTGTTTTGTTCATCAGTGTATTTCCAACATGAAGAACAGTGCTTGATACACAGTTTTCAGTAAATGTTTGTGGAATGAAGGAAAGAAATCCCAGAGCTTGAGTTCCGCATATATTGTATTACTTAATTAATACCACAAGGTGGTACTGTTGTACCATGAAATGAAAGGCTGTAATTCTTAGGCTGTCATACAGTTGTACGTAAATCCTGTAAATAAGCAAAATGAATTGACTACCTATTATGTTTATTGCCTGCTTCAGTTATTTATCATTTTAGCATGTGATTAGTCTTTTGATTACATAATTAGGTCAGGCAATGAGATCATAACTTAAATAAAGAACATTTGGTTCAAATTTTTATCAAGTGTTAAATGAGATAACATCTATAAAAATCTAGCACAGAACCAAGTTACTTTTCCTTTTATTTCTTGTTTTGGGGGGTTAGAAGCCTTTGTTAAATTTCTGTTTGTTTTAAAATAATTTGCCAACATTTTTCTAATAGTCACTGAATGTTAAATAATATTTGTTGGTTTTGATTGCCAGATTTTAAAAAATTGGCAATAAACCTAGATTTTACTATATTCCCTCCCCCTGCAAAAAAAATTATTTTGCTTTCATTGTTCCTTTATGGGGTTAAAATACTAACGTATAGCTCTATTACATATTTATGCATATATTGTAGTATATAAATTAAATCAGTCTATAATTTGTCTTGTTTTCATTCCTATTGTAAAAGTAAGTGTTGATAAGTTTGTTTTGTAGCTTGGGTTTTATTATTTCCTTATAATTAAATTGCCTTTTGATATTTTGGTTCTGTAATTGCCTTCAGACTGAAGGGAAATCAGAAGAGGGCCCTGGATGGACAATCCTACGAGATGATTTCATGATGGGAGCGTCCATGAAAGACTGGGACAAAGAAAGTGATGGCGCGGATAACAGCAGACCGGGGTCTGGAAGCGACTCCGACACATAGGCTGTAGAGGAAACGCATATACCGTCGTCGTATTTTTCCTAGAAAAATACCTCATGCTCTCTGAGTTGGACATTTATAAAGCTAAAATTTGTAAGAAATCCAGAAGACTTTTACTATTACCAACTTGGTGTTTTTCCTTTTCATGAAAACTTTGTGAAAATTAGGTTTTCGGACTGTGTATACTTTTAAGCATTGTTGCTCAAAACATTTGTGAAAAGAAGTGTTCCTTATTGATCGGCGAGATGGCACAATTTGCCAGGACATTATAAGTTTTACACGCTGGTCTGGACATTGGTGTTTTGTTCCAGTTTCACTAGTTTCTAGAAATACAGTACTCTTCATAATTAAAAATGAACTCCTTGAAGTATGTTTCAGCTTTCCAACTTCTTAGACCTGTGTGTGTGTGTTTGCAGCAGGGGGTGGATTTGGGGTATTGGTTTGGGTGAGCTATTGAGAAAACCCGTGTAGTGACATTTAAAGTGATACAGTATTTCTGATTCAGGGTGATGATTTCATTTTTAGATCTTCTGGTTAGTAAGATTTAAGGAGCACACCAAATCTTTACTTTTATATTATGGCCCTTTATATGCTGAGTAATACATATATAATGGTTTAGATTTATCTTAAGTGTTAGGTTATTTTTGTGTGAGAGACTTACTGGGGCGGAAATTCTCATGTTTAACTTACGCGGTGAGGCCTAATTTCTTAGAAAGCATATTTGACGTGTTTTAGCTCCCCCACCCCCTTTTCCCTGTTTTTGGGTTAGCTTAAGTTCTCTTTTATGGTCTGACTGAAACCAGTGAAATGGCAGTTAGACTGCTGGCAGTCTGCTTCAGAATCCTCTATGGGGTTGGAGATTCAGGTCTTTATTGTTGCCTTAAAAGTGATTACATTGGGCGACTTAGTATCTAGCTGTTAAACAAAAAGAAAAGAGAAAGTAAGACTGTTGAATAGCATTCCAAAATTTCTGTGAGACTGGGCCTAAGATGTAAAGCTTGTGGAGGAATTATTTAGTGAATCATTTTTCCATAATAAATTTCTCCATTTTTCCATAATAAAATGATTCCCTTCTCATTTGCAAATACCTGCATCCTCACCTCAAAATTATGCTGGAGCAGAGATACTGATATTTTCAAAGCCATTTGAGTGTCACAGGTATTAGGTATCTAAGGTTAAATTAGTCCGTGGCCTGGTATTCGTCAGCATGAAGGAAGGTGTCCACCTAAGATCAAGTGATTAAACCAGCAAAGCTCAAAATGCATTTTTGTAATTATCCCAACTTTTGAACTTTAATGTCTTATTAAATTATAGAACTACCATTTGGTCAGGATAATTTAAATAAATGTGGACAAGTACTCCTCCATAGTAATTAAGAGTGCTAAATATCACGACATAACACAGATAAGTATTTTATCATAACCTAATGCATACCTAATTTTGGAAAAGAAAATTCTCTGCAGCAGTTAAAAGCTTTTTTCCTCCCTAAAATTAAAGGCTATACTTCTTTTTTGCTACTAATCGTATTCTGGAGCATATGAAAACTGTGCAGAACTTCTTCTAAATAGGACGTTTGGGTGATAGAAGTGGGCAGACCACTTTTCATTTACGAAAACACTTTTGAAACATACACTTAGGGTTTTTGGTTTAATTTTAAAAATTTGTCAAGATTTTTTAGCTGAAAGTAAGAAAGAATATATGCAAATTTTCTTCTTCTGGAAATTATTTTATCCCAAAATAAAAATGAGTTGCCAGTGTAAGAAAAAATTTTATCTCTTCTCTCAGAAGGCTGTGAAGCATATTCACAGTATGTGAAATGATTTCTGTCCTAAAGATGGGATGTTTGATACACAGTAATGGTGCCTCTTGGCTGTACAAAGTGTAGCCAGAATATCATCGTATGTGAATGTAAATCCAAGTGTCAGCCTGTTGCTTTAGAAATTAAGTATGTATCTGGAGATGAATATTTTAAACATTCTAGCTCTGTCATCTTTACCCTAAGTACTTTACTTACAACATTTAAGTTCTCACATCAGCCAGATAAGTCTGCATTTTTCCCATCTTCCTATATTGTCTTCGAGTTAAGGAGGGAAAAGAAAAAGAATTGCACTTGTGTACCCCCACCCCCAATTTATCCAAATATAACAACACTTGGATTGTGTTTTTGTTAGCTATTTAGAATACAATAATAATAAAAAGGTTTTTTTGTTTAGAAAGACTATATGAAAAATAGTAACCAGATAACTTGTAACTAGGTATTATCCCCTTATCCAGATATTTAGATGGCTGCGGTGAATGCCCTCAATCTTTAGGGTAGTTTAGTATTGGTCAGTAATTGTTTTTAGGCATTGAAATCTCCAAGTCAAAATTAATACGTGTTTCAGACCGAAAAAACTTAGTAGTTTAGCGCTGTAGTTTGGAGTTGGAGTACTGGATTTATTTTCAACTTCCCTAGAATTCTACATAGATCAAGCATGGTTCTCATTGAAAAGCATACCTCGGAACCCTTTAGATGGGCTAGTTCAAAGGCTCACCTTCAGTACTCAGAGCCAAAAATGACTCACTAGGAGGTTCTGGAAGGTTTATTTGAGGCTAAGTCCAAGTTCTTTAAAATATTTGGTGTGTTTTACAAGGGAGTGAAAAGGGAATGTTTATATTCTGGAAAACCTCTTAGGACGCTTTTAATCACTGTGTTTTGCGTTTATGAATATACTTAATAATCAGTGGCCACCAACGAATCCTGCCCCCTGTGCCGGTCTTCAGGCCATGAGAGTACAGTACTTCATTACCAAGCCATCCGATTACAGTTCACGGATGCCTGAAGATGTCCTAGTTAAACATATAGTAGCAGAGACGTCCTGAGGTTGAAGTGTGAACAGAAACATAGACAGACTGAAGATATAAATTGTGTTGCTAAGGAGTTGAAGGAATTGTAAAGCCTAGGCCATGCCTGAAAAGGAATCTCCAAAGAGCATAAGTATTTCTATAGAAGAGAGAGGAGAAGGTCAAATAAATAAGGTGATACTTTCACAACCTTTGGATAATTGTTTTGCTCACTATTTATCTTTACTTATTTTTTGTTATTTTTATGATAGATTTTAATAAATATATGTGCTAAATAAAGAGTCTGAAGGGAAATGGGATGTAGGTTTTATTTTTTCAGTCTTTTTAATGACTTCAGAGTACTACTATTGTGTTTAGTATGTAGATCTGATTTCACTTTTAAAACCAAACATTTGAAAAATGAGTAGGTACATTTTTGGACCTTTGTAATTTTTTTAAGTTTATTTATTTATTTTGAGAGAGGAGAGAATCCCAAGGAGGCTCTGCACTGTCGTTCACAACCCCACATGGGGCTCGAACCCACGAACTGTGAGATCATGACCTGAGCCAAAGTGAAGTGTTTGGACACCCAACCTTTGTAATTTCTTAAGGAGAAGCGTGTGTGTCTGTCTTTCTGTGTCTGTCTTAGCCTAGGTTCCTATACTAGAATATGAAAGACTGGCTAAAACAAAGAACATTTATTTCCCATTGTTCCGTAGGGTGGGATGATTGAGGTACCAGCAGATTTGATGTCTGGTGAGAACCCTCTTTTTGGTTTGTAGACAGCTGACCTTTTGCAGTGTCTTCCTTGGGGAAGAGAGAGATCAGCTTTTCTCAGTCTTTTGTGGAAGGGCACTAACCCCGTGGCTCCACTCTCGTGACCTAATTACCTTTCAGAGGGCTCCATGTCCAAATACCATTACATTGGGGATTGGGGCTTTAATATATGAATTTGGGAAGACACATCTTCAATCCATAGCAGTGTGTAAAATAGCAAACTGTACATTTTTAACTTAGATGTAGAATAATTTTACCGTTGTTTCTTGACTTAAATTTAATACAATTAGAAAGTTAAATGAAGGAAGCCGAATTCATTCTGCTCTTTTTAAAAATTCACCTCTTAGAATTAATGTGACATATTTGTCTCCATTCGATATGTTAGTGATAGGTAGAGAGACTGTTAAGGCCTGGAGATAGGAGTATGAGGACTGTTCGAGGTGAACTGGCAGTAAGAACAAATTCTGGAAACAGGAGGGAGGACTACTCCATGCCTACAAAAAACTCTCTCTTTCTCTCCCCAAGAAAACAGGAGTCTGAATTTTGGCCAGCTGGATACATGAATCTCAGTGACTGTTGCTGCAAAGGTAGGCCCGGTGAACTTTTTCACTGGGTGAACTTCTCCTGAGACCTGATTAGATGTATTAATCAAGAGGGTCTGTGAACAGGTTTGGAAGTAGAATGGTCTTCGAAGTTCATGTTAAGACATTTAGAACAGTGATAAAATACTAAGTTGCAACAAATCTAGTCACAATTTTATAGGTGGAAGATAACTTCTAATGCTTCTCAAATAATTTTCGATTTTCTAAAGAGTCCTCTTTAGCTTAGAGAACCACAGTAATATTTTTCATCTGGACTACTAAGCATAATTTCAGGGAGTTATAATGTAGGGCTTTTTATCTACATGTGTGATAAACCTTCTGTGCTCACAAGAGGTGTCCTGAGAGAGAGTCACAAAACATGTTTTGTCAAGAATCACCAGTCCAGCACTGCTCACCTCTTCCCACTTTTTTTGCCCCTCCCTCCAATAGCAGGGGTTCATATTGAGCTTTCTGCTAAAATGCTCTTTGTAAGTAGCATTCACAACCAAGGATGTAAGCAGGCATGTGTGTTAAAGAAGTGAAAATAACTCCTTATAATTTCAGTGTTCGAGTCAGTACTGTCCAGTAGGAACGTGTGAGGTGCTAGAAATATGTTAAATCTCCATTATCCAATACGGTAGCTCAAGTGGTTACTGAGTATTTCAAATGTAGCTAGTGATCCAAAGGAACAGAGTTTTAAATTTTACTTAATTACTTTAAATTTTGACAGCTACATGTGGCTAGTCATGGTCTAACTAAAGAGAATAATGTTACAGAGCATATATTTAGTCTGATAATATATCAGTAAACTTCGAAATCATGTCTATGCGTTCTGACAAACTTTTATGGATACAATTTAAGTACATACAAATATCGGTGTCATTTTATTGATTGAATTCTTGTCGATTTCTCTTTTTCACTATTTGTATTTTGAAGAAGATATATTAAGTTGCTTTACAATTAACACTATTTCTCAGGTAACTATTGCCCTCAAATGTGAGGCCACTGTTAATAACAAATAGCATTCCACTTTTTTTTAAGTATAATTGTCTGCAGCTTTCAGAATGAATACGCCAATAAATCATATTGATTCTCTAAGAGAACAGGTTCCCGATACAGGAAAAAGGACATCTGGGGACCTGCCAGATCCACAGATCCCAGATCACATCTAAGCTAGGAAGTTCCCTGAAGGCGTGCCTTCGGTTGCAGGGCTCTAGGCGTGTCCAGTTCCAGTCTATTTCAGCACACACTCGACATTCTGCCAGAGCAAATGCAGATTGCAGATTTGGGCAAAAAAACAGAAAACAAAGAGCGCAATGAGCATTATTAGCACGGCCAGTTTAAAATGATGAGGTGTTAACCACATTTGTATAAATAACAGTTTCTCTAACCCCTGAATCATTATCCTGCATTTTCAATGCAATCGGTTCATAAACATCAAAGCGAGAACACCAGATTTGTATGGGGTCAGGACCAACTGGGGCTCTGAATGGAGAGACAGCTGAGAGCTGTGTCCTTACACGTGGGTGGCCTTGCAGCTGTCCATTCACCCTCAGGCTACTAGACAGTTGCCTTTTTGCGCTCGCAGAACCAGACTTCAATCTGAGGTAAAAATGTGTCCCCTCCCAGGGAGTGGACATACACAGTGGCTTGACATCAGCCCTCAAAACACCAGCAAGGCAGCCAGACACAGCAGTCCCCTGAAATACCGTGTAGTCCCAAGCATAACGGCAGGGTTGTTTCTACATAATATTTGTCTTTGGACAAGAACACTGGGCTCTCTTAAATGTATTATTAATATAAAAGCTGATAGTTCACAAGATTCCAGGTCATATTATCTTTCTGTACAAGCACTAGTAATAACTAGATCATGTGACACACGAGTGCCATGTTTTGGTTCTCCCAAGTACACTTACTGATAGGTGAAATTATATATCACTGGCATATAAATCAGGCATTGGGATATACTTGCTCGTATAATGAGGATTGGGATAATGTATTCACAATGCCTGTCTAGCACAGTGCCTGCTGTGGAGTAGGGAGGGTCTCTACTATGCATTTCGAGGGCCAGGTGCTGTGCATGTAGACTTGTCATTCGTTTCTGATCTATGTAATGGTAAATGTTTCTCTTCTAGATAGTCTCCTCTCCCCTCTCCCAACAAAAGTTTATAGTCTGCAGAGAGTAGATACATATTGAGACCCAGTAATCCTTCTTCTAGAAACCCTACTCAGGAAAAAAATCCTGATTTTAAAAATGCTGTGTGAACAGTATTACAGCATTGTTGGGGTTTTTTTTTAATAATTTTTTTAGGGTTTATTTATTTACTTTGACAGAGCGAGCGAGTGGGGGAGGAGCAGAGAGGGGCGGGGGAGAGAGAATCCCAAGCACACTCCGCACTGTTAGCACAAAGCCTCATATGCCCGATGTAGAGTCAAATTCACAAACTCAACATCATGACCTAAGCCGAAACCAAGAGTGGGATGCTTAACTGACTGAGCCACCCACATGCCCCCTGTAGCATTGTTTTAAATGGCAAGAAATTTTGGACAACCTACAGGTTCAGTGATAAGAGATCATTTACATCAATTTCGGTCCTTCCACATTTTTGCTACCAGTTAGAATGATGGCTCTGAAGACCGGTGGAAACACCTGTGTCAACTGTACAGTCACTGAAAAGGTAAAATTAAAAACATGGATAGGATCAGTTTTTTTAAATGCCAAAAATTCATTAGATGAATATAAGAATACATTCTTTTGTAAAGATAATTTTGACAGTTTGAAAGACAAGTCTCACACTGAGTAAAAAGATTGTGACATTTAATGAGATATTAAAATAAAACATATCTTTTGCCTACTTACACTGTTCCAGAACTGAAACATTAAAATGCCGTCTTACCTAGGACCCTTGAAGGGTTGACAGGGAGAAGTGCAAAGACGACTGTAGCAAGAGTCCTGCTGGCTAGAATCCTGCTTTTTCTTTTAAATGTTAGTAGTTACCTGGCTTTGAACATCGAACATAAAAAGTGTGAATCTTGTCTCTTCATGTGTCGCTTTGTGTTTCTTGATTGATAAGAATTTATTTTGAAATAAGAATATTTCCTTGATTTATTTTAAAAATGTTGCTTCATCCTCAACCATCTTATTTTGATAGTCCCATCCTTCATTCAAGTTTAGATTGGAACAGAACAAGTAATAAGAACAACAAACATTTATACAGTAATTATCATGTGCCAGATGCGAGTACAGTGTCTTATAATGCCTTTAGATGCTGTCATTGTCCCCCAAAAAACAGTTGAGGGAACAGGCAAGGTCACAGCCAATACAGTCAAGTCCAAGCTTGAATCAACAGAGCTGCTATCCACAACAGTAATTCCTTACATTTTAGGTGATATTAGTGTCTCATAGACAGTGAGATTCTAGAAATCCAACTTTGCTCCGAAAAACTAAATGCACATGTTCTATTTTTCAGTCTCATTTACTTAGGACACCAACCTATGGCCCGAAACGGATAAGTATCAAAAGGGCGAAAACCTTCCTGGAAGTGGCGATTTCGAGTTTAAGTAACACCTATCCTCTCAAGCTTCATTTTGGTAGCTGCTATCAGCTTACGATGTACTACTGAAGACTTTATTTTAGGTCTTGAGTATGTCTGGTAATTGAAACGTTTTAATTATCTGGATCCTGCAAAATGCAACTGCCGTCACTAGTGGGTTAGGATCGAGTAGTTCTGTCTATTAGAACATGACGGCTGCTCCTTTCATTCCCAAGATACGATATATGGCTCAGATGCTTCTGTTCATTCCTTAATGACACTCGATGATTCATAAAAATGTAAGTGCTGACATTTTTGCTATTACGAATTTAGATGTTTAAATTCTGTTTTAGGAATGAAGACTAGGCTTTAGCTTAGAATGATACCGACTGGGAGATAACTAGAATTAAGGAAGTTCCATTGTTACGACCTGGGATCTTTTCTAAAAGTGTATGTTCTCAAAATGTCAAATTGTAGCTTTCATTTTTTTGTGTGGTAGTTTTCGTTAGGTAGTGTTTTTCCTCTGGAAATGAAACAACGAATCAGTGGGAAACATTCTTGAGGAGAAACTGTTGATTGTTTTTATTAAAAGGTGTTACAGCAAAATGACAACTGTATGATTGTTTAATAAGCTGTGATGAAAATACTCAGAAAATTGAGCATGTTGGTTTTCTCCGAATGGTAAATTGTGAGAAATATCACTGCTGTCCTCTAGGTGGCATGATTTAAGCTATCATTGAATTAACTGATTGACAGAATTTTTTTTCCCCTACAACCAGATGAGTGGCTAGTTTCTGAACAATGGATACAACTGTGGCATTGATTAGATTTAATTTTTACAACTCATCAAATAACTAGGTTGACTTTGTAATTGTCTGTTGTTTAATAACCTTAATTAACCTTAACAGATGATGATTTCTGAAAGAAGCAAAACCCAAAACCTTATCTGTACTGACCAGGCAACCAAAATCCTGTTTGTGTATTATGAAGTCTGTTTTTGGGTCATAACACACACCCATTTTCTAAATGTTATTTCTTTCATTTACGGTAAATAGCCTGCCATTGACAGAAACTGTAAGGATACTGCCTTTGTACTTAAAGGAGCATGTAGGCATAACTGAAATAATCTAAGGAGGAAGAAATTGTAGGAATTTCCATCGCAAAAATTTTCAAGTAATACTTTTAATTAAGTGAAATTCTGGTTTTGTGAAGCTGTTAGTGTTTATTAAAACATGGGAGATCAACATGTAAAAAAAGTATTAGGTGACCCATAAGCACCAGATAGCAAACAGAAACATTCTGTTCTTTTTTCCATACACTAAAATGAGAGGACAGAATTCATTTTTACTTTTCGAATTCACTTATCGATTGTTATTTTTCCAAAATTTAAAAACCAATTTTTGGACAGAATACATGAAATGCTCATTAATCCCAATTATTAATATCTTCTTCCTTTCCATTGGGAGACGCGCTTTCATGGAGCTCAAAAGAATCTTGACCAAGCACCTCTTAGGGGCTTCAGTTTGGGGTGGTGCATGCGTATATAAATATTAACGCTGTACAAAGAAGCGTTTTCAAATTTAAGCTCTGATAGTGATTATTGGAATCTGAAGCATCGATAAAAACCAAGAGGCTTGGAAATGTGGAAAATATATCACTACTGCAACCAAGAGCAGGTGAATGTCTAACTGATATTACAGATTCAGATTTTAAAGTGGCTTCATTTCAAAATAGGGTAACTATCTGGGACAATCCTTGTTTACCCTTTTTATCTTAATGTATTTATGAACAGCATCCTCTTTACTCTTGAAAGTGCTCAGGCTTGTGTGATGAATTATATGGTCACCCCAGTTGTAGGAGCTTTCTTTTCTGAGACTTACACATCAGGGAAAGTTTGTAGTCTGGAGTCTCCAGTTTTACAGATTATTGCCACTCATATAATGTTGCTTTCTAAAGTATTTATTGAGTATACTTATATTCTGTTTTTTAAAATAATTATTCACTAGTTTTCCCTTCTAACATAAAAAGCTACACCCAGGTTTTCTTTTTATGTGCAATTACTATGCTCTGTTGACTTTTGTGTCGTTTTCATTTTTTAGTTGCAGGATAATCGGGGCAACGGGAAGACAAGGTTGTTTGAGACAGGTTGGTAACTTCACTAATGAAAATGCACACGTTCAGAATTTCACACAGTGATACCCACTGAGATGATGACAGATTCATTTAGAAGATGACATATCTTGGAAAATAAAAATTCTACTTTACATTGTGATGCTCATGTTTTCTAAGTATGAGAACTTAATCGTGTCTTTATCATTTGCCTTTTCTTTTTCCCTACTCCTCTTTCATTTTTATTTGTGCCTTGTTGAAATACTTCTCTCTCTGCCTTTCTCCCCAGCAACCTACTCCTGGCTTCTTGCTTTTGGGAAGTGTGTCTGGACCGCTGGGTGGTGGGTGAGGAAAGTCATAGATGCTCTGTAAGTTTCAGTAGCAAACGCTGCCCTAAAGAAAATCCCACGGCTAGCTTCTTTGTAACAACACTAGCATTTTATTAAGCAGGTGTCCATTTTATACTCTGTGCCAACTGTCCTCGTATGTCCATTTCTTTCTATCAGTCCCTAAATGCTATTTTAGTGGATGAACTTCACCAGAGGCAAACCAGATTTTAGTAGACCCTGGGGCTGACAAAGCCCAGGCCACTGAGAGACTGCCTCCGAAAGAAAGACTTCCTCCTGCTGGAACTCTCACAGAGCAGAAATGGAGTGATATGCAGAGATAGGAGTGTCCAAAAGCCAACACAGTAATCCATCAACTAGTCATAATTCCAGAGGGTAAGACGAATGTTCCCACAGAGTATCATTAAAGGGTGTTTATCTCTGCCGTGCTGTTTTTGTCTTGTCCCTATCTCGTGAGTTTATCCCTTTATCTCTCACCACCTCTGATCTTCTCTTTAAGCCTTTCTCCCTGCCGGCTGTTCCCTCCTTTCTCTTTATCACTTTGTCTTAGATTAACCTGTAGCTACAAAATGGAGATAATAATTGGGGAAATCACTAACCTTTCCGCTTTGTTAGTCCAGAGCAGAAATTTGTTTACTTCTAGAAATGCAAACAGAACAGGACTCGACCAGTGTTTCTGAACTGCATCAAATATAAAATTAGAAGAACTAAAAAAGGCTTAATATTTTCACATTCAAGGGTTATTTGCATTTAGCAGGTATCACTAGAGGAAAATGTAATCAATTACAGTAGTTCTATAGATTTCTTTTTTCTACCTCCTGAGTTTTAATAGTTGAAACCCTTGTGGGAAGTTTTCAGAGTTGTTGCAAATAAAGTTCTTCTTTCATTAGGGTCAGGAAGGACTTATGACATCATAAACTCTTGCCTAGGATCCAGAGGGTAAAACCCTGGACAGAGATGAGTAGTTGTGATATCAAACATTTGTTTAGCATCTTTTCGGAGTTCTGCAGGCCTTTAGTGAATGGACCCATTAATGAGCAGAGAAGGGCTAGTGCTTGAAAGAGCTGCACCCTTTCCCCTCTGATCTGGGAAACAAAAGTCCATTTTAGGGTGGTAAATAATAAGAGACCTTAATCTTGAATTTCAACCTAACTGGACTTCAGTCATTTAGAGTTCTATTCACCCAAAGTATATTTTCTTGTCCTTTCTTCTTAGAATTAATGGGAGCAAAAAAACCATAATGTTTAAAACAACTGAATGGGAATGTACCTCCCCAAACTCCTCAGAGGCGTAACCATGAGGCAAAGTCTTATTAGCATCTACCCTGGCTTTTTCATTCTATTTATATCTGAGAAAGAGGAGAGGCCACATGTGTTTTGTTACACGTTCTCTGAAAAAATGAAGCAGTGACAGGATATGAAAATGGTGGGTCATTTAATGAGCACATATTAGGTGCCAGGTTTGTTGGAACTGTTTTGTGTACCTTGTGTATTTTAATCCTCAGTAGTCTTGTGGGTACCATACATTATCCCCATTTCACAGACCAAGAAACTGACACAGTATCTGAGTAACTTGGCCAGGATCACAAAAACAAAAAGTGGCAGGAACTTGAACTCATGAAAACTTGACTCTGGAGCCTGCCTGTTTATGTAGGTTAAATACCATTTTGAGGTAATCAAGATGATCTATCTGGGTTAAACACCCTTTTACTGTGAAGACTGTCTAAAGTGCCTACCAGGTAAGAAGATCTCAATAAATTTAGTGAATGTTTACTTCTTGAATATAGAGATGAAAAGGTTCCAAAAGAGTTATTTAATAGAAGAAAGGATCCACTGGTGGTATTCAGGGAGGCATCTCTTACAGGGTTAACCTGTTACATCTTCAAAGGGTTTCTACCTGACAGGTAGAAAGGGACTCGTCTCCTGTATCAGGTGGCTCAAGTGGCCTCAAGTGGCTCTACTTGTCCATTCCACATTTCACCAACCCCTCCTCTGTCCTACCTTCCTGGGCTTTGGGGAAATTGAAAGTAGTTTATTATGAATAAGCAAGAGGTCCAAGGCGTTGTTCAGTTAGCAATAAGTGCTCAACAAACCAAGTATTATGGACATAAGTGTGTCTGTTTTTGTTGGGAAGGGCTGTCAGAAGTACTTATGGCTTCCGTCGTTTTCCTAGAAGTAATGCAGGTGGACTTGTGCTAACCTAACCCACTCTAATCTGAGTTTACTCAACCTCTGGTGAGTTTGTGTCTGCACCAAGGGGGTAGTCTCCCTGATTTGCGGGGAGGCTGACCCTATGTCCTCAGTGGAGTATCGTGAAGGAGGTAACCGGCCATGCTCCAAGGCAACATCTGCAGTCCCGAGGTCCTGTTTGCAAGCCTTGCTCTACTTTCTAGAATTGCCTGAGGTATACGAATATATTCACCTTTCCCCCTTCGTGTACAGGCAGACTGCAGTTCTCAAACTGAACTCAAGGGGAGAGCAACTTGAAACTGCGAGCCCCACAGCATCTCCTCTGGGTGACACTTTGCCTTGGCTATTGGAATGGCAGTTCATTGTCCAAGTCTTTTCGAGCTGCTTGGATTTGAAACTGGCCTCAAGGAAAGGAAACTGCTAATGCTGATTTATACATAATTTTCAGAAGTGGATTGGAACAGTCTCTTGATTTCAGAGTTTTCCGATGTGCCCTCATAGGTGAATAATTCCATGTTCAGAAGAGTTCAGAATATGGTAGATAAAAGAGCAGAACAGTTTTGGGTTTTTTTCCTGCAAGATTCTCAGAGCTTTTAACACGATGATGGGGATTGTGAATCTGCAAGAAGCAACGGGGACCCACGTATCTCCCAAACTTACTTCACTATGGAATCCACGTTTGTCAGACATAGCCTGGTACCCGTGTGCCCAGGGCATCTTAGAAGTCCATGGTGGGTAAGGACAGAGACAATGGATCCCGACTATAAAATCCATTTCTGCACTTACTATGCTCTTGAACCAGGTACTTAGTCTCTCTGCACCTCAGTCCTCTCATTTGCAAAATAATGATAATTGTAATGCTTTCTAGGGTTCTTGTAAAGATTAAATGACCATATATATATACCTCTACCTATCTGTCCCACATTACTAAGGGTAGTATATGTCCGCTATAATTATGACTATTTATTCAACCCTTTATTTACAAATGATACGGGCCCCATCCCCATGTAAACTCCTGAAGTTAAAGTTCCTTGTGACATTTCTATCATGAAAGAAACATCTGAACAAAGGAATTAATGTAGAGGCTTTGAGTTTGGGGGAAAACAACAGAGTTTCCAGTTGAAATCATCTGCTAGGCAGTATGGCCACAGTCATGATGAAATGAAAATGCTGACTTTGAGTAACTGAATAAAATAAAAGACAAAGGGAAAAGTGAACAGTGGCAAGAATCATTCTTGGATTCATCTGAGACTAGAGTGAAACAGAAAACGTCAAGTTATATGTAGTGCCCAACTCATGTCTAGCTGGGGAAGAAGGTGAAGAGAGAGCCATAGCAAAAAGTGGTGTGGGCAGCCAATTAAGATACCCATTCATTCATTTAAAGAATGAAACAAGTAAATGGATTTCACTCTCTAGATAAAAAAGATGAAGATCTGTTTTATGTTTTCAGCAATTAACTGTCAAATGGAGGACTAGACAGTAAACAGCAAACTGTAATAAGCTTCAGGATAAAGGTACTAGCAACAGCCTGGTGGAATCCCAGAAAATAATTCCACTAAAAAAGTAAGAGGTGAATCTTGGATTGGAAGCAGGTCTCAGGGCTGGGTGAATCCTGAGTAAACTGTTTGATGCTCATTTGCAGAGACAGAGAGGGGGAGAGAGAGAGTGAGTGTGTGTGTGTGTGTGTGTGTGTGTGTGTGTGTGTGTGTGTACAATATAGGAGGAAAGACATTCTAGAGCAAGTGATTCGGTTTGGGAGGCTGTGAGTGAGACATGCTGAGTAAAAACGGGAGGCTTGATAGCTTGTCCTTCAACAGACGCGTCCAAAATGACTATATAAAGTAAATACCATAAATCACTGTTGTCAGGGCGCACACTCCACCTCCTCCCTCCCTTCCCCACAGCCGTCCTCATTTCCACACCCCCTCAACGGTTCAGGGAGAGCTCGTGGTCTAAGTAAACGAGAGGACTTCTGACTGTAATCCTAGCACGTCACTTTGTTGAAGGCAAACACGTGGTTCAGGGAGAACTTATAAATCTCTCCTCCCAGGCAAGATCGTGATGTTATCTGCTGGCAGCAGAAGGTCCGCTCCGAGGGGAGCTCCAGAAGCTCCCGACGAGAAAGAGAGAGAGAGAGAGAGGCAGGCAGACAGGAGAGAGAAGCAGAAACCGAGAGAGAGACAGAGAGAGAGAGGCAGAGAAAGGAACAGAAGAGCAGGAGCGCAAGTGACGGAGACACGGGGACAGGGATGGGGAACATAGTATAACGGTCTAGGGAGCCATTCGGGAACAAAGTGAGGAGCTGCCCGGCTGCAGAAAGGAAAGGACAGGGTCTCTTTCAGGGTGCCAAGTGCCCACCTACCCGCAGCGAGAAAGTCCGAGTGGGAGAGAACCCAGGAGAGGGTGGGGAAGGGTGAGAGTCCAAGGGACCCCTCTCGCAGCCCCCTTAAGGAATAACGCTCCCTAGTCAGCGCGTCCCCGGGGCTGCAGGCGACGGCGGCAGCTGGTCGTCGGTGGCCGGGTTGGCGTCCGGAGCGAGCGGAGGAGGAGAAGCAGGAGAAGGAGGGCGCTGGAGGCTGGACGCGTCTGCGAGCGGCGGCACGACGTGGAGTAGCCGGGCGGGTCGGCGCGCGCCGGCCGGGGTGTCGGCCACCGCGCGCAGCTCCGGGAGCAGGATCGTCGCCGCCTCCGCCGCCGCCGCGGCCCGCGCAGGACCCGACCGAGTCCCGAGCGCCGTGCGGAGCGCACCCGCCTCCCCGCGGCGCGCCGGGCTCGCCCCCAGCGCGCGCACACGCGCGCGCGCACACACACTCGCTCACACACTCACACACTCACACACGTGTGCGCTCTCCGCTCCGGAGCCGCGGCTGCTCCTGCTCTCAGCGCCGCAGTGGAAGGCAGGGCCGAACCGCTCCTTCTTTAAATACCTAAATTACCGCCCGGCCAGCCTCGGCGGCCCCCCGCACAGCGCTCCCGGCGCCCCTCCCGCCAGCTCGCCAGCTGCCAGCCCCGGGACCTTTTCATCTCTTCCCTTTTGGCCGGAGGAGCCGAGTTCAGATCCGCCACTCCGCACCCGAAACTGACACACTGAACTCCGTTTCCTCCTCTTAAATTTATTCCTGCCTAATAGCCACTCGTCTCTTCCCCCCCCCCCTCCCCAACTCGTCGCTCCAAGAAAACTTTTTCTTACTCCCCAAAGTTAGGGTTCTCCCTGCCCACCGTGTGTTAATGTTTCCACTTTTGGAACGACCTGCATCTTCTTTTTAAAGGAATTCAAGCAAGATACCTTTTTCCATTGGACGTTGACTCTCGATTGTTTGCAAAAGTTTCGCATTAAAAAAAAAAAAAATCTACCTGATCTGTACTTGAGAGTTGTCGGTTTCTTTTTTTTTTTTTCCTTAGTTTTTTTTTTTACCTTTTTTTTTTTTTTTTTTAACTTTTTCCACCTTTAAAAAAAAAAATGCACTACTGTGTGCTGAGCGCTTTTCTGCTCCTGCATCTGGTCACGGCCGCGCTCAGCCTGTCTACCTGCAGCACGCTCGATATGGACCAGTTCATGCGCAAGAGGATCGAGGCGATCCGCGGGCAGATCCTGAGCAAGCTGAAGCTCACCAGCCCCCCAGAAGACTATCCCGAGCCCGAGGAAGTCCCCCCGGAGGTGATTTCCATCTACAACAGCACCCGGGACTTGCTCCAGGAGAAGGCGAGCCGGAGGGCGGCCGCCTGCGAGCGCGAGAGGAGCGACGAGGAGTACTACGCCAAGGAGGTTTACAAAATAGACATGCCGCCCTTCTTCCCCTCGGAAAGTAAGTACTGTTTTTCGCTTCCATTCCCCGAGGCTTAGCGCTGCCCGAGGCTCTCGGGGCCGCCACGACTCCAGGGATCGCCCTTCCCGCTCCGGGTCCCCGTCTGCGCTCCCCCCCCCCCCCCCCCGTCCTCCGTCCCACCCACCTCCTCGCCAGTCGGGTGCCTGAGAACGTTAGGCTTGCAGTCGGCGACTTTCGACTTAATTTTCTCCATTTCTCCCTTCCCCCAACGCCTCGGTCCCGTACGAGGCGCGATTCTGTCCTTCTGGCCCCCGAAAGTCTCTTCTCGGCCACCAGCCAGGAGTCAGCCCCCCTCCTCTGTCAAACGAGAGGCGCTCCCTAGGGCAGGGTCAAGCTGCGACGTCCCGGTGGGCTCGTTTTCTCGGCTTGGCGCGGAGCCCGCCGGGCCGGCGCACCAAGGGTTAAAAAAAAAAGTGGCTCAGAGCTAGCCTCTCCGGAAGGCGCCCCTTTCCGGGCCGACCTATCAGCGGGTTCCCCAAGCCTTCCCTATTGTCTCTAACGCCCCGAAAAATGTCAGCATCGTCGACACAAAACCCGGTTTGGAGACCCCTCGAACACTAACTCGACACCCTCCACTCTCGCATCTGTTGCCACAGCTGGGTGTTTACACTCCCCGCAGAGCGAGCCCTCGTCACCACGTCCCCTTTTGAGTTCACCTGGAGTGGTAGAAAGGACAACGTCGCTACTGACGGGGCTGAAAAGCGTTTTACTTGGCGTTATTTTCCAGAATCCACTCAGACCTGTCTTAAGATCGCTGCTGGAGCAGATCGGTTTCCTCACGGGGTTTACCGTTTATCTTTCCTACTCCTAGAGCCTCGGCTCCCGGCCCTTGCATAGGCTTCCTTGCAGTAACTTTGGTGCATTCCTAAATCTCACGTAGAGTAGAAGACAGCCGATTTTTTTCTTTTTGTAAACTGGCTTCTCGGAGGGCAGCTGGCATATAGTAGCAGAGGGAGTAGTAAAGTGATTTATCGTGCAGTTCCTTTGGGGGGGGGGGGCGAGGAGAGGACAGTTAGCTGAGAATGTTATCCAAGTTCTTAAAGAAAAAAAAAAAAAAGAAAGAGAAAAAAAAAAAAAAGCATCATCCTCCAGTGATACCTGAGAGGGTTAAATACCAGGAAGAAGAAGAAGAAAAAAAGCTTCTACATTTGCTATTCCAAATCCCCAGTCATAAACTTTTCATTGGTTGCCCATTTCTCTCCTCCCCTTTCCATGCCCTATATACTTGCTGGCCGCCTTCACAAAGTCTCTGTGTCTTGCCTAAATAGATAATATGGCCATCTTAGTACTTTAGTCCTAGAGGCTCTAATTGCAAGGTGGTACTTCTCCTTCTTAATATTTCTTTGTCTGACCGGTCCCAGTCCTGCGACTTTTCCCATGGCTTGTACTTGCGGGTCTCAGAACGTCAGTCAGCCCGTGTCTCTAACCCCAGTCTTCCTGGCCACCTTTCTTTGGCTGCACCTTCTCGACTTCTTGTTCAAGAGCAGAGCAGATGCGGGGGGGATCCTGGCCAGCGGGGTGGTTTTAGTATCGTCATGAGGGCCTTCCTCAACCGCGGTGATAAATGCAGACACCCCGGTGACTCCCCTCAGGAAGTAAAGCTTTCTACCTGGGGTGGAGCCAAGGAGATATTAGGAAAGAAAGTTGACTGTAATTGGCCCACAGTGCTTGAGACCAAACAGAAAGTCCAGTGAGTCCGTGTGCTTTCTCAAGCACGTGTATCCGTTCTACGGGTATTTGGGCTGGTAGGGAGGGAGGTTATATAGAATCTGCACCGTATTTACCTGCGAAAGTTCAAATGAATTGCCAGCACTTTTATAACCGACAGGAGGTCTGATCTCTGCTCCTCGTTAAGGCAGGTGCGGAGAGAACAAGTTACCTAAGAGGGTGTTGATTCCTTGCTCTTTCTGTTGCATCTCGGTCCAAATTGCTGAGATGATCCAGCCCAGAATAATGATCATCAGCAAATTGGAAACATCCTCAGATGGTTGGGATTTCCGAGGATGTCACTGAAGATCAGCCTGCGGATTCTCTTCTCTATCCTACCTCCGGCCACCAAATAGATTAAAAGCTCTGATAAGTCCGGTATAAAAAATATATGCAGATCCTCTCAGTTTTCATACAAAGAATGCAGCCTTCTATGGAAGTTTAGGAGCAGAAAACCATATTAAGAGCAGATTCGATGCTACTGTGCAAGGGCTGTGGATAATTTTATAGAAAGTAGGTTAACTGATTTTCCAGCACTTTCTAGTTATACTGGAATATAGTGAAGCCTTCCAAAAAAAAGGGAGAAAAGAAGAAATCACTCCACCATATTTTTAAAGAG
The DNA here is from genome assembly GCF_028018385.1 of Neofelis nebulosa. Classification (NCBI taxonomy): domain Eukaryota; kingdom Metazoa; phylum Chordata; class Mammalia; order Carnivora; family Felidae; genus Neofelis; species Neofelis nebulosa. The sequence continues at coordinate 62,266,839 of NC_080796.1, forward strand.
CAAATTGAAAGTACAGCATTGGCCTATATACCAGCTTTCCCTCTTTAGGACTTTCCACCCAGCTTTTAACTCGGGCGTCACTGAAGTAACCGTGGGGAGGAGTGTGCCTGTCATTTCTTGCAGTGAATCCGGCAAGGGTCATAAGCCCCAGAGATGAAGGCATGGGAAAGATCACTGGTTCACTTTTTACCACCAACTTATTAGTGTTCAGGGAGTGACTTCAGCTCAAATATTACAAATATGCTCTAATTATACTCAATGAGCTATATATCATTACAGATTGCTGATAGCCCTTTGTGGGACATTTTATACAGTTCAGACTAAATATTTTTAGCAATGTGGAGATTTAAAAGTAAAAATATAAGAGATATTGTATATGCCCTCAGGCATATTTTGTTTTAAATATTATCCTTGGCCCAGCATACTGTATAAATATAGTAAATATGAATAGAACTGGCCAGGTGCCAATCTCCTAGGATGAATTTTAGTCAAGAAGGTATTTATGGGATATAAATAATACTGTGTCAACATTTAAAGAAGGGGTCTGATTAGGTTTGAATTTATTCGTATTGATCTTTTCACATGCTGTTGGTTTAAGGCTCAAAGTGGAGTTATGCTAAGGTTTACCGATAGTTTACCCAGTGGGAATTAGTGGCCGTCTAGTCCTTTTGACAATGCACTTGATGTTCAAAGCACATTGATTTGAAAGACACTGCGCACAGCTTTAGAAATTTGGAGAGTGATTCCGTCAACTAGGGTAAGAATCCAAATGATTGACAATTGGAATCGGTAGAGGCTTGGACAATCAAGAGAAGAAAGAGAAAGTTTCACTTTCTATCTTTCCTCTTACTTTTTTCATCATCACAGTTCGGGCAGTGTTGGGATCCTAACAGGTGGTGATTCCGCCCTCCCCCTCCCTTCCCGGGAACCTGTGGCAATGTCTGGAAACAGTTTCGGTTGTCATGACTTGGTAGGGAAGGGGTGCTCCTGGCATTGACTGGGTAGAGGCCGGGTTCTGTTGCTGACCCCCCTAAAATGTACAGGACAGATTCCCCCCCTCCACTCCCACCACCACGTACATCAGACACTCGTCCAGCCCCAAATGTCAACAATGTGCATGTTGAGAAACCCTAGTAAGCCTGGTATTGATTTTGGCTTATTCAGTTCTGCTAGGAGTGCCATTTTAAAAGTAATATCCTAACCATAAAATAACTGAGTGTCCAAAAGGACATTAACCTGAGAGCATTGAATAGAAAGATAATCGGAAAGTTAGCTTACTTAAGTGGGAGTATGTACTGGACCAGTTTGGTGTGATAGGTACATTCTTCTTATGCTCTTCGAGCACCTAAATTGAAGACATCCAAACTCCCCATTCATTTAGCCTAAATAATGATGTTGCCCCACCCATCAGTGACTTCGGGCAGCAGCAATGTGATGTTAGAACAGAGCAAGAAGAAGTGAGGAGCTGTCTTGGATTTTCCTTGCAAGGAAAATCAGCAGTTCGTGTTAATGAAGAGTAGACTCTGCACCCTAGGCACCGGAAGAAAGTAAATAACTGTGTCGGTTTATTCTATCCTATTGAGTTAGATAAACTGAAAGCTACAGCCCGAGACATCACCATGAGGTTTCCTTTGTAATTGTGGCACATGAGAGTTAAGCATTCAATAGCAAACAACCTCCTTTTCTATTTCCCCTGTAATTTTCCAAGTGAAATCATGGAATGTAGAATGAATACCGATAGGACTATGGTTTTGGTGACTTCGACTTAAGATTCTATTCATGGACATGTCTTTCTGTACACAGATTGCTGGACTCTTGGCCAGCTGCCCAATGAAGGCAAATGTTAGCAATTGCTGGAACAGAGTAGTATTTTTGCTTTATATTCAGGGGTTTTATTTTTTAAGATTCTGTGTGTCCAGAGGTATGAGAAAGAAAGAGAGCAAGATCAAAGACAAGCGGATTTGACCCCTTGACTTCTACCATGATGGAGTTATTAACACACAATGGACCAGACTTTAATTTCTGCATTTTTTTTTTATTTTTATTTTTTCAACGTTTTTAATTTATTTTTGGGACAGAGAGAGACAGAGCATGAACGGGGGAGGGGCAGAGAGAGAGGGAGACACAGAATCGGAAACAGGCTCCAGGCTCTGAGCCATCAGCCCAGAGCCTGACGCGGGGCTCGAACTCACGGACCGCGAGATCGTGACCTGGCTGAAGTCGGACGCTTAACCGACTGCGCCACCCAGGCGCCCCTAATTTCTGCATTTTTAATTGTATCATTGCTTATCCTAACTCTAGTGCCTGACTGTGGTTCCATTGAACTTAGGTCACATTCTTTCAGGATTTCCTCTCCTTTCCTCCTTTTGCTTTTCAAACACTGGGAGAAAGATGCTGTTTGTAACCGAAGGAGTTGGGCCGCTTTTGTTGCCAGGTGAGGTGCAAGCTTCTCCTGAGGCGTCCCCATCCCGTGGAGGCTGGGCTTTGCGAAGCTAGAGGGGCAGGTGGGGACCTCTTGACCTGGCAGAGGGACCTGGAGCCCTCTGTGTCTCCACAGCGACCCCTGGGGTCTACTCACGGAGCTGCACTTTCTAAATTCTGACTTTTCCCTGGCGAGAAGACGCTGATGTAACCTAGTCGAGCATCTTTCATATAAAGATATGAAAGAATGACAGATCATTTTTCCTAGAGGAAACTGAGACGCGGAAAAAAAAAAAAAAGGGCTAATGACTCACTGCTGATCCCACATCAAATCTGGGTTAGCACCGAGGAGGTCACTGACTGTTAGGCCTTCGCCCAGAGATTACAACACACTTCGGGCTGCATTTTTAGAAGGTTAGGGAGACGCAGTGGAGGAGCCGGGCCCTGGGCGGGCGTGCTGGCGACCACCGGGTGGCTCTCGGTCCGACCCCGCCCCCCGCCCCCGCCCCCGCCGCCGCTGCCACCCCCCTCCCCGCTTTCTGCTGTAAGGTGAGCAGCCTCAGGGCAGAGAGGCTGCGAGAAGGAGTTCTGAAAACAGCCCTTTCAGCTGTCTTGATGTAGCATTTCCGGTCCTGACGGATCCTGGAGAGAGGATCTGGATTTGCCAGATGTGCTCGCTCTACGCAGGCAGCCTTTCTCCTGCAGGGTGTATTCCACTTTGCAGATTCGGAACAGCTTGATGAAATGTGCTTTTGGCCCAGATAAACAAATGTTTCCATTGTCATTTTGAAACCATATGGTGCGCTTTTGTTTTTTAATATTCTTTAAACAAAGATCGTTTTAAACCTAGGAATTCAGCGTTCTCCAGGTATTTTAAATTAAATAGCTCGCTAAAGATTCTTGGATGGGTTTGCCTAGACTCAAAGCCGGCCTCTTCACTTGTTTAGGAGCAATTCGCATCCTGCTGCAACCACCGCGGGGTGGGTAGTCATTTGTTTCTTTTCTAACGTCGGAAATCCGGAAGTGGGTGTTGAGCTGCACTGCCCTGTGACCACCTTGCGCCCTGGGGCCGGCTTGGTGGCCTTGGCTCTGCATAAAACTGCCCTTTGACCTCTTCCCCACAGTCTCTGCATTACCTTCTTCTTCTTCAGCTATTCTGGAATATCTGCGTGCATGGCCGTTACCTTCACTTTACCAGGCCCCGCTTTCTTCCCTTCTAAAGATGAAGAATATACCTGTGTCCTAGGGTTGTCGGGTGGAGGATGGCCTGCGGAAAGAAGCGCTTAGCTCTGCGTGCAGCACGTAGTAGGTCTTCTTTGCAGCAATTGGTTCACTGAATCTCAAACATCATTGATTTTCGGAAGCGCCATTATTTTGTGTGGCCCCAAGAAAGCAATATCACTGACCATTAATTCTACCATGCCGCTAATTGTAAGACACATTAAAAAGAGGGATTTTAGAGATATTAAAGTGGGATTAAAGGCAGGGCTCAGGGAACTACTCCCGCCAGCCTGGAATACCACTGGTACCTTCACTTCATTCTTGTCTTTGTATAACTTCCACTCAATGGATCCATTTCCCTTGCTTACTTGGATCGGGCTTTAGGTGACCTTTGTTGCCTAAGAGACTGGGGAACAAAGGCGGGAAGGGCTGGTAATCCACCGGGTCTGGTGCTGTCTGTCTTCGTATAGGAAGCCCTTGAGAATTTAGGCTTCTTAGGTAAGATTTCAGATTTCTTAGATAAAATCCAAGACCTCTCAGGGTCTGGCCCCTCCTTGCTCAACCCCATGTCTTGCTAAATCCCTGCATGAAAACTACACTCTGGCCACAGCAGCCTGTTTGCCTTTACCCAAATGGGCCATTTATTTTTGTGCCTCCGGGCCTTTGTCTGTGCTGTGTCTTCTGCTGGGAGATCCATCTTTTAACACCTTTCAACAGCCTTTGAGCTTTAGGCAGATGTCAAAGCCTTTGATTTGTGAATTAGTTCATCCTGTGCAGCCTCACAAGACGGATAACTCATCTCTACAGCGAGCGGCCTCTTCTCTTTTGCCGTCGGGAAAATCTAGCCAAATTCCAGCTGGCTTCTTCACCGGTTTGTAAATTGCCTCAGAACGGGAGCTGACTCTCGCAGAAACTAGTGCATTGTATTTGCTCAATACCTGCCTCATAAACGAATGAGCATTTCCCTTTAGAGAATAAGATCGACCTAGCAGACGAAGGATTTATGGTTCCCAAGCATCAGGACCAGGAGACGTAGAGATGAAATCGACTCCCCTTCGTTATCAGGGAGAATGTGCCCCATGGATCCTATCACTGTGGGAACGGCAACACTGGGCTTCTTGTACCCATACATTTCCTGTTTCCGGTTTTACAGATAATAAAGAGCATCATGGTGAGAATGATAATGATGGCAGCCAACCTTGGCTGGGCGCTGACGATGTGTCGAACACAGTCTTAAATATTTTACATGCAAGTCCTCATTGGATCCTCACCAGTAACCCTATAAAGTCCGTACTAGCATTTTCCCTGGGACATATGAGGACCTGGACGTAACTATTTCTATCAGGGATGTGACTTATTAAAGTAAGGCTTTTAGTTACCACAGATAATCGAGACCCTAAAATAAGAGACCAGGAAATGGAGAGCCTGACTTTCCTGGCCCTCTTGCAAAACGATGTAGCACATCCACGGAAGAGTGGTATCTCTCCTCTCCTGCCATGAATTATGTTGTTAAGCTCTGAATTCTTTCCCTACAGAAGGCAATATACCTCTGAGGCCATGGTCCTTTTCCCGTGGTCCTCTTCCCTGCCTTTAACACGTTCAACTTTTATCTTTCTATTTGGTTGATGCAAAAATGCTGATTTATCAAGTCCCTGGTTTTGGCCTGGAGCCGCAGCCGTTTCTTCACCAACATTTTGATAGGTCTGATGGAAGGAGGATTCATCCTGTCTCTTTCAGAGAATTAGTGTTTGGGGGAAGGCAGGTTGGTGTGGTAATGAGCATGGGGATAGCATCGAACACAAGGCCGATGGCAGTTGTTAGAACATGGTCTTGTTTTAGTTAGCTAGTTAGCAGCTTCGCTGGTTCGGCGCATGTTGTCCAAACTGCCTGAGGGACGTTTAACTTGCTTCCTGCTGAATTCCCCTCTTGACTCTGCCATTCGTGGCTTTGTGGCCCCTTATTTAACCTGACCTCAGTTTCTTCTCTTCTAAAGATAAAGAAAGAGACACCGGGGTGACTCAGGCAGCTAAACGTCCGACCTTGGCTCAGGTCATGATCTTGCAGTTTGTGGGTTCGAGCCCCGCATTCAGCTCTCTGCTGACAGCATGGAACCTGCTTGGGATTCTCTCTCTCTCTCTCTCTCTCTCTCTCTCTCTCTCTCCTCTGCCCCTCTCCCTCTTCTCTCTCTCTCTCTCAAAATAAATAAATAAATTTAAAAAAAGTAAAGATGAAGACAATAACACGCGTTCCCTAGTGTCAGAAAGGACTGATTAAGACGCGGGTAAAAAAGTACCGAGTGCAGCTGTTTCTGGCACCTACTAGGCTTGCTTTGCATTGAATCTCAAGGGCATCTTGTGGCGCAAGTTCAGCACGTTAATTTCCTGCTAATTAAATCCCTGTTAATTTCCTGTTAATTTTTTTTTTTTTTTTTTTTTTTTGGACCTCTCAAGATGTTACCAACCGTTTCAAGGGGTATATACATGTTTAGGGAAAACATGTCTCAAGTATTTTAACCGATCTCTCTGACTATGTATATGGCTCACATAGCATTCACCCCTTTATCTTTCTCGGCCAGAAAGTTTGAAATGCAGTGACGCAGGGAGCGGATGTGGTTCCTAAGAGGCTGATACTAAGAGGGTGCTTCTGTGTAAGGTGCTTCTGGGCCTGGTTCAGTCCTTCTTCACAGGTTTCCTGCCCCTGCCCCGCCCCCGCTCCCGCCAAGTGAGAGTCTGCTGAGATGGAATCCAGGCCGTTTGCACTCAAGGCTGAGCCAGGTCAGGCAGCCAAAGTTAAGCTGGGGTGGACCTCATTTCACCTCCATAACCAAGCACTGGCTGCAACAGTTTCTTAGCTGTCAGGTGATTCATTTTTAAAAAGGCCTTAGCGACAAATGACATCAGGGAGTAGAAGTCTCCACGAGGAAGATGGATGGCAGGAAGGAGAGAGGGTGGCCCAGGGTCACCACAAAGGGTCTGAGGAGGAAATGAAAACTCGGGAGGTGATAGCCGAGAGGAGAGGCCTCACCGGGCCCTGGGCGGCTGTTCCCAGTGCAAGATGTTCTCCGTGCGAGGGAGCCTCCTGCTTTCCTGGGGCAGCCGAGTGAAACCATTTCATTGGTGTGAGAAAAACATTGCCATCCAGGCGGAGTTGCGTTTACCGGATGTAGCCTCTGCTGGATTTCTCAACAGCCGAGAAAGCCATCATTTGTGGACCAGGACCATCCCTTCGTTCCCTCGCCTGAGCCCTTGGATATGTTACCACCCGACAAGTTGGAAGCGTGGGGCTTCAAAACCCCCTTAACCGCGGGGACTGAGCAATTGGAGGCAAACGGAAAATGCTTTCTGGAGGTTGTGAAGCTCAAACCTTCTGAAAATAGTTCAGATGCATTTCCGAGCTCCCCCCGCAGCTGTCTGCCCTTGCTGGCACGTTCCACGCGTTCCTCAGCGAGAGCACCGCTCTCGGTCAGGCCCTCCTTGCTGCCTGCATGCTGGGACCGGGGAAGCGGGCTCTTCCTGAAGCAGAGACACTGGCTTGCTGACAATGTCTATTTCAGCATGCGACAGCTTTTTTGGGAGATGTTGTTTGTTTCAGGAAATCCTGCAGCATCTTTCCAGTCTCCTGCAAGAAAAAGAAAAATGTTTGCGACTTAGACCTTGGCTCTGCTCATTTGGCTTTCCCTATCTGACCCACACCACGCTGACAAATACCACATCTGTCTTGACGAGCTGGTTCACAAATAACTACTCATTCATAACTTTAGGCTGTTGTAAGGATCCTTATTTGTTACTTCATCTTGGGAATAGGAATGCAGAGTTTGGTTTTGAGAAAGACCACAAGTCCAGCGGCCTTTGCAAATCTAGATGGAAGCACTTTTTAGTGTCTTTTAAGCGCACTTAAAACATTTATGGTTTTCACAACGTCAATGGGAATTTTCGGGAAAATAGAATCTAATTTTTGAGTCTTGGACTCATTTCAGTATTGGTAATTCAGTGCTGTTTTTAGACCAGATCGATCAGAGATTATTCTCTCTAGACCAGATTCGGCAGTCACTGTTCCACTTGGGAGTTTGGTTCCTATTTGGTCATTTATTTTTCCATCCACTGGCTTAATCTCATTTTCACTTCTGCTTTGACATCTTAATGACAATACCACGGAAGTTGTTGCTCCCTGCTTTATGATAAAGGCTTAGAAGTAAGTTGCTGGCTGAGAAAACACCCAAAAGAGTGGATGACATATTCACAGTCAGCTTTAGAAGGACAAAAAAAAAAAAAAAAAAAAAAAAAAATCACAGACTGAGGACTTTTTTTTTTTTTTTTTTTTCCCCAGAAGTTAGGCGATTTGGTAAAAGAGCTGCCCCCTCAGAGGTCTCTTTGGGCTTTCTGAGGGGAAATGCTCCCACATCCAAGCTCATACCTTGGCATTTGGGGCTCTGGATGTTAGTGGGAAAGAAACAGAGATGGGAATGAGCCAGAATTCCTAGCTTTAACTGGAAGTAGCTGGGCAAGAACCAGAACTGAGTTTTGGCCGCCTCCTCAAGTTCGGAAGGATCCGAGCTCCCCTGTAGATATGTCTTTTGGGGCACCTGAGTGTCTCGCTTGGTTGAGCATCCAGCTTTGGCTCGGGTCATGATCTCGCAGTTGGTGAGTTCGAGCCCCACATCAGGCTCACTGCTGTTGGCACAGAGCCCACTTTGGATCCTCTGTCCCCCTTTCTCTGTCTCTCCCCTGCTCACACACGTGCGCGCTCTCTCTCTCTCTCATAAATAAATAGTCTGTTAAAAAGTCATCTTGCTTTGAATAATAATTTAGTCATTCATTTGTACCCCCTCAGAGTATAAAGCCCTAGTTAAGTATGTTAATGAAAGTGAAGTATGAAGTGAAGTATATTAATGGAAGTTAATGGAAGTCACTGGTTAATGGAAGTTACTGGTCAGATGTATGAACTAAACCCTGAACCGCCACTGTTTTGCCTACTCCCTAAACTTGTGCTTTTCTCCCCCATAGAATAAGGTGACTGGTGCTAATTTGTCTTGGAGAGAGACATATTTTGGGAGAATTCCACTGTCACAAAATGTCACCATCAACAATGAAACTATGTGTAGAGAGTCATGTCTAATTTCATTAATTCTTTGGCACTAGTATCCAGATTCTAGAAAGAGTGTCTCGAGCCCAGCTGACCCCGAGTCATTATACATTTGGGATCAGCAGTCTGCCCTCTCTCAGTAACATTTGCTGGGAATTCGCGAAGTAGAGACTCATTATAGTAAGTGTTGGGAAGAAATGATAGTACCCACCTACGAAACTGCTGCAGTCATGAGAAGGATGTTTGTGGGGCAGGTTTGGAGGGATTGAGGTGGGGACTAATTCCACACCAAGTTTACTGGAGCATTTGTAATGGCATTTAATTATGGTTAAGCTATCTTGCAGCCAGAAATGCTTTCTCTTTCATAGACACTTTCACACTACAAAAAACCACTACTTACCCAGAAAAGTAGACTTTATGAGAGGCTGATTTTTCCCTGATCCACCTGGTTGGATTGCCTCAAGGTCAAGTGAGATTTTGTAAAAGTCCTTTTTGAACTATAAGTCACAAATACCTATACCAAAGTTTCTCAAATTTTACCATGCAAAAGAATTCCCTATGTCAGTAGTAGTGCTTGTTATAAATGGGGTTTCTCAAACTTTTGTCTCCTACTGTCCATCCACATTGGGATTCAGTAGTTTTATTTATTTCTTTAAGAAAAATTAAATGTTGATTTATTTTTCAGAGACAGAGAGAGACAGAGCGTGAGCAAGGGAGGGGCAGAGAGAGAGGGAGACACAGAATCTGAAGCAGGCTCCAGGCTCCGAGCTGTCAGTGCAGAGCCCGACACGGGGCTCCAACTCAGGAACTGTGAGATCATGACCTGAGCTGAAGTCAGATGCTTAACCGACTGAGGCACGCAGGTGCCCCGGAATTCAGTAGTTTTAACGTGGGCTCCAGAAACCTGCCCTTTGACAAGAAAACCAGGTGATTCTTAGGCAGCAGCTCCAGAAGACGCTCCGGAAACACTCTGTTTTTGTTTTGTTCCTTAGCTTTATTCCTTAGCTGTGTCATCACAGGCAAAATGAACCTTACAACTTATACAGTTAATATCATAATCTTTTAGGCATTTTGCAAATTACCCATGCAAAATTTTAATTCAGGACCATTTCTATCTTCCGACGTAACACGAGTGATAGTCCTCCACTATCAGTCAGTGAGTGCCCAAATACTTCTAAAAAGGACTGTTTCTCTAAAACTAATTCATGTCTCGGAATTTCATAGGTGTTCACACTTTATACAGCATTTCATACATATCCAAAGGCTCATTGATCTAAAAAAGCATATTCCTACCACAGTGCCACTTTAGTCATATGGATTGTTGAGACTGATTTTTTTAAAAACTAAGAATTGCTTTCTTTAACCTAAATAATCACTATTAGCATCACTTCTGTCTCCATCCGATTTCCGGTCTTTACTTCGGCACAATGGATCAGCACCAGAGCGCCCTGTCTTTTGGCCTTGCTTAAAAACAAACAAACAAAACAAAGCAAGAAAATAAGGAAAGAAAGGATTTAATACAGCAGCTTTATAACAGAGTAAAAGTAAACCAAAGGTGCATACTTGAAGACTACTTGCTGGAAATTGCAAATGACGGTAGATACCTTGCCTTGGTCCCACCCAGACTTCCTCTGACCTGGGTGACCTGGGGCATTTCAGAGATCGGGATTCTGTTGCTAGAACTGTCCCTCTTCCGGCACCACGACATCCACTGGCCTGAAGAAGGTGCTGTTTCCCAGGAAAAGGAGTTAAATCCCCCCAAGAAATGCACAGGGCCATCGTTGGAAGAAAAAGTGTTGCTAGCCAAGCGACTTCCTCTGCATATTCTGCCTTTCTCTGGTTATAGTCTTGGAGATTTTTATTTAAGATAACTTTCAGCATCTCTTGTTAGAGGTCAGATATGAACGAGGATTTTGTTTGACTTGCTAATCTTGTGACAAACAGTTTATACCCAGTGTAGCTTCCTGTCTTGGCTGACGGGTTATTCGAGGGAATTTTCTCCCTGTGAAGGCTGTGTCGAGGCTCTAAAAATAAACAACATGGTTGCTCACTGGGGAGAACACGTGTGAGCAGATGCCGGCTGGTAGTGGCATATGGTGGCAAGATGATAGGGGCATATTGCAGAAACCTGGGTGTTGGCCTTCGTCTTCCTTGCCATCCGGGCCATCCGGAGTCCCAGAGTCTCCACGAAACAGGGCTCTGACCGGAAGGTGTAACCCACAGACATGTGAAAGCATGGCCTTGGGGTCTTGGTAGTGGGCGGAACGTTGGAGACGGTAAGTTACAGGGCACGGAAAAAACAAAGGCTTCCTTATCCATTTTCAAAGTGAGAGAGAAAATAGGCACAAATCTGGCAAAAAAAAAAAAAAAGAGAGAGAGAGAGAGAGAGAGAGAAGCATCCGCCCACAAGGCTTTTGTCTTTGGTCAAAAGCAGTTTGCAAGTCAGGTCTGAAGAGTGGCAGTGATAACCGCTTTTGGAGGACGTACCCTAGGTGAACAGAAGGTACATGGATTTTACATCTGGGTGGGGAGCTCGGGAAGAAGTAGGTTCACACCAGGTCTGGAAGCCGGTCGGGGATTCGTCTATCAGAGGAGATATAACTCATATTATTACGTCCCTCGATCACCTTCAATTTGCTGGTGTCATTGTGATCTTCTAAAACCCCTCAGGGGTAGCGTTACGTATGCTTCATCTTACAGAAACAGAGGTTTGGGTAAATCCAGGGATTAATGTTCAGAGTTTCACAGGAAACCAGGGACAGGGTAAGGGTTTCAGTCTACATTTTGTTTTTAATGTTTATTTATTTTTGAGAGAGAGAGACAGAGACAGAGACAGAGCGAAAACTGGGGAGGAGCACACAGAGAGGGAGGCACAGAATCGAAAGCAGGCTCCAGGCTCTGAGCTGTCAGCACAGAGCCTGACGCGGGGCTTGAACCCACAAACTGCAAGATCACCACCTGACCTGAAGTCGGACGCTTAACCGACTGAGCCACCTAGGCGCCCCTCAGTCCACATGTTCTTATGCAAAAATCCATTTGTCACTCACTCCACCCCAGACAGAACACTCAAGAGTGTTTTCTCTTCAATTAGAGGTATTTTTTGGTGTATTTTCTTTTATGAAAATATGGTGGGCGATATACGAGATATAGTTGCTGTTACTTTAGAGAAAGAAAAGTTCAAAATTTCATGATGGGATCACTGTCATGGCAGATGCGTTTAATCCATCCCACGCAGCCCTAGATTTCTAAACTGTAGCTCAGCAGCCCCGAACCAAAATCCACTCGCATTTTTGACTTATTCGAAGAGTTTCCACACGCGGGTTAGAAATGACGATGGGGGTTTTAAGAAAACTGAAATCTAGGCCAACCAAATGAAACATTCAGTTTCATTCACAATAGGTAGGCTGTCTTTTGCCAAAGGAGGTCAAGGCCCTTCCTGTTCATCTTTAATATAAGTCATGGTATTTATTTTACCATTTCCGTATATAAATTGTACATTGTTATTTTGACGCTAGAGCTAAGTGTTAAAGGGAAAACGGAATTCAGGAGCATGGCTGGTGGTTAAGAGATCAACAGGTCTGGGACCAGAATCCAGAATCCCTCGTAACTCCTTGGTCCCTGAGTAGCAGGGACCTTATGTATGTGGGGGAATAAGTATGTTCAGAGAGGCCCCTTGGACTTTGAATCTTTGTATAGCTCTGTGCGAGGCGTCTCCTCAGTAAAATAGCTAATGACTGTGCTTTTTAAAACTCCTAGCTGTCTGCCCAGTTGTTACAACACCCTCTGGCTCAGTGGGCAGCTTGTGTTCCAGACATTCCCAGGTGCTCTGTGGGTACCTTGGTGAGTATACTTGTCTGCTTTATACCTCATTTGATGTAGTGACATCGAGTCCATCTTTCGTGTGTGTCTCCTGTGGGGAACTTGTCAGAGGCAAGATAGAATTCTGAAGTGCAGCCTTGTTGCCGAATAGTCACAAAGGCGCCCCAAAGTGTCAGTCACAGTTTACCTGAGAAAAAGTTGTGAACAGCTTTGCGGTAACTGATGACTTAATTGTTGTATGTGAAAGAACGGATTGTGGGTATATGACATGTGTGTCCCGGGGGTGACATAGTGATCCGAAAGACGGATCTGCGACACCACCCCCCCGCCCCCGACCCATGGAGGATGCTTTCTGAGGGGTTGAACAGCATGGCCAAAACATCAAGTGTCATTTGTTTGTTCTCTTTTTTGCATCTATGTTCTTCTGCCCGGCATACAGTAGTTGCTCAATTAACGTTTCTTGTACTCGACTGAAGGGGAAGAAGGAGCTTTTCTTCTTCATAGGGAAGCCTAGGGGAAAGTTGCCATTATCTGTGACCTTCATGGTGTCATTTCTGGGTTGCCTGAGAGTGGATTGTCATGGGTCAGGCCTTTGGCCGACTGGACGTGGGAGCTGACCACTCAACCCTGACCCTCAGCACAAGTGCACACCCCTCAGAGCCAGTACCACGTGCGAGGCCGAGGGCCACTGAAGCCAGCCGTCTCAGTGCTTTCTGATTTGAAACGGTAATCAATTCAGCCAGCCTTTATTGAGTGCCTACTGTATGCCGAGCAGGGAGACCACAGCAAAATAGGACTCAGATGATCCTGAGGTATTCAAGAACTCAGGGGTCCGAAGTTGCCCCTGATCCATGTTCAGGAAGAAATGAAATGAATTTGCAATCCTGGCGTTGGTTCACTTGCATTTTTGAGACCCCAAGAAGGTTTGGATGATATCGATGCTAAATGTGGGCAGAGGTCCCAGATAGGGACAAAAGAAATGTTTTTATTACCCTGGTAGATACCTGATTCACTGGTATATCCTCCCCTGCAATGTACCATGCCCAACCTTGCTTCTTAGGAATCAAGGAATGAAGGATTAAAGTAGTTTATTTCCAATGGGCTAGGCCGGGTTTCCTCAAAAAGAACTGATTCTACTGAGAGTATACATTTATTTTCATGAACTGAAGTGGCTAAGAACTGCCATGTGAAAAGAGTGAAAAGTTTAATCCATGCTTTTAGATTTCCCTTTTGTGAGACAGATTATATTTTGTTTTCAATCCATAATTTGTATTTCATTTCACTGTCCAAACCAAGAAGAGTTAATTATCTGGTGTTTGTCCCACTAGCTTTTTGGAAAAGGAAAGGGAGGATGGAATGAGAGGAGGAAAACATTTGTTGACTCCCTCCTGTGTCCCTGGCACTTAAGACGCATCATCCTGACCCCTTCCCCGTGTCGGTGGGTTGGGCACGGCCTGGATGACGATCCCCACGTGTCAGGAGACCGTGGCTTGGACAGGGAAAGACCCTGTCCTCGGGCACAGCACAGGCAAAGCCAGAATCTGAATTCAGGTCTGGCCTCCACGCCCTCCACCAGGCCACGGAGCTCCCACACTTTCCTGCCTCCTTTTTGCGTCCCCCTTTGAAATCTCGTCCCCTTCATTTTTATCACTTTCTCGGTGACTACTTTGGATTCGTTTCCTTGTCCGCTTTTCTTCCCCTAGTAAACGAGTTGAGAGCCCCACTCTGCTTCCTTGTGTGGTTTTTCCTCTCAGACACTCCTCACTTGGGGTTATTTTCGGTCATTTAATTGCTACAAGCTTCCTTCTTTGGTGAAAAAAAAAAAAAACAAAACAACAACACTGGAAACCCACCCTGCTCTTCAGCGAGTCTGGGAAGATCAGGAGTGTCTCCGAGGGTGTGGAAAGGAGAGATAGGGCACCAGCCCCATGTCGATTCCCGTACAGTGGGAGGCTCCGTCACCCCACCCCCGGCCTCCAGGCCTGTGGGAAGAGCCTGCGGACCCCTTTCAGACCTTCCATAGAAGACCGCTGAGCAGTGGGGCTCTGCATTTTTTTTTTTTTTTTTGTCTCTGTTCTTAGAAATAGTAATTGAGTAAAAATGTTAAGTGAGTGGGTGCCAGGGGGCAAGTGTCCAGGGTCAGGGTGAATTTCTCCATGCCGAGTGTGATTCTGAGCGCTCGTTAAGTGGAGGCTGGCCTGTGCCAAGCGGCTCCACGGCCATCCCTGTCACCTTGTGTGAACCGCCTCTCCCTTCCAAGGAGATGTTGGGAGCGGCCGGAGGGAGCTGGGCCTGTGGCGCCTCTTGCTGTTCTCACCCTCTAACCTGGGTGTCGTTGATAACTCCGTGTTCTGACACCCACGACTGGACTGGCGGTGCTGATGCTTCATCAGCTGGAAATAAAATCCTCTGGAGGACGAAATGGTCCTTGCTTCTCACAGCCCATGTGGCTGCTGAATCATTTTTCTCTTTTTAAATTCATCACCCTCCTCCCCACCCCCCCCCCCCCCCCCCCAAAAAAATCTTGGTTGAGATCAGGTTAGCCTGCCTGAAGCTTTTCCTAATGAGATAGAAGAAGCCAGGAGATCAGCAACTGGAATGGGCTCCCTGTGGATAAATGGATTGAAAATTGTGAAGGCAAATTCAGGTGGTTTGGGGTTTTGTTTTGGTTTTGGTTTTTTTGTGTTTTTTTTTTTGAGAGTTTACTGAATGAGAGGCTGTTAAGTAGCCCCGTGAAGGTTTAAAGATGGTGTTTCTCAAAGCGTGGCCTGCAGTTGTATCTCCCGAGGTGTCACAGAAAGCAGATTCCCTGGCCTGGTCTCGGACCAGATCCGTGGATCTCAAGATCCGTGGAGGGGGTGGGGGGAGTGGAGGCAGCTGGACACCTAAGCAGACACCGAGGGCTGTTCTGACCTCACTGGAGCTTGTGGATGCTCCAAATGTGCAGGTCTGTGTACTCACAGCCCTTCAGCATGGAAGGATTCAGACCCAGTAGGGCTTCTGTTCGATCAGCTGGTTCTGCAAGTGTGGGACCCTTAATCCACGGCACAGCAGAATCTTGGCCCCGCGCCTTCCATTCTCCCACGTGCGTGCAGATACCGAGGTAGGGCTGTTGTCAGTAGTGTCACACATTTCCCTTGCTCACTCTTCACCACAGAGGGAGCGGTGAGTGCGTACGGAAATAAATTAGACACACGGGGTAATGGGTGCCTAGTTTGGAAGTTATGCTTGGGGGTGAATTTTTCCGCTCAGGTGCCTTCAACCGGGCAACTGTGAGTGGAAGGAGAATTTGGAAAACGCGTGTATTATGTGTAAGTGACATATATAACGTATAAGTCAATGTATAGTGTTTAATTTCTTGACGTTCTGTTGGATCAAAGCACTGCCGACCTCTTCATGGCCTGAATTCTGTTCTCAGACATTCCATGGGGTAAGGATCTAGCCGACAATGGAATGTAAACTCTACTCACTCTCTCAGCCAAACTCAGCTTTGAGTAACGGCAGTTTCCTCTTTCCAAATGCTGTTTTTCTCAACGAGAGGTAGTAGAGCAGGTGCACATCTGACCAGCTATTGAAAAGAAAAGTCAATGATAAATTGCTTGGTATCTATGCAGTCCTGTACCTCCTGTTATTCTGATGTGGTTTTGGAACCGTAAGTATTTTGAATCCGGCCACACATTATGGATATTCTGTAACTACTGTAGGGTTTGGGGCTATCAAACTATTTACAGAAATGTTCGGTTCTGCATGGACTATATCACCAACCATCCCACACGATTGAAGTATGAAAAGAATGAAATGAATGAAAAGTATGCAAAGAATGAGCACAGACGGTATTAATACTGTTTCCCCCCAAAGCTTTTAATGAAAAGATCTCTACCTTAATTACAAATACAGGTACAGTTTTGAGAGAAATGAATGTCAAATGCATGCAGAGATTGTGGGAAGGCACAGGTAGAAACGGGACACTCTTATGATATTAGTTCATTCTACGGTATTTACCGAGTGTCTGCCGTGCGTCAGGCGCCGATCTGGGCGCTAGTGACCCTGATAAGTGAATACAACAGCAAAACACCTTTGTCCTTAGAGAGGTCCACCTTTTGGAGGAAGATAAATAATTCCTTTTAAAAAACGAAATAAGAATGGCAGAATTTTGAAAACGTTAGAGCGGAAAACGTGGAGCAGGGTCGTGGCTGGAGAGGGGAGTTGGAATTTCAGAGAAGCTGGGCACGGAAGCGTTCGTGGAGAGGGTGGCATTTAAGCAGAGGCTTGAAGGAGGTCAGAGAGGAGCCTGGAGCTGTGTGGGAAAGACCACTTCTGGTAAAGGGGACGGCCAGTGCTGCTCTGGTCGTGTTCCAGGATGATCAAAAGTGTGTCCTAGGAGAGGAGATGAGAGAGATGTTATTGGACAGACAGGTCCTTGTAAAGCTTGTGGCTTTTCCTGTGAGCAACAGAGGGAGGACGGTGGTTTTAGTCAAGGTTGTCCTGATGGCTGTGAAGTTGAGAATAGTCCCCAGGGTGACTGACGTAGGGGCGCGAGGTGCAGTGAGGAGGTCTTCGTAATGCATCGCGACGGCCGTTTGGCAGCTGCATTTCCACGTGAAACTTCACTATATCGAGCATTTCCAATAGTGCTGAGTTCTTTGTTTAGTAATCATCTGATAGGCAGGCTACCATGGGTTCTGTATATAGAACATGGTCTGTTTTTAGCGTTTTAAGTTAATATCCCTGAGTTATCGTCAACTCAGCTGCCCTTTCTTTTCTGGGAAGAAGCTATCTGTGTTTTCAGATAACCTCTTGGGTCTCCCATCTGTGCCGACAAGTGTGGAATGGCAGGACTAGAGTTCACACTCGCTGTAATGCCTCTTCACAGCCATCTGTGACTCCGCGGCCAGGGACACAGGGCACCGAACTCATCGGGGACGACGTACTGGCCCGCAAGAAGGACAAACTACCTGTCCTCGTGTCAACTAGAAAGTTGGGCTTAGAAGCGTATTTGGATGTGTCCACATGTGCCTGGTGCCTTTGCCTAAACTTTGAAATGAGGTCATAAGCCAGGGAATTTGCAAAACTGTGTCTCTTATTCGTTGAAAAGCATTTCTGTTGGACCAGAGTTGGCTTTCTAAGTTTTGAACCGTAAGACTGGAATGTCGATCTTACTCCTTCATCCGTCCGTACGAGAAGTAGCTATCCAGTCTACTGGGGGCCAAGTGTCGTGCTAGGTAGGCCAGCAGATGGAGGAATGTGGTGTGGATCCCATCCCCAGGGAGGCTGTCACTGAGTGAGGAAGTCAGGCAGACCAAACCAACCAAGCAAGACCAAAAAGCCACCACCAGATGGTTGATTCTATCTAAGTAAGAGGCCCGATTCTAAATAAGAAGAATTGCTTAACTTGTCCTGGAGAGGTGAAGGAGGTCTTCCTGGGGGAGGTGATACCTGCCGCTTGAGGGACAACCTTTGAAATGACCGTTTGGCAGTCCTCAAGCAGCAATGGGAAGCTGTGTATGCTCTCTGGAAGGAAGAGATTTCCCTTTTTGTATTATTTCCTTCCTCTCTGAGTTTGCATAACTACCATATTAATGAATCATGAAACAGCAGAGCCCTTGGTGTGGTCTTTGAAAAAACTGATACATTCCTTAAGGAGACCCACTTGGAAATACTGAGCCTAGAGGATAGGAGTTTTATATCCAGTATTTCTTATCCAAGGCTGATACATTCAACAGACACAATTTGCCTGTTGCCTATAAAATCCATTAGATGGTGATGTGTTGTGGTCACGTGGGACTCTGTGGAATATGGCATTATTTTACAAGCTCAAGGTCGCTATCTAGAGCTTTTTTCTTCCTCTCACTGGCATACCCCCAAAATTGACCCCTCGCTCATATTATAAGGATTTTTGGGTTGGCTATGGCTTTGCTCCATGACCTCCTCATTCCGGGACCCAGGTAAAGGAGCAGCCTCTAACTTGGGCATGCTGACCTCCTGGCTGGACCAGGAGATACGGCCGTTTTCCATGCCCAGGTTCCATTGGCCACACCTGATTTCAACAGCACAGGAAGGGAGCACAAAGGTGGACGCCAGGGGGCAATGGGCCCAGGGGAGAGGGGCAGACATTTTGAACAACTGATACCATTTACCACAGTGTAGGTGGAGGAGTTGGGGAAGGAAGAAAGATTTCATTCATGCCGAAAACTTTCTGTATCGTGTGGGACATGATTGGATTCACACTCTTGCTTTGTCTGTGGAATTATGGGGACTTTTACAATGGATATTTACTGAATAATTAGTAGGTTGATTTTATAAGACAGACATAAATGTCATTCTCCATTTTTATCTGGTATAAATGGCGCAGTTGGCAAGTACTGGGTTTTTGAAGGAAGCCCTGATGTGTCAGGTGAAACTTACGTATGTCCGGGAAAGCCTAAAACTCAAGCTTGCCTCCCCAACATGTAGTGTAGTGACATCCCGTAGCCTCAGGGTTTCAGACTGCCACCATGGTCCTGACGCACCCAGCAGTATCTGATAGATGTTGTCCCCAGTAAGACCCAGGCTGCGTCCCAGGAGAGTAGGTCACAAGATGCGTGTGAGTTCCATGCCTGTTTGACAATGGAAACGTCACGTGCCGTGTGGTTGCCTAGAATCCTGTCCAACCTGAACCTTGGTCTCCTGACAGCGACCTACTAGGTAGGTTGCTTAGACTCGTGCTCCCTCCTGCTGTGTCCAGTGAGCAAATGGAGAGTGACCCTGCGGGCATGGGGCATCTCCCGTGTGACTCTCAACACAGTGACAACCGCCTGTCCGTGCTGATGGCCCCTGAGCAAGCTCGGTGGCTTGGTCTGGCACGCTCATAATCATCTCCACGGCCTGTCCCTAGTGGCCGCAGATGATGGGCTTTTCCATCCTGCGCTTGAGGTCCGTGGTGGGAAAGAGGAGAAAAAAATGAAAGCATTGTTTTGCGCACGGCTGGACATCTGTGTCTCTGAATCGGCCCGCTGTGTGCCTGGGGCAGCTGCTGGGGCTGTTTTGCTGAATGTGAACTTTGTCCGCTGACTCGAGTCACAATTGGTCTTGGATCCTCTGAAATCGAAACGGTCAGACCACGTTTTTCTAATATTCAGTTGGATCGTACCTTTGCTCTGAAGTGGAGCTGACTCGCATGCTTTGGTGCCGGCAGCAGGGGTTGCGTCTCTGTTTTCCTGGTCAGTGTGGCTTGTTTTTCCAAGGCTGCTACTTACCTTGTCCGCTGCCCACACTCAGGGGAGCGGGAGGGCGGCTCCCTCTGGAACTGTGGCCACGGACGCTTCAGGGCTTGTTGCCTTGAGTGTGAGTGTTAGGGAGAGGGCGGTCTTTTCGGAGAGGGATCAGGGGAGCACCAAGGACAGCTAACGTACAGGTTCGCTGGCCCCATGGCAGGGACTTGGCCGTGGACTTCAGATAGCGCCGTGCTCAGACCCTTCATTGGAAGCATTGACTGTCGACGCCTCGGTCGCCGTCTGAGGGCTGTAGTGTCGAGATTCTCCGCGTCGCTGCGCACTGAGTCACCTAGGGGGCATTTGATATGCTGGGGGCCACCTCCCGAAGTTCTGACTCCGTTGGTGGGGGCAGGGGAGGAACGGGCATCTTTTGTTTTCCAAAGAACCCCAGGTGATTCTGATGTTCAGCTAGAGTGGAGAACCTCTGTTTTGGGGGTTTCCATAGCTTTCGTTGAAACTATGATTTTCTGTCCAGCCAGAGTGAATTTCTGCATGAAGAAAAGGCATACGTTTGAGTAGGGGTATTGGTAGAGGGAGAGGGCAGTTTCTGTCTTTAGCAATGTTAATTAGGGTGAAAAATTATGCTAACGCTGGCCATCGGTTATCGAATAGCTACACTAGGTGCCGTGCTAAATATTAGCCTTATAAGGTAAACACAATTATCATTCTCCGTTTGATAGGTAAGGAAACCAAGGCTTAGAGGCATCATGGAATTTCCCCACAGTCACCCAGCTAATAAGTGACAGAGCCAGAACTTGAACTTGGTCTCTCTGACTCCAAAGCTCATCCTATCAGTCAGGCCCCTGAGATGATAAACTTAAATATAAAATTTTGGATCAAAGGATGAGATGTCAGAAAAGGGGCATTCGCTGAGAATAATATGTGTCTATATTATTAAGAAATTATTCTTCTTTGAAAAAAGAAAAAAATGATATGTTTGGATGTCTTTGTTCTTTTCCCTTAAATACAGTATTTCGCTCCTAAAAACCTAGGAAAGTTCAAGGCACGCGCCAGAACCTGAGGGCTTGAACCCAGATGTGGGAATTAGGTGGGGACTTCCGAGTTTAGCGCATCTGTGTTCCGTGTTCCCCATTTGGGGAATGGAAATGGTTTCTTGTAATGTGAACTCCCATGAAGTGCGGTTGCCTCCTTGTAGTTCTTCTGCTGTCCAGATCGCGGAATCACTGGACTGTGGAATACAAAATCCGGGCGCTTCTCGTTTTGTTCCTTGGTTAGAACAACCTTTCTGTGGTTATCGTTGTTGTTTTTCTGCAGGCTGGTAGATCTGAGTCCTTACTTCAACTGCTGCGTTTATCCTTGAATGCCTGTTAAAAGTCCAGAATGGTACCAGGCCAAGCCCCTACAGATTCTACCACCTGTTCCTGGCAGTCCTATCCATCCCCATACATATGAAAGAATGTTGTAGATTCGGGCACCTAGCAAATATTTGTTAAATGAGGGAGTGAATGAATTTTGCAAATACGGGCCATGATTGAAACAGTGCCTTGCATGTTGCTAAGGATTTCTTGGGGAGATGAGAAAGATCTTAGTTAACGGGTAAGCTTCCGGTTTCCGCCTGGGGCCTCATAGTCTGGTAGCCAACTCCTAATTGCCTACCTGGAAGACCTTTCCGTACACAAAGCGTAGCAATATTAACGGGCTTGAAAACATCACCAGCCTCTGCTTATCTCTCTTAGCCTTGAGGAAAGGAGGCTGACTTGTTCGTCAGCTGGCAGTAGTGTCTTTCATATTATAAGTTAGAAAAAGGGCAGAGTCCCCAGGGCACGGGAGGAGCAGGAGGAGGAGCTACCTCCCAGCCCGTGTGAAAGAGGAGAAGCCCCACTCTGATGCTGGCTTGCCATGCAGAGTCCTACGGGGACACCTGGATTGCACCCTGCTCCCTCTGCGAGTTCACACTGCTGTCACTGGAGTTATAAAGGGACGGTCAGGCCTGTGTTCTTGGGTCTTTAGCCAGACAGCACAAGTATTTTTAGGGCCCTTCTTGTCTCAATCTGATTTCTGCTTGAAACTTTAACACATGCAGGCTGCACTGGAATGACTTTTAAACTACTCTCTGGGTAGTGTAGAAGGGGGTGGATTAGCACTACAGCCTTTAAGCAGCGCTTTTTTCTTTTTTCTTTTTCTTTCTTTCTTTCTTTCTTTCTTTTTTTTTTTTTTTATTGCTAAATATCCAACAGGCTGAACGGAGGAAATTCAAGTCTAACCCTGGAGGGACCCCTGTTTAGTCATCTGTCTAGACAGACGGGTTCATATAATGGGCCTCTCTGTTTCTTTTGCTTTGTTATAACAGACGGTGGTCCCTTCCTTTAAACTTGTGAAGATGACAGCCTTTGGTTTTTTTGATCCTAACCTATGGTTGATAAAGCCAAGAAAGTGACTCACACATGAGCCAAAGATGACTCTTGAGTGTGGCACTTAGTCTATGATATAATAGAAAGAAAATACAGGCTTTGCATAAAAGAGACCTGGATAAAATCCTAACTGTGTAATATCGGGCAAGTCAGCTACCTTCTCTGAACCTCATCTTTCTCTTCTCTAAAATGAGAACGAATTTTTAAAAATCTGCTTCTTAATGGGACTTCAAAAAAAAGAATACATAAAAATAACTTGCACAGGGTAGGGGCTAAGTAAACCATCATCATTCATTCATCCATTCATTCATTTCAGGGTGATCAGTGACATTTTCACTTTCTAGCTTTTGTATCCTGAGAACTATAGAGAAACCATAAATTCCAGCCCATGTTTTTTAATATCCAATTTCCATACGTTGAGAAAACCAAGCATACATTTTTTAAAAAGTCTACGAAAAGAATTTTAAGAAGTGCCAGCAACTTTGATAAGAGGAAATAATATCAGAGATACTGTTTAAAAATTGATGGAAGTAAGCAAGGCAGAATGACATTCTTTGTCTTCTCCGGAGGGCTTGAAGCTCTCAGAACTTGCCAAAAGGACTATGTGTGTTGTTAACTCTTTCTGCAACGAAGTGGGTACATCTGCCTCCCTTGTTGTGTCTCTAATCCCTGCCTGGCTTGTCCCTGGAAACACTGATGTGGAAAATTTTGTTTTATTCAGTTTAATTCGGTAAATATCTACTGAGCAGATAGTGCCCCAAGGGCTTGGTACCTGAACCACACAGGTGGATAAAAAGTGGGTCCCTTCTGGAAGAGGCAGTGCGCACGGCCCAGAGGAATACGCTGGGGTCACATAATCCGGGTACAGTCGAGGTGGCACTGTTTCTAGTTCCATATGTTGGGTTGGGCTTGTTTCCTGTTTAAGCCTCAGTTTCTTATCTTCCACCAAAATGGGATAATCCTGGTGGGGTACGCGACGGATGGTACGCCTTTCCAAACAAGTCATGTTCCTTTTATTGCTGTAATTTTTAAATTGCTATTGTTCTATTACATCTGCCCTCAAGTAACTTGTAAGCCTGCTTGTGGGGACAGGTCTATACACTGACAACCCTCTACGAAGCAGAATCGTAGAAAATTGCTGAATGATATTTACAACAAAGGACAATGGTAGCACAAGGGCAAGGTGGTTGGTTAACGAAACCACCTTTTAAGAGAAGCCACCTGGACTTGTCCACAGAACAGTGTGTGTACCTCAGCAGTGAATAGCCACAGCCTTACAAGGAGAAGGGAACTAGAAAAAACTCAGCCTGTTCTTCAGCCGTTGAAGGACAGAAGCAAACGAGGTCTATGTCGATAACAAAGCTTTTCACATTTCATAGTACAGTCCGTGACATTCTCCTACATTGAAATTCCATTAGAACCCAGCTCCATACGTGGCTTCGGATATGGTATGTCTGACTCATGTCTCTTTCAATACAACTGCAATCAATAAAAAACCCCAGTAAAATGTGGTTAACCACAAGGACATCCCTCCCCACCAACCCCACCCCCAAATCAGCACTGTGATTCATTCAGTTCGGTGCTCCTCCCCCTAATATACTTTATATGGAGAGAGACTTAGGCTTCTTCAAGTACAAAGAACAGAAGTCCTGTTCTGTTGCTTGGTGCCTGAGCCTTGGTGGTATAGCTTTGCCCCTGCTGACCCCCTGGAAGCCCAGTCCTCTCCTCGACCTTGTCCAGCTGTGGCCAGAGAGAAAGTCTACCCCATGTCATGGGGTTGCGAGATAGATGCCTCCAAAGGATGCAGTCCGAGGTCCCAGAGGGTCTTGTTGGATACAAATTCCTTCCGTCTCTCTAACTACTATAACTGGCTTCTTCTAACTGTTCCTCGGTAATGTGAGCGGGGGGCCCCCTGTTTGCCACCATCTCCTTAGTTCTAATTCATTGTCTATATGGTAGTGCTTGTCTCTTCTGTTTCTTACACAGAAGGGACCTGAATGAACAGCAAGAGCTGTGGATGTACTAGGAGGGGTGGAGGGAGCCAGGGGGACGCAGGGAGGGGACGAGAAGAGTAAGAGACAAACAGGTGTAGTAAGGGCACAAAGGTAGCCTTCACCTGCTTGCTGTTTGGGCCCATGGCCATCACCGGCTCAAGCGGCACCTTCCAGGCCAGTGAGCCAGAGGGATGTCTGCCAGCAGGCTCGAGCTGTCCTGGAAACATGACCTTCTGTCACCCATGGAGGAAGTAAAGCCTCACTCTTACCTTTAATTGCAAAAGCAAACCAAGAGAGTGTGCGACATTGTCTTTATCCTTAGGAAAATGTTGCCCCTTTCTTTGTTCCTACCTGCGCCTCAAAGCCACCTCTCGTGTGCTTTCTCAAGGTGGCCATCTGGGACGAGGTTTTATTTAAAAATTCTGAGGTTAGGGGCACCTGGGCGGCTCCGTTGTTTAAGTGTCTGACTCTTGGTTTTGGCTCAGGTCATGATCTCATGGTTTGTGAGTTCGAGCCCCCCCCCCCCCCCCCCCCCCCCCCCCGTTGGGCTCTGTGCTGACAGCGCAGAGCCTGCCTGGGATTCTGTGCCTCCCTCTCCATCACCCTCCCCCTCTACCCCCCTCCCCTCGTCTCTGTCTGTGTCTCAAAAATAAATACATAAGAAACTGAAAAATAAGAAAAAAATGGTATTTTTTTTTTTTTCTGTTCTTATGACTGAGAAAAGTTCAGTCCTGACATCTGAATTGGTGAAGTCCAACTTTAAGTCACTGGCTGTGATATAATCTAATTGTACCAATTTCCCTCTACTTGTTGTTAGTGGAGAAAGGAAGGCCTAGTAAAGTCTAATCGCATTTAGCTTCTTTTGCTTAAGGAACAAGTTACCCTTTGCTAGGATCTTTATATTCTGTCTTTTATTTACACTTGGTATTTGGTCAATAATAACAATAATGGCAACAACAATAACATTTACTGCATGTACTTATGTAGTGCTTCTTATACTCCAGGGACTTTTCTAAGCACTTCAGAGATATTGGTTCGTTTGATCCTGGCAATAATTGATAGGTATTATCATTGTCTCTATTCAACATAGGAGGAAATCAAGGCACAGAGAGAGATTAAATAACTTGCCCAAGTTCAACAGCGGTTAAGTGGTAGAGACAGGACACATACCCCCCATAGCTGTCACCTCCATGAATTAGAAGCTCCTATCAGTCACCAATCATGTGACCCAAAAGCAGTGACTTTTCTTTTTTTTTTTCTTTTATTATTATTATCATTTTTAATTAACGTTTATTTACTTTTGAGACAGAGAGAGACAGAGCATGAACGGGGGAGGGGCAGAGAGAGAGGGAGACACAGAATCTGAAACGGGCTCCGGGCCCTGAGCTGTCAGCCCAGAGCCCGACGCGGGGCTCGAACTCACGGACCGCGAGATCGTGACCTGAGCTGAAGTCGGACGCTTAATCGACTGAGCCACCCAGGCGCCCCAAAAGCAGTGACTTTTGTTGCAATGCTTACAGATATAGACTCTGGAATGAAAGTTGCTTAGGTCTGTTGTTTCGGGGAAAGGCAGTCCACTTTGGAAGTAGAGTCCATTTGGACTAAAATAGATAAATCATGTGTCTATGTATATTGGAAGCCTATGTGGCACACATATGCACAGTGCTCCTTGCGTTCTAAACAGAAAAGAGCAATCCGCGTGCCAAGTTCTCTTCAGATGGCTTTAAAAAAAATAGAAAGAAACGTAGCCCTTTGATTAGCAAACAGTACAAATGTTTATAGACTTGGAGGATTTTTAATATCTTTATTTGAATTGCACAAAGCAGCCAAATGTAGTTTGGCCCTGGGCTGCAGCATATACGTGTCTGGGCCAACAAGTAACAGCACTCGGCCCGGGATGCCAAGCATTCCAGACCTGTTACCTTGTAAGTGTAATATTTACCAGATTTTTGCTTCATCTGGTGATGAGGAGCAGAGCTGAGCCGAACTGGGGGCGGGGCAGGCCGCCTGGAAGGGAGCTGGGTGTTCAGGGGAATCTCTGAATGGGTAGGTAGCGGGGAAGGTGAACAGACATTTGCCAGGGACAGCCCTTTTGCTGACGAACTTGGAGTCCGGGAAAAAATGATAGAGGCCCAACCCGCGTGCTGGGGTGCTGACCGAGCGCCAGGCTCAGGTCCCCATCCTGTTGCACCCCCATGGCTCGGCGGGAGACGCTGTGTCATCTCCATTCCGCAGATGGGGAGCGTGCAGTCTTCAAGGCTGAAGTGGGTTGCCCGGGTTGTGTTCCAAGGTCTGTCCGTATTTTGACTTTAAGTGAAACTGGTTAAGAGCAAGGGGTGAGGGCGGCCGAGCCGGGTCAGACGAGCCCCTCCGTTGACTCTCCCTTCCTCTGGCCTTCCCAGCCACCCTCCAACTGGGTGTTAGTCACATTTTACAAATGAGGAAACTGAGGCCTAACGGAGTGAAGAGATTTGTCCCAAGGCCGGCTTTTCGGTGGCAAGGCCAGGAGTGGACTCCGGGCCGGCCGAATCACAAAACTTCGGTCTCCTTGTGCTAAAGCGAGAGTCTCCATTAGCTGCCGGCACCAAGATTACGGACAAAAGCAAACCCCAAAGTTCTGGGCAAGCGCAGCGTTGTGTGCTGTTCCGAAAAGAGAAGGGGCTTGAGGCAGACAGCCCGTCCCGAACCCCGTATGTCGATAAACAGAGCTAGTAAATGAGATACTTTATTAGGGGTGTGTGTGTGTGTGTGTGTGTGTGTGTACACGTGTGCACCCGTGGGGAGTTGCAGGCTGGAGCGGATGAGCGTTATTCCCAAATCAGAGGGAGCAGCCGTTGCCAGAGAAATGCACGTATAATGTCCCGGGTTTTAGTTTCGTTATCACTTCATCTGATGAGTAAATGGTGCCGAGAACAAGATCCCCAAGGTCAGCGAAAGGAGATGGGGAAAGCTGGCTCCAGTTCTTTCTGCCTTCACCAGATGGGCATTTCTGCCATTAGGACCCTCAACATAGCTGTGATTTGGCAGGGGCGGGGCGGGGGAGGGGGGTGCGCGGCGGGTGGTGCAGCGTCAGGAAATTCAGCCATGGCCAGGGAAGCAGCCCCTCACTCCCACCCTCACCTCCGCCCCGTAGTGCTCGGGGCTGTCTTCCAATGGGGCTGGAAACATCCACGGAAGAGCCAAGAAGGCCCTGAGGCCCCGTGCGAGAGCCTTTATTCCACCACCGTGCCTGTTGCTTTGGGGGATTGTGCTTGGGTTGAATCTCACTCCGAAAGGAGTGGTTTTAGCCGAAGATGGAAAAATCATAAAAGTAAAGGGGAAATGAAGCTCCCTGGTAGTGTCGTCCGTGCAGAAACAGACCTCGAGACTTCAGCAGGCACTGGTTCTTGCCGATGCCGGACTGGTCCGGGGACGGGCTGTGAGCACCCGGCTTCACTTCCAACTCAAAGGAGGTAGTCAGGTTCATTCTCTGCGGAAATTTAGCTTTTCTTCTCCCCTGGCTTCTCAGTGCCACTGGGTCCTGTGGAACATCTGGACACAGGAAACTGAGTCCATCATTTGAAACCTAAAAGCAGGAGATAGTAGGGTGACCGGTCTGCAGTGACGCAGCCAGTGCTAAGAGAGTCGGGATCAGGCAAAGGAGGACCGGAGTTACCAACCCCGGCTCCCCAAACCGTGCGAGACCATCTTCAAACGGCTACCTCTAGTCTCTGGGGGAGCTCCCAGCTTCGCGGACATTCCTTTCCAAGCACTGGGGGCGTATGGAGGTATGGCGTGCTGTCAGTCTTTTCCGTCATTCTCTCGGTGTTTGGAAAGAAGTCTTTATGGGGGTGAGGAGGTTGTGATATGACACGAACCTACTGTAAATTGCTTTCAGAGTCTTCTTGGAAAGAATTGGGTTTTAAATTCAACATTAGATGACAAAGAAGGGTTTCAGGGAAGAGTAAAACAGCAAATGGAAAGGCAACTCTCCACCAGGAGGAAAGAAAACTTGTGAAAGAGTCTTAAACTTTTGGATTCTGCCCGTGGATATTCCAGGAAAGCTGCAGAACTGGATTTATGATGTAAACAGGGGTTTAATTGGAACACTGTGAGTGCAAAAGAACCTCACGTGTAGACAGAATCTGAAATCCCTGTTTTTTCCATGTTTAATCCTTCTGGGATTTGTAAGGGATTTTTAGGAGGTTTCAGAATGCAAGGCTGGAAAGCATGTGTCTTTTAAAAAAATGTATCATCCATTGTAAATATAAACCTACACTAACAAAAATACAATAACATTCTGAACTGTAATGACAGGAGTGTTAATTTGTCCTTCGGAGGTCCCTTTCTTTTTGATGGGAAAGCTGGTAATTTGCAGGGAGGAGATTCTCAGGCTCGTAATGGCTTCAGAGGCAACTAGAAAATCCTTGCAGAAACTGCTCATCCCTTTAACTATGATGTTTGGGAGTTTTTTACTGACGAATTTCAACAAAAGTGCATGTCAGAGGGCTCACAAAATTTGGTGATATGTTTCATGAGTCAGGTTTCAAGGAGTTAGAAATTGCAACAGAATTAACCACAGGCTTCTGAAGAACTTTCTTTGAAGGGCATTTTTAAATAAAAAAAAATATTGCCTTTGGATTTCCCCACATAAAAAGGTAGAGAGTCAACACGTACTGACAAAAAAGTACCACATTCTGGAGCATCCCGAGAATTGTGAAATGACCTAGAATGCCTCCCCTCCACCCTTTCCTTCATTTTGGCATCGGGGAGTTTTTGTCACACATGACAATTTTGTGGTGGTGTGTCAGTTCCATAGGGATGAGATCTACAGAAAGTTTATTTAAATCATATAAAGTAATTTGCGGGGCTTTCCCCTCTTCCTCTTCCAGGACCTCTTAATTCATTTAAAAAAAAAAAAAAAAAGGAGAAAGTAAGAGACAAGGAATTAAATGTCATTGGGTACTTTTCTTAGTTTTAATGACTGCACCTGGTTATTCATTGGTTTATAGGATTAAAAAGTTATAATCCTTTTCATGTAGAGAATCAACATACCTATGTGTGTGAGAATAGAATTAGAAAAACTTGACATGGAAAAGCATTGCAGGTATGTGGGAGATTTGAAACGCTGAGAAAAGCAAGAATGTTAAATACTCCATTATTATGAACAGGATTGTGTGTAATACGGGCTGGTGTTACCTTTTGAAGTGATGCAGTACAACTGGTCCGTTGTAAGACACTTCTTTGACTGCGCCATTGACTACCTGTGTGACCAGTGATACAGCACTTAATCTGTCTAAGCCTTACCTCTTCATCTGCAAATGGGAATGAAAATAGGATATACCTCGTAGATTCCTTGTGAGCCTTAAAGGAGAGAATCCAGGGAAGGCTCTTAGCTGCTGGTGTTATTATTGGCCCTTTCCATGTTGGGAGGCTGGCTTTCCAGGCAGTGGATTTACCATATGTTTGCTTCACCTCACCTCTTACCTCCTTTTTTTTTTCTTAAAGGATTTATTTTATTTTGAGAGAGAGAGAGAGAGAGAGAGAGAGAGAGAGAGAAGGAACATGTGCAAGCGGGGGAGGGGCAGAGAGAAGGAGAGAGAGAATCTCAGGCAGGCTCCATGTTATTACGAGCCTGATATGGGGCTCTATGCCACGAACCATGAGATCATGAACTGAGCTGAAATCAAGAGTTGGACACTGAACCAGCTGAGCCACCCAGGCACCCCTTCACCTCCTTAAGTTCAGGGGCCATGGATAGTCCATTCCCATCCCTAAGGTGTGGCCAAAAAGGAACAGAAGGCAAAACTCAAATCTGTCGCGAATGGATGGTTAGATTGACCTGGGACTGGGAAGGGGGACCTGTAAGGCCACTCAGTGAAGCTGGGAGAGCAAACAATAGTTGGCTGCAGGTGTGTTGAGGCTTCCCCGGGTGCAGGCAGAGCCCCAGGCAAGTGTCATTCGTGGGACTGGTGTCACAGGGATCGCACATAACCGTCCTGAGGGTGGCTTGAGTTCTCTGCCTTGAAATCTGCACGAACCCTTCCCAAGTCTGAGGTGATGTGTTGAGTGGAAAGAACACCTGTCAGGGGTCAGGATCTGGGCTTGGTAATCGCTTGCTAGTGCTGTTCGGTCTCAAGCTCTGGGCCTCAGTTTACTTATCTGCAGAGCGAGAGATCTATCTCCAAAGTTATTTCCAGGGGACTCGATAAGGTACTGTAAGCAAATGCTTGTTATCTTGGAATGACTTCCCGGTGTGTGGACGGCCTGAACTTCTTAAGTGACTACTGAAAATAAGTTTAAGTACAGCTCTGTCACCTTACGCTTATTTGTTGCTTTACATTGGACAAAACGCTTGCATAAACGTCACCCTATTTGAACCTAACTGGAGCCCTGTGAACGAGTCACAAGTTCGCCAGGCACAGAGAGGCTATGGGGTCGTCCCCCAGGCAACACCGCTTCAGAGGCAAATGGGAATTCTTACTAAGAAATGGCATAAACCACCCATCCCCTTCCCTGTACAGTCTGGGAGTTTTTAACCGAAGCGTTTTGATAAAACTGTATGTCAAGGCGAAGGTCAAAGTCTCCCCACTGAGCTACAGCAGACAGCGTTGGGTCCGGGGCTAGCAAATCACACACACAGAGGGTCTTACGCTGGTGAGAAGGAGCTGTGACCCAGACCTCAGAGCGGCTCCTTCAAAATCCAAATGAGGCTTTTTACGAGTTCAGTCTCTGAACTCTTGGGGTGTCTGACCCCTCCCTCTGTCCTCTTTAGGAAAACGGAACGTTCCAACTGCTCGTACCAGGCTGGTTTGATGAACTTCAGCATAGTGTGCAGATCCTCAGGGGGGTCGCCTTTGAAAGGCCATCTGGTTCTGCCATCTCTCCTTGACTCCTGTCGTAAGACTGCTCCCAAATTACCAGCTTCCTCTGTGGATAGGTTCGACCCATGGGAGGCTTGAATGAGCTTGGGTTGTTCTGGGACTTTCCATCCCCTGGTCCTTAAAGTACTATAGAACAGACCTTTATCGGAAGGAGACGTGGGGCCACGGATAGAGGGTGGACTTGGGAACAGAGAGACTCGGTTTGCAATTTCTGGCCCCTTCTCTGTTCTGGCTGTCTTCACAAGTGGCTTGCCTGTAAACCCCAGTCCTTTCACTTACACCCTGGGAGCCGCAACGGGTGGGATGATCTAACACAGAGCAGACGCTGTCAACAGACGGTACTTACATGAGATGTCACTAGGTTTCAAAAGATTGTGTGCAAGAAAGTGTTTTGTAAGTGGTATGCGAACGTGGGTACTTTTAATAGCAGAATCACTAGAAGTCTCCTTCTACCCCTGGTGTAGGTGGGAGTAAGCCAGGGGGTCAGCAAATCTGGTGAAACCGAGTGTGGTTTTCTAAGACATGTCCTACTGAATCGGGCTCCCCTGTGCCCACAGGTCCCTGATTCTCGTCGTTGTAAACTGAACAGCAGAGGCAGACCCGAGGGCTGCACTGAGGGTGTGCGTTCGATTCCGGAAGGCAGAGAAAAGGATGGCTCCCGTCCCCAGGGTTTTGGGTACAGCTGCAGTTTTGACATATGGGACCTCTTCTTTCTTCCTGGTTGGAAGAGTCTCCTTGACACTAGTCTCCTGGAGTAGATACAGCTTTCCTGCTGCTACTCTGGACGGTCATTTACAATATGACCTTACGTTTTTTTGGCTACTTGTTATGTTCCTATTCATTATTTTATCTAACCCTTCACAGCAGTTCCTAGAGGCAAGAGTTGGCATTAGCTCATTAAAAACAGAAATGAGCCTGAGTCTTTGCCCTCACGCTGCTCACATCTTATGGGGTAAAAAATGTGAAGAGCTGGCTATGATATACGATACCACCAGTGCCTTTGGGGCACAAAGAGGGGAGAAATCGATTTCCCTCTGGAAGAGCTGGAACTTCTTCTGAGGAGAGGAGGCACCAAGGTTGGACCTTCCAGCATAGAATTTGCCAAATGTCAAGGGTTTCTGGGAGAAGAAGTAATGCAGCAGGGGTGTGGGTGTGGTGGTGGGTCGGCATCTGGCCGGTTGGGAAATCACAGGTGCACTTAGGGCAGAATATACTGTGGCAGGGGCGGGAGGGAGGACAGATGGCAGAGGGCCCGTGAAGCTGGGGTCACAGGGTCACAAAGCCAGTCGTGTCGTGAGGTTGTCTCTTTGAAGTTATTGGACGTTATTGTAGAGACGTCGGTGGTTGGAGATTAAGAGGGAGGAGAGGATGGGGAAGCATGGAGGCGAGCTTGCTTGGCCCCGTGGTGCCCGACCTTCTAGAAAAGGCATGCCAAGCTGTAGCCGAGTCCGTGCTTTCTAAAGCCCAGCAACCTCAGCGGGAGGCAGGGACTCTCCCAGCCTTAGACGGAAGCGTGGAGCCCAAGCCCAGCATCCTCTTAGGTGTGGAGGAACTGAGACCTGAAGGGTTTGCTGATGCGCCACAGTGAGGGCCGTGGACAAACTGTACCGCGGTCTCTTCAGTCTCATTTCTGCAAAGCCCCTCCCTCGTTGTGCACCTTACGCCCCTTCCCAGCCTAAATGGGCACCGCTGAGACCCATTCCCACTCGACCTTTTCACTTCCTACCCTGGACTTAGGAGAAAAGCTGGTCTGATTGAAGGCTGGGAAAATAACACTGACTCCATGCTGGCCGTCTTCCTCTCTCTCTAAAGTACTTTTAGGGTTCTGGGATCCTCCTCCAAGATATTCGAGGGTGCCGAACATGCCGTGAAGTTCATGTCTCTGTTGGTCTTACCCCATCCCCTTATCACCCACCTGCTCAGTGTTATTCTTCATAGAAATGAACGCAGCCAGGGGCTTCTCAGTCAGTTAAGCATCCGACTTCACCTCAGGTCATGTTCTCACTGTTCAAGAGTTTAGAGTTTGAGCCCCACGTCGTCAGGCTCTGTGCTGACAGCATGGAGCCTGCTTGCGATTCTCTCTCTCTCTCTCTCTCTCTCTCTCTCTCTTCCTCTATCTCCCTCTCCCTCTCTCTCTCTCTCTGCCCCTCCTTCACTCACACTTTCTCTCTCTTCCAAAATAAATAAATATACTTAAAAAAAGAAATGAATGCAGCCTGGAAGGTCCACCAAGAGCAGAGCCACACATCTATGTGTTCTGCAAGATTAGAATCCATAGTTAGAGGACGCAGTGCACCCACAGAGCAGTGGGTGTGAGATGAGACATAGGGTAGAGTTACAGCATTCTAGAGAAGCCATATTTGCCTTTTTGAGCCTTCCTAGCTTCCCTCCTACAACAAAAGCATAATGTGTGGTCAGCTGGTTTCAAAAAAAAAAAAAATTAGCAAAGGGATCAGTTGGTGTTTGTAAAAGTCCATCTGTGTTTGGGCTGCCCTGATTGCCTGTCTAAGCAGAATGGCCTCTGTGAGGCCATCTTAGGGGAAGGGAGCTCACAGCTGGTGCTCCACATCCAAAGGGAAATTCTAAAGTGCTGTACGGGCGCCTGGGTGGCTCAGCCGGCTCAGCGTCCAACTCTTGATTTCAGCTCAGGTCCTGATCTCACAGTTCATGGGATTGAGCCCCACATCAGGCTCTGCAGACAGCATGGAGCCTGCTTGGGATTCTCTCTCCCTGTGTCTCTCTCTCTCTCTCTCTCTCTGCCCCTTCCCTGCTCTTTCTCAGAATTAATACACACACACACACACACACACACACACACACACACACATATTTATTTATATAAACTCCGAGACTCTCTCTGAACTCTGAAAAATGATTTTGTCATTGAGGCTGATGGTCAAAAGGTGCCTCAAAGTCTTTGTGACAGCCACCGCAGCAGCTGCCTGTGATCCAGTCTCTCCCTCCCCACCATGAAAGAGAGCAGAGGGTTCTAAAGAGGTTGCACATCTCCTGCTGAAACTGGGGGACATGAGTCTCTTCCTGCTTCTCTCTGTCTCATTCCTCCTCAGAGTCCCAGTTAACAGAGGTCATGGTATATCACGGTCCCCAAGGTGGCTGCCTGAAATGAACATCAGCCCCTTTCTGCATCTTGGCCCCTTCTCTGCACTGGCACCCCCGGGCTGCTGTGCTTTTAGAGGAAGATGTTTCTGCTCTTGGCACTAAAAATAGCTATTCGGCAATAATAATGGAGACAAGACCCAGGGAAGTCTTTCAGATATGTTGTCTAGCCTTTTAAAATGGTCTCAAGTTACAGCTGAAACTAATATGATGTTATATGTCAATTATATCTCCATTTAAAAAGCAGCTTAATGAAATCAGTGCAAAATGACAAGAAATAGGCATCTAAAAAGGCATAACCCACTCCCCCTAACATGGCAACAGTTATTCCACTGACTTTAAGGTACATTTGGATGTACGTTATGTAGCCCTCTCCTACCTTTGTGTACCCAATCTCTTTACCTTCGTGTGCTATTTTATTCTGGTTAAGCACGTGAGTAGATACCACTCTGGTTCTCTGGGACTTCTGTTTGCTTTCATTTAAGAAGCCCCAGCCTTGTTCGAAGAGCTCTTCTTTAAAGGGGACTTCGTAAATGCTTTTGAGGAAGTGGAGGAGAGCCGCTAACTTGGGACTGAGGAGAAGCATCTGTCCTGTGCCGTGAGAAAACAGAGTAGATAGAGAAAGCTTCAGAAACCACCTGAGTTTTGACCCTTTGTCAGAAAGACTTCTGATGTTTTCTGGAACAAAGAAAAATTAGAGAGCTGTAAGATTAGGCTTTCCTAAAGAGGAGAACCTCTTTTCTCCTCCTCCTTCTTCTTCTTCTTCTTCTTCTTCTTCTTCTTCTTCTTCTTCTTCTTCTTCTTCTTCTTCTTCTTTCTTCTTCAGAATTCTCTCTCTCTTCTCAAAATTGCAGCCCCTTCCATTTTTGCAGGGGGTATAAAAGAAAGCGGGTGGGTTGGATTAACTCTTTGGACGTCCTGGATCTTGTTGTTCCATCAGTTCTAAGTCCCTAAGAGCAGGCTAAATTTCGTATATTTTATAGCCTCTGTACACCCAAATCATGGGATTGACGCTAAACCATTGGGCTTGCTCTCAGACACTTACATAAAAATAACCATAGTCAAACATTTTAAAGCACTCAGCTGTGGCTCTAGTTCTGCCATGGAGATTTCCTGTTGTAAAGATGGTTTCTTCTCCTCCCGCAAAATGGGGGCCCCTCCTCGAACAGAAAGTTGCTTAGCACCCAAATGAACACGATTTCTTAAAACAAGCCTAACACCCGCGGCTCCATTCCAGCACGCGTTCACACCGCACTTAATCTGGATTCCTATAATTCCTGTATGGTCCCATATCTTAATTGCCCATAGCTGTGTTGCCAGTACAAACAGGATGGGGAAAGAGTACACACCCTTGCTGAATACATCTACCAACCCAAGGAAAGCACCATCCTTTGAAACTCTAATATTTTTTTGCAAGGTACTGAGTGGCCATCTTCTGAAATACTCAGAAGAATATCTGATAACTAAAAATTCCTTCAAAGCAATTCTTACTCCCTACCATTGTTATAGTTGAGATTCAGGGCTGGCATTCAGCACGAAGAACAATTCAGAACTTCCATGCAGCTTTGGAAACTAACCCTCAGAGTGCTGATTCATAGAAGATCGGCATTCTGCGGTGAGGTGGGTTCCAGAACCTTCCTCAGCTGTGTCCCATTGGCCACTTACTTGGTGATCTGCAGTTGGACATAGCTGGCCTGCTGATCTGCCTTGAGCAAACTGTGCCACTGGGCAGACGGAAACCTCTGTGGCACTAAGTGGGTGATTGTGTGGGATCGGGGGGCCCCTTCCCATGCACTTGGCTGTCCCCACAGAGATGAGTGGCACAGTGATGATGCCTGCCACGGTGGAGACACCTCAAAGGAAGAAGTTCTAGAACAGATTCACGTCTGTATTCACCCAAGCAAAGTTTAGGAACTTTGTTCATGATCTGTGAATGTAGGGGATTTGATGAAATATATGCCAAGTGGCTTTCTGATTTTAAGATTCTGTCCTCTGCAATATCATTTAACAAATGAATGCACAGGCTTGCCAAATCAGATTTCAAATCCATCTCAGCGTACCTGAAATGAGGAATCAAGTCACATAAGTAGGGGTATTTGAAGAAAGGTGGAATGATTGTAAAATTCGCACACACACACAAAGCCTCAGGGTGTAAGAAATAAGACAATGGCGTCTGTAAAACAGTTTGTATGGAAAAGACCCAAGACTTGTAATTTATTATGCATTAAAAACACACAGAAAATATGAGTGCAAATGTTAAAAAAAAAAAAAAGAGCAAGGATAACTTATTGTTGGGATGCATTAATAAAAATGTAACTCCCACAGTAAGGGAGGTGATAGGTCTCCTCTGTTCTGCCTTGGGGATTATGTTCAGATTGAAGGATAGGAGTTTAAGATTGGAACAAAGAGGAAACATCCACGAAAGTAAAAGGCTTTCGTGAAAAATAATGAAAGGAAGTGAGGATGTTTGCTTGGAAAAGGAAAGAAATACGGGCGGGGAGACTTCAGAACCGGCTTCAAAATTTCTGAGCACAGTCAAGCAGAAAGGAAGTAAATCATCTCGTGTAGCAGAACTGGATCCTCCGGGAAGGGCTGTGAGCACGCAGATCTCAGCCCGGCACAGGGGAGAGATTTGAGGCAACTGGAGCCACCGGAGGTCGTAGGAGGCCATCTGCCTGACGTTTGGGTTCTCTGTCACCGAGGAGTTCTGGAAGCTACGGTCCGGTCTCATCTTGGAGAGAACACTGCAGTAAGAGGAATTAGGTACCAACAACACCGAGAGAGGCCCTGACAGGCGCCAGACTTGCACTTCATGTCTAAGTGCAGTGAAGAGTTGCAGAGAGGTAGAGTGTTGGCCGTATTTGTTTTCCTTCTCCCAAACTGGATAATCCAGACCATCCATTCCTCTTTATATTTACTCACTCCCAAGCCATGAATTTAATACGTTCGTACTAATAGCCCATGTTACTTGGTGAAGTTGGTAACTAGCTTGCAATCCTAGCAGGGTGTGCCTCGCGGCTGATTAGCTCAGCTTCAGGGCAGAGCAGTAACAGATCAGCACAGCGCCCCAAAGTAATTAGGCAATCGCCTGGCAGAGAGGTTCGGCCACAAGCAAGAAGCTTACAGCAAACACAGACAGAAGCTCGCGGAACCAGACATGCTTTGGCCATGATATGCATCCCTGCCATACTTTTAGAAAGACCAGAGAAAGGTTTTCAGCCTAGGAAAGAGCCACTGCACCCATTAACCATGTTGGAAATCCACGCTAAGCATTATAGAGCTGCAGGGGAAAGTGCGGTAGTTTCTGGAAAGGGGGATGTTGAAGTTTGGGGATAAGAAGGCTCTCTTTGCAGGGATGGACAAGAATGCCTAAGATTGTGCATTTTAATCCATATTTTGTCAACGTTTGGTGTAATCCTGGAAAGATTTTGCTCCTCGGTTTCTCAGTCTGTAAAAAGAGATTAAAAGCGTGCCTCTGATCCATGAAGAGATTAAGGTTGACCTACTAAATTTCCAAGTTTAATTTGTTAGTGAAGTCAGCCCATACTGCCTTTTTTTCCCCAGTTGCCCCTGTTGGGAGCAGTTGCTGAATTCTAGAATAGCTGTATGGATAACTATGTGGTGGGGTCACTGGCTTCTCTAAGCGCCATTAAGGAACCAAAATCATGACTATTTTGCCCCCTAGATATCCTAGGGAGAATAAAAAGCACACATTGAAGAGAAGAAAGCAAGAGCAGAGAGAGAAAATGGAGCAAAGGAAGGAGAGGAGGTAAGAATGGAGAGAGAGAGAGAGGAGGAAGGAAGGAAGGAAGGAAGGAAGGAAGGAAGGAAGGAAGGAAGGAAGGAAGGAAGGAAGGAACCCAAACCAAGAGAGCTCTATATGCTTTAAAGAATGAGGCAGTGGCAGAGAAGAGCGCCACCAACGCCCGTTGCAACCATGAGGGCAGCCTGCCATTGTGAGGTCACTCGAAAAGGAGATGCTGCATTCACGGGATGCCTGCCCACAGAGGAGTGTCCAGGAGCCCTCGCCACACTCTGTGATACTTCTCTGTCACCCACTGGCCTCTCGGCAGCGCCGCTTGGCCCGCCCCTTTCCATAGGCATGGATTTTACCGCTAACGCCCAGCAGGCCCTACACGCGTCTCCGACGTAGCCCTGACCGTGATGGTTGAGAAGCGTGGAGGGATTGAAACGGGAGAGGCGGTTCCACGTAGGCGGGGTTTTGGGAGCCTGATGGAAGCTGGGGAGCAGACGCTAGAAACCCGGTGTCTGCCACAGTTCAAGAAAACCCACCACCGTGGGCCGGCACCACTGTGATCTTAACCGCTTTTGCCCTGTGCGGGAAGGGGCCCGAACACTCGGGCTGACGGTGCGCACGGTCTCAAATAGCAGTGAGGCGGAGGCCAAGTCACGTAAGCCGATGCTGACACAATTAGCCTCGCAGATGCCAACAGCATGTCGAGTGAGACACTGTCCCCGTCTTGGAGACGCCCCCCCCCCCCCCCCCCCCTTAAATGGCAGATGCTTTGGTGCTGTGTTACATTTAATAGGACGGATGGCCGGGAGAGAAAATCAGAAACCACCGCTGATGCGCTGTTTATTTGTCAGTCGTTTTGTGTTAAATTGCTGTGACTTGAATGTCAGCAGCGTTTGGGATGTGGTAGTGAAATAAAATCCATAGCCGGTGTGCCAAGACAAATCTCAGAAAACCCCAGAACGCAATTGTCTTGGTTTCTTGCTGGCTGTGTCTGTGCACACGCAAATAGGAGCCAGTTTACTGCCCTCCAACCATTCAGTGGGTCGCTTGTCTTGCCGCGCTCCCGGGGATGTCTAGTGAACCCCAAACTGCTTCCCTCAGAGCTGGGGGGTGTCAGGAATGAGGGGCTGCTATGCTCATTAAGCATGTCGGGAGTCCGGGCCAGTTACTGCAGACCTGCAGGAAAAGTGGTCATTTCTGGAGAGGGAGGTGAGGAGTTAGTTGTGTTCACTCGAGGAGCTTGGGGTAAGGGTAGTGGGGCTGCGGCCCCCAGGCACAGCTCTACGGGGTCCATAAGATCCTGGGCAATACCGGTATTAGCAAAGAGCGTCTCATAGGGAAACATTCACACCGAGCAGGCCCCCAGGATCTCCAAATCAGGGACATTCTTTTAAGGAGTATCAGTGAAAATATTTGATCTTGCATTGAACTTTCTTGACCTTTAAGGCGAGGTCGAGCTGATCTCTAGTGGGAAGGGAGCGACTTTCTGCTCCAATGCCCGTGTGGGTATTTCTGCCCAGGGTAGTATTCATGCCTTCCCGGCAAGGGACTCCTTTGCACAAAAGGCAGGCATCATAATGAAAAGCCAGTGATATTGACTGAATGGCCAGGCTCACCTTGACCTTAGCCAAGAGCTATTTCACTCCCCTTGTTTTTAATTTCTCTACCTGTGAAATGGGGATTAAAAACACCCTCTGAGGGGCACCTGGGTGGCTCAGTCAGCTGAGCATCCAACTCTTAATTTCGGCTCAGGTCATGATCTCACAGTTGTGAGACAGAGCCCCGTGTCTGGCTCCATGCCGAGCGTGGAGCCTGCTTAAGATTCTGTCTCTCTGCGCCCCAGCCCCCCCCCCCCCCCGCCGCCACTCTGTATGCATGTGCACACGCACCCTCCTTCTAAAAAAAAATCAAAATAAAAAAAAATAAACTAAGCACCCTCTGAGCAGAAATGAAGTATATAAAGCTATTATAAAATGGGAAGGGTCATGAAACAGAATTCTGAGGCTATCGTGAGACCAGGCCATTCTTCTTAGGGTGTGGATGGTGATGGACATATTTTATTCATCCCTGGCTAGTTCATGACACTGAGTAACAAGTAGGGAAGGCCGGCCAACTTTTAGTGGTTGGACCATAGTCTAGGGCAGATGCTCCCAGACCTGAATGTAAAACAGAACCATCTGAAATGATGGTGGGTCTGGTGGATAGAGCCAGACAGCGATAATAATAAATCCCCCGCCAACCCAGGTAATTCTGACTCAGGCGGTGAGTGACGATCATCTAATGCAGAATTTAGGGAAGGAAAACAATTTTTGGAGGTTTCATGCATGGAGAACATGAACACGAGAATGATGTGATGGCAGAGCGGCAGGTGACCTGGGTGGCCATCTAGTTCAACCTGCCACCGGACCCAAGACACCCTGCTGCATCTTTCAGCTTGCAACCAAATGGATTCTTCCAGTGAGGTGAGAGCTCCCAACCCAGAAGGACAGTGAATTTTTTAAAACCTGTTCTAAATTATTAGAAAACTTGTATGTTGAGCCAAACTATGACCTCCCTGCCCTTTTGGAGAGTAAGAACTTCCCATGTGCAAGCCCCTGAGATACTTGGAATCTTTCTGGTGTCTCTAAGTTGAATTTTCTTCAAGCTCAGTATTATCAGTTCCTTTTTAAGGGATTGGGCTCTCGCTCCTGTCTCTGAGAATCGTCTGAGGAGCTGAGAAAAGTCACTCCGAGTCCAATTAATTAAACAGTCTTTGGGGCCGGGTCCCAGGCATTCTTCTTTTCAAAGTTCTTTAGTTTGAAATGTGTAGTCAAGGTAGACAATTAGTGCAAACTATGGGGGAATTTTATTTTTCTATAATAAGAGCCTCAAAATCTCATGTTGCTGCAATTGTGTCTTTTCTCCATCCTACTCTTTTTTTCTGTCATGCCTGACCAAAAATATAGATGCTCCAAATAAATAACTTTTCTTCTTAAGAAAGTCTAAATGTTCCTTTTTCCTTTAAAAAAATCATTCTAAATTATTTATTGAACTACTACATTCTATGTACTTTCCTAGATACTTCGGATATTTCATTGTACGAAACAAAGATCAGTCTATGGAGTTTATATTCTCCAGGAATATAAATGGACAATTTATGGAAATGAACAATTAAAAAAAAACCCAATAGACTCATTGGGGCGCCTGGGTGGCTCAGTCATTTAAGCGACCTACCTCGGCTCAGGTCATGATCTTGTGGTTCGAGAGTTCGAGCCCCCCCCCACCCCCACCCCCGTCGGGTTCTGTGCTGACAGCTCAGAGCCTGGAGCCGGCTTGGAATTCTGTGTCTCCCTCTCTCTCTGCCCCCCGCCCCCCCCCCCCGGCTCATGTTCTGTCTGTCTCTCTCAGAAATAAATAAAACATTGAAAAAATAAATAATAAATAATAGACCAATTAACTAATATTTTTAATTTTAGAAGTATGTTGGGAGATGATCAGTGCTTTCAAAAAATTTTTAAAAATCTACCTTAGGTGCTCCTTTGTCTTTCTGTGTGGATCTCTCTTCCCCTGTCCTTCATTTCAGTGGTTCTTAGACTTTAGGGAACACAAGCGTCGCCCAGGGAGATTGATGAATTGCGGGTGCCACTACCCCATGCCCACGCTTTGAAAACTGAGACTCCACACCCACTAACCATCAGGGGCCTGGACTGCTCTCTAGGCCTCTTGCAGCCTTTTCTCTGAGGGGGAGACTCGCTTGTATTTAAGGTTCAGGTAATTGGCGAAGGCCTGGGGCAAGAAGACAAAACTAGTTGGAAATGAAAACAGCTGGGTGAGTGAGGCATTGCCTCCCTAAAGGCTGAGCTCTGGACATTCTTGGGGGTATTTCTTTCAGGCCCCAAATCCACATTCTTTGTCAGAGCTCGTCACATGCTGGTGATGTTCGAAAACCTTCCTCAGATTTTGGTTTTTGCTCACCTTTCTCTTTTTTTAATTTTTTAGCTTTTCTTTTTTAGTACTCTTGTTATGAGCATCGTGGACTAGCTTGAGGCAGAGAAGTCTGATGAGAAGAAAGATTCTCTTGTCACCTTTCTGATGTCAGGGTTCAGTAAATCAGGTGGAATACGGAAGGCTGGTGGAGGAGAGTCCGAGGGAACTCTGGATGACTCCGGTAGAGTCCTTGACCAAATGCCAGTACACTCAGCGCCTTCTGCTTCTTCCCTTCTCTTCTCGGTGTTAGTCTCCCTGCGCTTATTCAGGGAAGGCCCAATGGCCGCTTGACAGCTTTGCTGCAGAATGGGAAAGGGGACAGGAAGGGACCTTTCTGAGGTGACATCAGTGCAGGACCAGTGCTCAAATGTTCCATCTACTTACTCTCGTAATCCTGACCACACGGTTCGATGCGTGTGATCTAGGCAATTACTTAAATCGTATCGATGAAGAGACAGATTCAGAAAAGCCAAATAATGTCCTTGTTGCCATATGGCCTGCTCTGGATGACTTGGGATTAGAATTCAGATGGCCTTAAAGGTCCCTCATTGCATTAAGATGCCATATCTCTATTTCACTGTGGTGGGGCTAGCTGTAAAATGTGTGGGACACTCTTCAAAATGAAAATGTGGGGCCTCTTGTTTAGAAAGCAGGGAAGAGACACTATTGAAGGTTCTAAAATGTAAAACTTTTCCCTTTGTTCCATGCTCTCTCTCTCTCCTCTCTCCTGACCCGTTGTGGTGTTTTCATGTGCTCTTTCTTCTTCTTCTTTTTTTTTTTTTTTTTTTTAACTTTTTTAAGGGTTTATTTATTTTTGAGAGAGAGATAGAGCACAAGCAGGGGAGGGGCAGGGAGAGAGGGAGACACAAAATCCAAAACAGGCTCCAGGCTCCGAGCTGTCAGCACAGAGCCCAATGCAGGGCGCAAACCCACAAACCATGAGACTGTGACCTGAGCCGAAGTCCGATGCGTAACAGACCGAGCCACCCAGGTGCCCCTCATGTGCTCTTTTTTTAAAAAATGTTTATTTACTTTTGAGAGAGAGAGAGAGACAGAGACAGAGCACGAGCAGGGGAGGGGCAGAGAGAGAGGGAGACACAGAATCCGAAGCAGGTTCTAGGCTCTGAGCTATCAGCACAGAGCCCAACGCAGGGCTCGAACTCACAAACCGCAAGATCATGACCTGAGCCGAAGTTGGACGCTTCACCGACTGAGCCATCCAGGCACCCCTCCATGTGCTTTTTGATGTCGTGTATTCCCTTGGTATGTGCTCCCAGAGTGGGAGCAGGCTCATAGGCACTGGGGGCCCTGTCCACTACCCTGGTGCTGGGCAGCTGGGTTCCCCCTGCCTCCAGCTACCAGGCTGATGCCACACTGAACCTGGCATCTCCCTTCCTATGGGACCACCACTTCGACCCATAAGATTGCAAACTCTGTGATGTGCTTGGTACCCGGATCAAGAGTGGGCCAGAGTTGCCCTCTGAATGCTCTGCAACACTGCCAGCCTCGGGTGGGGGCAGCCTGGCAGCTGCCCTGAGATAGTTTGGTTATGTGTACATGACCCTGACTCTCCCAGGTGAGGCTGGGGGGCACCAGAGGGTGAGTGGTAGGAGGCCAAAGACCAATCTTAGGGAAGCCTGCAGGTCATGGGAGGTGGGATAGCTTATGGGCCGAAGTTTTATGTCCCCTGCCCCTGTTTCATTATCCCATCAGACTTAACTTCTAAAACTGACATTCAAAGATGAAATTATTAAGGATTTCACGATGGTGAGCATAGAGCATTAAACTTCAGTGTCAGGCTTTTCTGAGCATGGGGCCTCTGTGTAACTGTACTGGTCCCATATCCATGAAGCCAGCCCTGGGCTGTGGAGAACCAAAGAATCGCAAGTAAATGTTCCTGAACTTGAAGTGGTTACTTACGGAGAAGATAATATACAACAAGCTAATAATGAATCATTTGGAACAGATAACAAGTCAATGTACAATGCTTATAAAAAGCAGCTTGTGATGAAGTGCTAGAATTAGGCTTTCTGTGCACTGTTACT
Source organism: Neofelis nebulosa (assembly GCF_028018385.1). Lineage (NCBI taxonomy): Eukaryota > Metazoa > Chordata > Mammalia > Carnivora > Felidae > Neofelis > Neofelis nebulosa. The sequence goes on from NC_080796.1 coordinate 62,310,749, forward strand.
TTGTAAATTAATAGCTAGTTAGATTTCCTCATTTTTTTTTTCCCCTCTGTCCATTCCGCAAGATTTGTTTCGGTAAGGATGTGTGGCCAGGGTTGAGGTGAGGGGAACACCACTCGCTTGATGTCATTCTGGAATCTCCCATGCGTAAGATTTTCCCTGAGAGGCAGGCACACAGGAGAGCCCGGGGGGAGGGGCAGAATCAGCCTGGTGGTCTGATCCAAAGGGTTGCAGGAAAATCGATTTGATTGAACCAAAAAAAAAAAAAAAAAAAATAGTGGGTCAGAAATTGAGAGGGAAGAGCCAAGCAGGATGTGAGTGTGGGTAAGTTGGCAAGGGTCAAGCCCAAGTACCTGACCACCTGGCGATGGAATAGGAACTGGGATTGGAATTACAGAGGACTTTGGGGAGAACTCCCATTCCAAAGGGGGAAATGAGTTCTTGGAGAATGCAGAGGAAAAAGCTCCATCCCTCCAAGGCTAAGTGGGTGGATCAGGGCTGTACAAGCCATTAAATACCTACCCTGTCGCTCTGCGCCCTGAGCCCGGGGAGCGAGCCTGCTGCCTCCCGGCGGGCGTAGATGGGCCACTGTCTGTTCTCCCCACACCACGCATCCAAAAGCTTTTATGAGGTAAGGGTAGGTTCACAGACGAGGCCGGAGCAATTTGCTGTGCCTTTTTTTTTTTTTTTTTTCAATTGTAGAAACATATGCCAAGTCATTCAAGTTCCTCCGTCGGGCAGGGGGCTGGTGACCCATAGCAGATGACAGCAGGGGACAGCTGCAGGCGGCCCTTGGAAGCGGTAGTCAGTTCTTTGGTCAACAATCTTTACCGAATGATCTCGTGCTCTCATGCGCTGGAGCAGGGGGTGTGGGGGAGGCTGCTGCTTCCTCCTGGCCTGGTCCCTTCACTGTGGTGACAAGAGCAAAGCAGACTCGTTGGTGGGGGCTGCTGAGCCGTCATGTCACCTGGTGCATTGACTCCTTCTCCTTCTCAATCAAGCACCAAAAAAACAAAACAAAACAAAACAAAACAAAACAAAAAACACTCAGATTGGTATTACCAGGGAGTTGGAACACAAACAACTGGTTTTAATAGCCAGAGGAGAGGAAGGCTGTTTGCCAACGTATAGGGAGCAGAGAACAGCTGCACTTAACTAATCAAGCTACCCCTGTAAATATTTGCAAACGCCCCTTCAAAGCTCAAAAGCCTAGGACAGGATCATTGGACGATTTGCTTAGAAGAAGAAGAAACAAAATTGACCTCATGGTCCAAAGCAGCCATAAAAAGAAAGAGTGAGTTTGGGCAGAAGACCAGAAAGGGAAGAAAGTGGTTCAAAGTTTAATAAACACAAAAGAGAATAAAAATAAATCTCAAGAGCACTTATTTACAAACTTGATGGAAGGATAAGATTGGGGCGGGTGGGTGTGAAAGATGGGCGGTTGGGGAAGGAGAGCTGGCCTGTGGGGTTCCACTGAGTGGGGGCGGGGGGGGGGCGGGGAGAACACCCAGGACGTTTATTCTTCCTAATGACAGGAAATGCGCTGAATTAGTTTTGCTCTTTCAGGATGCTCTTTCAAAGCATGTTTGAAGCTTCTGCTGTCTAACGGGAAGGCAGAATGCAGCCACTAGGCCTGTGGAAGGTTCTGGCCAAACTAGAGGGTGTAGAAAGCCAGAGAGCCTGGCTCCAGCCTCGCCCCAGCTTCTCTGCCTGGGCATCTGGCCGGTTTTCAGCTGAGCTGGTCAGGCCAGTACCAGCTTGTCCAGTCACCTGGGGTGGGCATGCTCCAGAGGAGAGAAAGATCGATTTCTTCCCAGCAGCTACCTTTTCAAATTGCAGTGCTAGGGGGCTCCAAAATCCTGGCTGCCTGGACGAATGTTTGTCTGCCTGAAAACCATCCACCAGCTAACTCACGGTAGTGATGCAGCGGGCCATCACTGGGTCTGCATGAATACTTCCTTTTCTCTGACACCGGGATGCTTTAGATTTTTGGGGTTTTTATTTTGTTTGTTTGTTTGTTTCTGAGGCTCCTGGCTCATGAGCTACAAAGCTTCAATTCACATAGGCGTGTGTGAAGCAGTCATCGGGCAGAACGTGGCTTGGAGTCCACTGCCTCCCCATGAACAGCTTTCTGAGAGTCACAGGACGTGGGGAAGGGCATGGGGGAAAGCCCCCTTGAGGGAAAAAAGTGCTGGGCTCTTAAGATCAGCAAATGTCGATGTGTTCCTAGCATTTTTTTTTCCCCAGTGTAATCGTCAGGGCACGGATTTCCCAAGAAATCACGAAAGGTATTTATTTCTATTTTAAGACTGGCAAGACGGCTCATTTATTTAATAAGAAGTTAGTCTTGCCAGTAGCCAGATGCCTGAGACTTTCAAGACTCCCATTGATGACCAACTATACAAACAGTGGGTAGTTGGTGAATTCCATGTGTGCAGGGCCCTGCCCTAGGTATGTGGAATAGGGAAGACCTGACAAGTATGGTCTCTGCCCTCAAGATTCTTAAAATTTCCTGGGGGGAAGCAAAATAAACAAACATAACACAGAAGTAATAAAAGCACTTGTAAAAAGCCATAAACAACTGTGAATTATTATGTTGTAATGAAGCTACATAGTTGAGAAGTAGGGTAGAAAGTAATGGAGCTACAAGATTTGGACGGAGCATTCCGGAATAATGAGAGAACGTTTGCAGAAGGTTATAGAAGAGGATCGTAGAGACATCTGTAACACGTGGGCTGCCCAGTGTACGTGATCAATAAATGGGTGCTGGGTGTGAAACACGTGAAGAGAATTAGGACCTCCGTTGGGCTTGTTGGTGCGGCCCAGTGGCGCATTCAAAGGCAACGGCAGATTACTCCAAAACAGTAGTGAAAACTCTAGCAACCCATGAACTTGAAATTGTTGTGTGCCATTAGCATCTTTGTGGTTTCCATGGCTCAGAAGAGAACGAAGTGGGGCCGATTCTTTCTCTTCATTAGCCGGGATTCCCTCCCACCAACGGACGTTGTGTTCAGTGAAGAATTTCAAGATTGGACCTGATACAGCCAATCTGGGGGGTTAGTTTTTGTGAATTCAGTTTTTCTCACCCTGACTTAACTAGAGGGTGCATTTGGTCATATGTGTGGGAAAAACCAAAATATTGAAGACAGAAAAGAGGCAATACATGAACCTGGATAGAGTAGAGTATTTGGATGCCAAAACTTCAAGGAAAAAAAAAAGAAATACACGGGCAAACTGCTGGCCATTAGGAGCTATTTTCTTGGCACGTCTGATTACAGCGTATGCAAGCCCAACAGCTCTCTCCAGGCATCAACTGTCAAGATCTTGATCCAGTTCAGAACCATCTAGGATTTTCCACTGTGCTGTCAACTTTCAAAGGATAGGGTTAACTGCATGCCCTCAAATGGAGTTGGAAGTGGTTTGTTAATCTCTATTAATCTGCTGCCCCTGTAACCAGATGCACATGTTTATTTATTTTTTTTTTTCTGGTTAAATTGTTAATGGTATTAAATTGGCCATTGGAAACTAAATGGTTCTTGTAGATATATCCCTTATGTTTTCTTGAGACTATCTCATGCTGCACAGTCTTTTTGAGAGAACAATGGATTTTATCATTTTCAATGATCGCCCTAACTTTTTACAGATGCCATCCCGCCCACTTTCTACAGACCTTACTTCAGAATTGTCCGATTTGACGTCTCAGCGATGGAGAAGAATGCATCCAATTTGGTGAAAGCGGAGTTCAGAGTCTTTCGTTTACAGAACCCGAAGGCCAGAGTGCCCGAACAAAGGATCGAACTGTATCAGGTAACTTTTGTGGGGGATGTTTTGGTGGAAAATCAGTTTGAAGTCTTGGTCATAGATTTTCTGAGCTGATATCAACCCTCTGTACATGCACAATCCTGACAGAGGCTCTCATTTGCTATTACTCTGCCAGTGGCAGCTCATTCCACAGTCAGTCTGGAAGGAAGAACTTTTGGAAGGAAGTGATGGAGGTCTGAGCACACTTCTTCAATGGCACAAATGGCTGGAGTACCCACCCTTGGGAGGGATGGCGTCCAGAAGTCCACCCCTCAGTCTGGAAAGTCAGACAATGTAGATTCAATTCCACCCCAAGGGAAGAAGTTAGCTGGCATTCCTTTTCTTTTTTCCTTCCTTCCTTTCTTCCTTTCTTCCTTTCTTTCTTTCTTTCTTTCTTTCTTTCTTTCTTTCTTTCTTTCTTTCTTTCTTTCTTTCTTTCTCTCTCTCTCTCTCTCTCTCTCTTTCTTTCTTTCTTTCTTTCTCTCATGTTTGTTTATTTATTTATTTTGAGAGGGAGAGAGAAGAGCACGAGAGGGGGAAGGGCAGAGAGAGAACCCCAAGCAGGCTCTGTGCTGTCAGTGCAGAGTCTGATGTGGGCTGGAGCTTATCAACCGTGAGATCATGACCTGAGAGGAAACCAAGAGTTGGATGCTCAACCCATGGAGCCACTCAGGTGCCCCCTTCTTTTTCTCATCCTATGGATATCGTTTTCTCCTTTTTTTTCCTTTTCCCTCCTTCCTATTATCGTCTCTCTTCCTGTAGTTTTTCACTTCCTTTTCTTCCTCTCTTTGCTGTCTCCTGCCTCTTCACTAACCTCGTTCTGTCTCCTTTCCTTTTCTGATTCTACCCACTCTCTCCAGTGCATCCCTGTCCCCATTCTCTGTCTGCCCCTCACCTGCATTATTTCAGGCCACTCTGACATCTCTCATTCCCTTAAGTACAGTTGCTGGACAGCTGTGTTAAAAGATGTTGTTGATGATGATGATGATGATGATGATGGAGAAGTGCCAAGTCACTGACATTTCAGGTTCCTAAAAGCTTCTCAAGGGGATTGCAGGGCACTAGATCAGCATTATCTAGAAGCTGTGAGGGAAGCAGCATCTCAGGCCCCATCCCAGACTCACCAAACCAGAATGCACAAAATGTGGAGCAGAACCTACATGTTTCACAAGGCCTTTGGGTGATCCGTACATATTAAAGCACTGGTCTAAAAGCCCCGAGTCTGGGGATGGAGGCAGACCGGTGCCTGGGGAACTTACATGTGTCATTGTGTCATATGAACAGTGTGTGTAGAGAGCAGAGTTGGAGAGATTTCACCAGGGAGTGGACTCTAGAAAAGTGGGGCCTTGAGAAGTATCTGTTGAAACAGGATGAGGGACGATCATTCTTGACAGAGGACTGACCTGTGCAAAAACAGTCTTGAAGGGGCCTGTTGAGGGAACCGCATAGATGGTGCTCAGGAGAGGTGAGGAGAGACTCGAGGGAGGGGAAGCCAAAAAGTGTTCAGAACTGATAGGAGAACCATGACACTAAGGAGGAGGCCCGTACGACTCCATGGCTAATGAGAGGGCTTACTTGAGGAAAAGAAAGCAATCGCATCTGTATGCAGAAACCTCTAGTTGTTCTGGATTCTAAGCATTTGGAAACTTCAGTATTTGGATGAGAATCTTCTTTGTGTTTATTATGAAAATGGGGAATTACCATAGTAATAAATGTTGTGTATGAGATTGCAGAGAATATGGTTTTGTTAATTGTATTTATTTATTTTGAGAGAGAGAATGAGAGAGCACGTGAGTAGAGGATGGGCAGAGAGAGGAGAGAGAGAGAGAGAGAGAGAGAATCCCAAACAAGCTCCACACCATGCGGGGCTCAAACCCATGAACTGTGAGATCGTGACCTGAGCAGAAACCAAGAGTTAGATGCTTAACCGACTGAGCCACCCAGGCATCCCACAGACAATAAGTTTTAAAGTTTTGAAAAGAGTCTTCAAGTACTAGTTTACATGTGTGTTCATGAAAAATAATTCTTACTTCTTAAAATGAATCCGCAAGGACCTAGTTTTTGGACACCTTCAAATCTTAATGCATGTTCTGAGAGCACCGTGAGGGCAGCCATTGCTTCCTGTCCCCTAGAATAGTGTCAGAGTCAGCTTCCTGGGTACTGGAGCTCAACATGTTACAAGTATTGTCTCCATTAATACTCACAGTTATACTGTGAAGCTGGCATGATGAGGTGTTCTTTTCTTTTCCAGAAACTATTGAAATATAATTGCAATATAACATTAAATTAGCTTAAGGTGAACAACATAATGATTTGATGGACGTACATACTGCAAAGTGTTTCCCACCGTAAGTTGAGTTAACATCCATCATCTCACAAAGTTACACATTTTTCCCCCTGTGGTGAGCGCTTTTCAGATGTACTCTCTTACCAACTTTCAAATATACGACACGGCATTGTTAGCTATAGTCACCATGCTGTACATTAACCCCCCAGGACTTATCTATCTTATCACGAGAAGTTGGTGCCTTTTGACCCCACATTCACCCATTTAAGGTATTCTTTCTATTACTGTGCCCTTTCTCCTTTCCACAGGGAAAGACACTGAGTCACAGAGAAAGTAAGTCACTTGGCCAGGATCACACAGCCAGAAAGTGGCAGGGTGGCAATACCAATCCAACTGTGACTCCCAGATGCTCACTTCTCACCACACACTGTGCTTTCTCTCCGTCTGTGCCTCAGTATCAGCTCCAATAGAAGAACAATAAGAGAAAGTAGGCCAGCTAGAAGGTGGATTGATGTTTGGAAAGAAAGCAAAGACTGGTTCTCTGAAAAAGAAGTTAGATCAAGGATAGCCAGGTAGATTGCAAGGTGATTCCAAACAACAAAAACACGAATATGATTCCTTGTTCTCTTTTTTCTTCTTTTTCAATTAAGTCGCTCACACATGTCTCTTGGTAGGGACAATAGCATCATGGATTGTTCTCCCAGGCCCTGTTTCAATTGCCTGCCTTCAGTAAGCTAAAGGCAAGATCTCTTACATTTTGTTGCCTGTACCATAAGCTGTCATTCTTTGGCCCCTGGCCCGGTGCTCTGAGGAGTGGCCTCTAATAGTGGAATTACTGATCACTTGCCTTACTCACAGAGGCCATCTCACCTCCAGGAAGGGATGTGTCCCTTGAGGCTGGTAATTTAGAGGTCCTTAGTGATTTCTTAGAGGATGTGTACCTTCTTAGAGTTACTGCAGCACCTGCTGCCCCCATCCCATGGGCCATAAGATCCACAGATTGGAGTCCTCAGGTGGAAAAGGTACAGCCAAAGACTGAAGCATGTTTTATGAAGAGGGGGAGTGTGGGCGGGTTCACTGTCACTGAACACAGGAACCTGGAAGGAGATAATTTTAGGGGAAAAGTGAAGAAGAAAACAACTCCTTATCTATCTGGAATTCAGCGGGGCAGCAATCTAACCTCCTGAAACACAGCCAAGGTCTAGGAAGTAAGTCAGAGATTCCTGAACACCCTAACAGAAGACACAAAATACATAGACAGCTGAGTTACCAGAAAGGCAGTCTTTGGCCCTTTATTCACTTGTGACCAGATGGTTATCTCTAGAACCACAGGAAATTAGAAGCACTGAATTAGAAGGGGAGGGCTGGAGGGAGATTCTCTGACGGGAGCATATGATGCTTTAGACTCGAGATTTTTGCCCATGCACCTTGGTGATGCTAGCCCAGAAAGTCAGGTCACAGAATGAATGCAATGCTTGTTGCGGACACTTTCTCTAAATCTTACCCTGTTTAGAACTCACCCAGCCGGTCCTTATACCTGTGGCATCCCCCCTGGCCTTCTGACGTCTACTGTGGTGTCTTTATCTGGAGTCCCATTTTTGGCTTGTTCTCCGACTTTCCACTTGCCTTTAGCAGCCATTTGGAGGCCTTTGCAGCCTTCAGGAGTAAACTCCCTTTTCCAGCCCCAGTATGGAAATCGGTGCTTATGATAAGAGCCTTGAATCATGAAGGTGAAGCTAAATTATATTCAGGAAACTAAATACATGGCAGTAAAATTTCAGAGAGTTTAATGTCCAGAATTTTTGACATGTTATTTTGAGGGAAAAAAGGCTTGGTGCTTACATGGGAAGATATTTAGCTATTTGGAAAGCTCAACTCTTCAGAAGAACAAAGCCTCTAAAGTTTCTAGATGCCCTTTGATTACCGTATTAATTGACACATAATTGACATTCTGCTCCCTAGATGAAGAAGGGTGGGGTGACTGAATAAGTTCTCAGGCTGTTCAGATGGTTGAATGGATAATGTATTAGGATTCCTTAGGGCATTGGTTTTGTGCAGGGAGAGAATGTGTGTGTCTATGTGTGTGCACATGCAAGTTCCTGTGTGTGCACAGGCACTCCCCCAACTATGAAAGTCCTGCAGCGGGGAGCTTTTGCAAGGACTCCCACAGTCCTTTTCTGGAGATTCTGATTCTCCTTGGAGAAAAAAAAAAAAAAAAAAAAAAAAGAACTGCTTCTGGACAGATGTGGTTTGAAAAGGCTCTCATAGTTATTTGGATATGATCATTCTCCACTGGGAATCACAGATTTCAGGAAGGGTTTTGGGGTCATTCTGTATCATAAAATGTGTATAGGTATTCTCTCTAGAGTCGGAATACTAGGCTAGAAGGGCCTAAGATAGCATTTCTGTGAGTTCAGAGCTTGACTTGTCCAGGGCTGTGCATCTGTTGATTCTCCTTGCCTGGGAGGGTGAGGACACCCGAGCTTCCGTGGAAGTCATATTTAGCTTGGCAAAGGATCTCGGAGTTGTCACTGCTCTCCTGTCTCTACAGAATAGTCTGCCAGAACTTTGATGAATGGTGGTAAAATAAAGCCTTACTGTCCTCCTGCTCTCTCTGACTTCTGTTGACAGACTCTACATAGCATATACTGTTGTGATCACTGTATGACTTCAAATATACACCAATATTAGAGGGAATAAAGAGATAAAGCCCTTTGATAGATGAAGAAAAAGAAAAGGAAAAAAAAAAGATAAAAACTGAACTTTTTCCAAATGGGAATGACCCTTACCATGTTTTTAAAGCTTTATGCCAAAGGCAGCCTTTATTGGAATATGATCAGATAAAGCCCCAGTGCTCTGGGAGTCCCTTCGAACCTACAATATTTAGAATAGCTCTCAGCTCATTTGGAAATTTGAACACATCTTTCTTTGATTAGCTTGCTCCTATATTTATGATTAAAATCATGCCCAGAGTTATGAGAGAGAGGAAAGAGAGGAGAGAAATATTCTTCACATTGAGTATCACCAACATGAGCCAGGGCACCCGCCATCTTGGACTGGGGTAAAGCCCCAATTTTACAAGTGAAGAAATGAGTCCCTGAGAAATTTATAACTTATTTAAGGGCATTCATGACTTCATGGCCCCATGGGACCACCAACCAATACTTAAGATAGCTATACTGACTTCAGAGGACCTTGGAGCTTTCAGATATTTCTAGCTTGCTCTCACTGACTCACACCCTTTTCACACTACTCATTTCAAACTTGACCACCTCTGGGATAATAAGACTTGTACCTTTGTGACTGTTTTGGCAATCCATTCGCTGAATGATAAGCTACCCCAAAATTTCATGGCCTCAAACAACAATTGGTTATTTGACACTATGTCTCAAAAGTACAGTCTTTCCACTAATAGAGATAGACCCAAGGTGCTCTTAAAACAAAAGCTGGAAGATCCAGAGAAATACCTCAGGACTCATTCCTTCCAAAAAGGGTGCTGTGAGAATTTGCGGGGGGGGGGGCAGCCTGATGTCTTGGGTGGTCTCCTTGGGTGGAGCCATCTATCGAAATCAAGAGATTCCTTTGAGCCCAACAATATTTATAGTAGGGAAATCTGAATAAACTGGATTGAGATCGGAGCAGGTTTGGGTAGTTGATATGCACAGCATTTTCTTTTATTCATGTTGGAACCCCTTTTATGGTGTTTCAATGTGTGCACTAACATCGTGGGATTCGATGACCACATCTGTGCTGTCTGTTCACCCTTTGTGAGGCAACACGGTGGAGTGTCCAGTGGCATGAACATTGTGACCCAAGTTTGTGTAATAATCCTGGTTTGCTTGGTATTTATTGTAAGAGTGAAATGAAGCAACGTTTCTAACTGCTAGATGGAGAGTGGGCACGCATCTATTAGTTTGCTCCCTTCCATGTCCTCTCTTAGATTTTGGCTTCAAAGTCTTTGATTCCTCTAAGCAGAAGAGCCGTCTACAGAATTATCAGCCAAAGACAGTTTCCAGATTATTTTTCAGACTAATTTGTTAGCTTCCGACCACTGACAAAATCACGCAGAGTAATTCTTTGGGAGACAGTGTGATGTACTAAGCTCATACCTCATAGCATCGGGAGAAAAATGTCACCTTTTCACATGGCCACCAGGTATGAGGCCACCAGGATTGGTGCCAGGTAGCTTGATAGAATACAATCTGCTGATGGGTCCCTGTTAGTCAGTAGAAGATAAACGTGCTGAGATGAAATGAGCTCAGTGGATTTCAGAGGAACCTTAGAGTTCCTGTCCGTGACCTTAGAAGAAGCAATGACACTCTTTCATAGGGAGGTAGAACATCCAGCTTCGGTCACCTTCGTCCTGACAAGAGGAAATTCCCCCCCTTTACAAAATAGTCTGTTAGAACTTTGACAAAGAAGAATACAGTAAAATCGGTCCTCCTGCTTTCTCTGACCTTCTTCTTTAATACTTGGATTTTATTTTTATTTTTAAGAAATATTTATTTTGAGAGGGAGGAAGGGGCAGAGAAAGAAGAGAGAGAATCCCAAGCAAGCACTGGGTGTCAGTGCAGAGCCCGACACAGGGCCTGACGCGGGGCTCAAACCCAGGAACCGTGAGTGAGATCGTAACCTAGGCGGAGATCAAGGGGAAGATGTTTAACCGACTGGGCCATGCAGGCGCTATGATATTAGGATTTTAATGCGTGGTTGAGTTTGAATTTAGACAATAACCAATTTGTCAAAGGTGATGAAATCACATTTTAGGAGATCACTTGCAAGGATATATAAAACAGTGGCTGAATCCTAAGTCATGTGTATCTGTTTACTTTTGGCTTTAAGCTATTCAGGAAATATTAAATGATTTTTCATATTTGGGGGTGAAAGGATGAATTGATGTTTGTGAAGTGAAATAAGTAAGCAAAAATTTCAGTAGGGAGGAGTGAATCACCAGCCACTTTTAATAAACATTTGATACATATAAAATCTCTGCCAAAGATTTTAAATTATGCCTACCCCTGGGGCGCCTGGGTGGCTCAGTCGGTTAAGCATCCGACTTCAGCTCAGGTCACGATCTCGCGGTCCGTGAGTTCGAGCCCCGCGTCGGGCTCTGGGCTGATGGCTCAGAGCCTGGGGCCTGCTTCTGATTCTGTGTCTCCCTCTCTATCTGCCCCTCCCCCATTCATGCTCTGTCTCTCTCTGTCTCAAAAATAAATAAAACGTTAAAAAAATTTTTTTTTTTTTAAATTATGCCTACCCCTGAGGCTTTACAATGCAAATTCAAGGTTGATGGTCAAGGCCTGCTTTTTAAGGGACTCTAATGCTTCAGAATGAAGGGTGAGGTTCCTATCATTGTGGGGAGCATAGCACTAATGGGGGTGAATAAAAATCCCCCCCTTTTCCTACCCCCAAACACATGCATGTGCGTGGGCACACACACACAGAGGTCGGTTTTCATTTCTCATGTAGCCCAAGGGTAAGTAAAATAAAAAGAGATCAGCCAAAAAAACTGACTGTTCAATTAGACTTGCAAAAAGTGCTACCAAAAAAAAAGAAAAAAAGTTATACTTTGCTCCTGTTGTACAGAATTTTACAGCATACGGTCCCCTTAATGCTGATCCTAACTTTGGTGCCACATTGGAGACACATACAGTAAAGTAACCCACTTAAAAAAGCCATGAGGTATGTATAATCAATACTTTGTTTGCACAAGGCTGTTAATATCTCAGGTTTTTTCAGACTGATCGAATGACATGCTTGCCTTGTCAGAAAATCGGATAGTTATCATTTGCATTGTTATGAAATTACCAAATGTCTGTTAACCTTGTGAGCAGACAGGACCCCAAAAGTGATGTGAATAGTAGTCGTTCCCCACTGTATTCAAAGAAATGTTGATAATCATGCAATAGTAATTAATAATTCCATGTTTGCTTTGTGTAATAGAACTCGGTAACAGTAATGATAATCATCACTAACACAGGCTTACTGTATGCTAGGCACTTTTTTAAGTGCTTTAAATGGAGTTGTTTAATCCTTATAATAACTCTATGAGGTGGGTTCTTATCTTTGCCTTATAAATGAGGAAACTGAGGCACAGAGAAGTTAAATAACTTGCCCAGGCCTTGCAGAGACCGTGTTTGAACCCAGGCAGGCTGGCCCCAGAGGCCATGCTCTGGACCACTTTACCATACAAGTAGGAACACTGAGGGCTCTGGACTTGGGCCTGTGTGGGTTCACGTCAATGAGACGATTTCCCCATCAGGAAAATGTGGGTAAAAAACACCTACTTGGCTGGGACTTTGGAAAGCAAAAAGACAACGCATGGAAACCCCTAGCACAAGGCAGGTCTACTCCGTGGCTGCTATCATTATTATTCCTATTGTTTCCAACGCACTGAGTTTGAAATTTTACAAGAAACAGTCTCTTAAATGTATGATCTGCTCAGAATCTCTTAAAAATGGAAACTCAGCCCGGCCTCTACTGCTGCAGGGTCAGGTTCTCAATGGCTGTCCCAGGAGTTTGCTTCAGAGCCTCCTGAAATACTATTTCCAACTCGTTCTGCTCATGGAGGTCTCATTCAGTTCCCGATGCGCAGCTCCACACGGGAGAGAAGAGAGTCTTTGCAGCCAGTGGGCCCCGGGTTCATCTTCCACCTCTGGTTATTAGCTTTTTGCTCTTACCAATTACTCGTGTTTCTGAGCCTGTTTTCCATCATAAAATGAAGATACTGGTGCTTGTCTAATGAGTTACCACGAGGAGGATCCATGGAAAGTGCCTGGCACGTTGGATGTGTGAGGGACGCGTTATTGCATGTCATCCAGAACATGGGTTGTATTTCCCCTAGAGATGGCTTGTGATTTTGTCAGTCATCTCTGGTTGGACGAGGTCTCCCCTGACCGATTTCCTGTTATCACTGGGGCAGTGCAGGGTTGTGGGGAGAAGGCATGGTTGCAGTGCCCCGCGTGTTTGCTGTATCGAAGCTCTAAGGGCACCAATGGCGGGCTGGGGCCATGATGTGTCTTGCTTTTCTTCTGAAGAAAGCTTTTTCGAAGAATGATTATGGAGTGGCTGACCCCGGGGCGGGTGTCTTTATTACCTCTTCCTGCTTCACCACCATATGAACAGGCATGATATATACTTCCTGGATTGATTTTAATAAGGCTCCAGTTTTTAAAAATATTGTTAATGTATGCCAACTTTTCTACAACCTCCACTGGAGTGAAGACTGTCCCAAAGGAGGACAGATGTTTATTTCTTGATAGCAAGTTTTCAGAATTGGTTTTGGAACTGCTGTTCTAGGGCTGTGCTCAGAGCCTACAGCTACATAACTGGGAATTCCTTCAATGGAAACAAATCCAAACTTCCGAGAAAGGTAGTGTTAATTTTTGAAAACTGCCAAAGTTCTGCTGAAGAGGAGGAGAGAAAGCAATGAATTTTCCTACATGATAACACTTTTCAAAAGGTAGATCTGAAATCCAGCTGCTTCTCAGACCATGCCTGCTGCTACTTAGCCTGTCTAAGCAGTTTTCGTCTCTTAACTTCTATAATGGCCTTCTGGCTGGTCTGGCCGTTCCCCACCCCCCACGACCCCCCCCCCCGGCCCCCTTAGAGCTTGTGTTTAGCACAGCAGTTATGAGTGATTCCTGTTAGGATGTTAGATCTAAATCCTGTGTTCAAAGACCGGCAATGGCTTCTCACCTCACTTGGCCTAGGAGCCAAAGTCCTTTCTGTGTCCGGACCTGTCCCAGCCTGACTTCCCTCACTCAGGCGCCTCCCCCATACTGGCCTCCTTGCTGTGCCTCAAACACCTGAGCTCACTCCCTCCTAAAGCCTATGGCCGCTGTGCTCTCCTCCCACACGCTTCTTCCTGCTCTCTTATTCACTTAGGTGCTTCCTTGGATGTCACCCACTTAGAGAGGCCTTCGTGATCACCCAAGCATCTCAGGGCCCCTCTTCCCAATACTTCCTACTTCGCCCTCCGCTGCACCCTGCTCCCTCCCTTCTCATTTAGCTGTGCTTGATCTTCTGCTGTGTCTCTACCTCGTTTCTGGTCTCATCTCCACCCTGAGGGACAAATTCCCGGAACACAGTGCCTGGTGCGTAGTGGGTGCTCAATAAACATTTTCCAATGAATTTAAGAAACATTTCAAACTAAGATGCAAGCCTGAGGAAATGTTGTGAGATAAGTGTGTCGTATCCCAAGGGGACTCTTTTGAGAAACATTTTATTTGGATTTGGAAATTCTGCTACATTTGTTTGAAAGGTATCTAACTATTGATAAAGAAAGAAGCACTTATCTACTCATTTTTTGCTATCTATTCAGAGCTAATGCTGGTTAAGTGGATAATAACCATGCAGGTAAAAATAAAAATTACGTAAGAGATTAATTAGACTGATATTCTTAGGTAACCCATAAACTCTCCCTGTTTGCAGAAAAACCAGGCTCATTACTTTATTTTTTTGACTCATTGCTCTATAATCACACCCCCTAAATTAAAGTTCTCGGCTGAATATAAGAAGGGACTTAAATTATAATGTAGGCCAGATGTGTTATTGGTAGCCAGGAAGTAGGAAAGGGTGTTGGAAGTGTGGTTTTCAAGTATGTGTATGTTGGTATTAAGTCAGAGTGGAATTGGAAAGGGAGATCAGTCAAGAAAATCAGAAGATGTGGCCCCAGAGAGCTTGCAGTCTTCTTGGGGACACTCCTTCCCCTCACAGCAGGAAACAACTGGAATTACCAAACTCCATAGCACTAGGCTGTGTGGTCCAGCCACAAGGGCTGACATGACTCCATGTCTTGACATAGTTTCCTTTCAAATGCTTTCACTGAAGGTTGTCCTGCACATATCTCTTTCCTTGCCTATACTGATGTGACTTGTGTGCAGTTGAATGTGTTTCTCTGCTGTGTGATTTATATATGACGGTCTTATGAATGCTATTGAGCTGTGACATCTGAGAGACTTTCTGTTCACACAAAGGACTCCTTCATCCCTCAGACCTGTGGAAATGAATTTACTTGTTTATGCATATGTGCAGTCAGTACAAAGGCCCATCTGTAGAGGAATTTTAAAAAGTGAAGGAAACAATAGAGAATTATAAGGTGTTTTCATCATAGAGGAAAGGCTTTCCTGTGTGTGTGTGTGTGTGTGTGTGTGTGTGTGTGTGTGTGTGTATCTTGAAGACGTATCTGGTGACCTTTCCATAAAGACCACTAATGATCTATATGTGCCACTCTTTATCATAATTGCACACGAGCATACGTAATACAGGAACTCTGCACTATAAGGAGAAAGACTTAAGGTAGTGACATAATAATGAAGATATCTGAGCTCCAGAGAGACTGTATTTTTATGTGTGTCTTTCTTTTGAAGCTGATACGTACTCCCTGGGAGTCTACTGTGCAGACTCTCTCGAAGCTCTTGTGAGGTATACAGCCTTAGAGGGATGCAATTTCAAAGGAGCCATGGCAACTACAAGACAGGGCCGTGGCAACAGCAAGATAAGTATCGGGTCTGCTCAACCACTCCTGAAGGATAATCAGCAGTCAGTTTCTCAAGCACCCCCAGAGCGACCCAGCATTGTTACGGGGGGCTACGGTGCAGCAGGAACAGAGAGCTACATTTGTGTCTGCAGAAGAAAAGCCGTTGCACCCACTTCTGATTCTTTTGTAAGGCCCTGCTTTCTCTTCCTTGCAGATGCTCTTTCTTGCCTTTTCTCCCTTATATTCATTCCACAAAGAGATGTATTAAATAGAAGGGTAAAAATGCAGTATAAAATTGCTTACGGTGATGATTCTTTCTGTCCTTGAGATGTGCGTACACACACACACACACACACACACACACATAATCTTTGTGATGTGTGTACATAAAATTCCAAGAAGTAGTTTATTTTTTTAATGTTTTTATCTTATTTTTGAGAGAGAGAGAGAGAGAGAGACAGCGGGAGAGGGACCGAGAGAGACAGGGAGACAGAGGATCTGAAGAGGGCTTTGCCTTGACAGCAATGAGCCCCATGTGGGGCTTGAACTCACAGATGAAGTCGGATGCTCACCTGGCACCCCCAAGTTCCAAGAAGTCGTTTCTATCACTCTCAAAGACTGATTGTCCAAGGGCTTATTTGTCACTTGATTGTGTGCATCTTTCTAATGAGTCGATCGGAATTTACCAAGAAGGGACTGTGCAAATTCAGTGGAAAAGACTCTGCGGAATACGAGCCAGAATGTCCTTTGCTCTGAAGGACTTCATACAGCGTTTAGAACATATGCAACCCAGGATAACCTGTGAACACCTACTGTTTGAGTTATGTCCCCTCAACAAAGATATGTTGAAGTCCTAACCCCCCAGGACCCCAGAATGTGACCTCATTTAGAAATAGAGCCATTGTAGATGCAATCAGTTAAGTCAAAATGAGGTCCTACTGCAGTAGGGGGTAAACCCCTAATTCTGTGTGATCAGCGTCCTTATAAGAGATGACTGTAAAGACAGACACGCAGGGACAATGCCATGTGAAGACAAAGATGGAGGTTGCAGTTAGGTAGCTTCAAAGCAATGAATGCCAACCATTGCTGGCAAGACACCAGAGGCTGGGAGAGGTAAGGAAGGCTTCCTGGAGGCTTCCCAGGAAGCATGGCCCAGTCAATATCGTGATTTCTGGCTTCTTGCTGCCAGAACCGTGGTAGAGTGAATTTCTGCTTGTTCAAGCCTCTCTGTTAAGGCAGCCCTGGCAGTCTAACATGCCTACCGAGCAAACTCTCCCTAAGTTCAAGCTTATAGTGCTTAGGATGGATGAAGGAGTCCTGCAGAGAAAGGAAAACACATTTATTTATTCTCTTTTGTAATGAGCCAGCACATCTCTGTGGCCTGGACTGCGTTCTCACAGTGCCCAGGATTCTTGCCAGCCTTTCAGATGTTAGTAGTTAACCTTTTTACCTCGTTGATAGCTATCTCCTTGCTCCAGGAAGTGCCCTGCTTCGGTGACCTCATTCTGCCCCATGCACACATCGCTTTAAATTTTTCTCAAGAGGTCTGCGTTCCCTTACTAGCATGTGGACTGTTAAGAACAGGGACCATCTTATTGTCCTGGACAGAAGGGCGATGCCTTGCTCACAGCAAGTGCTTAATATCTGTTGAACTAAACTGGAGGGAGTGAGCTCTAAAATAAATGGGAACAAATGAATAAATGAGGACTCGGGCACATATAAGATGGCCCAGCAATTTATCAACAAATGGATGAATAACTAAACAAATTAACTGATTGTATTAAATATTTTAGAATATGTAGGTTGGCTTGGCTTTTGGCTTTTGTCATGTGGGCAAAAGGTTCCTCCACAGTCAATGTAAGTGGTATGTTGGAGAATCTGTTGTTCCTCCTGTGGATAAGCCAAGAAACACTTTCATCAGTGTGCTGAGTGTCTCTTTGCATGAGAGTAAATGCTGGTATTAGCAAGATTTCGACCCAGAGAGTCGAATCTCCAAAATTACATCAGTGAACATGTATTCTTTTTTTTAAAATTTTTTAAATGTTTATTTATTTTTGAGAGAGAGACAGAGAGAGAGAAAGAAACATGAGTGGGGGAGAGGCAGAGAGAGAGGGAAACACAGAATCTGAAGCAGACTCCAAGCTCTGAGCTGTCAGCAGAGAGCCCGACATGAGGCTCGAACTCACGAACCGTGAAATCACGACCTGAGATGAAGTTGGATTCTTAACCAACTGAACCACCCAGGCGCCCCAATGAATGTTATTCTTGAAGCCTCCAGTGTCAACCAACTGGAATGCAAGGATAATGGAGATATAAATAAGTGCATGCTTCCCTCTCTCTTTTAGTAGCTTACTACCCCGTTGAAAAAAATGGATACTTACACTCATGCAGCATTACCCTCGAGGCCACTGTGGGCAAAGGGCTGACTATTCAGCACCCCCAGTAATTGCTGGGGGCCTAGGATAAGAAAACTGACTTCAGAGTGAAAGTAACCATTTCATTGAAAAGCTAGGCTGAAGAATAGGAAGGTTTTCATTATTGTTTTGTTTGTTTTTGTTTTTAAGTAAAAATGGGAGGAGTGGGGAAGGTGTCCTGAGGGATACCGGTCTAAATGCAGAGTTGAGATGTGGAATATATATTTTAGGGATACTGTTTAGATTTGGTTTCTAGGGATGAGAGGTGAGTCTAGGATGACGGATTGGTGACAAGTTGTGTCTGAAATACTGACCTATGGAATCTGAAGCTTATTCATTAGATAGTAGAAGCCTCTGGAAGATTTTGACCAGATAAGGAACATAATCATCATGATAATTCCCGTTTACTGAATACCAGCAATGTGATAGGTGCTTTCTCTGCTTGTGTGTTATTTAATTCTCTTAACAAACATAGAAGGTGGTGTCTTATTAACCCATTTCATAAATAAGAAAATCACAGATCCAGTAAGTGATAGTTTATGTTTGCCTGACTTCAAAGCCTATGAGACTTTTCACTGCATTAATGATTTCCAAAGGCACTTGGCAAACCCCGTGGGTTCTTCAAAGAAACTTAAGGGACCACAGGACTGGTTATTAGTTGGCAAAGATGGGCAAGACTCCTGGCCTAAATTGGGCCTCACACCTTACACGAGTGAAGTTCTCCTTTTTTTTGCTGCCACATTGCAACATAACCACAGGATGTTGATCAAAGAAACAGG
The DNA here is from genome assembly GCF_028018385.1 of Neofelis nebulosa. Lineage (NCBI taxonomy): Eukaryota > Metazoa > Chordata > Mammalia > Carnivora > Felidae > Neofelis > Neofelis nebulosa. The sequence goes on from NC_080796.1 coordinate 62,329,508, forward strand.
GCCCACCAGGAAAGAAGGACCCAAGGACCCAGCAACAGGGTATGGTTTTGGCTCTAGGTAACTTAACATTGTTCTCATCACCTTGATGAAGTACACAGTTGCTGATGCTATGTGGCCACAAAGAATAGCATATACGTTGAGTAACAAACAAAATTCAGAGAGATCCCAAAAGGCCAGAGTCCAATAAGTTCCAAATTAACAGAGATAATGTGTAATTTGCACTTAACCAACTGCAAGAATGAACTGCATAAGCATAGACTTGGGCAGTGGTTCTCAGAGTGGACCAGCAGCCTGGGCATCACCTGGGAATATGTTAGAAAGGCAAATTCCTATTAGATCAGAACCTGGCGGGTGGGGCTCCACAATCTGTGTTTGAATAAGCCCTCCAGGTGTTTCCAATGCAGGCTGAAGTTAGAGAACCATGGGCCTAGATAAACCAACTTTCCTTTCCCTCTTTGCCTTCCTTCATTTCTTTCTCTTTATTCCATGTCATTCCAGAAAGGATTTGGGGTAGAAAATCTGACCTAACAGTTTGTGTCAGGACAAAAGTTTTATTTTATACAACGTTTGCTCTGACTCAATGGTGTGGTGTGGTTGCTGACAAAAGTAAATAGTTTGCCTCAAAAATAGCGACCAGAACAAGGAGGGGAAGAGCCCCTCTCTTCCACACGGGGCACATTCTGTAATATTCTCCACATTCCGCTAGACTGCACCTGAGTGTGTTGAGGAAATTGTTATAGAGGAGTATTGAAAAGGGGCTTGACAAAGATGGTGAGGGACCTCAAACCTTGTCCTGAAGGAAGCAGTGGAGAGAAGCCACCTCTTATGGCTGGTGCCTGACATGGAAAAAGCATTTTACATCTGTTCCGGAGACCAAAATCCAACATGGGGGAGCCCTTTCCGCTGGAATTCAGAGGGCAAGATGTCAGTCCAGACTTACCCTACAGGGCGTTGGTAACCCAAGGAAGTACTTCAGCCTCTTTCCATTAGCTGAAGACTGTAGATAATAAAGATTGTAGATAATCACGTGAGGTGGCTCACAGGGGTCTTTGGAATACTAAAAAGCATGAAAACGTGCAAATGTTTGAATAAATGCAAGTGATTGTGTGAATGTGGAGCAGTGGTACTGTCATTAAGGAAGGCTAGTTGATGGAGATTTTATTTTAGTCAGCACAGAGCCCGACGCGGGGCTCGAACTCACAGACCTTGAGATCATGACCTGAGCCAAAGTCAGAGGCTTAACCGACTGAGCCACCCAGGCGCCCCAAGGAGATTTTATTTCAAAAAAATGTTTTAATGTTTATTTATTTTTGAGAGAGAGAGAGGGAGGGGCAAAGAGAGGGCGAGAGAGGATCCAAAGAGGGCTCTGCGCTGACAGCAGAGAGCCCGACGTGGGACTGGAACTCACTAATGGGGTTATCATCTGAGCCGAAGTGGGACACTCAGCCAACTGAGCCCCCTAGGCGCTCCGATATTGAAAATCCCAGATAAGGAAAATTACAGCATACAAATTACTCAGAAGCGAGATGGCCTTTCTCAAGAAGTAGTGAGGCTACTTTCATGAGTAGTCTTCAGACAGAGACCAAAATGTTAGAGAATGAATCGTATGGGTTGGAACACATGGCCCCCAAGTGCCTTTCTAACACAGACGCTTCATGCCAGTAAAGTTAGAGAATGTGAGGTCAGGCAGATCTGGGAGAATGTGGCCAATGGAGTAAACGCTTAATTCAGCATCTGCTAATCACTTTGTGCAAGTAACCGCAAACATTTAAATACACTTAAATGTTAAGTACAATAAAAACATTAAATGCCTTTAAAAACAACAACTGGTTAACCAGGATCCGGTTTTTCTCTACAGCCCTATTGTTACATTTCTCTTTCCATTAGAAGTGTGGTTGAATTGGCCCCCTGGTTTTCCTGTGGGTCCGTTGATGTTTGCATATGCAAAGTAAAATAAAATACCTAATGCTTTCTATACGTCTTTGCAGCCTCTCCTAGGAGAGGAATGGGTATCGCCCTTGGTGTCTAAGCCAAATCCTGAGTTGATTTACAACATTATACCTTTAAGACTAAGCTTTCTTCTGGCTGTAATTTGCATCTAGTCCGTTCTTTCTTTCTTTCTTTCTTTCTTTCTTTCTTTCCCCCCCAAAAGATTGGGTAACATCAGTGACTTTTGCCTCCATCCACTCTTGATTGGCTGCTTTCCAGTGGCAGAGAGATGAATGGATCCTTTTGTGTAGGGAGTCTTGTAATTCACTGCCTTGCCAAAGGCAGTATGTGGGTATTTTGCACGTATTATAGATAATGTGTGTATATCCATAATGTAATGAAGGTAACATTCATACCGCTGTGGGTGGTAGCTAAGTGAGAGACAGCTAAATCTCATTGTCAGTGTATTAGAAGCTGTCTTTTCTAATTCGGTCAGAAACAGTTGTTGGTCTGTTACTTGAAAAAAGTCAAAGGGGCGGGCGGATTATAGAAACAGGAGTGAGTGAGTGTGGGGGATGAGTATTTTAACTTAAACCATATATATGTGTTTTTTATAAAAGGCCAAGGGCTTTTCTTGGACTCTGACTCTGCCTGTTGCCAACCCATGTTGTATTTTTTTCGTGAACAACATCCATTAGGCATCATCTACAATTTGGGGTTTTTCGTTTCTTTGAATAAGAAAGAAGTTTCAAGCCAATTTGCTGAGCGACGGGTGTGCAGGATCCTTCTAGGTTTTTATCAGATTATTCCTATTGTTATTTCTTCAATAGCTGTCTCTCCGACATCTAAAATCAGAAGAAAAAATTGTTGTGGTAAAATATACATAAAATTTACCTTGTAACCATTTTTTAAGTACCTGATTCAGTGGCATTAAGTGCATTCACAGCGTCATACAGCCATTACTACTGAATATTTCCGGAAATTTTCCATTATCCCAAACAGAAACTCTGTACCCATTAAATGATAACTCCCTGTTTACCTACCCTCCATTTCTGGTAACTTCTATTCCACTTTCTATATCTATGAATTTGCCTATTCTAGCTGCCTTATGTAAATGAAATCATGTAATATTTGTCCTTTTGTGTCTGGCTTATTTCACTTAGCATAATGGTTTTTTGTTTGTTTGTTTTTTGTTTTTTTATGTTTATTTTGAAAGACAGAGAGCATGTGTGAGGGAGAGAGAAAATCCCAAGCAGGCTCCACGCTGCCAGCGCAGAGCCAGTCATGGGGCTTGATCTCATGAACCGTGAGATCATGACCTGAGCCAAAATCAAGGTCAGACGCTTAACCGACTGAGCCTCCCAGGCTTCCTTAGCATAATGTTTTCAGGATTCATCCATGTTGTAATATGTGTCAGAATTTCATTCATTTTTATGGCTGAATAATATTCTGTTATGTGTATATACTACATTTCATTTAGATTGTTTGTATATCTATTGATGAACACTTTGGGTTGTTTTCATCTTTCAGCTATTATGAGTAACATTGCTATGAACATTGGGGTACAAGTACCTGTTTGAGTCCCTGCTTTCAGTTCTTTGGGGTATATACTAGGAGTGGAATCACTGAATCAAATGATAATTCTATGTTTACCTTTTTGAGGAACTACCAAACTGTTAAAAAAAAAACTTTTTTTTTTTTAACGTTTATTTTTGAGACGGGGAGAGACAGAGCATGAACAGGGGAGGGTCAGAGAGAGGGAGACACAGTATCCGAAGCAGGCTCCAGGCTCTGAGCTGTCAGCACGGAGCCCGACGCGGGGCTAGAACTCACGGACTGCGAGATCATGACCTGAGCCGAAGTCAGCCACCCAACCGACTGAGCCACCACAGGCACCCCCCAAAAAACTATTTTAAAGCAACTTGTATGTATGAAGACTTTCCAAAGCATTCAACTTGGTTTTCACAGAAGCAACAGCTCTCTCACTTTTGGTCCTGTATTTCATCATTTCTAGGCCATTTAATTCACCTGTAAAGTGATAATATCAAGTCCAGCTATCATAAATAAGTTTAGAAACATGTACAATTGATACTTGCTAAGCATACGACTCAACGGGTAAGATCAGAAGTGCTTGGAACATAGTAGAGAGTAGCTTTCCAGCAAATGAACCCCAACATAAGCTAATATATATTATAGAACAAATGGAGAATCCTGGTTAATCTGGCCAGCTAAGTGGAGGACAGCTAAGAAAGCTTCTACTGTTCAACTAAACTATCTTGGTCATGATACAATATCTATAAAGGAATTTAGAAGCGACTTTGGCTCTAGAAAAAACAACAGCTGCATACCCATGACTGTTCACATTCAATACACTTGTTAGGAGATAGGAGAGAGACAGACAGCAAAAGCTAAAATAGAGTGGGGAGTTGACCGATCTAGTCATTTTTGTATGAACTCTTGAATTTAAGGAAGTACTAATCGATCATAGCAGTGGGCTGATTTTCTTCCCTTCCAGTTGAATTTTGTGTGGGTGATAAATGGAAGATAAACAGGGAATAGGGAGGCTGTGCCTATTCTTAGAAAGAAGATACCTTTCAAGTTAAGATTTGAGACTCTGAGATGTGATTAGAAGGTTTTCTAGCCAGTTTTGAAACAGCACCATGAAGCTGTAGGAAGAGTATTTTTATATAGCATCATTCATCCTAGTTAGTGACCCACCTGATTAAAGGTTTGGGAAATTGCCCCTCTAAATATGGGCTAAAGGAACAGGGTTTATTTAGCTTAGAGAGAGAGAGCAGGCATGCTGAGGGGGACTTAATAATAGTCTCCAAGAATATGAGGGATAGTCTATGAGTGATGGAGAGCAGCTGTTTCCTGTTTCCACTGAGGACTGGGTAAGAAAGAATGGAGTTACACTGCAACAAGTCAGTTTAAGACCTCCTTGGCCATAAGGTTTGAGACAGCAAACCCACAAGACCAAAGCCACCTCTCTGTTTCCGAAGTGGGCAGCTAACTAGCTGTCATTCTTGGGTGGTTTAAATGGGCTTGTTCTTGAGCTGGTGAGAAGACATAGAGAACCTCTCAGTCCTATGAGAATATGAAGTTGTCTGCTGTCAGAACCTCGTGGCGTTTTGTGGCCGAGGGAGCACTTACTAGAAAACGAGATTTAAGAAAGAAAACAAGTTTCAGAATCTTCTCGCTCCGTTTTGGTCTGCCTTTAAAGCAAGATCATCTAAATTTACATCTTCTTTCTAGGTGAAGAATTTTCATGGACTTGCCAGTCTGTGTTTTCCCTGCTGAGTTGGTCAATGTGGTGGTTAAAACAAATTCTGTGTCTTCAGTGGGACTCTCTATATATTTATATCAGAGCTAGATATCATAGACATTTGATATATTTTATATATGCAAAATATGTAATTAATACAACAACGAAAGCAATGTGCTGATTAGGAGCAAAGCCAATAAAAGCATTGTGAAATAATTCATCATTATAGGAGGTTGACGAGGGGAAGAAATTTAACATCAGAAAAATGAGTTCTGGATTTGCTACTGATTTTTTCAAATCTTTTTTTAATGTTTACTTTTGAGAGAGAGAGCACGCGTGCAAGCGGGGGAGACACTGGGCCCCATGTTGACAGCAGAGAATCCTATGCGGATCTAGATCCCACACACCATGAGATCATGCATGACCTGAGCCGAAGTGAGACACCCACTGACCGAGCCACCCAAGGGCCCCTGGATTTTCTACTAATCTTTAAGCAGTGAGGCAGATGGAGATGCTGAAAACTTCTCAACCATTGTTATATCATTGTTATCCTAGGTTAGATTAATCATACCATTAATCATGAATTGGATGTGTAGTGTCTTATTTGCCCAACTGGGAGTGTTTTCAAAACATGGTTTGATTTACAGAGAAGTGGACTGCTCTTAAGCTGTACCTTTAAAATTATAGGTTTATGACCGCATTAACTGTGTGTACATTCCACACGTTATGTTTCCGTCTTGTACCAACATTTATTATAATCTTATTAAAAAATCTCTGCTTCTATCACTGAATGTTTTTTGTTACCTGGAAAGGGGTAAGCATGAATCATGATTCAAAACTGACCCCCATAACTCTTTGGCCTTCAAAATCCAGCACTGAAAGAGGAAAATTAGGGGATTGTTTTGAATCCTTTCTCAATACGTGTTCACCATGAGGCACTGCATGAGTTACTTAACCTCCCCGTGTCTCTGTTTCCTCAATCTACTTTACAGGAATGTTTTGAGGATTAAATGAAATGAAATCATGTGTGCCAAGCCCAGAACCCAGTGAGCACAGCCCTCAAGCCATGTTTACTTGCTTCCTTTAATTCACAAAGAACATCTCTTGCCTGTGGTAGAATCATGATTGCCTCTAGATTGTCTTCAGTTAGTGGGGGTTTGTTGAACCTCAGGGGCAAGACCGTAGAGTAGGTTTTGTCTAAAATTCACTGAAGGCCCCCCAAAATTCAATTGTGTGAATGTCTCTCCTTTTCTAAATGTACTTAATCCAGAAAAAAGTCGACCATAACGCCAAATATCTTAGGAAGCGTTTGTTGTAAAAGAACCTGAAACAAATCATGTATACACAGGGAAGAAAAGTTCATTTTGAAATCAGCAAGAAGAGTATGCATTTTTGTTTTGCAAGGTTTAAAGGAGAGTAAATAAGTCTTCTGGGTATTCAGAGAGTCATGTAATATATAGTGATTAAATTGAGTGCAGTGCTTTGAAATGGCATCAAATCAAAGATGTGATCGTGGCCATGGGGAAGCTTATGAGCTTGATGGAGAGACTAAACCTACATGTATGAAATGAGCACAGAGTAGTTAGACTTAATATCAGGAGGGGCAGGTATCACATAATAGGGCTTGAGACCCCAGGTACTAAGGAAAGGCAAGATACAGGTTTGGGTAGGGATTTAATAAAGCTCTAGGAGACCTGGGATCTTGGTTTGACTGGTTCATAAAACACTATCATTTAAAGACAGACAGAATTTTTAAAAACCACATAAAACATTCACTTCCTATAGAAACCCTATAGTTGCTTTTTACGTATTTGAAATAAATGAATCCTTCTGAAGTCTCAGTGTTCAGGCTGATTTGCTTTCAGGCTCTTAATACACACTGCCAGACTGCTCCTGCCCAAATTCATTCTTGGTCTGTGGGATATGGAATATCTTTATAAATCATAACAAGTCACATTGAGAGTAAAAATCCCAGCTAGAGATTTACCTCAAAAGCTGAGGCATGCCACATACATTAATGTTGGTGGATTTAGAAACCAGGGTGAGACCTTTTTGTCTTTATTAGAAGGAGATTTCTAATTCAGAGCCTTCCAGAGTGTGGGCATGGATCCTCTGAACTGGCCCGCTCCTCCTGTCCCTCCCCACCTTCCAGCTCCCCAAATTAAAAAAAAAAATGGAGAAGCAGAACAACAAAGCCATTAACTTATTGGAAGAGAATTTAAGGCTGAAATCTTGCAAAGCTTATATCAGCAAAGTAAAAATAATTACTGTCACTTTCTTTTAGACACTTGGCTTTAAGGTTCCTGTCGCCTTTATCCTAACACACAGATGACTTAGTAGCTCTCTTTTTCATGGCAAATGGCCTGGTGTTACGTTTTTATGCTCACGGCCATGCTATTAAATGACAATACATGGGGATGATACCAGAGTGGAGCTACGTTTAGATAATGAATTGGAATAGCGTTAATGGTTTGGGGTTAGGCATGCTGTCCATGTGCCAGCTGAGCTTTTTCCTTTCTCTCTCCTTTCCTTCCCCAGATTCTCAAATCCAAAGACTTAACGTCTCCAACCCAGCGCTACATTGACAGCAAAGTCGTGAAGACTAGGGCAGAAGGCGAATGGCTTTCCTTCGATGTAACTGACGCCGTTCATGAATGGCTCCACCATAAAGGTTTACGACCACCCTCTGTGTTCATCCCTAGCTGTTCAGTGACCTTAAGTTATTGTAAGTTGATTGCAGATCTAAGGGTGTTGTCACATATCCAAATGACCTCCTTGACTTCATGTTTTCCAGACAGAAACCTGGGATTTAAAATAAGCTTACACTGTCCCTGCTGCACCTTTGTACCATCTAATAATTACATCATTCCCAATAAAAGTGAAGAGCTAGAAGCAAGATTTGCAGGTAACTGCAGGTGGGGGAGGGAAGGGCCTATATTGACAGTCTCATGGGGGCCGAAATCAGTTTGCAGGTGAAATCGGGATTGTTTGGTGAGGCCTGGGGAGTTTTCGTTGTGTGGGTAAAAAAATGGTTGGATAAAGATATATAAAGGCAGAAAGGATTGGGACAAAGGAATTGGTTCCCTGTTTACGTTGCTCAGTGCCCGGTGATGACCGGGCAGTAGTAACTGGCTGATTCATCAACTTCCCAAACTACTAGTCCGTTAACCCCTTTGGTCTTCATTTAAGCGAACCAACTTTCCACCCGTGCTGGTATTATAGACGACGATAGCGGACATTCAAGGAAATCCATTGATAATGCCCCAGACCCAATGTCGGGAGCTCACAACTGTATTTCACAGAAGGGAATCTCTTCACACCACAGCCTCTTTAACTAACCTTATACGGATCAGAACACTCCACCTTTCCTAGCAAACGGCTTCCTTATCAGACTTTGATAATCATTTAAAAAACACATAACTATAAGTCTTTAGTTTTCCCCTATTTTGCTTCCCTCTTAGTGATTAGGCAAAGTTCAAGGAGAGTGAAGAGATACCAAGGGTTTGAGGCAACTTCTCTTGTTAGATAACCAGTTTGGAGATGAGCGTTAAGAAGGAAGTGTGCTGCGGGCTAGTGCTGTATGGACTCCAAACCACCGCATCTGGGAGCTGAGTTCCCTTCCCAACCACCACCACCTGAGACCTTCATCCTCATGCAGAAGGCTGCAGTGGCCCTTACTCATGGAAAAACATTCCCAGAAGTCTAGAGATTTATTTCAGTCTCTAACCTAGCCATGATTCTCTAGAGTGTGGAGATTAAATGCTTAAACTGGCAGTCTCTTGAGCATGCTTTGGGGAGCTCGAGTTTCTAAATCTCAGATGGAATCAGGAAAGTGTTGAGGATGCCATAAAATAAATGAAAAAGCCCTTTCTTCGCCGCTTCCCAAAATAGCATTAGGTAAGGGTGACTTCTGTTTCACTTGAACCTAATTCACTGCAATTTAGTGTAAGTCTCGGGTTATGTTCATTAGAGAAATCTTCTGAGTTTAGTAGTCTTAGGAAGAGAGTGGACTGGTGGGTGACAAGGCATGTTCTTTTCAGTTGCTGAGGGACTGAATGTGGCCTCAACTGAGGGTTGACTAAAATAAACGACCTAGGTTGCCCTTGGACTATGGTCAAAGGCCTCTTCTGTAGTGATCCTCGTAACCGACAAGCCCTGACTTGGACACCGAGCTGCCTCCTGACGAGAGCAGCTGCAGTTAGACGTGTTCCTTGTCACCTCCAATTGTCTTCTTATGTCCTATTTACGTGGGGAATGACTGTAGCCAGGTGATGATGCTGTTGTGGTCATCACTGCTATTTGTGACAGTATACAGAGGAAAAAAAAAAAAGGCTGGTTATATTTGATGAAGGTAAAGCTAAATGTTTGTTACCCAAATGCATTTTTTCAAGGTATTGATGGCACCTCCACATATACCAGTGGTGATCAGAAAACTATAAAGTCCACTAGGAAAAAAAACAGTGGAAAGACCCCACACCTCCTGCTAATGTTGTTGCCCTCCTACAGACTTGAGTCACAACAGTCCAACCGGCGGAAGAAGCGTGCTTTGGATGCAGCCTATTGTTTTAGGTAAAGGAAATAAAAATAAGACGAAGTAATTATGTCTGCTAACTCTTGTACTGCCTTTGCCCTTTCTTACCAATTGACCTAAAAACTGCACTTATTGCTTGAGGCCAGGTACATACAGTACAGTATAGCCATCATATCTCCCAAGGTCATTCTTCCCAGAGGCTTAAAACAGTTTTTCTGTGTTGTAGTCATCGGCTTTTTGCAATGAACCAAGGGTGAAGTCAGAAAACTAGCTCCTGAAGTTGTTTCCCAGATCTCTCGGAAGCACCTGGGGGCTGAAGAAGAAATTGAGCTCCTTGCTCCCCAAAGCAAATATAAGTTTACTTGAGGGGTATGGTGATGGGTCCTTAATTGGAAAGACTCACTATCTGTATTGGAAAACGCTCCCCTCCCCCGCCCCCAACAGTAGAGTGCCCACGGTCATACCTTTTGTCGTAGTAACAGATATGAGAGAAATAGAAGCAGAATGCTATTTATTGTGTCGTTAGCTACAGAATATGAGGGACTAAAGGCAACTCAAATCTCTTTCCCATTCTTATAAGAGTTCATGGTGGAGAGAGTGCTAGTGTTCTCCTGTGGTTTCTTATCAAGCCTCATAAGAGGAAGTTTCTCTTTTTATTTTGAGAGCTGGGGCGGGGGGGGGGGGGGTGGGCAGTGAGGGGTTCTCACTGATGAGAACTGCTCCAAGAGTTCATGAGTAAAATGGCTTTTTTTGCTCGCTACAGTCGATGGTTGCACTAAGCAAGGCTCCACGTTTTTTGATCTCTGTTTCCTTCCTGGATCAAGAGACATGAGATAAAATGAAGGATTCATTCTCAAAGGAAAATGTCTTAGGTGGTTCTTTGAAAATAGCTGTCATACTTGATTCATTTTATATTTGAAAGGACAATCAAGGCTGGTTGGCAAAACTGATCTCTTCCAGCCACCTCTCTGCGTATATATGGTCATTCTAGGGAAAGGTTTGACATTGAAGGGTATGGCCAAAAGACTCAGGGTATAGAATTCACAAGGGAAAGTAGTCCAGCAAATCATCGTAACACTCCATCGTGGAAGTCGTTCGAGATTACTATAAAACCATTCAAACCTGGCCCATGAAATGTGCCCATTGGATGCCATTTGAATGAGTGAATGAGTCATTTTTCTGACTTGGAATGAGGGGTGGGGGAAATCAGCTTTAAAATCTCCACCGCTCTTTCTCCTAACAGAAATGTGCAGGATAATTGCTGCCTACGTCCACTTTATATTGATTTCAAGAGGGATCTTGGGTGGAAATGGATTCATGAACCTAAAGGGTACAATGCCAACTTCTGTGCTGGAGCTTGCCCGTATTTGTGGAGTTCAGACACTCAGCACAGTAGGGTAAGTATTTGGCTTGTGTCTCTTCTGTTCTTGGGTTGCTAATGTGTACCTGCTGAGAGTATGTCCAGTGAATTCTAATTAGCCTGGTGCCCCCTCCTCAACACACTTGAATGGGTGCTGGAGGAATCCTTTTGAGTGATGGGGAAGAATGTCGGCTGCAGGTGAAATCAGAAGTAACAATGACCAGTTTGAAGAGTAGGTTTTGCCTCCCCGATGAGATTATAGGCAACCCGAAGACAGTGTTGTTTAATTGCTTTCTTTTTATCTTATATTCTCAACAGCTGTAAGTGATTGGTAGCTATAAAAAATCAATATGTCACTTAGTGTCACATATACAGCTAGGATGTGAAGGGACCCAAGTCCCCATCTAAACGAGGACCTGTTGTCACTACATCAGGGACTGTCATAGTAAAGAAAACTTTGAGGACCTCAGCTGATGGCATGGCATCGTGACTCACCCGCGTATGGCAATTAAAAAGTCGTTTATACAGCCAAATTATGGAAAGAGCCCAAATGTCCATCAACCGATGAATGAATAAAGAAGATGTGGTGTGTGTGTGTCTGTGTGTGTGTGTGTGTGTGTGTGTGTACACACACACAATGGATGGAATAAAACTTGGCAATGAAAAAGAATGAAATCTTGCCATTTGCAGCAACAACGTGGATGGAACTGGAGGGTATTATGCTAAGTGAAAGAAGTCAGGCAGAGAAAGACAGATAGCGTATGTTTTCACTCATATGTGGAACTTGAGAAACTTAACAGAAGACCATGAAGAAGGGAAGGGACAAAAATAGTTACAAACAGAGAGGGAGGCAAACCATAAGAGGCTCTTAAATACGGAGAACAAACTGAGGGTTGATGGGGGCAGCAAGGGCAAAGGGAAAATGGGTGATGGGCATTGAGGAGGGCACTTGTTGGGATGAACACTGGGTATTGTATATAAGCGATGAATCATGGGAATCTACTCCCGAAGCCAAGAGCACACGGTATTCACTATATGTTAGCTAACTTGACAATAAATTATATTAAAAAAAAATAAAGATTAAAAAGTCATTTAACTTCTCTAAGCCTCAATTTCTTATCAGTAACAAGGAATGTTTATGTTAAAAATGATCTTTAAAATAACAATGCCAAACTCAAGAATAGACGTAAAGAGCAAGACGATGAAAGAAGTGAAAATGATTTGAAAATTAGGATCTCCAAGTCTTTATAACCCAAAGTGAACAAGAATCTAAATATTCTGTCAAGTTACTTCAGTGAGGGTAGAAGGCTAATTCAGGGAGCAAGTCCTAGATTGGATGTCATGGGTTAGTAGCCCAGATCAGCAAAGACTTTTTCTATGTAGTGATGCCTGTCCAAGCCAAGTGTTTTTTCCTGGTACCTCATAATGTAGGGTTTTAGAGATGGAAAGTTATCTTGTCCAAACATCTCATTTTTCTAAAGAAATCCGGGTCCAGATTGTGTAGATTACTTGCCCCGGATCAAACAGTTGGTGACAAACCAAAACTTGGAAGGCATTTGGAAGGCAGGCTTCCTGGCTTTATAACCAGGCCTCCGTTTGCTCTGTCTTACTGAGTTTAATTCCTGAAATGTGGCTACACATTGGGGTTATGCCTCTGTAAATCTCCTTATTAAAGAGGCATTAGAAAAATTGCCTTCACTGCAGGGTAGGAAAATGAATCTGCTGCCAGAAGGATCACATAATGCATTCAGCTGAATTCAAGAGTTTTGGGGTTATCAATTATTTTAGACCATCTGCATTATAAAATTTCTCTTTAATGCATATGAAAAATCATGTGCTAGCAGAACATGAAGTCTATTTATTTATAAATGCCTACATATGCTCGACTTTAAATTGACAAATAGGACTCTCCTTCCTTCAGCTGTTTTCCCAACTCCCCTGTAGATTTTGGCACTCCAGGCTGACCATGTGCTTGGCCATGTGAGGAAAGCTTGCTCATGTCTGTCCCTTTGTCTGAGCTCTCTGGCCAGCCTGCTTCAACTGGGCTGTGGCCACAGTAGCTGTAATGTGGGCAAGGCCCAATTGCCAAGTAGAAACATAATTCCCCTCCCTGATACACAGAGGGAGTGTGTGAAGGCTGAGACCATGCTTGTTTTTCAAGGAGAGAGGAAGAATAACTGTCATGGTCACAAATATGTGGTTTGGACAGTTACCCAGGGAGCCAGAGGTAGTTTAATAAAGTAGTCAGTGTTGCTGCACTGAACAGACCTTCTGTCTTAGGCTGAAAAAATGGCCGTGAATGTCGAGGAAAAGGTCACTTGCTGTTTGCCTAACACATTAATGGAATCCTTGGAAATGTCTCTTTATCATCACTGGGGAACCTACATACTTCCACTGGTAAAAGTCACATACTCCTTTGATATAAAATGGAGTTAGGGGCATAGAACCAACTCTAGAACTTTCTCTTCATTCCATTTTAGGGCTGGCTATCCGCCCTCCAACTTAGGCACTACCATTTGCCACGTGAAATCTAAATGGAGGGTTGATTATCATTGTTGTTCGAAGCAAAACGTAAGAAAGTGAATGCGTAAAAATACAGATTTCTTTTAATATCATTCTTGATTAACTCTTAACTGCTGAACTCTCGATCGTATTTATGAAGCAATGATAAGTGAAAAGACTTGCATCTTTTTCTCTTTTAAATGAAAATGTAGGTGATACTAAATTGGCCTGAGAAGACACAGCACAGAGAGGTTTCACACTGCAGACAGGTGTCTTTTTCTATGGCTAAGGGTAGACGAGAGCTTTGGTGGTAGTTTTAATGAAAGCTGTGATCCTTCTACTTCTCCGTATATTCACTTCTTCACCGAGTGCAGGAGTCTCCTTTCATCCAGAGAAGACTTACTAGGGCCATCAGGTCAAAACAAAGTCCAGAGAATCTCTGACCACAAGGGAACCCTAATCTAGGTGGGAATTGGAAATATACACTAGGTTACAAAGAAGTGTAGACGCAAGAACAGATACTGAGAGGATCAGCTTTTTCGACGGCCAGGTAAGTATGTGCAGCAAAGTAGAGATCGAAGTGAAGGATAATTGGGGAAACTGTAAAATCTGTTGAATGAATGATTTTGTGCAATCTGAGCTTCTACAAAATCATCTGTTTACGATGTATGAGAAAAGGATTCTGTAGGAAAATGATGAATTCAGTGATTACTAGGAACACATATCAAGTTGACCATAATTGGGGGTTAAGAGAAGGAAATTGACCAAAAATAATTTAAATTGTCTACTGAGTACTGTGACTGATAAGATAACAGTATGGAATGGTACTTTTTAAAGTAATTGCCACCCCATTTTTTTTTTTGGTCTTTTCCTATGTTTTCTTCCATCTCCTGTGTCCTTTCAGGTTCTCAGCTTATATAACACCATAAATCCAGAAGCATCTGCTTCTCCTTGCTGTGTGTCCCAGGATTTAGAACCGCTAACCATTCTCTACTATATCGGCAAAACACCCAAGATTGAACAGCTTTCAAATATGATTGTAAAGTCTTGCAAATGCAGCTAAGATTCTTGGAGAAGTGGCAGGACGATAATCACATGGTGGTGATGATGATGAGGACGACAAGAACAATGACAATGTTTGTAACAAGAAAACGTAAGAGAGCCTTGCTTCAACAGTGTTAAAAACATTTTGAAAAAAGCGGTACTAGTTCAAACACGTTGGAAGTTTGTGGTTGTGTTTGTTAAAAATGGCATCTGAAACAAAACAAAACAAAAAATTGAAGGCTTTATTCTACATTTCATCTACTCTGTAAGCGAGAGAGACAAGAAGCAAAACCTTTTTTTTTTAAGACAAAAATAAACACTGGAAGAATTTGTTAGTGTTAATTATGTGAAAGGAACAACCAAACAAACAGGAAAATCCCATTAAGTGGAATTGCTGTACATACTTTTCCTATCCCATGCCTCACTTGATTTTTCTGTATTGCTATGCAATAGGGACCCTTCCCGTTCTTACCTTTAGAGTTAACGGTGAGTTATTTATTGTGTGTTACTATATAACGAACATTTCATTGCCCTTGGAAAATAAAACAGGTGTATAAAGTGGAGACCAAATACTTTGCCAGAAACTCACGGATGGCTTAAGGAACTTGAACTCAAACGAGCCAGAAAAAAAGGGGTCATATTCACGGGATGAAAACCCAAGCGAGTTATTATATGACCAAGCCAGCCTGCATTAAGATAAAGACCCTGAAAACACATGCTATGTACCAACTGCCTAAGGAAGCTTCTTGTAAGGTTCAAAACTGAAAAGCCTGTTAATAAAGGAACTTTCAGTCAGAATAAGTCTGGAAGATTTTTTTTTTCTTTTTAATTGTAAATGGTTCTTTGTCAGTTTAGTTAAACCAGTGAAATGTTGAAATGTTTTTGATACGTACTGGTCAAACTTCAGACCTGAAAGTATTGCCGTATAGCTATGCCATTGGTTTTTTCCTTCGTTTCAGATATATGTAACCATACCTATATTATTATAATAGATGGGTATAGAAGCCAGTATAATTGGAAACACATCTGCAGATCTCCTTTGCAAACTATTAAATCAAAACGTTAACTACTTTACATGCAATGTGTAAATTTTTACCATATTTTTAATGTTCTGTAATAATGTCAACTATGATTTAGATTGGACTTAAATTGGGGCTCTATTTTTAATGATCGCTCAGAACTGTGTGTTTCCTTTAGCTGGCCAGTACTTTCGAGTAAAGCCCCTATAGTTTGACTTGCACTACAAATATGTGTTTTATAGTGTTTCCTCCACTGTGCTTTGTGCATTGTCCATCATTATGACATAAGCTACCTGAGTCCACTTGTCCTGTAGATTTTCTTTTATAAAAAGGACAGATTCAAGTTCAGTAGTCTTCCTCCATCTTCTAAGCATCCTTACTAATCAGTTCAGATGTTAACAATCTTCTATTTTAGGAAAATTGGGGAATATTATAGATGTATACATAATTGAGCTGAAATATTTTAGTTTTAGCAGAGGCCTAAGGATCTGACTGTAACTCGGAATCTTTGTGGCTGAGTTAAGAAAGGTTTCTGCAACTTGGCTTAAACAGTATGCTCACCGAATTCTATTGTTAGTAGAGATCAGACAGTTCATAGGAAACATCTTTTCCTTTAATCAGGTTTTTAGTGTTCAGGGGGGAAATGGAAAGATTTACATATTTCTTGATTTCTTTTTTAAGGGAGAAAAAAAAAAAAACGCCCTGGTCAGCCTAAGTCACTCAGTTTATTTCACGGAAGTTAAGGTTTTCATGTGTGTTCTTTGAGGGTTGTAAAGGTACAAGCCAAATCCTCCCATGATCAAAAGGTGATTTTTTTCTCTGAATGAGACTTCTCTAGATCTGAGGCGAGAATTTACCTTGCTTGAATAAATGAATGATTTGCCACATCGTTGCAGGGAAGGTACCCTTCCGCCAGGGTTTGTAGGAGATGACAGTTTGCCAATTGTCCCTTATTCAACTGTAAGATAAAAGTTAATAGGTAAAACAATGGAATATTTGCAGCGTCACCTAAAGGGCAGGATGGCGAGGTGCGAATCCAAGTGAAATTGTCTGATAACCTGTACTTCTAGATGTTTGACTTTTCCTGGCCGTTAATTAAATGACAAATTGGATTCGCAAATTTGAAAACTGGAAAAGCGAGAGGGGGGACGCCCTACTGGTGAACAGTCTTTGTGTTGGGTGTAACCCAATCCCAGAAATGAGTGTGTTGATTTTTTTTCCTTCCATTTTCGATGAATTCTATGTAAATCACTTTTATTTCTGCAGGTGTTTTCCTCTCAGATAGAATGACGTTTGTTTTGTATTATTTTGTCTTTCCTCATGAATGCACTGATAATATTTTAAATGCTCTATTTTAAGATCTCTTGAATCTTTTTTTTTTAAGTTTGGGGGTTCTGTAAGGTCTTTACTTCCCATAAGTAAATATTGCCACGGGCAGGGAGGGATGCGGGAGGGAAGGGGAAGATGTTAGTATACGGGTGGGGTGGGGCTGCAGTTTTTATATGTTAAGCAGCAGTACAGTTTTCTGGTTGGCATGGTTTAAAAAGAAATGGACTATAAGATTAGCTGTTTTGTATTTTGATGACTGATTATGCTGTATTTTAACATGATGTATGTCTGTTTTGTGGTGCTCTAGTGGTAAATAAATTATTTCAATTCTATGTTGATGTGTTTTTCCTATCATGGTGTTATCATTGAGACTAGAGAACACCTCTCCTGCAATGAGAATCATCTCAAGCTGGGAAAGTCATACATCTTTAAGACTGTGCTCTTATTCTCAAGGATATTCACTTCAGAAATGTCATGGTTTATAGCCCATGAGCAAGGGCATATGTACCAAGGACTAAAGAAAGCCCTGTGCAGTCTTTTTATTCTCTTGTTTATTGCTATTTGGTCATTGTTTGAGATTTAGTTTCCATCCAGCTTGACTGTCTACCAGAAAAAATGCAGAGAGATGTTTGAGCCATGCCTCGGCTTTCTGGTTCCATGTTCTGCCAACCCCAGGGCCAAAAGAACTGGTCTAGACAGTATCCCCTGTAGTCCCATAACTTGGATAGTTGCGGAGCCAGCCAGATACAACAAGAGCCACGTGCTCTTTGGGATGGGTGTTGGGAGCAACTACTCCTCTGTTTCACCCAGACCACTGCACCAAAAAACCCTGGTTCCCGCAAAGTGCTTTGGCTGTTGCCTATAAGACCAGACTTTGCAAGTGAGTTGCCAGTCTCTTAATAAATGGAACAAATAGAAAAGCAGTCGGGGCTCAATCTGGTTGTCTTACTTTATCTCATGAAAAAACCAGTTTGTGCCCATTGTCTAAACCTCACATGGAAACAAACCATCAATGCAAGTGCTTAGGTAGAATAGAGAATAGTCCCTTTTCTGTGATCTTCTGTGTTTCATCTTTCATACTCAACTCCTTGATAAAGGAAGTGTTTCGCTTGAGCACAATTATTTCACACTTCTCTGCAGAGTGGCCAGTACCAGGCCTATCCCCCCCAGCCCACATCACCTTCATGTGATGAGTAAGAAAAAGAGGGTGTCGAGGTAAAGAAGAGAATCACCTAATGGCCATATCAACTTCGCCAAGCTTGTCAACCACTCTGAGCCTTGTTTCTTTAATCTTAAAATGAGAATGAGACTGCCTGCTTTACAGGTTTCGCACAGTTTGTTTTTGCTTCCTTGTTGTTAAGTGAATCTACGCATGAAAAGAATTTCCTTTGGTGTTTGGCCTGTAGTTGCTGATCAGTAAAAGGTAGTCTTGATAATATTTCTCAAGTTGTTCTGTCTTTGGCTTCTTAGCAATTCCACTGTAATGAGCTTTTTATATTCAGACTGTAACCTGGGCCTATATTTCCCCACCTTGAGAGTGAATGTGTAAGCCCTCTAGACTCTAATCTCATAAATGGATCAAACCGTCAGTTATTTCTGAGAATATTCTGTGATTCTATTTGTTAAACTTTTGGTTACATGTCTGACCAGAAATTGTTAAAAATAGCGGGGGAAAGGTTCGTGTAAGTCTGCTTATGTCTACCAACTAAAATTCAAAGTGAAAGAGACAAAATGGCTGGTTGAATGACCCATTTCCTAAGATGATGATGCGGTAATTGCAGTTTGCTGAGCACCTACCAGGTACTGTTCTCTGTTAACCTGTTTAGCCTCACATATTACCTTATGATGTAGGGTTTTTTAAATATATATAACTCCATTTTACAGGGAAGTGAGCAGATGCAGAATGGTTAAATCATGTGTCCAGGATCCCCCAGTTTGTAAGGGAAGGGTCTAGAATTTCAATACACTAGCTACTAGGCATATGTGGCTTTTGAGCAGTTGAAATATGTCTAATCTGAACTGAGATATAACAAAGTGTAAATACACACATCATATTTCGAAGACAGTACAAAAAAAGAATGTAAAATGTTTCATTAATTTTTGATACTGATTACATGTCTAAATAATACTATTTTGGCTATATGGGATTAAATAAAGTATATTATTAAAATTAATTTCACCCGTTTCTTTCTACTTTTTTAATACAATTACCATAAAACTTAAAATTACATACATGGCTGACATTTGTACCCCGTGTTCTATTTCTCTAGCATTCCCTTTTGTTAGGATTTCCCTCTCTCCGCTTACATTGTCCATCTACCCATCTCTCTGTTCTTGCATGTCTACTTTATCCTTTAGAGCCCTTAACACATTAGTCGAAATTGTTTTAAATTCCCAATTTGATAATTGCAACATCCTTGCCATGTCTCATTCTGATGCTTTCTCTGGCTCTTCAAATTATGTTTTTGCCTTTTAGTATGCCTTGTAATTTTTTCTTGCTAGCTATACACGACATTGGGGAAAAGAAACTGCTATAAACAGGTCTTACTAGCTTAGTGTTGAGTCAGCAGGGGAAGCATTCTGTAGTCTATTGGTGAGGTTTCAGTCTTTTATGGAACCTCTGCCTCTGGACTGTGAACTTCACAAGAGTTTCCCAGTTTTTTTCTCCACCACCATTAGGTGGCACATGATGGCTAGAGTGGGCTTGAGCTGCTTTTTCCCTTTTCTAGGTCCATTAAGTTCTGATACTCCAGCTAGTTAACCTTTGGTTAATTAGTTGCCCTCAAGGGTGGGCCATGTCAAGAACAGAGTGCTTGGGTATATTTCAAAGTAGCTACTTTTCTGCTCTCCATGCTGGATGTAATATGGAATTGTTCTCCTGTGGTAGAGCTCCTGGAGGTAAATCTTATAATATTGTGGGGTCCCCCGTGTGACTGTGTCCCTCCAGAGTTTTTATCTCTCAGAGTTGTTTGCACTGAATCTTCTGCAATTCATGCATTATGGTTCAGTTTTTCCTACCCTGGCAATGTTTCCTGCACTGGTTCCTGCTTGTGAATCTCTGGTCTTTTTATTTTATTTTATTTATTTTATTTTATTTTTATTTTTATTTTTAATGTTTTATTTTTGAGAGAGAGAGAGAAAGAGAGCAGGGGAGGGGCAGAGAGAGAGAGAGAGAGTGAGAGGGAGGCACAAAATCCAAAGGAGGCCCCAGGCTCTGAAATGTCAGCACACAGCCCAATGCAGGCCTTGAACCCGTGAACTGCAAGATCATGACCTGAGCCAAAGTTGGACACTTAACCTAGTGAGCCACCCAGACGCTCCGTGAGTCTCTAGCCCTGTAAGCAGTGATGCCTGTATCTGCCTCTCTGTTTCTCCAATTCTAGAGGCAGCAGTTTTCTCCTCTTTTATGGATCCAAAAAGACTTCCTGATTTTTCAGACTGTTCATGTTTGTACCAGTTGTTAAGATGAAGTGGCCACTTCCAAGTTCTTTACATGCAGAACCAGAAACTGGGAGTTCTATTTCTATTAGACAGCTCTAGTGTAGAATTTGGAAGCAACTCTTTTTAGAAACAAAGACTAAACTACTCCCATAAGCTATATTGCCAGCTTTTGCTTTTGTAATTAACATATGGTTGAACACCATTAAGCCAAACCCTATGAAACTAGTTTTGCAGGTCATGATTTGTTGTATATTGGCAATTCTTTAGGGTTCAACCTAACACTTGGCACCGATTGACTAATGTGGTAATGAAAGTACAAATATCATACAAGCCCCACTGACAAGACTCTTGATAAAATGGATGGTTACATAGCAGCAAAGCTACTAAGAGGGACAGTATAACCTACTTCCAGAGTCATTGAAATATTGTATTGTTTTCAGTCCATAGAAATCTTCATCTATATACCTGTGAGAACTTTTACTGCTGTGTCTAAGGGGGGAAAAAAGTCAAAACACCCATTGTGCTCATTTGAGTTACTGGTCTTGAGAAGACATGGCTTTTCTATCTGTAAATAAGGTGTATTGGAGCTTCCTTGGCTTATAGGCCTTAGATGGGTGCATCTAGGCTTTATATTCCGGAAACTTACATAAGGGAGGAGTTGTGTTTTTTGTCATTTTTTTAAGGAATAGAAATTACAAATACAAAATTTGATTCAGAGTCTTAGAAAGGGCCTATAAAAATGAAAAGCCAGGACATTGTGAATTTTAAGAGCTTTACTGCAAACCTGCCTCTGGGCTTTAAGCTGACACATGCTTTTGTTTCTATAAAAGACTATTACCTTGTAATTCTAGCTAAAACTGGGTTTCATCTCTTTATTGTTAATCTGCTAAAAATCGGTTTTAAATCATTTTAAATTTTTTTTTTTTTTCAACGTTTTTTATTTATTTTTGGGACAGAGAGAGAGACAGAGCATGAACGGGGGAGGGGCAGAGAGAGAGGGAGACACCGAGTCGGAAACAGGCTCCAGGCTCCGAGCCATCAGCCCAGAGCCTGACGCGGGGCTCGAACTCACGGACCGCGAGATCGTGACCTGGCTGAAGTCGGACGCTTAACCGACTGCGCCACCCAGGCGCCCCGGTTTTAAATCATTTTAAATCAGTTGCTCTATTTTCTGCCCTCCCCGTGACTCTGCAACCATGTTTTTTGTGCTGAACAAAGGAAAATAAGATCCTGGTTTATAATATTCCAGGTCAGAGATAATGAAGGAAATGTTATTTTTAGATCTCTTTTGAAATATCCAACGAGATCCCATGAGATTGCAGAAATTGTTAGTATACATATTTGATAATTATATCAATAGATATGAATAACTTATTAAAGTTATTACCTGAAATTATAAAAAGAATGCCTTTTTAATGGCATTTTTTAAAAAATGAAGGAATCGCTTCAGGTTTTTTTCCCGATTGTGTCTTAATTTCCCTGAAATACTTTGAGTTGATTTCTTGATTTCAACCAGTAATGGCTGTTTGGAGAAGAGAGGAGTATGTTCCTGTAATTGGTCAGAGACCTACTGAAAGGAACAGAACGTACTGAGGGAGGCTCTGTACTGTGTGATCAAAACTAGGGAAATCAGCCTGTGAGAACAGACATAATTAAAGAGCAAGGCAAGAAATTAGTGGTAAAGAAAAAAGCCCAATATAATCTCTCCGGCTTTTCCCCCAAAGTAGGATTTTCTCTCCTACACATGCCAACCCAACTGAAAGAACACAGATGTGTTACTCAGGTGACATCATGAAGGTCTGGCCAGCCCCAGCGATGGAAACCCTTTCAGGCCCACATCTCCATTCTGAACCATATAGAAAATCCCAAATCTCAGGATGTTGGGAGCAAACAAGCTAAAAAGTTATGTAATCCAATACTGCTCTAAAGGCGATGTGAAGTCATGCAGTTTGGCTAGTCCTCAAATATGGGTGTAACGCTAATTTCTTCATTTGAAACAAAATTAAATTAAACAGTACAGAAAACTGAGAACTTTCAATCAAGTGGTGGTGGTTCATTTTGCGAAATATCGAATTTCACATCGCCATGTGTGTGCGGGCATCTTCCCCCTGCTCATATCCTGGTGTTCTGAGAAACCACTGGCTGCATTCAGAGCCCGACAGAGGTGAACTCAATAGAAGCTGCTGTGGCAGGTGTCATGGAGCCCCAGGGAGGTCTGGCCATCCCCTGAGTATGCCTACTTGTTACAGCCTCTGATAGTCAACAATGAGGAATTACTCCTGTAGGATTTTCCTTTGTGCGTGTGTGTGTGTGTGTGTGTGTGTGTGTTTCAATTTTGTTGTGGTGTGGCACAAGAACCAATTCTAACTCAGAGGTGCTAGGATCGATTCTGATTTATTTACTCTTCATCAGGGATCTGGAATAGTGAGATCCGTGAACACTTAAGGGCACAGTGGAAGCGAAAGGAAGGAGGGGACACAGGGAAAGGGACAAGAAGGGAAATGCGTGTGTGGTTTGGGGGGGGGGGAATAGTGAGCCCCTATGCAGGGAGCTCACATTTAGCCAAAGGGTTTGATGTCTGTATGTGATACCAAAGCAACCAAACAAGCGTAGTGAGAAATACACAGCAAAGTGGTCAACTGGGCTTCACTTCATGGGGAAGATTCAAAGGAGGAATCCCATGGTGCTCTTATCTTTTACTAGGAGTCTTTAAAAGCCAACCTGCTGCTTGCATGTGACAAGAAGAAGTGGCTCTTTGTTCTCTGTCTCTGTCCTGCTGCAGGGGGGTTTTGGGAATGATCACATCCCATCCCCAGGCATCTCTCTCAGAATAGAGCCATCCCAATCCTTTGTTTCCTACTTTGGACCAGCCCTTATTTATCTTGGGTTCCCAGCACCTAGTGCACAATTTAGTTCATGGAAGTCTAATAAATGTTTGTTCAATTGAGGAAAGGCCTGGGATAGTGTTACAGCCCCAACTCTGCAACTGAGGCACTGTCTGAGAGTGTTCTCAGTATTTCTTTCTTCGATAAAACAAAAGTATTGGATTAGGTGATCTATGAAAGTGCTTAACAATTTTTTTTTTCTGATTCATAGGTTGCCCTACTGTGTTTTTCTATGATGGGACCAGTGAGTAGGAATTATCATTCATTCAACAAATAATTACTGAGCTTATCCTATATACCGGATTTTGTTTTAGGTTTTGGGTTCACAAACGTGAACAAAACAGGCTGAATCAGTAACCTCTGCCCTCAGTAAATTCTGTTTGGGCAGGGATTTCACTCGGTGAAAACCTGAAAGATGCTAAAATCTGCTGTCACACTGTGCCTTCCCTGTGGCCAGCACTGAGACGTGGTTTCCGTCACTGATAGAGGCAGACTCCGCAGTCACCTCTTTGACTTGGTTTGATAGATACAGGAGAAGGAAGAGCCTCTACTTCCCAAAATGCTTTCTCCATCAGAGCTTGTCAGTGGGCAAAGCCTTTCATTTGCCAAACAGAGATAAGGCTGGAATATAAACACTGTGTGAGATAACCCAACTCTGCAAATTCACGCAAGAGAATTGATAAACCGCTTTTCATAAAGAAGGAAGACTGGAACAATGTTTTCTATGCAAATGGAGGACCAGCAAATAGGGCTTCTGATGTTCATTCCACTACTATAATCCTTGAAAGTCAAGAGTAACTGGTTGTGCACCCCAGGAGCTCACAGCTTACAGTCAAAGAAACAATGAACCAAGTTATCATCATTATTATTCGTTTTTTTGTCAGGCATGCCATCATCTACAAAATCATGAATGCAGCTTACAGGTGTGTGTATCTTGATTTATATCCCATGGGTGACTCCATCTAAACCGGGGACTCTGAGGTGGGAGCACTTTTGCTGCCTTGCCTCTGGAATATTTGACAAGATCTGGAGACACTTTGGGTTGTTACAATTCAGGAAGGGTTACTGGCGTCTGGTGGTTAAAGGCCAAGGACGCAACTAAACATCCTATGATGTACAGGATAGCCTCCCTCAATAAAGAATTATATGGCCCCCAAATGTCAATATTTCTGTCATTGAGAAACTCTGATGTAGACAAGAACTTCCTCACCATTTGTCAGTTACCAAGTGTTTCATGAGACAGTGAAAAATTATTAAACAGTGTGAATAACTGCGACGAGTTTCTGAAATGACCCTCTAGTTGCATGGTAGCAAGAGGGAGAATTCCAACATTTATTTCAACCAGAGGGTCTCGAAGAAATTTTGCATCAATTTGTGTGTATTCAAAAGGCTCCATTTGCAATGTGATATCATTGCCCATGCTCAGAAGTCTGGGAAAGTAGGCTTTAATGTTTTTTATTTTCTGGATTTGTGTTTATGGTATTTTCCTCAGAGTCTTTAAGGAAATTTGTTTTGGGATCTGTACTTGCTAATGAAGGAAAAGGAATTGTATTGTCATCTTTATCAATAGGGACACTTATTGGAGGGTATATAAAATTGTCCTCTTTGACTGGATTGTTCAAATCCCTAAAAAAGGTCACTTCTGGACCCCTCAATTTATGCTGTTATAAAAAGACAAACAGGTGTGTCTGTCTCTTATCTTGCCCCTTCTAAAACATTCTTCAGAGTTCAGCAAGAGGATCTTTCTCAAGCTATGATCAAATATGTCAGCCTCTGCTTAGAAGCCTTCAGAGCATTGCCGTTGCGTAGAGGGCAAATTTAAAATCCTTAACATGGCAGATGTTTGTTTTAAGACTGTGTATTCAGATGTGAAGAAAGGAATTGTAGGTTTTTATCCTGAATCCCCTTAACTTATAAGCCTCTCATTTCATTTAGGTAGCGGAACAATAAAGCCTGCCAAGTAAAAATAACTATCACCTCAGCTTACAAGCTGTTTCTTTTGGCTAATTACTCAGTATGGGATTTGTTCTGCCCACTCATCTTTTTTTTCTGTTCCCTAAGTAACACGTGGTTCCCGGTGGAGGCATAGGGGGCCTATGGAAGGCACGTATTTGGTCTGTGGTACTCTTTTCTCTTCACTGATCCCTGGGGTATATCAGAACCCATCAGATCATGTCCAAGAACTGATCTTCTATATCAGACAGGGCCAAAACAGGAAAATGAAAAACACTGGTGTTGAAATAGAAATCTAGTGTGCAGAACTGGTTACCCAGGTGATGAAAGAGCTGAGAAACCACACAGGGGACTTTTAGCTCCACTCAAAGGTGAGCAACAGCGGGAAGCTGCCACCACCCCTAAGCCAGAGGGACAAGAGAGGAAACAGTGTCACCAGAGCTCAGGGACTGCATCAGAGTAGCCTCCCTGTTGGGAGATGAAGGCTTGACGTACACCCAACCTTTGCTGGAAATGTTGTTTGAGCAAAATAAGACAGGAGAGGTTTCCTAGATTCCTCCCTCCCCTCGCCCCATGTCCTGCCGGTATTTCCCCTAGTTAAACTCAGTGGGAAGCCACGTGAGATGGGAATCACAGAAATGCAGTCTGTAAGGGGTAGCTTCCCCATATTGGAGGACAGAGTAGGGGGACAATGAGGAATGGATCTCATGGCAGACAAGCCCAGGCCCATCACCATACCTTCTGTGTTTGCTTTATGTGACCCTGATATCAGAGGACTCGCTGTGGCCTCCTCGTTGTCAGGAAGATATGCTTTACATTGTCCACATCCCATTCCCCTGTTTCTAGTGGTTGGCTGACCTTCCCACACTTCTGTGCCTTTTTCAGAGGGGTTGGAAACTCTTGCCTGTTTTTTTGTTTTTGTTTTTGATTCATGCTGAATTCGTAAAACTCTCCAATGCTTCCTTAGTTTCATCCTTCCAAGCACCTCCTTCAGTCATTGTTTTCCACAGTTCAGGTCCCATGTTTGGCTAACCCGATGAGGCTGGCTGTCTGGGAAAATGGGGACTTGGATGCTCCTCAAGCCTGATGAAGGCTATGGGGTCATGGTCCTCTTGTCTTCTTTTACATTCTAATCAAGTTGCCTCCTATCTTCTTCCTACTTAGTTTTATAAACCTCTCATCTCCTTTGAGGAAAGAAAACACTCTTCCCATCTTACATTGGACACTTAGTTTATAGGTCTTTAGATCAAGAGAAACAGTACTCAGGGTGATGTACCTAAGGATTTTCACCGTGGCTTTATCCATATTTGGATCTTATTTAAATGACAAAATCCTAGACTTCAAGTTTATGGCATGAGACATGGAAGTTTTGAAGGAGGGGTTGGGTGCCACAATAGATCCCATCCCACACGACCATCTTACATTATGATATGGACAATCTTCTCATTCCTTGTGGGGGTCATGTCTTGTCCCTTTGGATCTGACTGGACTTGGGCCTGTAATGGAGGTGATACTACATGACATACAAGGCTTGCTCATAAAAGGGGGTGTAACTTTTATCTGGTTCTCTTCAGGCACTTGTTCTTGGAAACTGCTCACCATGCCGTGGGGAAATTGAAACCACATGGACAGACCATGTTTAAGTGTTCTAGCCAAAAGCCTCAGCTGAGATCCTAGCTGACAGTCAACATCAACTGTCATACACATGAGTAAAGAAGGCTTCAGACAGTTCCAGGAACAGTCATTGACTTTTTCTGCACAAAGAACCTCAGGCAAGTATTACTCAGCTGAGCTGAGTCAGTGCTCAGGACCAGGAAAGGTAAGAAAAATAATTATTGCCATTTTAAGCCATCAATTTAAGGTGATTGGTTACACAGCAATGATAACAGGAACAATTACTCTTTTTGTCTTTGAAATTAAGAACTTAGCTGCATGACTTTTAAGTTACTGATATAACTAGGAGTCTGTAAGTAAAAAAATTTACTAGGTGCTTTGCATGGATCCTTTTTTTCTTTCAAAAATTATATTTTTCACCGAGTTCATTCATTCAACAACTTATGTTACCAGGAACTGTGTGAGTTGCTGGAGATTCAGAGATGATAAATTCATAACCTCTGGCCACAAGGCTCTCACAGTCTCCTGTAAGAGCAGGATCTACAAATAACTAAAATACAATCTTACTCCTGTAAGAGCAAGATCTACAAATAACTAAAATACAATCTGAAAGTCAAAAACAACCAAACCATGAAACATTTATTGAATACCTGTAATGCAATAAGCACTCTACAGGTACTGGGAATATAATGGTGTTGGAAAAACAGACACCTGGAAATTGTATTAGTGGGTTATAATAATGCATGTGTGAAATGCATTGGAAGTGTATTGAGGTTCTTAGCAACAAATAGTAGAAAATTACTCTGGCAAAGTTACGAGGTTGAACCATATGAAACTGGGTTTTTTTGCAAGTCATAACAAAGATTGACAATTGATAATTTCATATGATGTTCAGAAAAACAAGATTCAAGCAGATCAGACTTGGGGATTAGTGGTGACCAAGGAAGGTCTGGAAGGACTGGAGGCAGGAAAGAGAAACCACCTTCCTGCTACAGGAACAGCCAGCTGAGATGCTGCTGAGGCCGCCACCAGTGCTGCAGAGGCTGCTGAGCCCCCTCAGGCCCCCTCCATCTGTGCTTCCCTCCCTCAAGATGGAAAGTTCCAGAAGAGAGCATCCAATTTGCTGAGCTTAAGGCATTGGCCAGTTCCTTTGCTAGAATATGGGGATTTAGAAGAAAAATCTGGTTGCCTTGGCTTCTACAGTGGGGTAGCAAAAGAGAGCTACCTTCCCAGCAAGACTACTTATACTAGGAAAACATAATTACACAGGAGAAATGTTACATTTATTAAGAAGGAAGACAGAGGCTGGGCCACCAAATATTGACTGATGTTTATGTGCTCGCTTCCTAGGGCTGCTGTACCAAAACACCACAAACGGGGTGGCCCAACAACATAAATTTATTTCCTCACAGCTCTGGAGGCTGGAAGTTCAAAATCAGAAAGTGTCAGCAGGACTGGTTCCTTCTGAGGGCTGTTAGGGAAGGATCTATTCTAGGCCTCTCTCCTTGGTTTACAGACAGCCATCTTTTTCCCATCTCTTCACATCATCTTTCCTCTACCCGTGTCTATGTCCAAATTTCCTCTCTTAACAAAGATACCAGTCATATTGGATTAAGGCCCACCCTAATGGCCTCATTTTAATTTAATTAGTTCTGTGAAGACCCTGTCTCCAAATAAGGTCACATTCTGAGGTACTGGGAATTAGGATTCCCACGTACATTTTTGGGAGAAACATGATTCAACCTATAGCAATCTAACTCAGAAGCACAGAGGAGAATGACTACTTTATTCCTGAGAAGGTTCAAAGAATAATAAACTGTATACAAAACAGGCTTTATCAATCTAAAATGGTTGGATATTTCTGCTAATAATAAAGATTTGGACCAATCAGACCAAATTCTGTTGCCAGGTCCTCTTTGAAGACGGTTTGAAAAATCTGGGGAGCCTGGGTGGCTCAGTCGGTTAAGCATCCAACTCTTGATTTCGGCTCAAGTCATGATCTCACGGTTCGTGAGTTCAAGCCCTGCATTGGGCTCCATCCTGACAGTTCAGAGTCTGCTTGGGATTCTCTCTCTGCCTCTCTCTCTGCCCCTCCCCAGCTTGCTCTCTTTAAGATAAATAAATAAACTTAAAAAAAAAAAAAAAGAAAAAGAAAAATCTACCACGTGGGGTAGAGCAAAACTCTACACTCCCATGTGGACAAGCACTCCACCTGCCCTCAAAGGTCCCAAGCCAGGGTACACAGCAGGGGAGAACTTTTAAAACTGAAGATTCCTAGGTGCATCCATGACCTACTGAATCAGATCATTCTGGAGAACGGGAAGGGGATTTTACAGTGTTTTAAAAAAATGTTCCAGATAAATCTGATGCAGCATCTAACACCAGCATTTGTCAATTACGGTCTAGCCAAGGAGATTCAGTTTATGAAACAGTGTTCATAAAAACAAGACCCTTTCAGGAAGCGATAGTTTCCAGACCCTGCAAGCATTGGACAGACCATCAGTCTGAAGATAGTATCAATAATGTCATGTCTCCAGGGATCTTGATGGTCTCGGTCCCATTCTCTGCTGGGAGATGCTTGCCTATCTGCCTGGCCCTTCAAAAACAGCGTTGTTCTTCTCTAACAAAAGAAGCATAATTTTTTAAGTTTATTCACTTATTTTGAGAGAGAGAGAGAAAGAGAGAGAGATGGATGAAGAGCACACATTTGAGTGAGGGGAAGGGTCAGAGAGAGGGGGAGAGAGGGAATCCCAAGTAGGCCCTGTGCTTTCAGTGCGGAGCCCTACATGGGGCTCAATCACACAAACCATGATATGATGACCTGAGATGAAATCAAGAGTTGGCCACTTAACTGACTGAGCCACCCAGGCGCCCCTAGAAAAAGAAGCATCTTTGTCTCCATTCCATTGCACGGTGAGGATAGGGACAGGTCTCTTGGGAAAATGTCACATATCAAACATGAAATGTTTAGAAACCACAGTTTGTCATTTCCCAAGAAAAGATGTATCCCAGGACAGAAAGGAGAATTGTTTCTTCACGTGATGGTGGCTGCAAGAGGTTGAAATGGAAGTTTGGCAAGTGGGGTGGTCTGTGATCCATCATCTCAACTAGACATTTCCTGTGGGTCTGAGTTTTTCTATGGGAATGTTCTGGAGAGTTTCTCTTGTAGAGAGTCCTTCCCTGGTGGCAGCTCTTGATTATCTCTCTCCAACGGATACAGAGTTCTGGCTTCGCTACTAGTCGCCACCCAACTCAATCTTTCGTGACAAAAAGAGCAAGTGAATTTTGCTAATTTCTCAAAAACTTAAGTCACTCACCTAGTTGATAAGTTTTACGGAGCCAAAATAACTGGGGTTTTTATTTTCAACAATGCTTTGGTGTCTGCCATGTGCCTTTACTGAGGTGTATTTCTGAGGCAAGAGGAATAATGCTGGGCTTATGACACGAGGAATGAATGTTTTCCAAACTATGTGGTAGTATTTGGTTCAGGTACCTGTTTTTTCCACCCAGCACCTGTCTGCCAGGTGCAGAGGGAAGTACAGTGAATAAGCAAAGAACCGATGTGTCTACGCGCCCCGATATTTACCACTTAATTGGTTCACAGGAACCAGATTGCCGCAGTTATTTCTAAAGAAAACAGGTGCTGCCAAAGAATGTGAGTGCTTGACCTTCAGAGTCCTCAGATAATATTGGTAAAAATGCCAACTCACAGTGGCACCTATGAGACGCTGCATAGATTCTGGTGTTCTCTCTTCATCTCTCTAATCATGTTATATCCTCAGCTCATGGCCTTTTTCTTAGTGGCAGATCTCCTCCTGAAGACGGCTTCCATGCTTTCTTCAAACTTGTTCCAACGAGGTTTGCTTGGCAGCTATCACCTGCCCATCAGGCAACACTTGTGTAAGGCACTCGTCAATTAGGAGGCTCACCCCAAAGCAAATCCGCGTCCATGGATGCCTCGTCTGTCTTCACAGCTCTCCAATTACCCACTTCTTTTGGAAAGCTTCCCTGGCTACGACGGTGCTGGGGTACCCCAGAGTGCGATTGGCCATTGTTTGATGTCCTGGGAGGAAAAGGAAATCTGCTTTTTTTAGGGGCCAGGAGAGGTAGCAGCGTCCTGACGCGTGTCGAGACTCCGGCTTCCTGGCGATTCACTCAGCTGGTCCTGTAAAGGTTGTCTGCCCCCTTACCATGGCAGAGCACAATTGCTTTTAAGGAATGTTTGGATAAAACATTTTCCAGGCCACATTTATTCCTCTGCAGGACTATGTTATATGTGACAGCATTCCAATTTTGAGGCATGACTTGTGCCAATCCACACAGGCAATTAGAGCTGACACATTCCAGGGGCTATTGGTCAAGTCCTCGACAGACCAGAAAGAAAACCCACAAAGAAAAACTTTACCAATAAAGGGAACCAATTGGAATCCTGCACGGAGCCTTAGAGCAGAAATTTCTTCCTCAGCTTGTATGCTGGGCTCTTTTACTACATCACCATTTCTCTTGCCTAAATCCCAGCCGCACCCCAGGCTGGGTGTGTGGGGTGCTATGTAATGTGGCTGATACTTGGACATGGCCATCTGATGCTCAATCTGCAAAGCTCAGGGACCATACCTGAAGAGTTGAGTAGTTTAGAACCTTAAGCCACCTCCAATACCATTACGGTGAGGCCAAAAGCAGGCCTCACATCACAGGAGTACACTACAGGTGGTATGAAAAGGCTCCCCCTCTTCCCACCTCCGTGAGCGGCCAATCACTATCAGAAACACCAGTCAGTGCACAAATTACAAAATAAATCCACACACACACACCCCTTGAAAATTTGTGATGGAATTTCCTAACTACAGATCTTGTTAACTCTTACTCACAAGTCTTATATACAAAGAAAATGCTATCTTGAGCTTTCTGTGATCTTTTGCAACACAAACCAGCTGTTCAAAAAGGAAGCCTGTTCCATGGATGGTTTTGGAACTTTCTATAGTTCTAGGGGCCTGGTTCTGATCACTGAGCTATTTTTATCTTGTCAGTATCTATATAGCTTTAATTATAGAGATGCATTAATTGAGCCATTTGAATTAATCGAAAGTCTACTTGTGAGATGTCACTTAAAAATGCAACATTGATATTTTCAAGTATTCAAAGTTTCGGTCCCACTTCAAAGTGCTGGGAGAAAGAAAATGTTACAGAATAGAGGTTTTGGGAGGCTTAATAAAAGGACAATACAGATAAAACACAGAAGAGCTATTTTTAGTTGTTGTCAGTATTTGGTATGTAAACAACTTATGAAGAGCTTTAAATTATTCCCAAGCATGTTTAATAAGCTCAGTGCAATCTTGGTTCTAATTCATTTTTCCAAGCTTCGTAAAAAAATATTGTTTTTGATGCCATAATCAACATACTAGTTAGGCTCTATTTTTTAACTCATGGTCTCTTCTCAAGGGGAGTGAACTTCATGCATTATCTCAGGCTGAGCCCAAGATGGAATCCCTTATGCTAAGCCCCATATCAGCAAACCAAAGCTTACCCACATTCCTATGCTTGACTTTCCCAGAAAAGAAAGGCTTAGGTCAACCAATCAGTGCTTGCCTGCACAAGTTACCTGACAGGGCTCCCTTTGCTTCATATAAGAAAAGTAATCTTATAACAGTAACCAGTTTGTTTTGCCCAAAATAACTTCCTTGTTCCTGCTCACTTTGCTCTATAAAACCTTCTCAAATCGTACAACTCTTTGGAGCTCTGCTCTGTCCGCTGTCCAGTGAGGTGCTGTCGGATTCATGAATCACTGAATGAAGCCAATAAGGGCTTTCAATTTTACTCAGCTGAATGTTGTTCTTTAATATTTCTATTAAGAAACTGTAAGTAGGAATTAAACATAGCAGTTAAAGAGGGGCACCTGGGTGGCTTAGTCGTTTAAGTATCCGACTTTGGCTCAGGTCATGGCCTCGCGGTCCATGGGTTCGAGCCCCGTGTCGGGCTCTGTGCTGACAGCTCAGGGCCTGGAGTCTGCTTCGGATTCTGTGTCTCCCTCTCTCTCTGTCCCTCCCCTGCTCGCACTCTGTCTCTCAAAAATGAATAAATGTTAAAAAAAATTTTTTTAAATATAGCATTAAAATAAAATACTATGTTAAACCACATAGACTTATGATAAACCAAGTAAAAGCTGCTAAATCAAGGATGATCTGTTGTATGTGAGGCGATTTAAGTTTGTTTTTACAGGTATTATTTAATTTTAAAAGCAAGTAATTATGTACTTGGAGAGCATGAAGGGAAGATGAAAGACGATTTCCGGAAACATCTATATTTTGATAAATATTTAAAATATAATCCTGACTGTGTTCTTTTTGGTCCCACATATAAAAGAGCATACAAATATTCCTCTTACAGTCAGCTGCTAATAGAATACAAGTCTTTCCTGATATAACAGGAAGTTTTCTTTAATGAGATTATAAGAGAACATGATGCATCAGTGATCTATTTTTATTTTGTCTGCCAGTGAACTCAGAGCTAAATTTTATAATCAATCCCAGGAGTTAGTTTGCACAGGTTGCCAGGAATAATTTTCCCCTCCTTCCCCTCTGCTCTTGATTACTGAACCCCTATCTATTAATTTTTTTTAATGTTTATTTATTTTTGACAGACAGAGACAGGGCATGAACAGGGTAGAGGCAGAGAGAGACACACACAAAATCTGAAGCAGGCTCCAGGCTCCGAGCTGTCAGCACAGAGCCTGACGTGGGGCTTGAACTCATGAACCGTGAGACCGTGACCTGAGCTGAAGTTGGATGCTTAACCGACTAAGCCACCCAGGTGCCCCAGAACCCCTGTCTGTTATGTCTCTTTTTGCTGTAGCACACAGTTTCTGAAGATAAGTCTTTATGATGACCTTATGGTTGATTCTGTTATAGCCCTCATTTTTCAGATGAGGCATGTGGGACAATGAGAGGTCAAATAGGTTGGCCAAAGTCACCTAGGTCTCAAGTGGAGGCTCTAATATAAAAGCAGGTGACTGTCTCCAAGTCTATGCTCTTAAGCCCTGTGCAATTCAGCAGAGAAATGTACCCAAATGCTCCTCACTCTTATGTCCCAGGAGTGGGATAATAGTTCTTATCTCTCTGTGTTGGTTTTTCACCTTATAATCTTCACGTAGTAAACGTATATTAATATTACACTGACAAATCATTCTCATTCAAAAGGCAGAACCATAAACAACACCAAAAACCTCGGGCTCATAAGCACGGCCTATCTTGCACAGCACAGTTAAGGATTTGATGCAACGCGCAAGGCCCTCACTTTGGAAGGTAATGTAACAGTTTTGCTAGGACTGTTGTCCAGTGCAGGCCCATGATTTTTTTCGCTGACTTTCTGAGAAGCCACGAGGTGGAGAGTCGGACGAGGTCTGAAAGGAAAGCGAGTGGAGCTTACTTAGGCAGTTGGCCAAAATGGCGGCTTGGCCAACACTGCGGCAGTGATAACAGAGGGAATTGGATCTAGGATGTTTGGGGATAGGGTCCAGTCTCTCTACATCCCTTGTGTTGAGCCATCGGTCTAGTTCCCTTTTGTCTGCCGCCCATCATCTGAAAAGGATCTTGTTCTAAAAACCTTTTATTCGTTAAAATCAGCCCCTGCCTTCCCTTACTGAAAGTGGCTTCTGAACTCTTTCCCCCTCTTCTCCTGAGAGCCCCCTGGGACAGACAGGAGTGAATGCAGTTTGTGATACGGTGGCTGCAAAGGTGACCTTGTCTGCACACCGCCCAGGCCTTTCCTCGCCACTGAAATGGGATTTCCAAGCAGATCCAGTGAAAGCCAGCTGAGGAGCTCCACAGAATCAGAGCCGGGTGTTCAGCTTCATACATAGTTTTGAGATGACTCACTACCAAATGCTTCCTAAAAGAGACTCATTAAGTTACGGTAACATTTTAGAATGGTATTTATAGTGCCAATAGAAAATAGGAGGGGCCAGTTATTTGCACATTGCCTCTTTCTGTGCCCAACCACCCAGCCATTTCTCTCTTTGTCAGTTTTCAAACCTTCTTTGTCCCCTGACCAAAGGCAGAGCCTCCAAGAGACCGACTTCTGAAGCCCCGGGGGGCTTTGCAACTGACCCCTCAGAGCCTCTCAAGTACTCAAGTGTCCCCATTGTATCTGGCCTCCCAAACCCTCTCCCCAGCCCCTCAAGCCGGACCCTCCAATCTACTAACGTTCCTTCCAACAGTTCTGTTCTCTGTTTATTAACAATTCAGACGTACTGTCCTGAAATGAGTGGAAATGCCAGAGGTTATTTGTTCTGGTTTCCTTCCACTGTGTATGCTCCGTTTCCGTGGCTGTCTGTTGGTTACCTAGGATATGGGCAGGGGAGGCAATGGATTGGCTGGGAGCTTGGATGGATTCCCCGGGAGACTGTGGAGCAGGGCTTAGTGGTCAGTAGGATGCCCTAACTGAGTGCCTGATTAACCACTCAGTGACCCCTTGTGGGCTGAGCTCACGGTGCCTTCTCGAGGGCTCCAGGAGTTCCTCATACATACCCTTATTTTGACTTTCCCCCAGCTGGTTGTATAAATGTACGTACCTGCCTACTACTAGGCTATGGAATCCTCTAAATCTATGATCCTATGTTATTCTGTGTTGTGTCCAGCGCAGTTTGAATCACACAAAACAGGCTTAATACATGTAGGTCAAGTACATGCTCAAAGGAACACGTGTTCTGTTTCTTTGGAGCTTGAGCTAAGTGCAGCATTTTATCTTCCATTAATGGTTTTGTTGAAAAATGAAACTGACATTTATTAATCACCTATTGTGTCAGGACCCTTGTCAATATCTTAACTTCAAGCTTCACAGCGATTCTATGATACTGCAGGCATTACTGTCTACAATTCAGATGTGAAATTACCGAATTCAGGTAATTTTGCCTGAAATCTCTCTCTTAGTAAGTAGTGAAACCAGGATTTGAGCTTCTGGGTGTCTTATTGTTTGCTTGGCTTCATAATGCTCCAGACTAGGTTGCTAGCTGTAGGTATGTTTGGGCTGTGTAAATTAAACTGGGAAAATGTGCTTTTTTGAATGAGTCACTCAAAGAGTTGATGTTGAAAATAAACGAGTGGCTACATAAAATCTTAAAAAGCTTTTTATTATGGAGAATTTCAAACATACACAAAAGTAGCATGAACAGCACAACAAACCCTCAGGTACACAGGCCTTGTCTACATTTTCAGTCACTCTCTTCTTCCCCTCACTGAACTATTCTGGAACAAATCCCAGGTACTGTATCAGTTGACTAAGATGATAAAAATCATCAGCATAAAGATTTTTTTTTCCTTCCCTAGAACATAAACAGACTCAGACAATTTGGGCAAAGCCAACTAGAAAAGCCGATTCCCTCCAGGTGCCAGAACCGTACAGCTGTTGTTCTTCCCAAAAGAATCAGGCAAACAGTTCACGTTATCCTCAGATCCCATTAGTCCTGCAGGGGATGACGTGTGTCCTAGATTAGAGGAAGACAGAAGATCCTTTGAAGGGTACTCTGTGTTTTAGACAGATCCACAATTTGGGAATAAGCATGGGATTCTGCGTGTTCACTGTGAAACCTCCAAGGAGTGCTGTAGATCAGCACAAATGAGTTAAACTTTCAAGTGTTAGTACTTTTTTTTTCCATCGTGGATGTTATATGCCATATCACGTAAGGGAGCTTTCTCCATTCTTCTCAGTGGTTCCTCTGTCCGTTTCTCAGAGACTGGTTGTTGGTAAGAACTACTGGAAGGAGAGCATCCACAGCATTTCCCATTACACCCTCACGCGTTCAAGACTGGTTCGTGGAAATAACTAACATTTAAGTGCTGATAGAAAAACTCACAGCCACCCCAGCATTTTTAAGAAAGGTTTCTGGAGGAAGGCTTAGTAAGAATGGCCTTTTATGTGCAGGAAATGACAGTTCAATATTTCTACTCCTCATCATGGTTTGGGTTATGGTCAAAACTAGAGATTGTGGCAGTGGGGTTTTAAGAAGAGGGCTGAGGTGTGTGCATGTGTGTGTGTGTGTGTGCACGCGTGCGTGTGTTTGCAAATGTACAGACAGTGTGCCAGATCAAGGGGAGAACGGTCTGTGAAGGTCACAGGAGGGCATGTCCGTGAGGATGAGAACCATTTTGGTATCTGTGGTCTTATACACTTTGGAATCTCAGGTCTAAAAATAACCCCCGTTTGCAACCCGTGTTGTTTATCTGTATCCTGGGTTTTCCCATTCTTAAAAATACCCTGACATGCATATAAAGACTGTGTTCCAAAGGTTAATGCTCTCTAATCCTGAAGGGAGTGGTGAGTAAATTCCTTATATATCAATCTAAGAATAGGTCTTGGAGTTATTCTAGTGTATGTCATAATGTGAGTGGTTTCTTCTTCTTTTTTTAAAGGAAGCAAATAGTCATGGACGGGGAAGGAGAGGATTAAAAAGAAGAGATGCATTTCTTGGGACAAAGTAAAAATTACCCTGAACCTTTATCCAGAGCTTCAAAGAATCATTGCATAGAAATGATTTTGTGTGAGAACTCTTCCCCCACTGTGGCATTTCCCATGGAAGCCAATCCAGACATTGGAAATCAGAAGAAAGTGAGCACTTCAAAAAAAAAAAAAAAGAAAGAAAATTAAGGCTGCTTTCCAGGCTGAGTTTTTTTGACTCTAGAGATTCTGATTGTTCCCTCTGCAGGCAAGGAGAACAGGCCTTACCATGTCCCGCTTGCCTTCTCAACACAGAATCCTTTCCGTCTTTCTGTTTCTGACAGAAAGTCTGGCAACCAGACTCTCTGAATCAGCGTTGTTTCTGCCCCGCTGCTCCCGAGGTGCTAGCATCCAGGCAAAGAGTGAAATCAAAAGAATGGAAGCTGACTTAACCTGGCTGTTAAGTCTGGTTTCAGAGAGATCCCGCTCTCCTCTCTCATTTGATTGCCCTTCTCTGTGCCTCTTTAGGCTTCCGGCCACCACCTTCTGTGTCAACGGATCACCTCGGACAAACACGGTACCTGGTTTTGGGGGAATTACAGACACGCAGAAAGTGCAAAACGGTTCTGAACATCTGCACAAGTTGGAAAGGTCAACTAGATTTTTGTTTTTTTAAAGGATGTATTCCGCACCACTCGCTGTGCCTTCTCACTTCCTGCTAGCATGATTACAAAATGAATCTGGGACACAGTGAACCCGAGGAAGACTTCCCGGCATAGGATCAGGGGCCCCTTTCCTGGGTTCCCTTCTAGGCCCACCAGCAAAGTCACAAATTGTGCAGAGGTAACAAGTTTTTTTTTTTTTTCCTCCAAGCTGGCTTGTTACATTAGGCATTTCGGGAAAACTAGTGGCTGCTGATGACTGAGACTTTTGCTCACATGTAGCCCCGATCGAAAGAAACTACTCTGGAAAGGGATTATATAATGGATTGTAGTGACATTGCTTGTGGTGATTGTTATTTTGAAATGTGTCCTGGAATAATAATATATTTCCGCACTCAGTTTAGATTTCATATTCTCAAGCAAAATCATGTATAGTCAGGAGTGAGCCCTCTGCCCCTAAAAAAAGAAAAAAACCTCTTGTTCTGATGTCATACCTATAATCCTATCTGTTCCTATAGGTTACTTAAATGTCTCCTGAAATAATTAGTTGCATGTAGCCAACCTTGCTTTTTATTTGAGGTTTTTTTTTTTTTATAAAAGATGAATCACGTATCAAAAAAAAAAAAAAAAAAGAAGCACCAATTCAGAATAAAGGCAGGAACATTGTAAACATTTTTGAAACATCAGCTTAAGCATAAAAAATAAATTTCATAACTAGAGTTATGCACTACACTATCTCCAGTCCCAGGCCCACATCGCTTAGATTCTTCCCGCCATCCCTGCCTCCCTGATGTTACTGTTCACATCCTTGTGTTGCCTGCTCTAACTCCAGGTCTGTAGCGTTAACCTGTCTGCAAGGCACTGGTCACCCATCTCTAAGGGTCAGGTAAATAACTCATTTAGGTGAGTGGCCACCTTAACCCCTGTTCTCAACAGAGGTGATGTTGCCCCCCAGGGGATATTTGACAATGTGTGGAGATTTTGTGGCCGTCATACCTGGTGGGTGGATGCCACCAGCCAGTTGGACTGAGGCCAGGGACGGTGCTATACATCCTACAACGCATAGCCCAGGTCCCCACCCAACGTCAATAGCACCTAGACTGAGAAACCCTGCCTTAACTTGAGGCCAATGTACAGTTTCCCTCCTCATTTCCACTTCTTCCGTGGAACTTTCTCTGCAGGACCCTATGTTCTGCTTTCTCTGAATTCCACTACACATTTGGCACCAAGCCATGTACTGCACTGTTCTTTAGAATTCATGTGCGGAGAGCTCATCTTCCTAATTGGATCTGAGGTTTCCTGACAGAAGGGCTCATCTCCTCTGCCTTTTATGACTTTAACTGTACCCAACCTAGTCCTCTGTGCTTAGCATTTGCTCAATACATTCCAGATAAACAAACATACCTTTAGTGGATGATTGAATCCTGAAGTTTGAAGTTGATACATTGGGATGATGGCAAGGATTCTCCAAGAAACTTAGAGATGGGGAAAAAAAAAAAAAGACGTTCTTAGAGATTTAGAGACATTAAATAAGCCTATAATGGAAGTAGATAGCATACTTTCTGGTGTCCACAGGAATAGCCATTTGATAATTGGTTAATAATAACCTTAACACTCTTCTTATTTATTTATTTTTTTAAGTTTATTTATTTATTGAGAAGGAGAGAGAGAGGGGGAGGGAGGCGCAGAGAAAGGGAGAGACAGAATCTCAAGCAGGCTCCATGCTGTCAACACAAAGCCCGATGCGGGGCTCAAACTCACGAACCCTGAGATCATGACCTGAGCCAAAGCTGAACGTTTAACTGACCGAGCCACCACCCCAATCTTAACACTTTTAAATAAAGACATGCAACACAAAAAGAAAGGAAAAACAGAATTAATGATTTATGTTAAGTCTTAGCTGAAGGATTGAAATGACTGAATTTGGGACACATATCTGTATAGTGTTTCCGAGATGATGGGAATTTCATTAAACCTTATCTTTGCTTAGATGACATGATCCTCAAGACATTCCCCCACCCATTTGTTTCAGTTCCAAGCCAACCAAGCAACATTCAGATTAATAACCAGCCTTCTAGCTACTCAGTCCATAGAAAGGGGTGTCTTAGACGGGAGGGGCAAGCATTTAGGACACTGGACATAGATATTCCTCATAATAAATTAGTAAATTGACCTTTGGTTTAAACATTAATCTCCCGTGAACTGAATGTGTGAGTCTCTCCCCAGGATTCTGACGACGTCTGGGATTATTGATAAGGTCCAGTTGCTGACTGAAAAGGCAGGGGCCAGACTCTGTTCTATGACTCATTCACCAAAGCAATGCCATGTTGGAAACTGCCTGACCAATAGCTAGCTGGCTTTTCCCTTGTGACATCCCCATGTTGCCTCAAGCTTTTCTTTCCAGCTCCAACATATCTTAGCATTGTAAACTTTTGAGTCCCATTCTCGATTCTGGAATTATAACCTCCCCCTCGCCTCCCCCCGCCCCCCCCCCGGGCCAAAGCCCCTTGAAAATTCCATTTGTACTTTATTTAGACATATTCTGATTGGAAAAAAAAAAAAGAAAATAAAACAAAACAAAAAACCCCACACGCGGCTTCTTTTTAATAAAGGAAACTAAGTGGGAAGGTCAAATTGCTCTTAGAACTTTTTATAGGCCTGGCAACACTGGAACATTTCATCATTAAAGAACGTGTGACAAGTCACTGGGACCATTTACTGAGGGTTTCTCAGGGACAGACCAAGAATAGCAAAAGGGATCTTTGCTAAAAGACTCCATGATTTGACTTGGTTTTCCTGAGAACAGCTAGGACTAATTAGAAATAACTTACAGCTTGTATTCGATCTATTTGAGTATTTGTTAACAAGCTCTTGTATGCAAAACAAAGATTGATTTCAAGTTAATTCACCCCTTCGTCCTCTTTCCCTGCCTGCCTCCATCTTTTCATTGAAATGCAAACATTTCTTGTTTAACGTCATTAATTAACAGAGGAAGTTGGGATGAAAATATCTTGAATGCTCCACCTAATTATCATCCCAGTCATGAATGCTGGAGAAAATGTGGCGTCTTAATAAAAAGAAAACAGTCTAGAACAATATTATGCAGTTTATAAATTCCACTGAACCACTGTACAAATAAACAATGCTACTGAATCACACAACAAATCATCTCACAATTAGGCCACACAAGACCAGCTGCTCTACAAAGGAGCCCCTGAGCCAAAGAGGAAAACTTTGAAGATAAATATTGCCATATGTGAAAAGAAAAAAAAAAATTCCCAACCAACCTTAATTGCACGGAGCATCATTTTCCCTTTTCCAATGCTATTTGCCATGGGAATAAAGGACTTCGTGTTGTGACCCCTGACAGTGGTAAGTGTCTTCTTCAGTGCGGGGTGTACAGAATTTCGGATCAGATTGACGGCAGTGTGGGCCTGGCTACCTGTGAAATGTGTCTCCTTCTGGCTTCACCTCTTCTCTTCTCTTTCTTTACCTCGCTGGCATTTCTTATCACTCCACATACAAAATCAGTTCTCCATTAATCTATGTGCAGTGTCCAGTTTCTACGTCAGCTGAAGAAAGCTGTTAAATACAGGCCGGCCTCCCAGAACTCCGAGCTGGTGGATCTCCCCAGGGCATAGACTCATTTTAGTATTTGTTCGAGTTTAACAAGAAGGCTTCCTGAATTTGATGATCCATTCCAAAGCCAAGCATTAATACTCTTTGGCTTCACTGCAATTCTTAGATTCTTGCTTGCCTTCGACCGTCATTGCAGTTCTTGGATTATCCTTGTCACCCCTTACCCCCTCCCCCCGCCCCCCGCCCTCCCCTTTTTTTTTAAGCCTTTAACAGCGATTGCATTTTCAACCTCTTTTCTCAACTTACGTCCCATAGCAGCCAGGGTGGGACAATCACCACAGGAGAAACTAGAAAAATTCCCAGGGTGCCAAAAGCTTAGGCAGGAATGCCCACATTTTCAGGCCTCAGCCACCACTGTGGAGCCCAGAGAGTAAAAGTCACCCAAAGACTAGAAAGAAAAATTCTTGCTCAAATTTCTGGGGATTTTTCACTCTACTTCTAATTGTAATCGTTGGAAATGCAATACTCGGTAAGCTCTTTGGAAGAAAATCATACCTTTATTATTATTTGTAAAATGTTGATAAACCAACATTTTTTTCTTCACAGGTTCAACTTACATGGAGTCTTCCTTTGGTCCATGATGGGTGAAATAGTAATACTGACATCAAAACTATACTTTTACAATTTCCTATTTGCACTCTGTTTCCTAAGATAAGATGTTTCCCCCATCATGCTTCACAAAAGAAGTGTTTCTCTTTCCTCTTACCTTCCCCCTCTTTGTGGAGGAAAGGAATCAAATGTGCCTGAATCAAATTAGAACCTCCCAAAGGGACAACCAAGCTTATAGTTCGTTGTAGTGTATGACATTTGCAAAATGTGGATGCAAAATGCTTTAAGGTTGATGACGGAATAATGTTACATATTTGTGAGCAGTTATCATAGTTTGTATAATATTTTATTTTAGAAAACCTGAGGAGAAAATTAGAGTTTACAGGAAGCTGAATGGGGTGCCTGGGTGGCTCCGTGGGTTGAGCGTCTGACTCTTGATTTCAGCTCAGGTCATGATCCCAGGGTTGTGGGGTTGAGCCCCGTGTCGGGTTCCACACTGAGCATGGAGCCTGTTTGAAATTCTCTCTCTCTCTCTGTCTCTCTGTCTCTCTGTCTCTCTCTCTCTCTCCCTCTCTCCCTCTCCCTCTGTCTCCCTCTGTCCCTCTCCTTCTCTTGCAACCTCTCACTCTCTAAAATAAAATTTGAAAATAAATATATGATGGGGCGCCTGGGTAGCTCAGTTGGCTAAGTGTCTGACTTCGGCTCAGGTCATGGTCTCATGGTTTGTGAGTTCAAACCCCGCAACAGGCTCTGTGCTGACAGCTCGGAGCCTGGAGCTTGCTTCATATTCTGTGTCTCCCTCTCTCTCTCTCTTCCCCTCCTCCACTCGTGCTCTGTCCCTTTCTCTCTCTCTCCTTCAAAACTAAACATTACAAAAATTTTAAAAAATATATGAAATAAAAAAAAAATTATAGGAGGCTGAATACTTTCTCCTTTGCAATGGAAATACATCCTTAACAGCAACAATAAAAAATTGGAAGTACCTATTTACTTAAAAAGATATTTAGAACTTAAATTATATATAATTTGGGAGATCTTTTCTCCTGTATAGTTACTGGTTACAGGTCATCATCTCCAAGAATGTAAAGCGAGCGTCCTCCAGTATCATTTTCTCCAGGGTTGCTTGGGCTACAACTCTTTCATTAAGTCTGCTCTATATTTGAAATCAGCAGTGTTAACACAAATAGTGTCTGCAGTGATGTTGGAAAGAACGATGGTTCCCTGATGTCTCCTTCTGGGTCAAACACAACGCTCCTGTTTGTTATGAACTCCAACAACAATAGAACACAATAGTTAAGATCATGGCTTATGGAGGCACATGCATTTGGGTCAGTAAAGTTGTGTGTGCATAGAAGTGCTCAGTTACTAAGTGGAAGTGGTATAGGTGAGAGTTCCTGAAGGCAGTTCCTGAAGGCAAAAGTAAGTTGCATGTGCAAAAACAGAGATACTCATAGGACATCCCGTTGCTACATTGCTTCTTCTGTCTCAGCATGGGCATATGGCCTCATGGAGGTTCCCTATTATCAGTTGACTGAGGAGAGGTTCATTTATACCTTGTTTATGGATCGTTCTGGATGGCATACTGGAACTAACCCAAAGAAAATAGTTACAGATTTATAGCTCCACTCTGCGGTGGCCCTAAAGACAGTAGCAAGGAAAAGTCTATTAGTGTGCAAAACTTTAAGCAGTGTAATTAGTTGTTCGTTTTGCTTAGAAGGAGAGAGTAAGAGATGGAGATGTACAATGGTTCATGGGCTGCGGCTATTGGCTTTTCTAGATGGTCAGAGAATTGGAAGGCACTCAAGTGGAAAACTAGTGACTGGAAAATTAGTGACAAATCCTTGCTAACAGGAGAGACCAGCACTGAGCCCCTAACATGGCACCACTCCCTGGTGGGTTTAACCAGAATGCCTGGTGGCAGGTTGATTGCATTGGGTCAATTCCTAGTAAGAGACAACACCAGCATTTTGTTCTCATTGGGATAGAATTTACTCTAGAAGTAGATTTCGCCTTACCTTCCCGCTAACACTTCTGCTAACACTACTATTTGTGGATTTCCAGAATACCGTGACCACCATAGAACATTGCTTTTGACAAAGGGCTTTATTCTACAGGAAATTAAATACTGCAGTGGGCTCATACTCATGTAATTCAGTGGTCTTACTGGGTCCCTATCACTCTGAAGCATTTAGCCTGATAGAATGGTAATGTCGCTTTTTGGAGAATTGTTACAGAGTCAACTGGATGTCAACAGCACGGATGACCACAGTAATAGCTTCCAAGATGCTTTATCTGCCCTAAACTTGTGAGCAACAGATGGTCCTTTTTCTCTTTTAGATAGGATTGATCTATCTCACAGAGATAGAAATGTGGATGGTTTCTCTTATTCTCACCCCTAGTGATAAACGAGTGGAATTTTTTCTTCATGTCCATTCTCTGTTGGTCTAGAGGTCT
Source organism: Neofelis nebulosa (assembly GCF_028018385.1). Lineage (NCBI taxonomy): Eukaryota > Metazoa > Chordata > Mammalia > Carnivora > Felidae > Neofelis > Neofelis nebulosa. The sequence continues at coordinate 62,374,112 of NC_080796.1, forward strand.
TAGTTCTCAAGACAATGGAAACAGTAATGGTTTCATTAAACTGGAAGTTGAGAACCTGGAGAGGGTCCCATGCAGTACCGTGGCAGAGTATACAGCTCTTCTGTACAATGATGTATCTATCATTGGGGTTGGAGACTCGGAGGCAGTAAGAGGCTCACTTTGGTTTGGGTTTAGCCTCATAGATTCCAGCCCATCTTCATGGATTTGTTGAGTTGTCCTCATGGATTGCTCTTGCTTTCCCCTACTTTGTGTCCATCTTTCATTTCCTGAAACCCTTCCCTTTTGACGTCAGGTCCAACAGTACTTAAACTGTTTAGCCAGTTCCTAGGATTGTATATGGTCAAATATATATCGTTCCTGGTGATTTTGCTTCTTGGATTGAACTCTAATTAACTGATTAAATTGGATTCCGATATCTGCCTCTAGCTATAAATGTGGTCATAGGCAAACCTCTCTATGTGGCTTTTCTCATTTATAAAATGGGGATAATACCAACTATCATATAGGATTGCTGTGAGGATTATATGAGCTAAGAGCTGAGCACTCTGCAAGACATAGGAAGCACTCAATAAATGGTTACTACTACCTACAAAACGTGACTTTAACTCCAGATGATTTTACACAGTATCAGGGAGTTTGGAGGCCGGAAAACATTTTGAGATGTCATCTGAACCAGTAGCTTGCCTTTAAAAGATCAAACTTTCCAATCTTTTTTTGCGGGGGGAGGAAATCTTACCCTTGCCTGTTTAATGTCACTATACCCAGTGTTATTTATAAGCTATATTGCAGAGAGAATTCCTTCAATGTTTGTTATTGCTGAGCAAGGGGTTTCAAAACTAAATATTAGATTTTACAATCCAAAGGAATGCTATTCTGCAAAGTAATCTTTCTGAGTCTTTTTTTCCTTTTTCTTTTGTAAATGATGGAAATTGGAAAAATTATCTTCAAAGTCCTTTCTAATTCTAGAATGTTATAAAGATTATATTCATATAATCATATAAAGGCTATTCATTTATCCAGGGAAGATTTCTTTGCTTTTTGGGGGCAGAAGTAGGGATTTCTGCTTGGACATTGTCTTCACAATTAGTTTTTTCAGGTCAATCCAGAGAGAAAGTCTCATTACATTGTAGCTAACCCTTGTTTGTTTCTCAAACTAAGCTTGTGTTATGAAACTTGGCATCAAAGAATTCAGGGCTCTTTCCAAAAGTCAAATCATTGTCTAAGGAAGAAAATGTGCTGTCATTGAAGATATTCTGATAGACAGTACAAAAATGGGATTACAAGAATTTTGGGGGTAACATTAATACCATCTCAGAGTATTACTAGCATTTAATTTGACTGTTTTTATGTTGGCAAATGAGAGGAAGCAAAGACTTCCTCTATCTGCCCTAAATTGGAATGTGTGAAGAGTTAGGAAGTTCAAGGTTAAGCCTCGGGCCCGGCATTTATTAGCTTTCCCCTCAGGATTTGTGGAAGTTTTAGGAACTTCATCTATAATATGGGTATGATGTATCTATTTAGACTTCTCATAGAATTGTTGTGAAGCACAAATAAGATAATAGGTATGAGAACCTCTACTCATGTGAAAGCACCAAGAGTACAAAGCAGAATTTGGCAGATGGTGGCCGCTTAGGTCAATTAGTCCATTGTCTGTTTTTGCACAGCCCGTGAGCCAAGAGCAATACCGGTGAACATTCACCTCACCTTACTGATAGGGAACATCAACTCTAAACCCCAACTATTAAACATGTTACCACCACCTCCCGCCAATAATTTTTATCTTCTTATTAGTAGATCCATACTATACAAAATTACAGTCAATTTTATTATTGTATTTTGAATTTTATTAATAAAAATTGTGACAATTTGTCTTCTCTTTTATTATCTAAATACCTAGACAATATCCTCCATTCTGGTTCCACAAAGCCTAAAATACTTACTATCTGATTTTCCAGAAAAAGCTTGTCAGTCCCTGCTATATTGGGCAAAGGGCTTTGTATTATTAATAATAAGCAGAGCTCTTGCTCACATGCAAAGTTTGTTATAAACTATTTGTTTGCTTTTTCCTAGTTATAGTACATTTCTTTGTTTATACTTTAATTTGTATAACACCACATTCTAACAAATAGCAAAGAGAGAAAGAAATCTGTTACCTAGCTGAATTGTAATCTTTTTCTCTTAAAGTCTATTTATTTTTAGGAGAGACAGAGACAGCATGAACGGAAGAGGGGCAGAGAGAGGGAGAGAGAGAATCGCAGAGAGGCTCCACACTGGGGGCACAGAGCCCAATACAGGGCTTGAACTCACAAAACCAGGAGGTCATGACCTGAGCTGGAACCAAGAGTCAGATGCTTAACCGACTGAGCCACCCAGGTGCCCCTTGATGGATTATAATCTTCATTTTAACAACCGAATTGCAAAATTGCCAACTTCCAGATTTGTGAAAATGTAAAGAAAAAAAGAGAAAGTTAACCAAAAAGAATCTGAAGAACCAAACTAAGAGGGGAGCTCCTGGCTTGTGTCTTATGTTCCCCAAAGCCTTTGGGGGGCTTCTGTGATTGGTGGACTCAGGGGGGCCCTCAGAAGAAGAGCTGGGTTTTGAGAAGATGCACCAGGGAGCCTCCTGCAGGCAGGCAGGCAGACAGGCAGGAGCTTCCTTACCTGCCTCAGATGGAAAGTCTGGCAGCTCTTGTTATGACAGTAACCACATCTTTATAGGCAGACAAGTCTTTAAAAATGAATCGAAGTTAGTTGGGTCTGAGAATGATTTCAAATGTGGGTGTATTTAAACGAAGTACAAAAGACCAGAGTCATCTTCACGGGCCATGGCTTTCCTTGGGTGTTTTCATGACACATGTTGTTATCTTCATTCCAGGAAAAAAAAAAAAAAAAAAAGGAGAGAACATGGAGGGAAAGGGAAGGCAAACGATTTTCAAATGTATACTACCCATTATTGTTTCAAGTGCTTGTCTCACACAATGCCTGGAGTGTCTTTGTTAGACATTAATTAGGCAAATTTGATTTTCTAAATGAGGTGAACCCGAATGGCAAAGGTGGGGTTTCTCTCCTGTGAGGGGAAGTCAGGGGGAGATGAAAGAGAGAATAACCTTTACCTCATAATTTCCCTTCCCCTCCTCTCTGCACAAGCCACATTAGTCTCTCAGTGAAGGTACTTGGAGAAACTTGCTAAAATTTTCCCTCATGCTTGAAATTTACTTACCCTGGGTAACAGGAAATGTGGAGTCTTGTGATGTAGATTGTTATACCAGATGGTAATCTTAGCACATGCTATTTATGTAGATCAGCCGTGTGTGTGAGTCATCCATTTGGGGCTGACCTCAGCCACTGGGAAATTGGGTTCCATACCACTCTGGTTAATAAATAATAATAATAATAATAATGGCACTGATTATGTGTCATTCGGATGCACATTTATGAGGCCGTTACCTTTACATGACATTAAATATGGAATTTTTTTTTTTTTTTTTTCCTAAATAGTACTTTGTCACCAACTGGTTCTTTTGCCAGATTGTTGTTTCTTATCAGCAAGGGCAAACACAAAATTGAACTCCATTAAATAGGTGATTAAAATATCTGCCACTTGAATTGTACTGATCATTGACTGCCTTGACTACGTCGCTCTTCTCTCCAGCAAGTTTCTCTTCTTATTCAGAGTGCTCTCTTCTAGGCTCTGTGATTTGAGTTATCCTTTTAAGGCTGATTTTGGGTGAATTAAGGCTGAATGAGGGATCCACATTATTTCACCTTCCCTCCCCTTTAACCTTAACTGACTATGTGAGCTGTGGAAAACATTTTTGTCTTTATTATAATTTTGAGGATCTGGTGGTTACAAGTAAGCCAGGCAGGAAAGGTTATGTGGAGATAAACTCTTCAAGGTCAGGAAGTATGTCTTCTTTGCTTCCAACCGTCTGTCCATTCAGGCTTTCTGCCTCCTTTCCCCTACCTTGCTTCCCTCCTGACTCCTTTACTGGCACTTTTCCCTTAACAGGGCCTAGGAACTGTGTTTTGCCCATCAAGGCCAACGTCGCTTTGGCTGGGGAGCCATCTGCCGGCATTGTCTCATGTGGCACTTGGCTGTCCCTGGCTTTCAGGGCTCCCCACTGACACTCTGTTCTCTCATTGACATCGGATGCCACTTTCCTGCATATCCGACTCCCCCTCACATGTCACAGCACCTGGACAAATGTGCCTCTTCTTGCTTTTCTTCCTCTTCCTTCCCAGCTGTTGTTTACTTCTAAATTTGGTCAGATATTGGACCTAGGGGAAGTGCAAAACCGAGATTCACCCCCTCTGACATTTCTTTCACCCAGCTCTTGTTTTTCTTGGGCTCCTTCAGTTATGCCATGTTCCTGCTCCAGCTTCCTTCTGGCAGGAGGTGGTCATTGCCCTCTTTCTTCTTTCTCCGCCTCCTTTTCTCAGGATGCCTTCAGAACTTGATCTGGTACTGGCACTGTTTACACAGGCAATGATGTGGGGTCATCCAACATTTCTGATCATTTCCTGCTTGTCTCTTGGAGATGGATGCCATCATCTCTCTTTTGCTTCGTTTCTTTTACTCCTAGATAACATTTCTGACTCAACATTGTTAGGATAACAACTCTGAGGTTTAATGGTAATGAGTTTACATGCATTTTTTTTTCTTGGCCTCTGATTATGACCAGAGTCCTTCACTTTTTAGGGGCTAAATTTGGGTCAGAAGACAGAGATAGCAAGTTCATAAGGGGTTTTAATTTGCACAGAACTCCTCTGGAGCACCATAATGATGAAGGGTACAAAAGAGGCATCTTTCTTTCTTTCTTTCTTTCTTTCTTTCTTTCTTTCTTTCTCTCTCTTTTTCTCTCTTTCTCTCTTCTCAAGTTAGTTAACATAGAGTGTAGTCTTGGCTTCAGGAGTAGAACCCAGTGATTCATCTCTTATATATGACACCCAGTGCTCATCCTGAAGAGTGTCCTCCTTACTAAGAGGCAAGTTTCAGGCACCTGGGTGGCTCAGTCGGTTAAGCCTCTGACTTTGGCTCAGGTCATGATCTCGCAGTTTGTGAGTTCAAGCCCCACATTGGGCTCTGTGCTGACAGCTTAGAGCCTGGAGCCTGCTCCAGATTCTGTGTCTCCCTCTCTCTCTGATCCTCCCCCACTCATCTTCTCTTTCTCTCTCCCTCAAAAAATAAATAAACATTAAAAATAATTTAAAAAAAATAAGAGGGTTTCAATGGGAAATAGGAGGCATTGTTTTACCTCTTTCTGGCGGCAGTTAAAGAGTTAACTGTCAGTGACATTCGGCTGCCAATATTACTGAGCCCTAATTTTAGGTAATTTTTGATTTTGTTTTTGATTGCTTGTTTTGTTTGTTTGTTTTAGGTACCTTCCCGAGTGAGGCACGGAACTACAAGGTCTCTAGGATCTTTGGAGTGAGGTCCTTTATTATCAAGGACTTTCTGGGCACAGCCTCCCCCAAGGGTACAAGTTGTGTCTTGGCAATTCACCTGCCCTTTCTCCTGCTCTCAGGAGCACCCCTCATACCTCAGAGGAAACAACTCTTCACGGCCTATGAAGGTCTCGGGGAGACTCATCTGAGACCGTCTTGGCCCCCAGCTGGGAAGGGCAGTCTGGCCTCAGTACGACCGCAGGCTTCAGATAGCAGGTCAATGGAATCAGATCAATGTAAGGTGGAGCTCCAATCCCAGTGACTGTAACGTCCAACAAGTAGCAAAAGCTCTCTTTGTTTTAAATTCCTCATGTATGAAATGGGAATATTATAGCACCCACCTCATAAAGTGGCTATGAGGATAAACAGAGAATCGTGTAAAGTACCTGGCACCAGTAGAGGCAGCTATTTTTATCTATGAGCCAATAGGTAGAACATTTCTGTGCTCTCCCCATCCTGAAATGGAGATGCCTTTACATCATCCTTCATGGCTATTTTAACGACTTTTGTCATTTGACTTCTAAGTGCCCATCATAAGCTTTCAGTCGAGCCAAATGCCTGTAAAACAATATGAATAACCATTATATAAACAGTCTCTGCAGAGCCCTCGGGATCCTGAAATTTGGTCAGAATTTTTAGATCAGCATTTTATGAAGGCCACTGAAAAGCAGAGCATTTTGAGTCCGGGATTATCATGAAACCAACCACGACGTCCCCCTGCCATAAAATGTTAACACCTTACAATCATACAAGATACTAAATAGTAACATACGGGTAGAATGTAAGAGGTCAAGACTAGAGTTAGGAGATATAGATTTCAGGATTGGCTCTTCCAGCTCTAAAATCCTATGATCCATGATGGTGATCTCTTAGATTATAAACTTTTCGAAGGCTTTATTGATTTCTGGAAGGAGGTAGATGGGTGTTAGAATTTACAGTGATCTGAACCAGAATGAGTTCCTATATTGCCTTCTGGGCTTATCTGAAAATTCTACTTCTCTCTGAAAATTAACTAGTCTTTCCAAATAATGAGCCTTACTGTAATCTGTCCATACAGTGAGCATCAGTCTGCATTTCACAGATTTCTTATGCAAAGCTCACCCTTCATATAAGGGACTTGCATGCTGATTTCAAAGTGATATAATAATCTAGTTAAGGAGATAAACAGTTTAACTTTGAAACATGAAGAGCATCATATGATTATAAAGCAATTTATCAACATAGACTGTACTTGTTCTCTTTGGTTTTCCTTAACACACAGGGTACATACTCAAAGCTGAGTATTTTGTTCTTTTCTGAAGCTTTTTTCCCCATTCACTTGTTAAACTGCTAAACATCATATCTATAAGATGCTGTAGGAAATAAGAATTAGAAAATTCTTGAATATGATCAATAAAAGTGCCTTTTATAAAGGATAATGAACACTAGTTTAAGATTCTGACTACAGATATCAACAGGATGGCTGATCAACATGATGGTCCTATTAGAAAATGCCAAGAATCCAAAGACACTTGTGTGATGAGTCACTGCCATTTCGCTTCTTCCACAAATGGTCTTAACCTAAGCAGGACTCTTAAATCAACAAATGGTAGTTTCTAGAAAGGCATTTTTCAAATTAGCAATGAAGCATTAATTGCTTTTCAGTTTTTAGCCTATAGTCTTTTTAGCCTATAGCATGAAATTTGGAGTCTGAAAGATGTAGAGATTGGGCCCAATCCTCATCCAATGTGTAAATTCATCCCACATTTTCTGTGAATGTCCAGTCCCTTAAGACACCAGTACCATCCACTAAAGACAGAATCTGAACCAAAAATAAAGCCACATATGTAATTTAAAAAATTCTAATGATCGCATTTAAAAGTAAAAAAGAAACAGGGGTGCCTGGGTGACTCAGTCGGTTGAGCGTCCTACTTTGGCTCAGGTCATGATCTCAGAGTTAGTGGGTTCGGGCCCCATGTCGGGCTCTGTGTTGACAGCTCAGAGCCTGGAGCCTGCTTCAGATTCTGTGTCTCTCTCTGTCTATGCCCCTCCCCTCCTTACACTCTGTCTCTCTCTGTCTCTCAAAAATAAATAAAAATGTTAAAAAAAAATTTATAAAAAAAAAGTAAAAAGAAACAGGTGAAATTAACTTTAATACTACATTTTATTTAGCTTAATATTCCCCAAATATTATCAGTTCAGCATGTAATCATACAAACATTGCTGAGGTATTTCACATTCAAGTTTTTTATACCAAGTCTTCAAAATCCAGTGTATTTGACATTTAAAGCACATCTTAACTTGGACGAGGTACACTTTAAGTGCTCAATACTCACATGCACTTAGTGGCTACTGTATCAGACAGCATAGACCTATATAGTCACAAAAGAAAAAAATCACTCCAATAAGCTCTGACCCTCCTCCAGAAAGCCATCATATTTTCAACAGTGTAGGTATAAGAAATTTCTTCTTTGTTTTGCACTGAAATCTGTATGCTTTCAATTTCTACACTTAGTCTGTGTTCTACCTGCACAATAATACTTTAAAAAAAATTCTTTTTTTTTTAACATTTATTCATTTTTTGATAGAGAGAGACAGAGCATGAGTGGGGGAGGGGCAGAGAGAGAGAAGGAGACACAGAATCCAAAGCAAGCTCCAGGCTCTGAACTGACAGCACAGAGCCCAACGTGGGGCTCGAACTCACGGACTGTGAGATCGTGACCTGAGCTGAAGTCAGACGCTTAACCGACTGAGCCACCCAGGTGCCCCACAATTATACTTTTAATACTACTGAAATGTCATATTGGCTTTCAGTAGCATATCATGATGTATTCTGGTTCTTTTCAAGTTTTCTGCTCTTAAACCATGTGTCTCGGGGCGCCTGGGTGGCACAGTCGGTTAAGCGTCCGGCTTCAGCCAGGTCACGATCTCGCGGTCCGTGAGTTTGAGCCCCGCGTCAGGCTCTGGGCTGATGGCTCGGAGCCTGGAGCCTGTTTCCGATTCTGTGTCTCCCTCTCTCTCTGCCCCTCCCCTGTTCATGCTCTGTCTCTCTCTGTCCCCCCCACCAAAAAAAAAAACCATGTGTCTCTATTTTTTACTTTTGAAATTGGATTTTTTAGATCAGCTACAGAATTTTCTATTTAAATTTATTACGTTTCTCCTTGCTAGTTGGCTGATTGTTCATGACTGACAAAATCTCTTTTGGAGCAGAATCCTCTCAACTAATTAATCAGGTATCTCTTTCTGGTTCATGTTGTCTATATAGGTCATCAGCACATCAGCAGTGTCCTCATTGAATTCAGGGAGAAATACGTTTAGGGCATCCATGGCTTGTTGTGAGAATATTCTTTCCAGGTTAGGTGCCCTCTATGGCTACCTCACTTAGGTTACAGTCATTTAGACAGTTATAAAGTCACCAACCAACTAATCATTTTGGTACACATTTCTTCATTTTCCCCATTGGGACATCATGACTCACCTTGTCAAATGTCCTCCCCAGACGGTCAAAGTTCTCAGCTGTCAGAACAGGAAATAAGTTAATACTTCTTGCTTAATTCAGTGAACCCAGAGTGAGCTTGGTCCAGAACCACATTTTTCTCTCCCCAGGCTTCTGTCACTTTTCCTGTTCTTCAGAGTTCTTCAAAATAATTGACCATGGCTCATGGTTCTCATCCTTTGGTTTTCTTATTGCAGGAATCTTATATAAAATAAGTAGTTATCTTTCTTCATTCTTTTTTCGTCATTCATTCTTCCCTAAATTTTCAAACATTCTGGCGTAAGTTACATGACTATAAGTTTTTAACATTAACTTATTGAATGAAATAAGTGGGAGAGAGAGATAGACAGAGACAGAGAGACAGAAAGAGAGACGGAGAGGGAATTGCCCATCAGGGCAATTTCTGAAATCAGAAGGGTCTTACAACTAGGGTAATTACAAGACATTTGCTTCTTGGATCACAGAAGAGGGAGAACAAGTTTTTGCCATAGAAAGCATGATTCCAAGTGTCTACTGATATCATTTTACTCTCCCTTTATCTTTCTCCCCAACTGATTCACTTTTTTTGGTGGTAGTGTTTGTTCTGCTATTCTCTTTGTATTATTCCAACTTGCTGCTTCTCTTTAAATTGAAGGAGTAGGCTTATTGTCTTTTCCAGGAATATAAATGATAGATCTGAAGGTTTTGTTTTGTTTGTTTTGTTTTGTTTTGTTTTGTAAGCACAGAAAAGCCACCAATCACAAGTCTGGTAGAAGAATATTTATTTCCTTCAGCTCCTTATAAAGTAATGTTCTATGTATGGCCCCAAATTGGGTCATGTTGTCAGCTCATCATTGACTACATTGTATTTTACTTTTCTTTTTGCAAGTCTGGCTTATTCAGTATTCCATGAATTGCTGGATGTTAGGGGCTCTATGTTACTAGTCTCTGCATTATCAGCCCTTATGTTCAATAGTCACTCCATAAATGCCATACCATAAATGAATAAATGAATGAATGAATCCCTTATATGCCACTTAAATAAAACTTTTACCTGAGAGCTTCCTGTTCTGAAATACTAATTTACTAGTTAACCTATTACTATGTTGGATAGCTTCCATGATAAAAAGCTTTTCTTTTGTATGAAGCTAAAGCCTACCCTCAAAACTACCATTTTCCCGTAGAAAACATCTTTCCCATGTACTTACTCTACATATTAAACTGAAGGCTTCAGGCCTGGTGAAGACAGCAATTTTGTTTTCAACAGGAAGTACTGTGCTTAGGCCTTTGCTTGTTCAACCATCTTCGGCATTCCAGCGGCAAGCTTCTGGCATGCCAACCACACAGGTCACTTAGGGAGAAATCCAAATTCCATTTAGACACATTTTGAACTCCTCTAAATATTGTACTTTCTCAGGCTTCCAGGGAGCCAGTGTTTATCACTGGATGAGTACAGTTACAGAGAGATCAAGGACTTAGTTTATTCTGGGTCACATCCATTATAATGGCCTAGTTTAGGCCAAAGAGTCCTCTTGTTCCCAACCCCTTTTCCTTTCGTCTTAGACTGAAATTTTCAGCAATGTTGTCCTCCTTCCCAGGATGAACCCACCCTGGAGCCCAGGCTGTGACTGCTCTTTCTTTACTCCAGATCAGCAGTGCTTACTTACTCTCATAGTTCTTACTCTCTCCTAGACCCATTGCCAGACAATACAGTACGAAGAACCCAGTATCGGACACTCATATTTGGCTCAGGGCTGGTTTGTGAATCACATGTCAGAACAGAACTTTAAATCTCATGTCCAACACAAAGAGAGATGACGCCAGGGCTTTGAAATGTCTTTAAACACGAAATATGTCAATTCGGTGACCACCCTCCCCTACTTCCCCCGCGAGCTCCGCTCCCTTCTTTCTTCTGCGTTGTTTTGAGATGTTTAGAGGTTGTGTCATCTCTGTTTGTGAAACACAGTTTTAGGATAAAGGTATGTCGATGTTGTGAACCTGCACTAAATACTGCAAGAAACATGAGACCATGATCATAATGGCTTTGATCACATCGATTACACTAATTAAGAATTCCACTGAAGAGAGTGCTGTGGAATCACGTAAACCCTGTGAATTACCTAATAATGATAGAAATATTCAAAGCATTAGTGATTAATGAACAGATGTGAAGAGGCAATGCAAACTTATGGGAAACCATTTCTAATGGTGATGTCAGCAAGGAACGATTTGCAGACATAATTACTAAAAAATTATCAGAGATTTCCTTGTCAAGTATTTTGTATGTTTATAAAGCTGTTGGTGACTCATTTTAGAAGTCTGGGAGACTTATTTGATTTGGAATCAGGATTTTATTATAGCTTAGCTGTTATGTAATAGTTTACTCAGACTGATGGGGAGATATTCTTCCATGTCAACATAACTTGTATGTGTGCAGTGCGATTTCCTTGTAGTTATTTCAGCAATTCATATCTGAATGCTTTCCCATATTTTCATGCCTAAGTATATTCTCAGTTGGTAAAACAGAGTTCTTGAGTGGTTATGAGATTAATTAGTCAATAGATTACCGCTGACTCTGATGGGTTAGGGCATTGGAACAAAGTTGCTTTGGATTTTAAAGCTGGTATTGTCATGTGAAGTGACTGTTTCAGGAATACCATTGAGTCAGTGTATGAGATTTTTGTCATATATATGTCATGTTACTTAGCACTGTAAACCAAAGTCTTCTATGGCTTTACTAAGGGCGGTACGACATTAATCAAGCTTTATCCACATGCCCTGAAAATCCCAATGTTTGAGTGCAAAGTCATCTGGGTACATCCAGTTTTTAGGTTGGCTGGGAAACTATTGTTTGATCAACACCTCTAGTTGCTAACTAGAAAGAAGCATTTCATTTGGAGTTTCCAAAATACTAATAGCAACCAGATAGACATTATGTCTGTCCTTTGCCTCAAATTTTAATGATGTTGTTGTCTCCAGAACAACTCCAAAAGAAACATAGCCTGAAAAATGTGGTGCTTTCCAAGAAAGGTTGGGTGTTATCTTTGCTCTAAAGGGGACAGTGTGGAGAAATAATGAAATAGAATGAGCAGAGAGGGCTCCTGTATTCTGTTCCTGGTTCTTCAACTGCCTAACTGCTACTGTAGCATTGATAATTTTTCTGGTTTCTTTTTGTATAAGTTTCTTTATCTGTTGACTCAGGGAAGCAGAATTTGACCATGCAGCTATATAATTCTTCTGAATACGTGCCTACATGGGCTTATATGTAGATATGGGATCTTATTTAAACACTTGTAAATGGGATTATTTTATTACTTGATATCCTACGTGATAGTCCTTTCTGCCTTTGTAATATATATTAGCATGGAGAGGAACAAGGAGGGAAGGAGAGCATAATGAAAAAGGAGGATTTGAAACAATAGGTGAAAAGTAATAGACTTGTCCCTTTGGGTAAATGAAGGTCAATAATGTATTTTGGATGATAGCTACATAAGTCTTCAATGCAAACAACAGAAATGCCTCTGTTTTGTGGTAATGAATAATGAAGAACATTTTATGATCCAGAAAAGTCAGAAAGTCACTGTATAAAGGCATCACTTCCTTTTGGCCAGTTTTTCATTTACAATAAACAAAGCTTCTATTTTAATTCCTGAAGCACACATTGTCACGCAAGATGGTCCCAAGAGGAAGGAATTGTGCTTCCTTTTGGCATGTTTTGGAAGTTTTCTAAAGAAGCAATGTGCTCTACCCTTTCATGGTGAATGTCCATGCATCCGTGTAATACCTCGTGGGATAAGGCTGAATAAGAACAGGGACATGCGAGTACTTCCTTCTCTGGTCCAGTCTATTTTCAAGTCTCGTCTTCAGCTTCTTCCATATTCTAATGTCCAGTCAGCCTGTGGCACTGGAAAAGCCATGCCCCCTGCAGTCTACCTCGTTGTTGATGCTCTTCTCTCTACCTCTGTCTGTCAGACTCCTGCCCATTGTCTAATCTTCACTTCACCTTTCATCCTCTTGAATCATACTCACTTGCCAACTTTCTTAATCCCAATAACGTGCCACGTTTCCTCCCTCCACCGAATTCTAACTGCTTCATGCTCGACTTTATCTCTCTACTCTATTCCCAAGGGACCCGGAGCAGAAAGTGTCTGGCATTGTTACTGTTGGGCTTGAACAATTGTAAAGGAATGAATGACTGGTATGTACCTTGCATGTCCTTCTTGTGATTCCTGGGGACAAAGTCTATGATAGATTCCTCTATGTCTCCTATAGTGTCCAGCCAGGTCCATGTATATGCAGGTGCTTGGTTATCAGCTGAACTGAACTGTGCCTCCTGGATTTCCTTGAGTATGAGAAACTATGAGCTTGTTGTCATTTAAAATAAAACTACAATGACAGGTTTTTGGATCATTGAGTGTCTAATGTTGCTACATTGATGCTGTATAGGGCTTCTGAAATATTAGGATATAACCATACTAATGTTAAAGACTACCTAAAACCATGTTACAACAGAACTGCATAAGCCGTTTGTAGTCTCTGGATATGACCATTTAATTTGTTGGACAAGAAAACAGGGAGGTGTCTACTATCCTCAGTTATTGCTGTTAGATCAGACGCTGGGTGGCAAGTCTTCGTGCTCTGAGTCCAGGGCTCATTTCCTACACTTGCTGCCTTGGCTTTCCCAGAACATGAAGATCAGATTAAAAATAATAAGTCTCTGAGCAGATTTAAGTACTTGTTTGCCACTGGCTTGAGAAAATTGGGTGCAGTGTTCAGCAAAAGTGGTTTCCTTTTTATTTAGTTGCAACTCTTTAAGAGCTCTTAATTTTAAGTCACTTGCCTTAAAGTGGATATTTGCATCTGAAAGCATGTCTCTGATTCTTCAAGGTACTTCAGAGGTCAAATTTCACTACGAAACTACACTTCCTTCAAAATATACTTTTAGGTGCCAGAGATTCCTTCTAGCTGAGTAATGAACATTTCTTTAGTATTAAACAATCACAGTCATTGGAGGTTAGAAAGATCTTAAGACTATCAACTCCACCGATCTTATTTTATATTCAAGGAGACTGAAGGTTAGAGGGGTTCTAACTCTATAAACCCTCCTGCTCCTCCAGCAGCCAAGACCAGGAATAGAAATCTTTCCAAGATAACATATAGCTATCGTCATCTGTGTTTAAAGGCTGAAGAATATTAAGGAATCCTGGGTCTTGCCCTCAGGAGGGTTATATGATAATGTTACAGCTATTGGGAAATTCATTTGCTAATGATCATTGAAGAGATATTTCCAAGGGTAAACAAGCAGGATTCAGACCGTGACTTGACCTGGATGATTCAAGGATGAATGTTAGAGACATCAAGGAGGGTGGTGATGGAGGAAGGAGCTGTTGTTAAAATAACCCCAGGCTTTGTCATGGCCACAGCCTCTAGCCAGTGAGTTCACAGAAGTCTGGCACCTTCTTTCACTGAGTGTCTCCAGCTTTGAGGACACTGGTCTACCTCATATTAGTGAATGTGTGTTAAATGAATAAATGACCTGATAAGAGAGTGGTGGCTAGATCTTTATTTAAAAAGACAGAAAGGTGGGTCGCCTGGGTGCCTCAGTCGGTTGAGAGTTTGACTCTTGATTTGGACTCAGGTTCATGATCCCAGTCTCCTGGGATCTAGTCCTGCATTGGGCTCCGTACTTAGTGTGGAACCGGATTAAGATTGTTTCTTTCACCCCCTCTGCCTCTATCCCCAATTTGCATGCAATCTCTCTCTCTCTTTAAGAAATAAAAAAAGAAAGGAAAAAAAGAAAGAAGAGGAACCAAATAAAAAATGAATAGCACACTAAACAATACCCCAAATATATCTCTAGTACTGGGTTATAAATATTTAAGTTATCATTAAAGGCTTTGTTAACTAAATCTGGATTGAGAAATTGGACTTGAGTTACTTAGGTATGAAAAACAAAGCAGACATAAATAAATCACGCAATAGAAATCACAAAAACAGTGTGCAAGAGATCAGACATGATGCAAAGTTGGGCTCTCAGTGTTTGCTTATTCATTTATCCATTCATCCATCAAACACCTGCCTAAGTGCCATTTGGTGGGATACAAAAATGTCAAGGTGATTGCCTTTGCGGAGCTCAGGAATCTACTCCAACTGTCCCCCTTCTTACACCAAATTCATGTGTTCTATAGTATAAAAGAAAATGAGAAAATGAGAAAATGTTGAATGGAAAATATCTTAAAGGAAGTTTGGCATTATTCATCATGTATTCTTAACAGGAGTTTGATGGTGTTACTTAATTTTTAATTTTGTCTCCATACCTGGGAATTTGAAAATGATTCTGGCATTTCCTCCAAACAAGATACCTTTCCTTCAAAGGCATTTGTGCATCTCAGGAATGCAGTGAGTTGAGGCTGCCCTTCCAGCAGGTCTAATGTCATAAACCCTGCAGAAATCCTTGCTGTGGTTGGGCACATTCAGAGCTTTCAGTAAGTCCACACACACTTGCTCTGTGCCTGCCTCACCCACAGTTTAGTTAAGAAAACCCACCAGCAAAATATTTTGGGAATGAGATTATCATTATACTTGGAGTACCCTAATATTTCTAAAAATGCCCATATCAAGCAACTCTGAATGACTACCCAAAATGTAGACAGAGTAAGAGAGGAGTGTGCTTTATCTAAAATCGACTAATCATTAGAAAATTACTGACCTATGCTTAGTGTTCTAAATCTAACATCCATATATTTTTTTTATTTCATTTTTGGTGACCTCTACAGAAAAGCAAAAATTCTTAGATTTTGATTATGTATAAAATGACTATCTATAAAAATGATGATTATAATGAAAGCTCCTGAGCAGGGATGATCATCAAAATGTCTAACTACTAGACTTACATCAAACAATCAGAATCGTGACCACAAACAACTGGTATGTTTGCACTGGTGAAGGTTGGTTAGATATCAGCCCCACTTCTGTGTTGCATTCACCGAGCTGTTACATGGAAATGACACCTGAACTATACCTGTGTACCTTGGAGATGGACTGATGTCCATTACATGGACATTACATTACATTACATGAGATGGAGATCAGCATTACATGAAACAATTAAAGAATACTAATGTTTGTTAAATAGATGGATACCAATTTCAAATGCAAGTGGATTTATTGTCTCCTTTTGTCGATTTTTCCTTCTCCAATGGGTTATTTCTATTAGTATGAAAACATATTGTATTTTATCTTCTTACTTAAAAATCCAAACACACTTTCTTTATGTTGTACCATCCTGTGTCTACCTTGTTGTATTTCTTTTCCTGATAGCAAAATTCCTGGAAGGAGTTTTTCCACAATCAGGAAACGTCTTCCTTCTCTTCCTTCACTTGCTTTTACATCCCCTTCAATCAAGCATTCTTCTCTCCTCTGGAAACGCTACTGTCAAAGTCACCAAGAACATGCTCATTGCCAAAACTGATGGGCACCTCTCAGACCTCTTCCAGGTGAATGGAAGTAGCATTTGGTTCGCTTGACTTCACTCTCCTTATGGAAATGCTTCCTTCCTCAGCTTCTTTTTTTTTTAAGTTTGTTTTGTTTGTTTGTTTGTTTGTTTGTTTATTTAGAGAGTGAGAACAAGTGGGGGAGGGGAGAGAGAAAGAGAGAGACAGAGAGACAGAGAATCCCAAGTAGGCTCTGTGCTGTCAGAGCCTGATGTAGGGCTTGTACTCACCAACAGTGAGATCATGACCTGGACTGAAATTACGATTCAGAAGCTTAACCGACTGAGCCACCCAGGGGGCTCTCCTTACCTGGATTCTTGATATCACTGTCTCGAGTTCCTCCTACTCCAGTGGCTGTCCCTTCTCAGTATTTGCTGGATCCCTCACTTCTTAGCTTTCAAATGTTGGAGGACTGTAGTGCTTGGTCCTCAGACCTATTCTCTTTTCAAGCTGTTCATATTCTCTATGTGATCTCAGCCAGACTTTACACAAATCTCCCCATCCGGGAGACTTTCCCTGAACACAATCTCAGCAGCAGCTGCCAAAGTCAGTCTTAGATCCTTGTCCTACTTTGTTTCTCTTCATTACACTTATTGTCACACGATATTCTATAAATATCCAGCATATCCTTATTGATTATTGTCTTGTTTCTTCCACTAAGAACACAGCTCCAGGAAAGTAGAGACTATCTGTCTCACTAATGTCTCTTTAAGGCTAAAAAGTGCCTAGCCCAGAGTATTCATGCAATATATTTTGGTTGGATAAACAAATGAATATGTACAAATTGAAACTAAAAAGACCAATAAGTGAAATCTGTTTCATACTGTGTAATTTATGAAATGTGATCCTTTTTTTTTATTTGCAGTGACAGCTTATGTCAAGGGTTGGTCAGGCCTGCCATGGGTCAAATCCGGCCATGCTCATTTGTTTACATATTGTCTGTGGCTGCCTTCACATTGCAACAGTGAAACGATAGAGTCATGGTGTATAACCGGCAAAGTTGAAAACATTTGCTATCTGGGCCTTTCTAGAACATATTTGCTGACCCTGGTTTATGTATGTCAGGGGGACAGTTTAATGTAAAGGGTAAGAGTGTAGATCTGGGTCCAGATGTCTTGGGTTCAAATCTTAATTCCCCTCCTGACCATCTATGGCCTTGGTTAAGTCAGCTATCCTCTCTGTGCCTTGGTTTTATCAAATGTGAAATGGGAATTAATACCAGTACTAACCACATTCGGGTAGTTGTGAAGATAAAATGAGTTCATATATGTCAAGTCCTTAAAATCGTCCGGAAACACACTTGTTAACATTATTGTGTGGCAAGAAAGCAATTGAAACTGGTTCGAAGACAAACATCTAAGTATAGGGATGTGTGCTTAATTTATCCCTGGAGACAGTACAAATGTCTAAATACATCTGCCTTCTCTGCTGGTTCATTCTCTTGAGTCCTGGGTTAAGTTGGTAGGAACAGATCCATTTTCCTTCTGCTGCAGATGGAAAAATTTACATGTAGACTGCCTTTGCTAAACGAATCTTTGTGGAATACATACACAAAACAAATAAATTGGTGTGTGTCATCTCCTCTCTGTTTTGATGGAATTCAGGGGAAAAACTCAGTTGAAATCAGTCCCACAGGCATTCACGTGGGTGTTTATGTGAAGATTTGTCTGACGCTCCTTTTTTCATTTGCTTTTACGCTGTCAGATAGGTCATGTCCGAGGCATCTTAGGATGTCTCCTCAAGCATGCTTACAAATTTCCTCCCCTCGTCTTCGTACTTGAAAATTCTATGTAATTTGTCCTGCTTTTCAGTGCTTTCAAGTTCTTCCTCTTCCGGGATGGCTTCCTGGTTCTCCCAACTTCCCAAATGCAGAGAGCTCTCTATCTTTCGAATGTCTGTCACCCATTCTCTTGGTCCCTAGAAGAAGATACTTGTTAACTTTTTTTTTTTTTCATCATGTACGAAAAATATTCTATTTTCACAAACTAGAGTTCTATTTGGAGCAGGGGATTGAGTCTTACCTTCTTGGTGGGCTCAGCTGGTAGAAGAGTGTCCTACACAAAGTGTCTGTTCAGCAATGGAAACTCTTACTGTGGCTACTAAGGGCCTGCAGGATGCCACAACACCTCTGGTGCCTTCTCGTTTTCTGTGCTCCAGCTACCACAGTCTTCTTTCAAATCCCTCCACCCTGCCATGCTCTGTTCTACGTCATGCTATTTATTCCCTGTGTCCAGATTGCTCTTTTTCCATATTTGCCTGGTTGGCTACTACCCAGCTTTCAGGTTTTGGTTCAACGGTCACTGCTGCAAGGAAGCTTCTGGAACAGGTCTTCTCATCCTTGACCCGGACCAAGTCAGGCCTCTTTTTTCATTGTTCTACCTTTTCCTTCATGGTAAATATTGTCCTTTGTACTTATACATGGCATTTTTATGTGGCTGTCTGGCTAACGTCAATCTTTTCTACTACAGCGAGGTCTCCATAAAGAGAAATGATGTCTGCTTGGATCACGTCTTATCCCCAGCAACTAGTGGAGTGACTGATTCACCATTTTTGAATAAATGAGTAGAGAATAACTGACAATAATTAAAAAGACAAAGGGATGATTACACACCTGTTTAGTTTGCGAACGTATCCAATAAATTTTGCTGAATGTCCTGTGTGTGTCAGCACCGTGCTAAGTACTGGGAGATAGCAGAGAACAAAGCAGGTGTGGAAAGAGGTGAAATTCAAATGGGCAACTTTCTACGCACTATCTACACAGTCTGATGGATCACTAGGGGTTCTCTCTCAGGGAACCTGGCCAGGCTTTCCAGATGAAGGGCAAGTGACTGTGAATTTCCCAATATGGTAGTATCCCAGTATGGTTACTACTGAGAAAATAATGACTCCACAAAACTGAGGGGCCACACTCAGTACCCCTCAAAGTTACTGCAACCAATTAGTAACATTTTAATCAAGATTTTCTGTTGAGTTTTCCAATTGGTTTATATCACTCTTCCCCCTACTTTGCCAGTAAGTCCAGTATGAAATGCTAGCCATCTTGCCACCATTTTCCCATTGTCCACATTTTGCTACTCCTTTGCCTTCATACACTATTAGTTATAAGTTTTATTTGTTTAATGCTCTCTGTTTAATTTTGTGTATGCAGTCTTAATTTTGTCCTCTCAGACTACCATTTTGTAAAAGCATGAACAATTCAGACTAACAGCTATTAATTACTGACAGTTAATTTGATTTCCTTTTTTTCTGTTTTTGTTTTATTGCATTGACTCTTGTTACAGATGAAGGAGAGACACCTCAGAGAATCTGGACCCACAATCTGTTCATCCAAGTGTGATGTCCAGTACAGCTCTATTGCAGAAGGGTGACAGTATCTGACAAGAAAGTCTCAGAAGGCACAGAATCTCACAATGGCAGGAGTCTTGGGGTCAATCAGGTCTAATTGTCACATTTTGAAGTGGAGAAAATAGATCTGTTGAGATTACATGACATGTCTTCTGAGGCTGGGACAAAATTCCTGGTTCCCATTTCATGTGCTCTTTCTGCTTTTTCTGTGCTATCACACTAATTTTCATAATCTTTATGAAGCAACAGATTTTCCCCTTTCTAGTAAGAGTAGACTTTTAACCAAAAAAAAAAAAAAAAGTCCTGTGAAACCTCCCTCTGTGCTTTCGTGCAAGGAGGCTCTTTTCATATCGTTTAGAGAAAGGAGGTCACATTCAGGTTGCCCTTTTGTGACAAGGATTTAGGAATCCTTCCTCGGTGAGAACCAGGCCCTCAGTGGAGCCATTGGTAGTCTGCTACACTGTGGCTGATGGATATCAGTTTCCATTTACATATCTCTGCTCTCTGGTATCATCCATTTGGAGATATGCCTCCATGAAGTTGGCTGAGGGAGGGAAAGACATTCCTCAGCCCAGCTCACTGACTAGCCATTATATTCTCCAGGCCAAGATGTTCTTGTTTCTCTGAGCTTTTTCTCAGGTTGCTACTCTCACCCGGTCTGGAGGCACTGACTGCCCATTGGCTTTGCCCCTTGAGCATGACCCGTAGCAAGTTTAGACTTTTGTTAGTGGCCTACTGACTTCCTGGCACAGAGAAAATGAAATCTTCCTGAATGGTGAGTAGGGAAAGCTCGGCACCTGCTCTGCCTTGCTATTCTCCTCTCCAGCACCCTGGGGATAACTGCCCTGTAGAACAGGAGCCTGTTTGTGCTTGATGCCAACTGGAGAACCCTGATTAGAATAACGCCCAGTGGGTTTCTGCTTTCTCTCCTCCTTTCCCTAGCCTTTCCCACCCTTACACAAACCAGGGGATGGCTGTTGCTAAGGGCCTAAATAACTAGACGTGAGTGCTTTTAATTGTTATTTTTACAATTAAATTAACGGCTTTTAATTGTTATTTCAAAGACCGGGAGCCAGCATCCATGGGAAAGGAAATTCAAGACACTGAGAAGGCTATTATAGCCTACTGAACTTAATGGGCGAGAAGGATTTTATTCAAAGGATGAATGAACAAAGGATGAATGAAAAGTATGGACAAATTTATATTCAAGATGAAACATTCTCTATTTAGTTAATATTAGCCAATCAGGTGATGGGTGAATATGCTCAGGAACCCAGGCAAAGTGAAGGGGTTAGAAGGCAGGTGGAGACCGTTTTAGATAGGGTTTAAAGTTGGGACTAGGCAGGGCTTCAATTCTTTTGCTATCTTTAATTTTGCTTCTTAACACAGACAGAAGAACTGCTTCACCTCTTGTCTACCTCTCCCTTTTCTTTCCCTTCCATTCCTCTTCCATTCTCTTCTTTCTTCTGAAGCTTAAGTGGACCCTGAACTGAAGGATGAAAAACGGCCATTTCAGTTCTCATGTTTAGCTCAATGATGGTAGTTCCTGAACAAAACCTCTACTCACTGATGAGAAAAGATCCACAGCAATTTGGATACACAACACATGTCGGCTGGAATTGGTTTTTACCCCCGAATTCCAATGACAGAGACTTTATGAATCCTAACCAAAGAGGTAAAAGCATATTAGATGGAATGTTATGTTGTTCTGTTTATAGTTTCTGTTTCTCCATTTTTGTTGTTGTGTTGTTGTTGTTGAAAAGGAAAAACTCTATCCCTTAGAATACAATTTGATGGGGTCTGGTTAGAATAGAATGGAATGGAGAAATGCAAGATTTATGATGTTTGGAGATATTGCAGGACCCAGGGGCTTTAAAAGCAATCTAAGTTTCCCTATCCTTATGAGGAAGAGAGGGAAAGGGAGAGAGGGAGAGGGGGAGAGAGGGAAAGAGGGAAAGAGAATCTCATTGATCCTTTGAAGGACTACTACTCAATAAGGGAGAAGTCCTGCTCAGTGTGGACCCGTTCAAGTCAACATAAGTGATGATTTATGCTGTGAACATGTAGGAGAGGCTGGAATCCCACACAGTCCTGCTGGTAGACTTGGGAGGTTTGTGCCCACAGTGACTGTGGAGGTAGTTACAAGCTGAGGCTGTGGGAGGAGTAATGGTGATGACACGTATAAGTCACTAAACTTCATCTTCTGAAATGAGCCTGGAGTGTTGCAGTACAGGAAGCTGTGAATTAGTAAGTGGATTTTCCCTCCTGGGATCTTTGGAGAAGAGAAAAACATTGGTATGTGTCCTCAGTAGATCCTCCAACTTGTGGAGCACTGATATTTGATTCAAGAGAGAGAAAAAAATGTGTATATATATGCACATACATACAATACTGATGTGTGTGTAGTACATATATATGCGTGTGTGTGTGTATGTATATATACATATGTATATACACATACATCCGTATGTCTTCTTGTGTGTATACATATATTTGGTAAAATTTATTAATAAAATTGATGCAGTCATCCTTTGTCCCACTCCCCCCATCCATATGTACAATTAATAAGTGCACAATTTTCTGGTTTGTAAAACAATTGCTCTCCTTTACAAAATGATTCTTTATAAGGTTGTAAATGAATAAACTAGTGAGTTGCCATAGTTTCCTTAAAATAAGATTTGCTATAGTATTAATAATAATAATAATTTATAAGCTTGTCTCTTGGATAAGGTGCTGAGCTAAGAGTGCTATATGAAATATCTCATTTAAATCTTCCCATCACCCTAAAAGGTAAGGTACTGTCACTACCTCCTGCTTTTCAGATACTGAGGTTTAGAAAATGAACAGCTTGCCCAGTGATAAGAGGGGCCACTGGGATTGGATCCTAGATAGTCTAACCTTAGAGTCCATAGTCACCTCCTCCCAGTGGCATATTTTGGAGTACCATAGCTCTTATGTAAAGCAACACATCTACACAAATAGTTTGGGAACAAGCCAATGCACACAACTAAGGTGTGACCAGAGATAAAAGTATTGACTCTTGGTTTGGATCCAGATGTCGTTCATTTTGGCCAATGTTTTCCTTTCCATCATTAAGGATTTTTCTTTTTAATCTGGAAAATATGATATCAAATAAACTCGCTGAATTTTTGCTGTGCAACCATGTGGCAAATGCTACTTCTGGGCATGGAAAGGCAGACAAAGTATTAAAAGATAGAATGTAGAGAAACTGCCAATCTAGATTGTTCTCTGTATCAGAAAGTATGGTTCCTTTGACACAGAATGGACTACACAGGGGCCAAAGCATTTGACTATTGGGCAAGAAGCTGTGTTGATTTTGAGGCAATGAATCACTCTTCATGCACAGATTTTATGCAAATAAAGGCAATTCTGGCATTTCATGATGTTGCGCAGAGGTAATCCAATTGCACCCAAGTGCTTGGAAAATCCATTGGATCCCTGTCCCCTCTCACATACTCATATAGAAACAGCCATACATGAGTGATGGAGTTGGAGAAATGACTTATAGTTATTCAGTTAATAAAATACAGAATTGCTTTCCTAGAAACACCAGTGAGACAAAGGAGGATGGAGAGAGAAATCCTGGTCTTACCAGAGGGATGAATGGGTGTGAGAAAATGCAAGGGAGATTTCTTGTATAAACATAACTTCGGTTAAAGATCACTGCAGCCTGGCCAGGCTAAAACATGGACAAGATGAACGTGCCAGGCTGGACAAGCAGGGTGCTATCTATCAGGGGAAGTGAGGAGTGGGTAGGAGAGGGGTCGATGGCCTGTGTTTATCTACGAGCTGAAGTTTTGATCTCAAGGCTGGGAAAGCCATGGCCAGAAATAAATGTTTAGGGCATGACATTCTTTCCATGTTAGGACATTGCATTCTTGCTATTTGGTGGCAAATGACTGAACAGTGAGCTTGGTCCCATTTATGATCTAATTCCATAGAAATGAAACCCTGGGCATTTGATCCAGAGCATTCCAGGAAAGAGTTAAGGCTGAATATCGCTGCCTCACTTTTTTCTTCCTTTTTGGTGAATGACAGGCTGGGGCACTGGACTGGCTACCTCCCAGAGGCGCTTTCTCTCTCTTTCTGTGGGTTTTGTTTTCTGTCTTCTTTGGCAGAGAACAGCTCTCCTGCCCTTCCTCTTCCCCTTGGCATGAAAGCACTCCTATTGAACATATATGTGTGTGTATATATATATATATATATATATATATATATATATATATACCTTCTATCTGAGGACCACATATAGAGGGTAAAAGAAATGGAAAATCATTCCCACCTTGAAAAAGCTGACAGTGAGTGAGTGTGGGGTGTGTGTGGGTGTGCATGTTCTGAGTAGGAGTGTCTGAGAGGGGTCCGCCCAGGAGAACTTGCTGCAATAACTCTAACCGACTGAACAAAGCTTCCAATAATACATGGTGACATTTACACAAATATTTGTGGTTATGCTTTCCATTTCTTCTTATAGGAAACAAGTAAGATTTTTAAATGCTTTGGTGATGTGATCAGTAGACAGTAGTGGGAAAGAATTTCCCTGAAATTTGACTTGCAATCAAAATAAGGAAGGAAGATCTGAAAGAACTGAGAATATTTCAGCTAATCAGGATATGGCACTTTCCGACATCTGGATGTCCAAACAAGTGTTTTGAATTCAACACTATTAACATGTGTCACTTTAATGAATATTTTCCTTTGGAGTCGATTGGGTGGTTACATTTTTGGCAATGATCTCGTGGTCTGTTGCCTACATTACCTGACCCACAGTCCATTTTCCTTGTGTTGGCTGTGGGAAAGAAAAAAAAGTGGAAAATATCTCAGAACCTGGAAAACAGTACTGAGAATGTGACTCATCTTTTAATTGAACCACTTCAAATAGAAGCTCTCTAAGGATTGTCTTCTCAATGTCTGTGACATCATGTGTAACAAAAGAAGTAAGTTCTCTTTGTATCAAAAAAAAAATAGGAAAAATTCCGCAGAATGGGATGGGACTTTTTTTTTTTTTAAGCCTGAAATAGAGGATTAGGTCTCTGTGCACTCATCCTTTTGACTTCTAACAAAACCGACTAGAGATAAGCAACTTCTTTGGATCAAAAAGTATTTTTAAGGGGTGCTTAGGTGGCTTAGCTGGGTGAGGGTCTGACTCTTGATTTCAGCTCAGGTCATGGTCTCATGGTTCATGGGACCGTGCCCCACACTGGGCTCTGTGCTGACAGCGTGGAGCCTGCCTGGGATTCTTTCTCCCCTTCTCTCTCTCTCTTCCCCTCCCTTGCTCTTTCCCTCTCTCTCAAATAAATAAATAAACATTAAAAAAAGTGTTTTTAAGAGGTCAATATGAGATATCCTAATTGATCATTTAAAAAGTCCCACGCAGGAATAGAATCTCATGCCCTGAAAAGTCTTTTTAAGACTCTGTTCTTTGCAGACTTTTTAAACACATGGCATTTTCTGTAAGGGAGAGTTCTTGACTAACTCAGAGGGACTTTATGAGGAGCAGAAGGTGAAGGAGAAGGGCAGCCCTAGGCTGGATGCTGTGTGTGTGTGTGTGTGTGTGTGTGTGTGTGTGTGAGAGAGAGAGAGAGAGATATGCATATGTGTGTGCATGTGTACGTGTGAGTGTGTTTCCCATTAGGCACTAGGCTCTTTGAGACGGTTATCAGAATGCTTAAACGCATAGGCTTTGGAATCACAGACCGAGGGTTCTATCCAGATGCCATAATTCTCTAGCTATACAACCTCCAGCAGGTTGCTCGACCCTCGGGGCCTGAGCTCCTTCATCTGTGAATGGAGACACCAGTAGCACCCATCTCACAGGGCTGCTGTGAGGTAGGCATGGAAAGTGATTTGCACAGTGCCTGCTGCAAAAAGGTCTCAACAGAAAACTCAGACACCATTTACTGGATATCTCTCCCCTTCCTAGCTCCTGGAGGAATTTTGTTTTTTGTTTTTACATAAAGTGGGTGTTCCATCTGGGTTGTGGATGCTCTGACTCATAGCAGCGTGTAGGTTCTTGTTTCAGAGAAGCCGTCCACTCGGTCTGTCGGGAGAGGCAAGGCCACCCACCCCTGTCCTCTGTGCACCAGTTCCCCTCTGAAGGTCCCGCGTGTACATGGCGCACAGCTCTGCGACTCTGATGCTGGAGTCGTAGGCGGGGAGAGGGGGATTCCACCTCCCTGCACACTATCCAGTCCAGGGCGCACAGAGTCTTTCTCCACGGATGGGAAGGAAGGAAGCCGAGCCTACAGAAAGCAATGGACTGCAGTCCAGCGGATGGTTTTGTTTCAAACTGATTTTGAATTCCATTGAGTAGCCGTATAAGTTCCCACATGTTGCACTGCAAATAAGAGAGAGACGGAGAAGGCACATTGCCTTTCCATTTGAGAGGCCATTACCATACTGGTTTGGTGAACTACGTTCTGGTGGGATATTCTCCCTGGAGCTCATGACAGTCACTTTCCAACTTACCTCCCCTCTTTCCACATTCTGTATTTCCTAAACTCTCTGTGTAGGGAAATATCGTACTGGAAAGCTGATTCATTAGTTACGGTTTCAGAGTTGTTTACTTATGCATTCAACAAATACTCACTGAGTATCCTCTAGGTGGTAGGCACTGTGTTAGATATTGGGAAAAGGAAGTCATTTAAAACACACTGTCCCTAATTTCGAAATGTTCACAGTACAGTTGAAGAGAAAGACAAGTAAGACGTTGATCCCAGCGTGATGTGGTAAGTGCGGTGATGGATGTGGTGGCACAGGACTTGTGGGATGGCAGGCAGCAAGAGGAGAGATTAAATAATGTCCAGGGTCACAAAGTTTGTAAAGGGGAGAGAAAGGATCCAAGCCCAATTTCTATGACCATGACACCTTTGTGCTTACTTACCTACTAAGATGTGTCTCTTCATTTGGTTGCCCATGTTATAGATGTTACTAGATAACTAAAGAATGGTATTATACTTTAAAAGATGGCAACAATTCCACAGTCCTATTAATGAAGGCTACGTCAGTGAAAAGTTTTAAATTGTACATTATTTTTAAGAACCAAAATTTTATGGGTAACAATAGTGATATGAACCAGGCTGATAGACTGGTAAAGGCTAAATCACAGATAGAAAACATAACATGGACAAGGAGAATCATTTATGGGGTGTCTGAGTGTCTATATCAAATTGCATGTTCATGGGGCCGGCAGAAGCTTCTTCGGTCAGTTAGGGGTGCATTAGACTGCACAGAACCAGACTACAGTGGCTTCCACAAGGTCCGACGTGGTAGTTCAAGGTTGGTGTAGCCACCCAGAGAAACCATTGGGAGCAATGGCTTTTTCTAGCTTCCTATCCCACCATTTTCCCCATGTGCTTTTCATCCTCAGGGGTGCAAGACAACTCTTTCCACCTCTAGGCATTGCATCTATCCTCAAAAGAGAAAAAGCAAGAAGGGGTGAGGGCAAAAGACGCCTGCCAACTGAGTTAGACCCTTTTCATTAGAGCAATAACCCTATGACCTTACACTTCACCCTTATTATCCTGTGCTGGGTACTATAACCACGTTGAGCTGCAAAGATTCTGGAAAGGTCCATGCTTCTATTAGGGTAAGCTTCTGCCCTACACAAAGTCTGGGCTCTGTCAGTAATGAGGGATGAAAGAACGCATACCAAGGAGGCAGCCAGCACCGTCGGCCTCATTCTCTGGAGTAGGTTAACTATTTGCTTAAACTTGTTTAAGCTGTTCATTGTCTCACAAAACTCATGAAAATATATACAGGGCAAGACTATGATTCAATTTAGGCTTGTGTGGATCATCACACAGTCTAATCTGAGTCCGAGTTACAGAATTTGTTCAAGGGTAACAGGCACCTTTTCACCTTCCTTGTGTTGCTGTAGCCCCCAGAGCTTCTTTTGGAGAGAAAGAGCCAGTTTCCCAGCTCTGTTATGCTTTCAAATGAAATATTGCTAGGCTTGTTATATTATCTGGTTTTCTTTTATTCCTCATTTGTGCCATTAGTTATTTTCATTGGGTTGTAATAAAAGTTTTCATAAAATAGGCCTTGGATTTAGAATAAAAATTAACAGAAGAAGAACTGAATAAGAGTGTGAATACAGATTCAATAATGAATCACTCAACACATATTTATTGAGTGTTTTCCATGGCCAAGGTAATTACTTTATAACACAAACCTTTATTATTTCCCTCGGCACCTGTACCGTGTGTGATGGTCAATAAACGTTGCTGACTGACAAAACTGTGTCTACCCGCAGGTTGAAACGGTCAGAGAAATAGTGTCATTTCGCTGATCCTCATCATCAACATCATTACCATTATAGTCCTGACTGGTGGAGAATGGCCGAATGTTAGTTTTAAAGTGCAATGGTCACGAGCCGGGAGAGCAGGAGACAGAAAGAAGACTGGGACGGTCAGGAGTCCTGGAAAAGGGGAGTCGAAATGAGACTCTCACCACAAGGGCCCCGAGGAGAATCTTCTAGAACTTTCAAAGCTGCCACTTTTATTGCTGACTGCCTTGATGGGTTCCCTTGTAAAGTGGCAGGGCCTAGCTTCTGACAAAATGATGCACAGACCAGTTAATGTTTTGCATGCAGACCCACACAAAAGGGCAGCTCTCTTTGTGATGGCCCCTTGGGGAACCACCCCTTGGCAGACGGAGGCACCTCACTGCAGACTCTGTGAAATCCAGCCCAAATGGAGAGGCGTGCTTGGACTCAGTCAAGGAGAACGGAAATGTCAACACATTTTGAAAGAAGACATTGTAAGACAAATGTCAATTGATCCATTCATTCGTTTATTCATCCAACAAATATTTATTGAAGACCTGCCACTTGCCTGGTGTTGTGTTATATGCTGTGAATACAGCAGTGAACAAAAACCAAGTCCTTGCTCTCATAGAACTTCAACTCTGGTGAGAGGAGCCAGACCATTAGCAATAGATAAGTAGGCACACACACACACACACACACACACACACACACACACACTCACACACGTCAGATAGTGCTAAGTGCTCAAAAATAAGGTCAATCAGGTAGCAGGACAGAGTGCTGAGGTAGTGGGGTACTGAGGTAGAGGGGGTGGGGTACTGTCTCAGGATAGTCAGTGATGGTCTGTCTCTGATAAGGGATTTGAGCAGAGACCTGAAGAACTTGGAAAGAAGGGGAATGTGTGTCTCTCTGGGGAAAGCCAGTTCAGTAGAGGAAGATAAAATGACAGGAGCTGCTTGGCTTTTTGCAAAGCAGTGAGTGGAGAAGTTCCGGCAGGAAGACGAGGTGAAGCAGCCCC
Organism: Neofelis nebulosa; assembly: GCF_028018385.1. Classification (NCBI taxonomy): domain Eukaryota; kingdom Metazoa; phylum Chordata; class Mammalia; order Carnivora; family Felidae; genus Neofelis; species Neofelis nebulosa. Next base: position 62,403,154 of record NC_080796.1, read on the forward strand.
AAAAGGCTGCTGCCATAATCCAGCTGACGATGCGCAGGAAAACTTGGGAGAACCAAAAGAAATTCACGCAATAAGCTGAGCAAAGTTCTTATGGAACCATTTTATAAATGCCGGAACACAAAGAACAAGATTCAGCGTGTTACGAGGCAGAAGGTGGCAATGGACCGTAAGGCCTTGTGCCCCTCTCGGGGATTTTATTGAAATACAATTGGCCTACATCACTGTGTATGGGTAAGTGTACAGTGTGATTGTTTGACTTACGCATATTGTGACATGATTACTGCAATAAGTTTAGTTAGCGTCTATCATCTCATGTAAATGTATCATCTCAATAAAAAAACACATTTTTCCTAGCGATGAGAACTCTTAGGATTTACTCTCTTAACAACTCTTCTGTATCTCCTACAGCAGTGTTGGCTATTGTCATCATGCTCTATGTCACAGCCCTGGTATTTATCTCACAACTGGAAGTTTGTAGATTTTGATCCCCTTCCTCCAATCAATTCCCTCTCTCCCATCCTCTGCCTTTTGCCACCACAAATATAATTTTTGTTCATATATTAGATTCTACCTTTAAGTGAGATAATATGGTATCTGTCTTTCTCTGTCTAAATTATTTCACTTAACATATGCCCTCAAGTCCATCCAATTTGTTGCAAATAGAAGAATTTCCTTCCTTTTTCATGGCTGAGTAATTTTCCATTATATATATATATATCTATCTCACAACTTTTTATCCATTCATCTATTGATTGATACTTAGGTTGTTTCCAGGAGGCCCTATTAGGGGTTTTGGTCTTTAACCTAAGAGCAATGGGAAACCACTGAAATGTTTTAACCCAGAAGGTGACTCCATCAAATCTGTGTTTCAAAGATTCACTTTTAAAACAAAGGTCATAACAGAAAGATATGCCTGATGAAAAATCACCTAGAAAACTAAGAAATACACACTCATAAACACAAATAGTCCCCCATGTAGGGCAATATAAGTATATTTTTATCAGAAAAATGACTTGTGTGGGTCTCTCAAGATAATCGTTGAGAGTGAGAGTGATCAAAACATAAAAATGTTCACTAAGGAACTGACCACAGACCAAATTAATCCATTCTCAGTTCTTTCAAAATAACCCTGGGCTTCCACCTGTCATTTCTATTCCATGCCCGACCATCACATGTTGTCTGTCTCCCTCGGCCTGTCCGTTGTTTACAATGCCACGTACATACAGAGTGACTTTGCGAATTTTGTGAAACCATGAAGGGTTTCAGACATTCAACGACTGTGATGCTGGAGAACTGCTCTGACGAGCATGATGGAAACTGATGGTGAACATCTGCCAGAGTTTGACCAGCCCAGTGATCACTGTGGCTGACTAACCAACTTTTTCCACTACAAATGATTAGTCTAAACCTATCACAGTAATCTATTCCTCTTACTACTTATTTACTTAAGAATGACTTGAGTTAAGTAAGATTTCAAGGATGGATACATGAGGGAGTATCTTTCTGAGATTTTTAAGTTTTGAAAATTTTGCTTCAATGCTTAGAGGCCAAAAAAAAAAAAAAATAGTGATATTAATTTAGACCCGGGACAGGTCAACTTATTCTTAGTTCAGTTAAAAATTGTAACATTAGTGGGTATGAATTACCCTAGATGTTTGCAATACTTTGATAACTATAGGTAACTATAGGTAACCATAAGCGAGTCATTCCTGATGTATCCATACAGTTAGGCACTTGCTAATTTTTAGGCAGTACACAGCATGAAAGAGCACAGAAACTAAGGAAAATACTATTGGAGTGTCAATTACAAGTTAAAGGTCAGAGATGAGAAGGCAAGGAAACATCACTTGAAAGACAGGGAAAAGTCTACAGATACACTGGGATATCACTTGGTAATCCTAAATCCAATGGAAATGGAAGGAAGGAAGAGAATAACGCAGAAAATCAGATTTCAGTATTAATAAGACACTTAGCTGAACATCATCATTGAGGATCTACCTCTGCTTTTGACTCTCACTCACTGATCTCCCATTTCTTTGAGCCATAATCTGTTCCATGATTCTTTTCTTTTAAATTTGTTTAATGTTTATTTTTGAGACAGTGAGAAAGAGACAGAGCATGAGTGGGGGAGGGGCCGAGAGAGAGGGAGACACGGAATTCAAAGCACGCTCCAGGCTCCGGGCTGTCAGAACAGAGCCTGACGTGGGGCTCAAACCCAGACTGTGAGATCAAGACCTGAGCCAAAGTCGGATGCTTAACTGACCGAGCCACCCAGGTGCCCCCCAACCCGGTACCCCTCCCTCCTTGATTCTTACAAGCCACGCAGCAGTTGTCCACAATGTCCACGTTGGCCTGTCTGTTCTGTCCATAGACTCTTAGAAGTGTACCTGCTAATGCAGCTTGAAGGATCCCTGTAAGTTTGTAACTCCCACTTTTTATCTTTTGCCCTAAACTCCCATCTTTCCTTCTCACCACACTTAAGCTATTTTGAAAATTCTTGTAACCAGCTAACTAAATATGTCGAATCAGAGACTCCTAATCTTAGCCAAGGTACTGCTCCTTTATCCTTGTCCCTAGAACTGATATTTTAGGCTAGTGGATTTTAACTCTGGCTGCACAGTGGCAATATTGGAAGAGCTTTTAAGAAGGTCCCAATGTCTTGTCAGCTTGGAGAGATTAGAATTTAATTGGTTGGAGTTGGACATTTGATGGTTCTCTTAAAGCAGCCAGGGTTGAGGAAATGTAACCATGCCCTGGGTGTTGGCAACTTTTCCACTGAGTCTTTTCCCTTCATTTCTGTGCCGTTTCTTCCATTTTCTTGACCTTGTGTCTAACTCACAACCACATAGCAAGAAGGGAGCCCTCTCACTCTCAGCACTATTAGGAAGTGGGGAGTAGTCTTGAGCCATAATTTCTGACATGGTATTATTCTTCCCAGAAGTCTGTATTGATTTCTGGATGTAGACTTTAAAGAAACAGAGTTAGGTTTCTAGACAACGGATCTCAAGGTCCCCCTACTCACTGGTCTTCCCAGGGCCTTTCCCAGCCTCCCTGACAAAGGGATCTATGTTTTTATTCTCAAAAAAATCAGTGCTTTTTATCTTGTTTATTTCTTTTCCCCCTCTTGCCTCCAACCATCATCGATTCTATTTTCCTTTCCTTAAAGTTAAATCTGTACCCTCTGTTCATTTTCCATACTTGAGTTGCATTTTCCTTTGCTAACAGTATCTGGTTCGAGTCACTCTTTGGATAACTCTTCTCAGTAAAGACAGTTCAGTCTGTATTTACATGATTCTGCCTTTGTGCTTTTCAATTCTTTATTTGTTTGTTTTTTGGGGTTTTTTTTTTAGCATTTCTATGACATTTTTTAACTTCTCAAAAGTTTTAACCACCTCTTATATCCAATGTGTTCTATATACAGAAGGCACTCTATGAATGCCTAATTGACAGTCACTTCTCTGCTGACCTCGTGTGACACCTCAATCCTTTCTGGCTGGGCCAAATCCAAAATGTAACCCTCTGATCTACCACACTGATCGGTGTGCCTAGTCCTCTGCCCAGACCCTGCGACTGGAATCCTTTAATGTGGAGATCACTATCTGTGGGCACAAGTATGGCTTGATGCATGAGCAAAAGTACTTCCCACGCTGAGCACGCAAGCCTTTGGTTTCCAGCCAGAGGCAATTATGTGTAGAATCTGGAACTGTTTGTGATTCTGTTTCGTGTCCTTTATGCTTTTCTCCAAGAGCCACCCCATTTCCAAGGGATTAGCATCAGGCCAGCCGTTGGCTGCTACAGTTGTTTAGCAATCCACAGATCTTTTGCATTGTTTGAAGTGGTGTTTGAGTATGCATTTTCCTTGCTCACCTGAATTATAATTGGCTGATCTCTGCTAACCATATGTAACAGCCACAAGGTTCTCTCTAGGACTATGAACTACACACTGGAGCGTGATATTGCGCACTAACTCAAATTGTTCAGTATTTGCTCCATGTCTGTATGTAACTCTGAGGGTGGAGAAAATTCTTTTATAGTTCTATCAAGTCTGGGACAGCTGGGGATCACTCAATCTTTGTGGCTTAGCTGATCGACTGGACCAACGGGAGATGGAATTATCAAGGTATGGGAGGGAGGCTCAGAGGTCCTCAAACTTAAATGTGCCTTAGAACCACCTTTATTTTGTTAAAGCACAGATTGCCCTTCTCCATCCTTAGTTTTTGACTCAGTAATTCTGGTACTGGCTGGAGAATTTGCATTTCTAACAAGTTCCCAGGGGCTGTTGCTGCTTCTGCTCTGAGGCTCACACTTTAGAAATCACTGCCCAAGACTACCAGGAATCCAGCTTTTTCTTTGGGAGGTTGGCAGGCAGAGTGGGATCTCGTCTAGCTTCAAGCTTCTGAGCATAAATTCATACCTAGAGAGTGGTGGTCCAAGCTTCCATCCATGAGTCTGTGGGAATGAACAGGCTGTTTGGTCTGTTTCGTGAGCACTTTTATTAGTTCACCTCTGAGTCATGCTTAATATACTTGATTACAGTGTTAGGATAGAAACACCCAGCTCGGAGCTCCGGGAATGTTTCCAAATATGTCACTGCTGAAAAAGCACCAACCCAGGCAACTAGGCTGGGACTGTCCATGTAGCTGGAAATTTTACCTGTGAGTCTTGAATGTTTTTGCAGGATATGAAGGAGGGAAGAATATGATGCTGTAGGAAGACCAAAGGCTTTTGAAGTCAGTAGTTGTGGAATCAAATGAAATACTCTGTTTCCATTTTGTCTTCTTAAAACCAGTATACTAACACCTTACGGAGAAGATACAAGAATTAAACGTGTATGTGATCCCTCCTTTAGTGGGACACTCAGTACTCCTTGATGAATGGCGACTAGGTTCCTGTCTTCATAACCTCATATATACCCACTCTTCATATTCTGCCTGGTGCTTCCATGGGGTCTCTATGCTCTGGAAAGATATCTGGACCTGCACATCTGTGAAAGCAGGGTGGCTGCACACTTCAGGTTTTGTTGGACCCACTTAAGAGTAGAAGACCAGTGATTTGAACAGTCAGGATAAAAATACTAACTGAGAGTCTCCATGGTTTATCAACTGCACCAACAGGACACTATCACTGCACAGAAGAGTTTTTTTTTCCTTTGGCTGTCGACAAGGCCAATCTTGGGCAGGATTATAAAGTCCTCCAAATTTATCTTTGTTGCTCTTGACCTCCTCATTCTATGACTTCTTTCCCCTGGTGTCCATCCCTATATAAAAACTTATTTTTTTAATGTTTACTTATTTATTGTTGAGAGAGAGAGAGAGAGAGAGAACAAGCAGGAGAGAGGCAGAGAGAGAGGGAGACATAGAATCTGAAGCAGGTTCCAGGCTCCAAGCTGTCAGCACAGAGCCCAAGGGGGTGTTCAAATCCATGAACTGTGAGATCATGACCTGAGCCAAAGTTGGATGCTCATTTGACTGAGCCACCCAGGCACCTCTTTTTAAATCTTATTCTTTGAAAAAGAATTGGTGTCATCGATTCTTAAAACATTCTGCTCCCCTCACCCCAACCTGGTATGAGTGACTGGTTGTATTGGCATGTGGCATAGCCTGGACGTGTGCTGTGCTGCACATAGGCCAGGTAGGGAGCCACTGTGTTAGTCAAGGTGTGGCTGCACTCAGTTGCATTTTCACATTAATCCTGGCCCCTCAATCAGTGGTAGAAAGTCTCTCTCCTTTACAGATGGGCCATCAGGCTTCAACAAGTTGGTTTGGAAGTGTCTTGGGTAGCTATCCGGTCCATATGTGGATAAGTTTGGTCTTAGACTCAAATTAATACTAAAACTGCTATTACTTTCTGTTGATATTTAGCAGCAGAAGAAGCAAAATGCACACACACACACACACACACACACACACACACGACTTCTATTTGAAACCATTTTGTCTCATTATAGAAAGCTGCAAGGTAATCCCTACTCAGCCTCCTTTAATATGACATAGTGATATGTCATAAAAATGCTCTTAGAGCCCCGATTAGGTGAAATAATTCCTTTGTTTTTTACCATTTGAACCTCAGAGAAGAAATAGCAAACACCTCAGGAAAGAAAAAGGACCTCTCTAGCCCTCCTGGGATTCAGCAGTGTGGCTCCAGAATGTCTAGGGATCGCAAACCTGATGCTAAGACCATTGAGCAAGGAAGGAACAAATATCAGTCCCATGATAAGGGGGAAGCTTAAAATAGTAGGAACAAAGGAAAGCTTATACAGTCCATAGAATATGAAGTGATGACAAGTACAGCAAAATGAAGTTGAGAGTGAAAAGGAAATTGCACAAGAGGGTAGGATAAAGAAATCCTAAATACCCCTAGTTTCAGTTTCTAGGAGAGGAAGAAATTCAAAGACTATCCCTACCTTTCAAAGGTGCTTGTTCAAACACAATGGCCCCACTTAGCCAGTGTGAGCTCCATATCTCAGCTATCTAAACCACTTGGATTTGCTCATGAGAGCTGAAAATCTCAGAGATGTTTCTGGTGAGGTCTGCAAAAGGCTCTGTTGCAGGCTTGAGGGGAAGTTCATAGCTCTCTCTGTTCGGTCACCACTGCAGTGGGTGGCTGGGGGCTGTTTCTTTTAGCTATATGGCAAATAGGAGTTTCTTAGCACATTTTTCTCAGCAGTCTTATGGGGAGATAGCCCCGGGAGGAAAGACAGGGACAGCTGAACCATATTTGGTGAATCTGAACCACCTAAGGTATTTACTTTAGATAATACACTCTCTCTTAAGATAAATGTTGCATGCTTGATGCAGACAACATCCTCTATTCTCTGCTTAGTTTTATCTTTATGGGTACTCTGGGGGAAACATCTTTACATTTGAAAGTGACAGAGCTGGGATTCAAACCAAGACCTATCTATGCCAGACGCCAAGCTAGAAGCTGTATACAATTAACTCATTACATTCTCATAAAAGCAGAATGATTTGGGGTCCTGTTTTGAAATGAGAGAATTGAGGCCAAAAGAAGTTGATATGTTTAGGCCAAGGACGCACATCCTGTAAGCAAGCAGGATCCATACTAGGGTATGTCAGTTTCCAAATGCTAGCATTTTTCCTGGTGGCAGAGAAGTGTGAGCAACGTAGTCAGCCAAGGGCTCTGAGAGGAAACAGAAAATTAGACACTTGTTAAGATTTGGTAATTCATCAGAGCTCTGAGTTCCTCTGTAATTTTAAGCCAAATAGATAGTGAGGTAAGATAACTGCAGAGACTCATGGGGATTGGAAATAGAAGATTGGAAAACGTGACTTAAAGGAGAGGCTGTAGTCAGGTTTCTTCACTGTTTCCCCATAAATTGAACCAATTTATAAGTTTTGGAGGCACAGTTGGAGTACTGCAGGCTGTTCCTTGCAGGGCGAATCCCGCCCAAGTGTGTTTGCCACATGAAAGAGTAGACATGGGGAGAGCTTACATCTTCAGTAAATCTGCAGGAAGGGGCTAGGGGACACATGTCTCCTTCCTGCTCCCATTCCTGCCCATCTGATAATCGTGCTTGCGCTTTTAGGGAGTGAATGAGAGAGAGAAAAGACAAAAGTGTTTCTCTCATTTTTTCCTTCCAGGAGTGAAATGGAATTTTCCTCCTTTCTAAGGAAATAGGAAGAGCTAGGGCTTAAGTGTCCCCCTAAAAGTAATGAAACTATCTTTTTAGAAGTTTCTGGTTTGCATTTGGAGGAAAGGCTCAAGATGGTTTCTGGTCGAACACATTTGATCTGCAAGCCTATGCTTGCAAGATCATAAGCAATGTTCTACCTTCTGAATTGTGAAACTGACATCAGCTCATCTGCTCAAAGCGAGATTAACTCTACACTCAGGGTAACTGCATGAAATGACCAGCATTTCATTTTGGTGGAGGAAAGCATTGAGGCCAATTAGTTAACTGGGTTGGCCAAAAAAAAAAAAAAAAAAAAAAAAAAGAGAGAGAGAGAGAGAGAGAGAGAGGAATAGCTTTCAAATGTAAGTCATTTGCTTCCATTCCAAGGTGGAAAGAAATCAGTCAGGAACATTTGGTTGAGAATGAGGGTTTGAATGCTAATTTAGGTGAATACAAAAGGATAGTAAATGAGAAAGACATAAATATGCAAAAAAGATGATATAATGGCTGCAGACAGATACACAAGTTGAAGATGGCTTTGATATTGGTGAAGAATGGGGACTAATTTGGTTGGGTCCTTGATGAAGGGATGAGCTCATCTGTTCAGATTGCATAGAACGTTGTGTATGAGCCAGCCATCTCATCTGTGCATTTAACCCAAAGCTTGCCTAACCAGGAGAAGACATTATGGTAGAGTTCCAGGTTGTTGCTTTTTAAAGCACGTTATGGATAATATTTCAATGGCATGATGTGTTTTTCACGATGGAGCTGTGGTGTCCACCAGGATAACATCAAGATTGTGACTTTAGCACATTCTGAATGGTTTGGTGATCCATCCCAGATTTGTCTACTGAATTTTAACATTTTGTTGATTAATATTTACTGTGAATTCTTCATGTGATCCCAGTGATTCAGAACATCCTCTGACCTGGCTGCTATTCTCTTTCATCTTGAAAACACATCCATCCATCCAACCATGTGAACAGCCAGTCTTTTACTGGGAAACAGAGACCCAGATTCTGGTTCCAGGTCTGACCCCTCTGTGATGCTGGGAAGTCACTTCATTCATTCTTTTCAACAAATATTTTTTAGCCACCTACAGCAGGCCCTGTTTTCAACACTGGGCATGATTTCTGCCTTCATGGAATTTAAAGCTTGAATGGGGAAGACAGACCATTAAGCAAGTCATTATAGTCAAGAGCAATACGTCAGCTATTTTAGAGGACATGCAGGAGCTTGTGGCAATGCTGAGAAGGATGTGCCTCTGCCCTAAAGGGTCAGATAAAGCTCCCTCATGCTTTCATCGGAGACTTCAAAAGTTAAGTGGATATTTGGGGAAAGAGTGTGTTGCAAAGAAGGAACTGGACCTTATTAGTCAGTGAGACAAAAGAACTGCTGGCAAAACATTTCACTTGAGAGAATTGCAGTTTGTTGGGAACATGGAACATGAGTGAGACGGTGGGAGTCTGGGGAGATTGGGGCCGAGGGGAGACGACTATGGTGGGAGATGAGTCTGGTAAGATCTTTGTGTTCTTCAAACACAAAACAAGAACCATAGGCTCTAACTCACATACATATTCTGTGAATCAAAGGAGAAAATGGATACAAAAGCATTCTGTCATCTATACAGTGTTGTACAAAGAAAAGAAATTTGTTAGTAGGGTGTCATTGGGGGACTTGGTTTACTTTTCCAGGAGCAGAACTCTACACAGAGCTATGTACTGGGGATCCTTCTGACCAAAGTTTCCATATGACATGAATTTTGAGGGGTGCCTGAGTGGCTCAGTCTGTTAATCATCTGACTTTGGCTCAGGCCATGCTCTCACGGTTCCTGGGTTTGAGTCCCTCGTTGGGCCCTGTGCTGGCAGCTCAGAGCCTAGATCCTGCTTTAGATTGTCTCCGTCTCTCTCTGCTCCTCCCCCACTCATGCTCCGTGTCTCTCTGTCTTTCAAAAATAAATAAAATTTTAAAAAAATAAAAAAAGAATTTTGAAAGAAGATGTAAATTGCCCACAATATAGTATATTTGATTTTTTTTTTTACCTTTTGTGCATTTTCATAGAGGTCTCCATAGAGATCTTCATTAATTAATAGTCCAGACTTGGGCAGACAAGAGATATTTCCCAGAACCCTCTAATCATATCATACAGGTAATTATGGCACATCAACAAGGTTTTCAAACCTCTCAGGGTAATCTGCTCTGTCACCAGAAATTTTGGTCCTCTTGGTGGAGAGCTGAATCAAGCCTCCATTTTTTTAAAGTCCTAATTCAATTCACTTTTTCTGATTTTGTGTATAAGAAGAATAAAGTTTAGTAATATATTTCAAGCAGTTTTCTTCAGAATAGGCAGTCAGTACTTCTGTTCCCTTCGACAAATCCAAAGCCTTGGTTTTTGCACTCAGCTTGTGACTCATGTCACCGACTAATCCCATAATTCTTTATTTTCATGTTTTCTTCCACTGATAAGAGAAAACCAGGACAGGTAAATGCTCAGAGCTTATATAAACATTGCAATCTATCTAACTTCAAATGGATTTTATGTTTTCAAAGGGAAGGCTATGTATAGTGGGTGGATGACTTCTCAGACTTTCAGTACCTGGTTTCCCAGCTGTCAAGCTTCTTGAATGGAGAATGTAAGTGAAGTTCAAAGCCAGAGGAGGGATGTGAAATTACTGGCTTTTCAATTCTCTTCCAATTCCCATACTTCTCTCAAGGATACAGATTGAGAAGTGCCTCAAAAATACAACGTTATGCTCAGGACTGAGAGTCTGTTATTTAGTAAGATTTATCTGTACTATATTTTTTTGGCATTCATTAGTTTTATTATTTTTGGAGCCAATAATTCCTTTTTACTTTAAGTGTTTCCTTTTATACCTGAAGGACTAGGGAGCTCACTGAGATGTAAGAGTTTATGGAGGCATCTGTATTTGAAGGCAAGTTGAAAAGAGAAATACAGAACATGGGACAACTACTTTGGGGAGTGATAGTTAGGGCTGCAAATGAGATATTTTCTGCTTTTGAAAACTCTTTGGCTTTGGCTTTTGAGAACGTCACTCTGGGAATGAGTGTATGTGGGGTGCGTGCGTGCGTGTGTGTGCATGTGTGTGTGTGTGTGTGTGTGTGCAGCAAAAATGGGGCCATGGCAATGGAATTAAAAAGAGGTTTTGAAATGAGCCCCCACCACCAGGATTGTTAGCGCTGCAGTTCCCAGATATCTACTTCCCCTTCTTTGGCAGAATACCTGGGAGGCTCAAATGTCTTTTTTGGAAGCTGGTAAAATTCTTTCATTGTGGCTGCTGAGGCCAGTGTCTGATGAGCTGCTTTATAGCTATAGCTGTTGCTTCCGTCACTCTGGCTGGTGGCCTTGGGGTCTCCCTGGTCACTAGTGGCCTGCCCTGTTTGGGTTGTGTCTTCTGGGATTGGCTTATGTGGATCTGATGTTTATATGGCCCCTTCGCCTGTCCATGGTCCTCATTGCCTTACTGCTCTTTGCTGTGTGGCAGGCAGGAAAGGACCTCTTGCGTGTGTGTGTGTGTGTGTGTGTTTTAACCAAGAATTACAGACCTTTATTTAGCTCCAGAACGGCCTCCTGCACAATGGCCACCTGCTCAGTTTCTTTGAATGGCCTCTAGTGTTACTACACTTTGGGTTGATTGTCTCATACCTATTTTTTGAGGTTCAAATACTTTAAAATAACTTTTTAATGTTTATTTATTTTTGAGAGAGAGAGAGACAGAGACAGAGACAGAGACAGAGCATGAACAGGACAGGGGCAGAGAGAGAGGGAGACACAGAATCTAAAGCAGGCTCCAGGCTCTGAGTTGTCAGCACAGACCCTGATGCAAGGCTCAAACCCGGACCACGAAATCATGACCTGAGCGGAAGTTGGACTCTTAACTGACTGAGCCACTCAGGCACCCCGAGGTTCAAATTCTTACAGATCGGAGAGAGAATCACCTACAATTGTTAGATTTGGCAAATAAATATAAAGGATGCCCAGTTAAACATGAATTTCAGGGACACCTGGCTCAGTTGGTTAAGTGTCAGACTCTTGATTTTAGGTCAGGTCATGATCTCATAGTTTGTGAGATTGAGCCTCCTTGGGATTCTCTCTCTCCCTCTCTCTGCTCCTCCCCTGCTTGTGCTCTCTCTCTGTCTCCAGAGCAAACAAATAAATAAACTTTAAAAAGAAATAAATATGAATTTCAGATAGCCAGTGGAGAATGTTTTAGCATAAGTATAGCCTAAATGTTGCATGGGGTATACTTATGCTCAAACATTCTTTTTTTTTTTTTTAAGTAATTACATACAATTTTAACATCACACCATTTTTTAAACTAATTAGAAAGAAAGAAAGAAAGAAAGAAAGAAAGAAAGAAAGAAAGAAAGATAGTGAGAGTGCTCACATGAACAGGGGAGAGGCAGAGGGACAGGGACAGAGACAATCCCAAGCAGGCTGCATGCTGTCAGTATAGAACCCAACGTGATGCAGTGCTTGATCTCACCACTGTGATATGATGACCTGAGCTGAAATCAAGAGTCAGATACTTAACCGACTGAGCCACCCAGGTACTCCAATATACTGGAACATTCTTTGTTGGCTATCTAAAATTCAGATTTGACTGGATGTCCTGTATTTCATCTAACAACCTGTAAGTATTAAATCCAAATTAGAGATCTTCTCACTTTTAGGTCCCTTATCACACTTAAATTTAACTGGGTTATTAGGTAGCACAGGGAGAAGAAATTCTTCCTTTTGTTAGGCATATTAGCTGCCACAATGGGTGCATTACCAACAGAATGTAGGCAGGGCAATGCAGAGATGGTCCAGGGCTGAGTTAATATATTTATAAAAAGTATGTTTTCCTTCAAATTTAACATCCCAAAACTAGTTCTGCAGTCTTACAGCATGAATTTCTAGAAGCATAGACTTGAGTTGGCTTACAAACAAATCTTTCTGGCTAATCACTTTTTATTTAAATCTAACAGGTGATAAAATACAGTGACTTAAACACCTCAATTTTGAAACGTCAAAATACTTATATATTGGTTGGGTCTGGCAAGATCATTTTGTGGGAAATCCCGAGTAAGCAATTATTTCCCCTTTTTCCTTTTTGATATGAGTATCATTTATTTCAGGGGAAGGAGATAGTATGTCCACATGGTGACAACAGGTTAGCAAACATCTTTGCAAACATCTGCCAATATAAACAAACGGCTTCACAAATGGATGAATGGATAGGCAGAATGTGATACATCCATACAATGGAAAACTATTCAACTTTACAAAGGAAGAAGATTCTGACATATGCTTTAACGTGAATACATCTTGAGTTATGCTAAGTGAACTGAGCAAGTCACAATAGAAAATACTGTATGATTCCATTTATAGGAGGTATGCAGAGTAGCCAAATTCATAGAAACAGGGAATAGAATGGTGGTTGCCAGGCTAGGGTGAGGAGAGATGTTTAACGGGTATGAAAATGTTCTGGAGACCTGTTGCACAACAATATGAATCTAATTATATAGTACAATTGATCTATACACTTAAAAAGGATTAAGATACGGTCTATGTATTTAAAATTAAAGTTAAATGAAAAAGAACATACCTCAGTTTCTTGATTTTGGTTTTCCAACCCTATCTAAAAGCATTACTAAGTCATTTGCTTAACAATTATTTGGTTGGGTAAATTCCTCAGCTTACACAATTAAGTACGAAAATCAGTCTACTGGGAACGTTTCAATTTCTTCTTACTGGACTTTCACCTCATGTTTTCCCAGGTGATTGGATTTATTATCTCAGGGTCAAAAACTGCAAACATGTTGCTTTGATAATTTGGATGCAGAGAGGAGAAAAAATGTTTTCCCCTTACTTACACATAATTTTGAAGTGAAAGTTTGACAAATTATGGTAATAAGAAGTGGTGTGGATGAGAATTCCTGAAAGCATTAGGGAGAGCAAATTTGAGCGTCTTAGAAGGAGCTACACAAAATCAAGCTAGCCCACGTTCCTGTGTGTTCACTGACATTGCTCATATGCATTATTCTTGCGATGCCAAGTCACAAAAGTATTTGACTTCTAAATGGGGAAGGGAATAGGGTAAGAAAAATCACTCCAAATATGACCACCACTCAGAGCAACGATAAAATGTTATTTAAAATTAATGAATACATCATTATTGTAATTTTAATAGATTCATATGCCATTTCTCCAGACATTGTTTTTCACGCAATGACAATGGTCTTCTTCCAGTAAATTGTTCTCTAGATAATGTCCATCTATTATTTTTCTCCAACAGATAATATTAGTCTTCAGAAAAAATTCAATTTTCATCCTTTTTGCAACCAAAGACCGATTGATTCTTTGGTTAGTATCATAATTTTAAGAAGAGGTTTTCCTCTTGCAAAAATGCAATGGTCTAAAGGTAGGCCATGAGCGTCTAAATGGCTGGCAATTTTCAGAACTTTGATAAAATGCCAAGGAAATATATGTGAAATGTTTAATATAAAGTGTGTCAATTCAGCTGCTGCTGTACTGTTGCTTTAGGCAAAGTAGAGAGTGACAGAAGCCTGCAATTTGTTCAGTTTACTCATTCACTCATTCATTTATTCACTGGGCAGATATAAACCAAGCATTTAATTTGTCAGGTAGTATTATCCATTTGATTTTGATCGGTGAGCAATCAAAACATACTTTGAATGTAATGAAGTTTTTGTTTCCCTAGTAGTTTTTCTTTGATAGGAATTATCTAGATAATTGTGTAAATTTTTGTGTTAACTTTGCTAGTGAAGTGAAACAGAGAGCCCATATCCTAACACCAGAATTATGCTCCAGAACATTCCAGATCACCGAGAGGGAAGAACGCAGTATTGTGGGTCCTTAATGCCACAGCATCCTCTTCGCAAGAAGTGTCTTGGGCATTGCTTGTGTCTCTTATCTATCTAGCTCACCAAGACCCCTCCATGTTCTCTCTGGCCGTGGATGCAACTTGCTCCAAATCACTGGTGTGACCACATAACCAGCAGCCTGTCCATCCCTTCTTCATTTGGGCAGAGGAGATGCTTCAGCTTTTAGAATTCAGTGTTTACTCTCAGCTTGCCTACTTAAAAATTCTGGTAAACATGTTTATTATCATTCTCATATTTTTCTACCAACAATTTTTCCTGGGATGCTATTAAAATTCTGGAAGTCATGGCAAAACCCCTGGAATAGGGCCACTAGAAATAGGAGGGAAGACAAGGATATGTGCAGGGGTGGGGGAAGCTAAACCATCATTTGGCCAATAAACAAAGATGAACAGGGGCACCTGGGTGGCTCAGTCGGTTAAGCGTCCGACTTTAGCTCAGGTCATGATCTCACAGTTCGTAGGTTCAAGCCCCACAGGGGTCTGTGCTGGCAGCTCAGAGCCTGGAGCCTGTTTCAGATTCTGTGTCTCCCTCTCTCTCTCTGCCCCTCCCCTGATCACGCTCTGTCTCTGTCTCAAGAATAAATAAACATTAAAAAATTTTTAAAAACCACCAAAGATGAACAAGGGGATGCCAATTGATCTGCCATGTTGGACAAAGGAAAGAAACAACTGACCGTGTTCCAGAAACAGGAAATAATGTGTGTAAAGAAAATGTTTCCCGTTTTGTTCCATCACTAATAAAATCTCATCACATGAGTTTTAATCAGTCTGTAACTTTATCCACGTAACGCTACAACCTTTGTTCTGTCTCTTTCTTCTGCATGGTCGTTTGCCTGGAAAGACTTTACAGTTCCACTGGGAGAGAAGGGGAGAAAAAGATCTGCTGGGTACTCTTTAAGCTCTTAAAGAGCATTTACTTTATTTTTCCTTTCCTACTGACCTCAGCCAATTGCTGTTCCTCCCTTTTGAAAGAAACCTCGGCTGTACCTGCTCTTTAATCTCCTGTGTGGAAAAATGTCTATCGGCTCGAAGCCCTAGGAGTCTTAATTTGCAGGATTTTAGTTGTAAGCCATTCAAGGCATGAGCTAAGGTTTCAGGCAAAGGTAACTTTAGTAGTTGAACCTGATTTCTAGTCCTGCCTCCACCCTCCAGGGCTATGCGGGTAGCTCTCTGTGAGTGGGTAAGCTCCTTAGCTCGATGTAAACTTATGTTCCCTGGTATCTGATAAAGGTTGCTGGAGACTGACACATAAAAAAAAAAAAATAAGAAAAAAGAAAAAAAAAAAAGAAAAAGGAGAAAGAAAAGAAGAAACTGAATCCAAAGGCTTACAAAGGGATTAGAAAAGTACACTCCAGATGGAAAATTTTATGGGAGCTGGAGAAAATGTATAAGTGAAATATCAGTATCATAAAATAACAGGAAATAGTGTAATCTACCTGATGGAGAAAATTGTCACTTTAAAAAAACTATCCTAATTTCCTTCAAAATTATTCTTGTTTTTGAGCCAATAAACTTCAGCTAAGCTGACCACGGGCCTTTCTTCTGCCAAATTCATATTTGCCAACAGAACCCCTGTGTGTTTACAATTGAAACTTTTCCATTCTATTTTTTTTTTCTAATTAAAATAAAGCCACCCAGGGGCAGACAGAAATCATGCAATGAGGGAAGAAAATTGCTAATGATCTGGGTGAATTATGATCCAGAAGTTTAGAGAAAAATCAGAGTGAGTGTTAGAGCAATGGACTCAAAGCAAATTTGGGGTCAACCAGAAGAAATATATGAGGGGGAAATCCTGTGTTTTCCTTTTATAAGTATAAATAATAATATAATTTGTCGTAAGTATGTGCATGGTGGAAGATAAATCAGCAGATGAATGACTAAGGTAATTATTCTGGGGAAACATGATATTGATGTAATTTTTGCCTTGGTTCTTCCCAACCCCAAACCTCTAAGATGGATCACATGACTTAGTACGCTCTTGCTGAGCATATGAAGAAAACTTTGTTCTGTTGTTTAGACAGAGCATTATTGGGATTCATTTCCCGTTATCTATACATATTATTTTGATTGAGATAATTATGGCATTTCCAAAGGTAATAGTTTGAAATGGTTTCATAACATGCACGCACACACACACACACACACACACACTACTTATTCAACAACATGGAGGTTGGCCAGGTATTGTACTAGGTGCAGGTTAGAACTCAAAGATCTAAGTGTAAGTATGCTTCCGGGGAGAAAAGGATCAAGGTCACAAGAGATGGGCAGATAAAACATTATGGCAATTCAAAGGATAGATAGAAGATACTTTAGCGATGGAGTGGGGTTCAGGACAGTCTTCTTAGAACGGTAGCATTTGCAATGAACTTTTAGGGTTTGTTTGGATTTAGACACGATCCTGACTGGGGTTGCATGAATCTTAAATAGGACTTTGCACATTTACTTGTTAATTTACTCATTTGACAAATGTTTATTGCGCTGCACAGGCTCTAGGTTCTGAGGATAAAACAGTGAACCAAACAATCAAATATTCCTCATGGAGCTGCTCTTTTAGTAGGGTGGTGGCTGTATGTGAATATTTTATTTTCTTTGGAAGTTTGTTGCCTTTGAACTATGGGTATTTGCTGCAAGTTTAGAACACTGGCTTGTCTAACTAACCAGTTTGTGCTTCTTAGAAGATTTCAGACAGGTGTCAGGAAAGATACTGAGATAAAGGTTAAGTGTGCAAACACAGGTTTGTAACTTGCAACCCAAGTTACAGAAGTGCTTTGCCTTTCCTGAGGGAATAATTTGAAAAGTCATACAAATTATGCACAGTTTGGCAAGAAGTGGGGAAGAAAGGCAGAGGAGTGGTTCAGAGAACTTTGCTACTACCAGAAGGAAAGGGTGAGAAGAAAAACAATAGGAAAGAAGTGGCCCACATCGTTTATAGGGAAGGATGTAGAACTGAAGGAATATGAAACGTATGGCATTAGTTCAGGAAGCAGAAAGTTAGATTTGGAAGAGAAGTGCTCCTCGTGGCCACTTGATGATGAATGTGCAAGAATTTGTTTCTACCTACTTTGAAACTAACGTTTAGGTTGTTTGTTGTACAGAACCCCAGAATCTACCCAGGAAGAAGATCAGCTGCGGAAGACAAGACAGCCAACGACAGCTTCTTTGCAATACACGGAGCTACGTTTGTCCATGAAGACACCATGAAGAGGCCAGTTCCACTGACCATAAAGTGGGTAAACGTATCCTCATCTGAGGTTCTACAACTACTAGAAAATAGTTTGTCAGTATCGAAATAATTTTGTTTTCAGTCTAGAGAATAACATCTTACTGTTAGTCTATGTCTTTTTTTTAACAGAAACATGTGACGTAGCCTTGAGTAAACTTACGGCATACAACATGCTATTTGGATGCATTTATATATTGTAAAATGATTGTCATTGTAGTAATAATTAGTAAGTCTGTCAGGTTTCACAATTATCCTTTCTTTTCAGCAGTCGGAATAATTAAGTTTTAGTCGCAACAAATTTCATGATTATACCATTTTGTTGTCCACATTTACTGTATTTTGCATTATGAATCTCTGTTTACTACTGGTCAGTTTGTACCCTTAACCATCTGTCTCATTTCCCCATTCCCTTTTCCCTGGTAACCACCCTTTTATTGTCTGTTTTTATGTGTGGTTTATTATAATTCCACATACAAGTGATACCATAAAGTGCTTGTCTTTCTCTATCTGACATCTCAATAGGCATAATGTGCTCAAAAGGTCCATCCACGTTGTTCCAAGTAGCAAGATGTACTGCTTTCTCAGGGCAGAATACTATTCTGCTGCATATATAAACCACTTTTTTTTACTCCAATCATGTGTCAACAGACACGTAGTACAATAGCCAAGATGCGCAAACAAGATTTCAAAGAGGACTTAATCCAGTTTTTTTTTTTCTTTAAAAAATTCTTCTAGGGGCACCTGGGTGGCTCAGTCAGTTAAGCTTCTGACTTCAGCTCAGGTCATGGGTTTAAGCCCTGTGTCGGGCTCTCTGCTGACAGCTTGGAGCTTGAAGCCTGCTTCAGATTCTGTGTCTCCCTCTCTGCCCCTCCTCTGTTCATGCTGTATCTCTCTCTCTCTCTCTCAAAATTAAATTAGCATTAAAAAATTTAAAATATATAAATACATTATAAAGACATTATTTTATCATGTTTTTCTGTTAATACTTGCATAAATCACATTCTGTATTCATACAAAAACAACGCTTTTTCTCTGACAAACTGCACATATAGAAACAAATTTCCAGTTGGACATGAAACTTAAATTTGTGGAGGTGTTCCATGTCTCTTAACACTAAAAAAAAAAAAAAGTTTTTATCTTCACAAGACAGTGGGAGTTAGGGCAGTGAAGGTGGACAGGACAGAACAAGGCCAGCTACTCTGGGTCACCAGCAATAGTCTCTTCATCGTGAAGACCCCATTAGGGCTTCCTGGGATTCAGCTGCCCTAGAAAATGTTCAGGGCTACGTGGTATCAGATATTCACAAATCCAGCTCTCATATTCTAGATCTTTTAGGAAGCAGAGCCTGAGGCAAGGATTAAAATGTCAACAATTTATTTCAGAGGTGCAAGCCTAAGATAGTGGGATTGAAGGAAAAGGCACCTCGAGACAAGGAAAGATGGGAAATAGTGTGATGTGATGGGTTACTTCATTGGCCATTGCTTCACAATGAGTTGAAAAGACACGTAATAGGTAAGTCGATAGTGTGTTCCTTCACTTCACGGGGAAGAAATTTCTGGTAGGTGTGCAAGGAGAATCACGCCTCAGAGTCGTCCCTGCAGAAGGCAACAGGGAGACAAATTATGTGCTGAGTTCCCTCTGGTCTCTTGTTTCGCATTAGTCAAGATTCCACCTCTGGGTGTTAATTGTCCTCAAGTTCTAAGTTGCAGCATCTGTCTCTTTGCAGCCTCTCGGGAAGCCAGACCCCGTGCTCCATAACATGGCATTTCAATCAGGTTAAGAAGGGAGGAGGGAGCTTGGCACACATGGAACATGGACTAAGAATGAACGAAGGAAGTGACAGAGGGACTCTGAGAAATTACACAAGTTTTGTGTTCAAAATACCAACCAAAGGATATTAACAAATGCCCATCTCCTTGCATTTCTCCCTCCTATTTGGATCTCCACGCCAGTGAAATGTCTTGCCTATATTTTTTCCATTAAGTGAATTATTTATATTGTTCTTGTTTCCCTAACTAGATCTTCATGAGCTTCACAGGAATGAAGTCTCATTCATTTCTCCATTTCCAGCACTCAGCAGAGGTCCTGACATATAGCTTTCTTTCAAAAATATCACAAGAGAAGAGTAGATGGGAAAAAAAAAAGAAGTGAAGGGTTAGATTGAGTGACTGAAAATATTATTTCACTCATCTTTCTTTCTATTAAATGTGCAAAAACAGAGGCACCTGGGTAGCTCAGGCGGTTGAGTGTCCAACTCTTGATTTTGGCTCAGGTCATGATTTCATAGCTCATGAGTTTGAGCCCTACATCGGGCTCTGCGTTGATAGCACGGAACTGCTTGGAATTCTCTCTTTCCCTCTCTCTCTCTCTGCCCCTCCCCCGCTCATGTTCTCTCTCTCTCTCTCTCTCTCTCTCTCTCTCTCAAAATAAATAAATAAACTTTAAAACATGTGCCAAAACATCAAATCAGTCAGTCATTACTTAGTATTTTATAAACCAGGGTTCCCAGTGGGGGCAGGAAGTATAGAGGAAAGAGGCTCGAGTATTTGGAAAATTCTCCCTGTGATTATGAGATGACCTCCCTTCTCTACATAGATATAAACCAATGCAACACCCCAACCTACCTCCAAGAGATTTTGACTGACATTCCTGGCAAATAGAATAGCATATCCAAAGGCATGGAAAAGAGAAAGTATAGCATTTTGGGAAAACATCCAGCAGCCAGGTTTGCCTGGCTCTTTCTCAGTTTTTACTCCTGAACTCTTCATTATGTCCATTAGATTGACCCTGACAGAACCAAGAAAGGTTCTTCTGGATGGCATATAGATTTTTCTAGCACCTGGAATTTCTTAATACTGCTTGGGTGCATTTCCATTATAAGCCAAGTGAAGAAGGCCAGATATAGTCTCTTCCCCCGCACATAATTTTAGAAAGTAAGCATTCCAAAAAGAAGCTATTAGTACCCTAAATTGGAAATGGGAGTATGAAAACCATAAATGACGAAAATAGAGACTGCTCTGATGCTCCATCACAGCCAATCTATGGGGATTTTCTTCCTGACCTAGCCAGCGTTTTCAGCTTTCTTGGGGTTAAACATAGCCCAGAAACACGTTGCTACAAAACAGAATGGAAAACACCGGACCCAGTTTAACGCGATTTCTCCGGACCGGGGTGGGTCACTGTTACCCTGAAATAGCATGTGAGCAGTACAATTTTCTAAGCCCTTCTACCGTATTAAATTACCAAAATAAATAGCAGCTATGTTTTATCTGCAATATCAGCAAGATCATATAACACAATGTAGGCTGGTATCACTTAACAAGCTGGGCTTAAAAAAAAAAAATCCATAGTGGAATATTGGAAAGAGTCGGGAGCTAATGCATACCACAGCATGCCTAGCTCATTACCGTATTATGATGAATTAAAGCTTTAGATCTGACTAATTGATTCAGAATCCCTGTGCTCTGCAATGTGATGCCAGCTTTTATAAACCAAATGTAAAGGCTGATTTCTACAGCTTAATGCAGCTAAGAAGCCTGTTCTTGTGGAATGATTATACTCCTCTGGGTTTGACAGAGATGTGTCCAACAGTCTTCTTTCTTTAGAACTTGAAAGGGAGGGAAAGAAGTACAGGTGTTACTTTACCAGGTGACCCAAGAGAAAAAAGGAGAGGGAATGAATGTACTATATGAAAGATGAAAATGTTTAATGATTTGATCTTACCACCTGTAGCTTTCAAGTGGAACCAACCCTCAAAACTAGAAATTGTGAACTCACTATTGGGGACACATCTAATTGAGTGAAAATGTATAGATTAGTTTAATGCAAAATAGTTTTATTACTTTTTTAATGTTTATTTATATATCTTGCGAAAGAGAGAGAAAGAGAGAATGAGTGGGGGAAGGGCAGAGAGAGGGAGAGAGAGAGAATCCCAAGCGGGCTCCATGCTGTCTGTGTAGAGCCCGACACGGGGCTCAAACTCATGACCCTGTGAGATTAGGACCTGAGCTGAAATTAAGAGTTGGATGCTTAATTGACTGAGCCACCTAGGAGTTTCGAGTTTTATCACTTTTAAGGGCATATGTTGCTTCAACTAAATGCCAGCAAAGTGCTCCCAAATTCTAGCAGACTCGCTAACTAGACAATGCCTTTAATTTCTGTTAGTCTATTATTAAACTGTTCATGTTTTTAAAAATTTACTTTAAAGTTTAACAGCCCGCGGGGCGCCTGGGTGGCGCAGTCGGTTAAGCGTCCGACTTCAGCCAGGTCACGATCTCGCGGTCCGTGAGTTCGAGCCCCGCGTCAGGCTCTGGGCTGATGGCTCGGAGCCTGGAGCCTGTTTCCGATTCTGTGTCTCCCTCTCTCTCTGCCCCTCCCCCGTTCATGCTGTGTCTCTCTCTGTCCAAAAATAAATAAAAAATGTTGAAAAAAAAAAAATTAAAAAAATAAAAAAATAAAAAATAAAGTTTAACAGCCCCAGGAATCTTGTTTACAATATAATATAAACATATTCAAAGTTGAACAGATAAAAATCTAAAGAAGAGCGTAAGTTTTTGTGCTAGATAAGGGTAAAAAGCACAAATCTCAAAACCCAACTGCCACAATATTTTAATTACATGATATAAAAATGGTACTTTTAAAGATATTTCCATTCTCTTGTACACAGTAGTTAATATAAAAAGTAGTCGATAAGGGCATCTGGGTGGCTCAGTCGGTTAAGTGTCTGACTTTGGCTCAGGTTTGTTAGTTCAAGCCCCATATAGGGCTCTGCCTTGGTGATGTGGACCCTGGTGGGGATTCTCTCTCTCTCTCTCTCTCTCTCTCTCTCTCTCTCTCTCTCTCTCTCCTCCTTCCCCACTTGCATGCTCTCTCTCTCTCTCTGATAAATTAATAAACTTAAAAAATTAAAAAAATAAAAGTAGTAGATAGTAATACGTTTATTAAAGAAATTTCTGCGAGCCCAGGTTCACAGGAGCAAGGAATCATGCAGTTTGAAGACACATTCAAAGTCTCTTGTTAACCCAATACAGGAGGACTTTCCTTCTCCAACTTCCCAACAGTGGATTATTTATACCCTTGAACTCCATTAGTGGCAGGAATCTCACTATGTGAGACAATCCATTCCATCTTTGGATAGCGGAGACAGTGAAAAAGTTCTTTCTTCAGATGAGCTAAAGTCTGCCAACCTGTAACTTTCCATCTGCTTGCCCCACTTTTTCCTCTCGGAAAAATATAAACTAAACATTATTCCTTTTCTATATGCTAACTGTTCAAATATTTAAAGGCAGCTATCATATTCCCTTTGCATTTAAAAAAAATTTTCCTTTTCATGCAATCTGCTATCAAGCCAAATTTCTCCATTCTCTAGTTACATTATTGAGTTTTGGAGAAACAAATGTAGAAGTGTATGTTTTTAAGTTTCATTTTGTCGGAGGAAATACAAAAAGCTGATAAAAATCTAAGAAAGAATTCTGCCTCACAAATAATGAAAAAAAAGTAAGTCAAAACCGTTGAGATACCACGTGTAGCCTATATAGAGACAAAGATTTTCAAAGATGGAACTGAGAATTTTGGCAAAGGAACTGGGAAACAGGGATCCTCACACTGGTGGGAAAGCACTGGTGGGAAAGTAGATTGCTAGAGCCTTTTTGGAAAACGAGTTTGCAGTGTAGGTGACAACAATCACATTTTAGAAGTTATTGTGAAGAACGAATGGTTTGGGCAAACATTTATTTTTGAGAATGCTCGTGACGAGCCTGGGTGGCTCAGTTGGTTAAGCGTCCGACTTTGACTCAGGTCACGATCTCACGGTTCACGGGTTCGAGCCCCGCTTTGTGCTCCGTGCTGACAACCTGGAGCCTGGAGCCTGCTTCGGATTCTGTGTCTCCCTCTCTCTCTCTGCCCCTCCCCGGCTCGTGCTCTGTCTCTTAAAAATAAATAAATGTTAAAAAAATAAAAAAGAAAGTGCATGGCAACAATGTCCAAAACAACAGAACTGACAACAATCTTATGATAGTTCAATAAATTATGGAATATCTCCTGGGATATTGGAGAATTATACTTCAGAATAATATTTAATGATGTGGTGTTAACCCGAAAAAGGTAGATTGCCCAACACTATGTGCCAAGTGATTCCTGTTCTCTAAAAATTAAAAGTGTATACAAGTTTATGCCTCTCTGTACACACATATATTTACATAAAATCATAGAGATGGTTATGGGAACAAATAGAGCAACAAAACTAAGTATTTACACCGAAGTGAAGCCTTCGCTTTCATTTCAACGAAGCCCTTTTTGGTTTTATATAACCATTCTATGTCATCGTTGCAGATCATTGTGAATCATTTTTCTGGTACATATTCCATTAGTTTCTTCCACATTCCTTCAGTTTTATGTCATCTTTAAACTTGACAAACAGGCTGCCTTTGCTTCTAGGTAAATCATTCTGCAAAACGTACAATAGGGCAGGCCTCGGGACTGAGTGTGTTTTGTTTTTTACCAGCAGGATTGCATTGTGAAGGCAACGGGTCAAAGCATGCCAGTTTCTGCACTGCTGTTAAAGATGAAAGTTCATTAATCTAATCACGTGTTTTTTAAATCAAATCCTGATGAAACACCTAGTATATAATCAGGCCTGTGTTAGATATTGGGCTTCTCGAGCATGTATAAGTCAACATCTCGTTCTGCTTTCAGGACACTTAAACCTGGACCGGGGGCTCTTCAGCCACTCATTCAGCCCAAATGGCCCCAGTGGCCCTGGGTCCACCTCCAGGGTCTGTGCTGACCTTTTTCTAGCGTGTCTCCCCAAGTGCGCTCTGAACCAGTAGAGCGAATGGTCCTGGGCCCCAGGGTGGCCTAGGAGGAGCTCTGTGCAGAGCTTGTGAAGAAAGCTCACGGGGCTCAGACATAAAGTCTGGATGCCCATGTGTCTCCACAGTGTCCCTTGCAGGTGGGAGGGGATGACAGGGTACCCAGACCAGCTCTTCTTTAGTCACGAAATAAGGGCCCCAGAGAGATGGACGACTCTTCCTTTGAACCCTGTTCTCTGAGTCATCGTGAAGATATGCTTATCAAGGCAGGAGAAGAGAACCATGTTACCTGATACCTTGCTTACTTTACTCATAGCTTTTAAATATTTAGACATAGAGTATGTTGAGCTCTTGCCCTGCACCCTGCAAATGTTAAGGGCAGGCCAATATGTGAGAATTGTATAGAGGGGAAACAGGGCCTGGGGATTGGGAACGGGTGCTGAGGTAGAGGGGAGTCTACATAGTTGCTGGGTTTGGCTCTCGAAGAGGGGGATGGTGGCCGCGTTCCCTGGGAGGAAAAACATAGGGAAGCCTAAAAATTGAGGAAGTATCAAGGGTTTATGCTTAATATGTTAATTTTTGGTATCTTTGAAAAGTCTAAGAGATGTCAAGTAGAATTCATCAATCTGAAACTCAATCTGGATATAGCCACCAGCAGCTAAAGAGACAGAGGACCAGAATGGCTTTTTGCTTGGTCAACATGAATAGATAAGGGTATGCTATGGGAGAAAGACAAAACGGTGCAAAGGGTCAGATCCATATATACTCTGCTGAATGATATAGGGCTGAATGATAATATGACTAGTCCACGGCAGTGGCCCTGGTAGTTGTGTACGAGCAGTGGGGCTCCTGCGACGCATTCTACAGCCACTGGGAGCTTGGTGCTGTTGCTTGTGTATCAGAGTCATGCTACTGGAAGCTGAAGTGTTAGCTTCTCCTTGAGCTGGGATGTCACATAGCCTTAGTGAGTTGCCTTTGCCTCCCTCGCTGTCCTCCCCCTCTTCCTCCTCCTCCTTCTCTCTCTTCTTTTTGTTATAATGGCAATGTACTAGAAGCTGTACAAGGGGTATGGGAATTCATTTGAACAGTGCCTTTTTAGAGAACATTTTCTCCCCTCAATTTATATTTTAAAAAGATCAAGGTGGAAGAGGCTACATCATTCTTGTATCACTGAACAAACTGTTTCAGAGTTTGAGATGGATAAATCTCAGAGCAGACTCCTTCTTCGAAGTCAAATGATGACTTAGTTGCAGGGTCAGGCAACTGAACTTTGGGGCCAAATATATGATTTCTGTCTTTGAATTAGGGTGCAGAAGATTTTGGTCCCTTGGTTGTCAGTGGGACAAAAGGGCATGAGACCAGGAGGTTTGAACTCTGCCCTAAATTAGCATGTCGTTCAATTGAACCCAGAAGGATTTGCTATAGTGACTCAAGTTCAAGAGGAGGACACCATCCCAGTGCCTGAGATTACGTATAGAATGAGTAGCCAAGCCAGGGAGAGAACCCACAGCTTCTTTTTTCCCTCTTAGACATCAAAATGAGAACTCCTCATTTTAAAGATAAAAGTAGTCTCTTCCACATCTACAAATGTTCAAGCATATGTACATGTAATATTTATTTATGTCTCCCATGTGGCGATTTAAGTACAAATGATTCTGGAACATATGGAGTACATTTGCTTTTAAAGTAAACAGAGATTGTTAATATTCAGGAAGACCCAATGGCAAAATGTGTGTTGGCTCCTCTAAATCTCAAAGAGTTTGAGGAAGTTACTAACTTCAGGTTACAAAAAAAAAAATCCACCTTTCCTGTGATAATAGCAGTTTCTGAGCTAATATGAGTGTGGCCTCTGTTGCAAGTAATGTGAAGTTTGTTTTCAAGTTCCTTGAGTGTCACAGCAAGTGATGTGGTGATGTAATCTGTGTTCAAGGTGGTACAGTACTGGGTTTTAGACCAGAAGACGATCCCATTACAGGCATAATTAGCAGTCCTTGCTTGGCCCACTTAAATGAATTAGCTCAGACCATAGACTAGGTTTATACTCAGGTTTGAGCTTATTAGATTTGTTCTAATCTTTGATCGTAGGCTGTGTGCTTAACCTTAATTTTACATATCATAAACTACAACTGGGCCTTATTTATATAATTCACTGCAGTTTAATTAATATTGAAGGGGAGGAAAAAGCTTTCTGTATCCTCTTAATTTAACTGCGGCTTGTGAATTAAACTGAGAAAAAAAAGATTAACAGGAGAAGAGGCATACACGTTTTATTTAATGTTGATATTTTAATATTTTTATGTGCACAGAACCCTTCAAAGAAAAGAGCTAAGTACCCAAACAGGTGGGTTAGACCTGGGGGCTTAGATGCCATTTTAACAAAGGGGTTTGGGCTTCTAGAGGTGGTTTATTGTGGGAAGGTAAATATATAGGAGGAACGAATGGAAGATAAGGGTTATTTCACTAAAGTTTGCTTGCAGACCTATCCCAGTGCTGACTTTGTCTCCAGTGGAGAGAGTTGTTCTCTTCCTGATTCTGGAGAGGGAAGGGGGAATATCTTCGCAAAGGGAAATTCGGTCCGGCTTTTAGGCAAATAGAAGGAGGGAAGAGAGATCTTTCTACATTTCCTGCTTCTTAATTGCCCTCAGTTCAAAACAATCCTTATGCCAATGTATAATATTTGGGGGTGACATATACTGTTTCCTGACAATATCCACCAAGCTTTGGGTAAAGATGCATAAAACATATTTCGTGACTTTGAAGATCCCATTGTCTACTGAGAAAGAAAGACACACACTCAAATAATCACAATAGTGTATGCAATGCTAAAAGCTTTGGATTCTAAGTCCAAAGTTAGTTCACAGGAGGGGGTGATGACCTTCTTTTGGAGACATCTGAGAAGGATCAGGGGAATGATGCTTGAGCAGAATTTGGCAAGCTGGGTAGGTGAGGTGGCCGAGGTTGAGAGAACTTTCAGACAGTAGGGAAAGAATGCTCCAGGCATGGTGGCAAGAAAGGAAAGTGTGCTGGGTATAGTTCAAAATTACAGCAGCCTAAGAAGCAACTGGCTGCGATCCCCGTGTGGCAATGGGGAGTGGTGGAAGGTGAGGCTGGAGGGCAAGAAGGACAGTTGAGTAGGTTACTGACCAGCAGGGGTAGGTCAAGGGAAAGAGGACTGTTGAGTTACACAGACTCCTCTCTAGTGAATCAGAAACATGAGTCCAGATTTTGTGGGGTCTGAAAGTTATAAAATATTAAAGATTCTCCTAAAGAAATACAAAATTACAAAGATGAAATTTGATGTGAAAATTAACATTTATTTAGAATGGGAAAAGAAATCACCACATATTAAAATATTTTTTAAAACTGTGAAAAATATTGCAATAAAAAATAAAAAAGAACATGATTAAAATTAATTAATAATTACTCATTTCAATTAATTTTTGGTTACAAAATTATTTAGTGCCTCTTTACTTATTGATTTTGTAATACCTTTTTTTTTCTACACCAGACAGAGAAAGATGATTCAATCCTACCTCTTTTACGGTTGATCCAAAATTATTTTTAATATCGACGATTTTTTTTTTGCTGAAGTATAATTAACATACAGTGTTGTGTTAGTTTCAGGTGCACACTTTAATGCTAACAATTTAATGATTTTTTTTTCAAACAACTCATTCATAATGTTGCAAGTTTTTAGAAGGTTGCCAAATTTGGGAAAACATTTATCAAGTTTCTTTCAATTCGATCTGTAAGATTTAGAAGACTTTTCCAGAGATAATTTTGGATGCCATCCATTTTAGACCTTATTTCTTCTCTACTACTCCACATGCTTGTGTGGGGGCTAAAGCATGTGTTTATATTGTGGCCCTGCATCTTTCCATCACAACTTGGGATGGGTCATTAATGTGGCCAGTAGGAGTATTCTTGGAAGCCATCCCTACACTAGCATCACAAGCAAGAATTTAACCATCCATGGAAATGTCTCTGATCCACACAAATATATTCCACCGAGCAAACTAAATAGATCTCAAACTTAATTTCTTGTATTGATATTTCAGAAATCCCAATGGCTGCCTTGCAGTCTCCTGAAATAAGGAAAAGATGGAGTAGATAGAATATCTAAGTTTTGAAAGTTTTAAAAAATATTGTATTTATTTATTTTTGAGAGAGAGAGAGCACATGAGTAAGGGAGGGGCAGAGAGAGAGAAAGAATCCCAGGCAGGCTTTGCACTGCCCAGCGTGGGGCTCAATCCCACGAACAGTGAGACCACGACCTGATCCGAGATCAAGAGTCGGATGCTTAACCGACTGAACCACCCAGGCACCCCTTTAGTTTTGTACATTAAGAAAAAAATTGACTATATAAAACACTTTGTTGGAGACCTTCACAAGCCTTAAAACTCTCACTCAAATGAGAGTTTAAGCTTGAAGTTTACAAGCTTCATGGAAAACCCTTTCTGTAGTAAGGCATCAGGGACCAATGAGAAGCATAAAACTCTCTCTATAGAAATAGACACTACACTCAGGGGTGTTCCTCTTAGCTTTCTTTTTCTACTTACTCTTGGGATTCCGGAAGGGTCTATTAAATAGATTCTACTTGTATTGCTTGAAGGATAAGAACAGAGACCTCTGACCTGGTGAAAGAATTTGCATTTATTTAGAAGCTGCTGGGCAAAAACAATATTGCTTTCCAGCAATAGAGTATTGTGGAGAGAATGGCTAGCACGTAGGCTTTGATGAGAATAATGCCTTCAAAATTACTGTTTTCCAACACCAGGCATGGATATCTTTCTATGTATAAGAAGGATATTAAACATGGGCTTTAAACCAGCATATCAGGGCATGTTCATTACCTTACTCAAGAATGAGGAAACAGAAAAACAAACATGAGACTTTGAATCTTTTGCGGCATAAGAGAACCAAAGCATTAGCTGCTCAGAAAAAATGAAAAGATTTATTTCATGAGGTATAAGAAATATTTACAGAACATCTTGTTCTCAATGAGAACATCATTTCTATTTGAAGCAGGCTGAGATGAGAATTTTCAAAACAAAAACAATAATCCAATTAAATTCTGTTTTAAAATACTAAAATGAAAATTCAATGTTACAGAAAATGTAAAGAAGGAAATAGACAATAAACTGAGAAACTATCTCAGAATTCAGAAGCAATTAGTATAAAGATACAAATACTGAGAGAACTGTTATCAACTATGAAAGTCAATTCATGGAGACTCAGGTCTCGAAGAATAAGTATTCTCACTTAGAAATAACAAAACAGGGATGCCTTGGTGGCTCAGTTGGTTGAGCATCTGACTCTTGGTTTTGGCTCAGGTCATAATCTAGTTTCATGGGTTCAAGCCCTGCCCCGGGCTCTGCGCTGGCAGCAGAGATTCTCTCTTTCTCTCTCTCTCTGCCACTCCTCTGCTTGTGCTGTCTCTGTCTCTCTCAGGATAAATAAATAAACGTGAAAGAAAAAAAAAAAAAGCCTTTTCAGTTTCTCCTCTTCCCTCCCCCAGAGGGACGTAATTAAGGAGGAAGCTACCTACTTTCAGACTGAAACCAGGTGAGCCTCCGGGGGTCATAGCATCCTTTTAATGTTGTTGGTATCCAGTAGTCATTCAAGATCTCCGCCAGGCTTCTAAAACTGTACTCGTAAAAACTAAACCTGATGATAGCCATGTTTATTAGTTTGATTGTGGTAATCGTCTCTCAAAGTATACATATATCACAGCATCACCCTGAACATCTTAAATATATACAATTATTTTTATTGGTCAAAAAATAAAATCAGACCTGAGTATGCCCACAAACGTTAAAGCAAGACTGACATGAACCTTTGCCGAAAATGCAAATTCAGCCTAAATTGCCACCCTGTTTTTTAGGTTAAAAAATTCTGGCTGGTTATTTTTTTTTCCAAATTAATTTTGGATCATGAGATTCTATTAGCTGGTTTTTGCTGGCACCACATTGTTGAAGGGATGGCAAGAAATAGGGAGCCTTGGAAATTTTGCATGTCTGCCCTAAGAATTCCAGTCCCTTTTTATAACCCCAAAGTCTTAGATCATTTGGATCTGGTTTAGATAAGCCAACTAAAATGAAACCAAATCAGTGAATCTTCTAAGCCTCCCCCAGCCATCCTTCATTAAGGGAAGAGTCATTTTTGCCTTTTATGAAAAGGCAGAGCCAAAAGACCAATCTTCACTGATTTTCCTTTCATCCGAAACTTTTCCCACAATTCTGTGGCCAATTCAAGAGCAGAAGTTTCAATTTTTGTATTGCCGTTTCCAAATACAGGAAAGTTATGTGGGGACATTCCCTATAGCCCTGTTCAACTATGTGCTTCCTTTCGGTTCGAGAGATCCCAGAGAGTTGTAAACATGGGCGTTTGTGAGCCCTTAGGCACCAGCACGTCTGCTACGGAAGATATGCCTAGCCATGTGTGTCTTCGCTGCTGAGGTCTCAGAGAAGACACCTTATCGGGACACTACGAGCGTTAAAAGCCCTTTGTGGTCCTCATCAAAATACTAGCCAGAAGGGTACCTTGGGACCACTGCAAGAGGTTGTAGAAAGGAGAAGGTGTGGGCATATTCTTACCTCTGGCTGTTCAAGCTCTCTCTGCAAAGTCAAAAGAGTGAAGCACATTATAGAAGAGAAAGAATAGTGTTCTGCCTTTGGTGCGTACATTCTGCCTTGACTTCTTGGGAAATCTCATCTTTAAGGAGGACCTTTGGCTCCCCACTCATTTCCAATAGGTGGGATCCGAGGCAGAGCAGCCTTGTATTAAATTCCAACCCACAGCAATTACGGAATCATAGAACATTAGAAGTAGAAGTGGTCTTTGAGATCGTTTAGTCCAGTACCCACATTTTATAGAGACAGAAATGTGGCTCAGAGAGATTGGGTGCCTTTCCCATCGTCCCATAGCCAGTTTGAGTCTGAACCAGGATTAGAGCCTAGGTTTTTCCTTGCCTGGCAGCTTCAGATCTGTCCTTGGAGACTGATGGTTTCTTTTGTAAAAATTAGAGAATTTCTGAGTTGCAATGAAGTCATTACTTTGTATTCCTTATGTTATTACATTGCAACTTTTAGTCTAAACCGTCAAGAAAAACTGGCTTAAAAGTCTCTAATGTTCTCAGAGACGATTGCGAAGGATTGAATACAGTTTGGCTAAACTCAAAAAAAGGGGACTGGATTGTGAGAGCCCACGACACTCTAGAACATATATCGTCACGGGTTCCTTGAGACGATGACCTCAAGAGCCTAACACAGTACCTATATATAGAAGGTAATTGACAAATATCTTTTCAATAAATTCTTCCCCCACCTATCCCACATGTCCAATTTGGTAGCTTAAGTGATATTGTCCTCCTAGCAGTGACTCATGTTCATGAAGTTTCTTTAGTCAACTCTTCTGTTTCACACCAGTCTTCAACTGGATGCTCCCGACCCATGTTCTATGACTTTATATCTCTCCCATTGACCTTGGTCAGTGTGTCCATTGTGTGTATTGCTCTGTTTTGTTAAATCATTTGTTGAATCACGATATATACACAGAATGATGCTCATAAGTGCAAAAGTGTCCTGAATTTTCTCAAAATGAATAATGTCTGCTTTTTAATGAAAAATAAAAAATAATAATAGATCATGCCAGTGAAAAATTTATAACGTCTTAAAAAGGAAACACGTACATTAAAAAATTTGTTCGGGGCACCGAGGCGGTCCAGTTAGTTAAGCGACGGACTCTTGATTTCATCTCAGGTGGTAATCACATAGTTCATCAGTTCAAGCCCCACACTGGGCCCTATGCTAACAGTGTGGAGCCTGCTTAGGATTCTCTCTCTCCCTTTCTCCTTTACCCCTCCCCTGCTCTCTCTCTCTTTCTCAAAATAAAATAAATAAACTTAAAAAAAATTTGTTCTTCAAAGAACATGTGCTAAGTGAATGGGCCAGATGGTATTTGTTGAAAGAGTTCAGAGGGGAGAGAAGACTGAACTGGAGTCTTCTGGGAAGATTTGGTGGAAACCCAAATGAATGTAGGCTAGGACTTAGGGAATGGCCATGACTTGGAAAAGGAGAAGGAGAAAGACAGTTTTGGTTGGAGGGAAAGAATGATCAAGTGTCTCCATGTTCAGGGTGCCCGGGTGGCTCAGTCAGTTAAGCATCTGACTTGGGCTCAGGTCATGATCTCCCAGTTCGTGAGTTTGAGCCCCACATCGGGCTTTGTGCTGACAGCTCAGAGCCTGGAGCCTGCTTTGGATTCTCTTTCCCTCTCTCTGTCCCTCTTCCACTTGCGCTCTCTCTCTCTCTCTCTCAAAAATAAATAAACATTAAAAAAAAAAGTGTTACCATGTTCAATGTAAGGCCAGTAGGTGAACAGGAAGAGTGAATGGAACTATGTGAGATGAGGGGACTGATGTTATATATTACAAAAATTCTGTTTGAAAAGGCGGGGCCTTATACTTTATACTCTTCTGTATACGGATTACACCAGAGGGGTGAATTCTTTTTCTAACTGGATGGGAGTGAGGTAAGAGGAAAGGCTGCTGGGAAGGTGCAGACTGCTGTATGATCTATGGCAATGGTACATCCCGAAGATATTCAGTGCTCAAACCTGCATGTCAGCCCTGATGGGGCCTGACCTAGAGTGACAGCATCAGGAATGATGTGTGAGATACTGTAAAATAATTGAAGCGTTGTTGAACATAATTTAATTGGTAGTAAAGAATGGAAGGCCAATCATGATTTAATATGTCATTCCTCTAATAACATTTTAGGCTGAACACTTGATGTTGTAATTCCAAACACTAACTTGTGACTTTTTACTATGAGACTGGTCCAGTAAGGTGGGATATTTTTGGTCAAAGGCTTTTTTGATGAGCCTTGAGAAACAACAACTCCATACTTCTTTCATTTGTGAGCCTGACCCCATGCGGAGGTATGGGCTAGGCAAATAAATAACAAGAATAAGAACGTCTTTATTCCTCTCACGTTCCCTTGACTTTGTCCTTTGTACCATGGCAAACTGGAAGGGGACATTGAAGCATTAATACGGTTGTGTGGGGCACTCACAGTGGCCCCGGAGGAACAATTTTCAATCTGCTGCACTATTATGCTAAGAAAGTTTGCAACCCAGATCATTTGACTCATTCCCCCTCTAGGAAGAATCACCAGTGTCAAGTTGCTCAATGAATATTCACTAAATCTAAATAAATATGAGAATTTTACAAATTCTCCGCAAAGATTTACTGGGTACGTCTCATGGGGTTACCACTCTGGAGTGTCTTCCTGGCATATAGGTTGGCACTCAATAAACATTTCTTGGATGAAGAATTAATGAATTGGTGAAAGCTAGTGTTTCAGGAGGCTAATGTGCTGCATTTGAGAGGAAGGAGGTCATGGGCAGCGAGAACACGTGAACTTTTGTTGTGATCCAGACCTTTGATTGTGAAGACTTAAATGCCAATGCAACGGAAAGGTTAGGGTGCGATATTTTATGGGGAAAGTCAGGGGTGCATCGTGGCTGGTGGGCTACAGGGAAAGTATTAAGATGAAGAGAGGAAATGAATCAAAGGCGGTTGGGTATTTGAATCTGAGTAGAAGTAGTCAAGTTGTGGGGAGTGAGCAGGGGTAGCATCATTTGATTGGGGTTGTCGTAGATGCCTTTGCACAGAGGCATCATCTGAGTAGAATCCTCCAGCTGGTGCCTGAGCTGCAGACCTGAGCTAAGAGTGTCCTCAATGGAAGTACACCTGTTAGCCATTAAGTTAGACTGACATGTTACGAGGCAAAATCGACCATGTTAGGCTTTAACAAAAATCTTTTCATCATAACCCAATCATCAAAATTGTTTTGCAAAACTGGCACATTTTATATAAATTCAGAAGGCATCCACTATGACAGCTACAACAACAAATGCAATTTGAACTGCATTTATGGTGTCCAAATCAACACGACGCTGTATCAAAGCGTTTCTCTGTCTTCTTTCATTACCATCCCCTCGGGAGCCTTGTTGGACAACTTGAGAGTGATGATATTTAAAGACAACAAAGAAAGAGGAGTTCACTGGCAGAAGAGTGTCAATAACGGAACGCTAAGGACCACACTGAGAAGGAGGGTAGGGAGGGGTGGAAACCGACACAGGCTGAGTGCGTGT
The DNA here is from genome assembly GCF_028018385.1 of Neofelis nebulosa. Taxonomy (NCBI): domain Eukaryota; kingdom Metazoa; phylum Chordata; class Mammalia; order Carnivora; family Felidae; genus Neofelis; species Neofelis nebulosa. The sequence continues at coordinate 62,437,885 of NC_080796.1, forward strand.
AAAGGATTTTGAGTCCGCAGATTTGCAAGTCACTGAGTCAGGGAAAGCGACAGTTTTAATAACGAAGCAATAAGAGTTGTCAGGTACTAAAGAAAGGTAGGAGAGGAAAAAAAATCAAGAGAAGACTATTGGGTTAAAACTTTTCAAACTGGACTTACAATTTATGCCTGTGGCCATGCATATGTGACCTGTTGATGACTAGTTAAGTCAGTTTTACGAATTAAGTGGAAATAATTGCCTGCCCAGAGCTATTTGGAGCTATGCATACATTTAAAAATAAAGCTGTTTGGTTTGTAGCTTTCAATAAACCATTTGCACTGGGTATCACAAGAAGAATTCAGATATACAGTGCCTTTCTTAGTAGTGAAGGCTGTTCATTGTTGGCCTCAGGGAAAACACAGTCCATCTAAGGTCGAGACATATTTTCAGCAGGAACTGGCAGCCATTGGGTGGCTAACAAAGAATTTTCAGTGTAAGGACCAAGGGGGTGGTCAGTGGGCTCCAGTGTTCAGGTAGCCAATGTGCTCAGCGTTGCGGTTGAACAGGCACGAAGACACATCACTAACCACATAGGGAAGATTTTCAGACCACTGCTGTGTGGGATTTTGTTTATGGGTCAATTTTGCAAACAGCTTCCCTCAGACCAAATATCCAAGGAGCTTAAGGTTGGAGGTAATTAGGTAGATGGTGGGTCTGCATACACAGAGTTTCAGACTTGACAGAGTCTGAGAGATCACCTAGCCCAGCCCCCCAGCCTATGGTCTGTTCTGCTTTGCAGTATCACGGACAGGTACTCAGCCAGTTTCTTGACTGCTTCCAGCAAAGGGGCATTCACCATACTGTGCAGAGGCAGTTTTTGGAATTAGTGATCTGTACCTTTGAACTGTTAATTTCCCGGAACTGACACTGGGATAGTGCATATTAACCACTATTCTTAGCACTTTATATCTATATATTAACTCACTTAACCGTCTCTTTAACCTCCTGGATAATATGGTCATTTGACAAAATAAATGCTGTTAATCTCCATATTTTTGTAGTTGAGGGAATTAAGGCATGGATCGGTTATGTCATCTTCCTGAGGTCAGAGGGTTCTAATCAGTGTCTGAGCTCATGGTTTGCTTTAATGTTTAATCCTTCCCACTAGTTACTCATATATTTGAAGATAGTTACTGGGGTTCCCCTAAGCTAAGTTCCCCTAAGGCTAACTGCTTCTGGTTAATGTAACCGTCTTTCTCATGCCATAGTTGTGATCTTCTAGTAAAGCATAATTTAGTCTGTCATTGTCTGTCTTAAAACTAGTGCCCAGGGAGTGCCTGGATGGTTCAGTCAGTTAAGTGTCTGATTCTTGATTAAGATTCTCCATCTCTCTCTCTCTCTTTCTTGCTCTCTCTCGCTCTCCCCCTCTGCACCTCTCCCCTGCTCACACTGTCTCTTTCTCAAAAAATAAAATAAAATAAAATAAAATAAAATAAAATAATAACAAGTGCCCAGAACTGAGTACAGATTCAGCTAGGGTCTGAATAATGCACGGAATTGTGTGGAATCATTCAATGGTTAGGCTCTAAAATCAGCATGCAAGAGGAAAATTGAGTATGGTCAAAATTATCCTGGAGAAAGCCCTTAACTAACTCATAATAGAGAGTACATAGGATATTGTGTGTATAATCCTGTACAGAAATTCTTCTGTTCATTAAAGTTTTAGAACCAGTGTGGTCAATGAAAGAAGGAACAAAAGGAAAGCTGATATGCAGATGGCTGGTCATTAAAAACTTTCTGCTTTTAAGGTAATGATCAAACTGCTAGTGTTGAATGAAGGCTGGGTGGAAAATAGTTCATTGATCCTGTTTACTTGCAGTATTCATTTTGAGTAAATATTAAGCTCTAGAACTTCACATATGTTAATATATTTATGTTTCACTGAGGATTAAACAAGAAAAGAAAGAAGGATTGGGTCTAAAATCAGTTTGTAAGTTTAATGTAATATAACAGCAGGCTTGACATCCAGAAGTCATCCTCAGCAGTGGGATATCACCCCCAAGGGGCACAAATTGGTTCTTGGAGAGGAAATGATACTCTTTTTATGTATAAAGCCCAGGCACGCACACAATACATAGAGAGATAAACACCACATCTCTCAAGTTAAAGTTTCATGGGACAGATGACAATTATGAAAAGATATCTAAAAGGCTCCTTAGGGAGTGATAATGGAAAGATCAAGAAACACTTTTGCTAGAGCATTGCTCTTGATTGGACACTATGAATGCAGTTCAACATTGCATTTGTTGTTTTAGCTCCCATAGTCCATGCATTTATTTAAATAAAACTCACCAGTTTTACAAATGAAATCTGATTATTGAGTTACACTGAAGACAAAAATCTTGTCTACTAGAGTGGCTAAGTTTGCATTGTGACATGTTGACTGATCTTAGCCACTGACATTTGTACTTCAGTTGACTGATGAATTGAAGACACTTTTTGAAGACAAAGTAGGTGAGTTTTCTCAGCAAATGTGGGCCTTTCAGCTCATACACTATTCTCTGTACTCTGTATAGACCTGTACGGGCAGATGAATTCAGTTGCTTTTGATTTCTGATTTCTGAGTCTGTGTTATGCTGCCTTGAGAAAAAAACCTAAATCCCATGACATGACTCACTCCAGCAGAAGTTCTCTCAAATATGTCTCAAAATCATCATCATCATTATCACCAGAAAATAAGCTCAAAACTCACACCCTATTGAGAGAAAAGCAGTTGCATCAGTTTGCTTGTTTGCAAAGGATGGAACATATGGCTTTTGCAGGTATTTTTTGTGATAATGTATTGATTCCCTTCTCCTTGTTACTTAACAACGAGCATTGAATTCCTTTTTGGGGAAGAAACTATCTAGGTAATGCAAAATACCATTTAGCTGTGAAATAATATACCCCAGGAAGGGTCTAGAAGGAGAGGCAGATGTGAAAGCTAAATTGTTCTGCACAAGAAAATATGATGCATTTACCCCGGAGAAAGGGGACGGGGGAAGGACAAGGTAGGTTGAGATAGCTCTTGTGGCTACACCCTAAAGAAAGAAGGGGTAACTTGATAAAATGGCCAGGTCCCGATTTTTAAAGAACCTCGGTGCCTGTCTCCCAAGGCTCTGTAGTGAATTACAATCCCTCTTCCATTATCTATCATTTCAGTGTATTAATTTAAAATGAAAAGCATTTCAAGTAATTATACAGAAACTCATGTGTGCACTAAGACAGAACAGGTGTTGATGTTTTATATATTTGCTTCAGATCTATTTTTATTATTTTATTTTTATTTTTTTAATTTGTTTTTGGGAGAGAGAGAGAGAGAGAGAGCAGGGGAGGGGCAGAAAGAGACGGAAACACAGACTCTGAAGCAGGCTCCAGGCTCTGAGCTGTCAGCACCGAGCCCCACGCGGGGCTCAAACTTGTGAACCGCGAGATCATGACCTGAGCCTAAGTCAGACACTTAACCGACTGAGCCACCCAGGCGCCCTTATTTTTATTCTTTAATAAGCCTTATAAATATAACTAAAATTCTATCTCTACCCTTTCTCTTTGTTTCTGTTCCAGAGGTAACCAGTTTCCTAAAATTTGTGGGTCATCATCAGGATTTCTTGTTAAGCATATATTTATTATATCCTTGCATATATGCATATATATTCATTAGCAGTATTCACTATTTCTTCTGTCTTTACACTTTTTACATAAATGTTATCAAGTTGAATGTTTGCTATCAGAACTTTTACAAAGCATATTTCACTGAACATTATGTTGGGTTTAAGCCATGTTAAAACACATAGTCCCAGTTAATTTAATTCACGTTACTGTAGTGTTTCATTGTATGCATTCATCTGACTGCATTTATTTATTCCTCTGTTGAAAAAAGTGGAACTGGTTCCTTTTGTTTGTTTGTTTTTGCCTCCCAGCCTCCATAATTGGAATTGAAGAGGGCCCCCCATGAGCACCCACATTTGTCTATCCCACCACACTGACAATTTCGGCTTCACTATCTGCCTGAATTCTGCCAGGAACAAGTCATTCCTCCTTCATGTCTGTTTATGTCAGTCAGTCACCAGGGTAAGACCCAGACTCCAGGTGTCCCTCCAATTCTATACAATAACTGCCATAAGGCCATCTCCTGCACCTCCTCAACCCTGAGCCTCTTTTACCGTGCCCTCTATAACCCACTGCCCGTAATTTGGCAACCCCTGTATTTTCCTGAGTTTTCAAGCATACTCAACCCTTTCTCCAGATTTTTATTTTATCTTTCTGTTCCAATGAGACCTAGGCTCTCCCTGGGGACACTGCCTCCCTGGGCATCCTTTCAAATGGTGGCTATTCTTCCTACTCATCCCAGAAGTGGGGTGGTTGTCCTCTTTGTTTCTCATTGTGGTTTCCAGACCACTCACTGTTTCTCTTCCCTAAAATCTTACAACTTCAAGTCTGTCATCAGACCCCCCACACCACACTCTGCCCTTCTTGTTAACAGTTATTCAACACCTGGGTTTCTCCTCATTTCACCAAGATGTTTTGTTCCTGACTGAATGCTTCTCAAGCTTCCATGGACACATGCATGTCTAGGAGGATATTGCTAAATTGTGGATTCTGATTCTGGATTTCTGAGATGGAGCCTGAGCTTCTGAATGACCAACAAGAACCCAGGTGATGTGGTTGCTTCCAGGCTACCCTTTGAGTAGTGAAGTCTTAGATGACTATCGCTCTCTCCAACGTATGGTACCATTATCTTCCTTCTGCAGGATTTCAGTCACCACACAGATGATCCTTCCAACACGCTTTTTTTTTTTTTTGAGATTATTAACCTCTCTTCTAACAATGTTGTCCCTATCTCAGCCACTCCCTCTGAAGCTGGCCACACTTCCCCCATCTCGATTTTCAGCACCAGGTTCTCAGATGGTCACCTCTTACGTCTGCTGCCTGCTTCCTCCGATCCCCAAACACAAGCAATTCTCAAACTTTACGGATGCGCTCAAACCCATTGTTTTCTACTCCTTTTTCATTGTCCCTCATTCTGCTCGTGTTCATACTTTCCTCCTTCCCCAGCTTAGATTCCATGGAAGTTGAGGCCAATCACTTTCTTGCATACGTGACCAGCTTCCTCGCCCCACTCTCTCTTCATCACACTCAGTAAAAACCTCAAGTCTGGCTCATTACAATGCTCTGCCTCTTGCGCACTTGCACTGACAACGCCATTAGGTAGGCCTGAGAAAAATGGCGCAGCTCACGCTAAATCTGTTAATCTTCGGTCAAACTGGACCGCCATTTGGCAGTCATACTATACTTCCCTGTTCTATTTTGCCTCTTGCACTCTTCTCGATAACAATTTTGTGCCTTCTCTGTCTTCAGATCTCCAGTGCCCCTTCCCTACTCCTCACTCTTGGGCCTCACTTACTGTTTCATGGGGGAAAACAAGAATAATCAGAAGACACCTTTGGCAGGCTCCTATCCTCACACATACCCACTATCCCTCCCTAGACCTCTATCCCCCTGATCTGTTTGAGGCCACTGACGTAGCATTTCTCCTCCTTTCCTGTAGCGTTTCCCCCTCTTTAGGGGGAGAAACCAGTGCAGCAGCAGAGAACATGCTTTTTCTTCCATCTTAAGCAATAAAAACCTCATCTCCTTTAGTCCCGGGTCTCTCCTCAGTTCAAGGCAAACTCCTCAAAACATGTCTCCATGCTATGGTTTCCAACTGCTCTTTCCCCACTCTCTCTTAAACCCACTACAGTTGGACTGCGGTGCCCGTGACATCTCTAAATCTGCTTTTGTCTTGTTTTTGGTTTGCCCGCTTATTGTTATACAGCCAACAGTAAATCTCTTCCTGCCTGCAAACGAAAATGCTTTAAAAAAAAGAAAAGCGTAGTCGCACAGAATGCACAAACTAATACCTAAATGTGAACGGGGCAGATAAAAGAAGTACAATAATTAACTACAAGCCCTCTCCCCAAGTGTGGGTTTAGCCTTGACTGCCAGTTGCTGACCATATGGGAAGCGGGTAACGGCTCTGCACTTAGACCCGGCCAGGTCAGTGCCTCGCTGACTGACCACCTAACAGATCAGCCGATTCACTGATGCTTATATATGCTTTTTCGGTCAGGAAGTTATTCATTGTCTCCACAGTCTGTGTTTTTTTCCTTGCCTTTTCCTTTTTCCCTCTTTGTGTCATCTACTCTTCAGTTTGTGGGTGTTGTATGGGGCTTTCCGTTTCCTCAGGAGGCTTCAGTATCCATCAGAAAGCTCTTTTCACGGAGCTTTTCTGCCCTCACTGCAACTCTGATCAACTACCTATTTCTCTGTCCCATTTTCTTTATCTTCTGTTTACTACATCCTCCTTTTCAGTGAGTCATCTTGCCTCTTTTTCCTTCCTGTGGTTGTTTTTTCTTAAAATAGGGAGATTTTTAAAAAGTATGTCATCACGGGGCGCCTGGGTGGCTTAGTGGGTTAAACATCCAACGCTTGATTTTGGCTCAGGTCATGATCCCAGGGTCGTGGGATCGAGCCCGTTGGACTCGGCACTGACAGTGTGGAGCCTGCTTGGGATTCTCTCTCCCCGCCTCTCTCTGCCCCTCCCCTGCTCACTCTCTCTCCCAAAATAAATAAATAAACACTAAAAGAAAAAGTATGTCATCACTATTTGAGCAAACCAGAAACTACGTTTATTTTGCATGCAGTCTGACCATTTAACAGCAGTGTGATTTTCTGCTTTTGGTTTTCGCTTTTCTACTCTGCACACTTGATTTTATTTTTGCTGCTTTCCTCCATCTTTGGGTCTAATTTATGTTTCTTCTTTCCCAGTGGACCATGCTGTATCTTCGGACATGGCTTTGAAAACCTTCACTGGAAACCACATGTTGGTACAAGGGGTAGTTACAGAGCACTCAGGTTAGGTGACTAACTTTAGAACGTGAGCAAATGTTTGTTTTTCCATCAGGAATTCTACTGATTTGAAAAAAATAACTAGCTTTCAGGGATAGAGCCATCAAGGTGATCACCCTTCCATGAGAAAAATGGTCTTGTGTTGATATGGCTTTCTGGGCCAGTTTTATTTGGTGCCAAGGAACTGATGCTTGGAACTAAAGACACAGGAAGGATTTTTAAATGCATTATGGAACAATTCTCTTTTTATTTTTTTCAGATAGAGAGAGAGAGAGAGAGAGAGAGAGAGAGACAGAGCATGGGCACGTCTGTGCACACATGTGAGCAGGGGAGGGGCAGAGGGAGCAGGAGAGGGAGAATCTTAAGCAGGCTCCACGGCCAGTGTCGTCTCACGACTGTGAGACCATGACCTGAGCGGAAAACAAGAGTCAGACACTCAATGGACCCAGCCACCCAGGCGCCCCGGAACCATTCTTTACGTGCATGTTTTCTGTATATGTGGGACAAATACGTGTTTGCTAGAAAATCATCATCACCAAACATTTATTTGCTTAGCACTTTCATTTATTGCGTGCCATGGACATGGAAATAATTTTGAATAGCTTACATGCTATACCTGATCATTTTTTTTAAGGCAACATCTACTTCCATTGTATGTGATGATTTTTAATCGAAAGGGGTGTTACCGAAAGCAGAGCTAATTTAGTAACTGTGCTTCTATGTCTTAGGCTTTTTGCCGTGCGGCTCATGCAGGTCTCTCTGGAGCTCTGTGATTTGGAAAACTCTGTTCAAGGCAGGCTGTGTCCTGTGCTTCTACAACAGTTGGATTTCCTTCTTTGCTTGCTGTGGAGTCTCTGCAAGTCTTCAGATGTCCAGCACTTGGCATCTGTAAGGCTACAAGGAGGCAACAGATAAAAATATTCTTTTGCGTTAGCTCCATGAAATGCAGCGTTAAGGTTTTGTCAGCACTGCTCGGCTGCCTATGGGACTGAAACCCGTGCCTTTGCTTGTGATCACTTACTATATATACAGAAGCGTTTGTGGACAGCAGTCCCAGATGGTGAAGTAAGAACGTTCCTGTGGGCAGTGCTCCGCGAAAGAGGAGACGAACGGCACCAAGGACAGACCCGAGGGGCTGACCGCTGCTGACAGGGCAGGACAGGGTCATAGTCAAGAGATCACAGGAGACTCATATGGATCTAACTCTGGGTCGTCTCTGAGTGTGCATGGGCTTCGGTCACACGTTGGCTCACAGCCAATTGACATCACTTTGGATTATTTCCTCTGGGCCCGAGCTGAAGGGAATAAGGGAGCTGGGTTTTTGACACTGAATCCATGAGTAATCGGGGGCAGCATTCTGGCAAAACATACATCTGTGAAATCTCTTTTTGGTCTTATAACAAACAATGGAATAAAATATATAGTCATTTTATCCTTAATGTTTTAAAGTTACTATCTGACCAGATCAATTTGTCGTTTAGAAATAAGTTTTATATGTATATGTATGTATACAGAGGTGCAAAATTAACAAAGAACTGATTTCCTGGGTAGAAACTGTTTCATCACTTGAAGATATCTGGAGAAAAAAGAGAAATAACCAAAGCATTAGCTGTTAAATGTGAAGATTAGTTCTAGGGCCACTGAAATCTAAGCAGTGCAGGTCAACCAAAGAAAATTCCCCAAATGTCCTCATATGAATGACACAGATTTCTTTTTTCTTTCCAGTCATTTTTTTAAAGTTGCTTTATTTATTTTGAGAGAGAAAACATGCAAGTGGGGAAGGGGCAGAGAGTGAGTGAGAGAGAAAAAAATCCCAAGCAGGCTCCACACGGTCAGTGCGGAGCCCAACTCAGGGCTGGAACTCACCAACCGCGAGATCATGACCTCAGCCGAAACCAAGAGTCGGATGCTTAACCGTCTGAGCCACCCAGGTGCCCCAAATGAGGCAGATTTCTATTCTATTACTCCTCAGGCAGAAAAGTCAAAGGGAAAATACTGTGTTTCAGATGCTTCAAAGCATTCAACCAAATACTTTGAATATCTGCTATGTGCAAAACAATGTACTAACACTAGGTTCTCCTATAGTCTTTTCCCTGGAATCAAAAATCAGGAAGAGATCATCAGCACCGGGAAGAACATATGCTGTTAACACCAGAGCAAAATACCAGCAAGTGAAAATCATTATGATATGAGAACGGTATATTTAGTTGATATAATGGAGAAAAAAATAAGTGATATATGGAAGTTAACGCAAGGTAGTGACCAAGATCATCTAGAATCAACCAGATTTAAATCCCCATCCTGCCACTGACCTGCTGTTTGACATTAGACAATTCATCTATTCTTTTGTGCCTCGCTTTGCATATCTGTTAAATGGACATCATAACAAGATTGATCGCATAGAGTTCTTCTGAGGATTAAATGAATACGTTAATGTACAAAAAGTACGTCTCTGAATATCCGGAATAGAATAGCTTTCGGGAAACGGTAGCTACTGCAGCTACCACTATTGTTATGATTCCGTTTGACAACAAAATCTAGAGAAAATGCAAATCAAATTGCATCTCAAATGCAATTCGGCCAGAGGGAGGAAGAGAGATCTAGGTGGGTAAAAAGAATGAGATGGTAAAACCTAGGACGCAGTTTCCACCTGACAGAAGATCTGTAAACCAATCCTCAGTCTTAGGATCATCAGGATGCACGATCTTTTCCCTCGGTGCCTCCTTCCTCATGCTGCCCCTCCTGAACATCCCCGGGAACTTAGCGTATCTGGCTATTCTGAGAGCCCTTGACCCTCCCTGCTGGAGGGGTCCCAGGGGTGAGTAGTTGCTATCAGATCAGAACTTGACACTCTCATTCAAACTGTGGCCCGCATGGCAAAGGAAGTTTGGTCCTCTTTCAGGAGAATTTAGCCTTGTGATTCTCCCCACAAGGGTTGCGTTTCTTACAGAACCTCAAATTCTAAGGCCTTACTCATATGCTTTCGGTTCAATAAAAATGGTTATATCTGAAAACCTTTTTCTCTTGGACAGCAGAACATTTTTCCCCCTCCAGTACGATCGGCAAATGGATACGCACACATTTGACACTGGCTTTATTCTTATAGTCTGTATTAAAATAGGGTGGGGATTGAATACATAACCTAGAGAGATAGCAACAGAGTTTACAAGTCAGACCTGTTCAATTCAATTACTGCCTCTTCTTAGGTTTTAATGTAATGGTTGGAACTGTTTTAATCAACCATTTAAAGTTGCTTACTGTACGTGCACAATTGCTCCGGCCCCTTGTTGCACTTAGTATTTCAGTGGGGAAATTTTATATGTCTCCGTGTTCCAGTTCTCTGGCCAGCAGTCAAGTGTCTGCCACAGTGAAAGGCAAGGGAGCCGGATCAACGACAAAGAGGTTTGGAATATGCGTTGGGAGGCTGTGGATCCGGGTTGCCACTCACTTGTCAGATCTGTGCGACAAAGGCCAACGGCTCTACCTGCCTAGATTTTAACTTGCTTACTCGACGCAGTTGTGCGTTTGGGCCACGCACGCCAAGACTCGTGGCTGTCTAGTTTTGATATTCACAGTGCTTCCTCAGATAACTTATATCTATTATAGAAAACATGGTATTTGTAGCACAGACCAATAAAGGATGTACTACTGATGTGATTTTGTTTTTTTGCAATTATAGCCAAATTTATCGAATGCTTCCTATGTAGGATATTAGGTTAAGCATCTTACACTTATGACCTCCATTACATTAATCCTTACAACAATCTATGAGATTATTATTACTATGCTCGTTTTATAGACAAGGAAATTAAAACAGCTAAGAGTGAAATATAATGGCAAACACAAATAGTTGTCTACCAATACCCACAGATTCCTTATTTCCAAGTGGAATCTGAGTTTTAGTTGGCCACCTGACATAAAGACAACTCTTCCCAATGTCCCTTGCAGGTGAGGGTTGTCTTGTACTTACATTCCTGTCCATGGGCTATAAATGAAAAGTGTTGTGTGGCTGCTTCAGGGAATCTTTCTTAAAAGATAGTCATGTTCACCCTGTGTCTTTTTTCTTTTCTTTTCTTTTCTTTTCTTTTTTTTTTTTTTTTTTATTGTTTATGCTGCCTATCCTGCTGATACAGGCAGGCCAGGTCTGAGGACCGAGGGGGGATCCCTCAGGACCAGCCAAGAGAGTCCCAGGCCAAGCGCAGGATGGAAATCAAACGGGAGCCAGCAGGAGGTGAAAGTGGAATTTATTAAAGGTATAGAGTGAGTGCAGATACAGAGTGCCTGAGAGACTCAGGAAGGAAAGGAGAGAAAGCGTCATCTTTGCTCAGGTTCCGGGTTTTTATTGAGGACCGTATGGTCCTCTCAGGCATTCAGAACCAGTCAGAACAAAGGTGAGGGTCCAGGTTTATTTCTTGGAGCTAGGGGATGTTGGCGTCTAGATGTCTAGTGCTGGGAGTCTGGAATACGTGTATGATGGCTTCATCTGGTCACTCTCACTTGGTCCTTCTGAGTGTTATCTATTCTAAAGAAATCATTAACTCCTGTCCCTTACAGTATTTGCATTATGAGGCATGTGTGAAATGGGGTTGTAGGTCCTAGTGAGAATAGAAGCAGGAAAAGAAGCAAAAAGCAGACTTTTATGGAGTCCTTCAAGTTTCCCTATTTCCCTACTGGAAATGCAGATATGATGACTGAGACCCTAGGTGCCATCTTGAACCATGAGGAGGAAGGGCCACGCCCACAGGTTGGGAACGTCAGTGCAATCTGTGAGGTCACTGCGAGGCTGAGCCTCTATGTTATTCCCTTAATAACTAAGTCCAGACTTTTAGAGGAGAGGGAAATAAAGCTAAGTCTATGCCATAGATATTTTGGGCTAGAATCAAACCCAACCTTTACTAACGTGGGTATAGCGCCCGAGGTCACACAGGAAAGAAAGCTGGGGTTCTGACCCTGGTTTCCCGGACTAGTCAGGCACAGACATTGTCTTTGCACTATACTAACCCTGGAATTAGGCCCATCGCTCTATAATACTAGATATTTAAAATAGGTATACTTGATCCTGGAATACAGTCGATATTTTGTTTCCAGTTAGTCTGTCTTTCTAATTACATTTGACTCTGGCTGATATTAAATTGAGTTCTATACCCTGAGCACATGCACATGGTTTTTGGCAGCAGGAAGGGTCTTGGGAAGGCCAGCTTGACCTTAAATTTTTGTGGCAAATGCTTGGACAATGTGGATAATGCACACCGAAGCTCTTGAAAAATTAGATTTTCATCACAATGGTTTCCATCTGCCTTCTTCATTTGCATGAAGGGAGCCATGCCTGAAGCACTTGCTCTGTGACATTGTGGGGTCTATATCTGCACATGAAGGCAGTATTGCTGGGGGCCCTAGACGTCGCCTGCCTGTGTAGTTCGAGCAATAAAGCCACTCCATATTTCTTGGCTATTTTAAATAAATGGATGTTGGATATCATTTGTCTGCAAAGTACCTCAACTCTGAACCCAACATTGCAAATGAGATGGTAAGGAACTATACTTTGTCCTTGAAGATGGAGGCGGTGAGGAGGATAGAAAATAATCCTCATTTGTCGATAATCTGAATTCGCTGCTTAACGTCCCCGGGGAATTAAATTGAAAGCTGTTAAATTCATTAGAGTTCGTAAGGTGGACAGATGTGATACAGTCACAAATATTGGTAGTATCCTGTATAACACACATAATTATGTAACATGCTGGAAAAATCTTAGTCATGTGCGCCGTCAAAAACCAAACAAAACAAAGCAATGAAAAAAAAAGCCCTTAAGAGTAACCTGAACAATACATATACTGGACTTTTAGGAAGAAAATTTCAAACTTTTTGAGAGCTTTAAGGGATGGTAAAAATTAATGAAAAAGCATATTGCACTCCTCTATGGATGCCAGCAGGCCAGGTCTGAGGTCCCACAGAGGTCCTGCCGGACTAGCCAAGAGGGTCCTTGGCTGTGTGCAGGATGGAAATCAAAGGCGAGCCAGCAAGAGGTTAAAGAGGAGTTTATTGAAGGTATAGAGACAGTGCAGGGACAGCCAGAGTGTCTGGGAGACTCGGAAAGTAAAGAACGGAGTCTTGGTTTTGCTTGGGGTCTCGGGTTTTTATTGATGTTTGTGGCCTGATACACGTGTCCTCTTGGGCATCCAGGAACTGGTCAGAATAAGGACAGGGTCCAGGTGTCCATCATAAGTCACTTATTCCCCGGACCCAGGGGATCTTGGCGTCAAGATGTCTAGCACCAGTGGTCTGGAATATGCACGTGATGGCTTTGCCTGGTCATTCCTCAGATGTTATCTGTTGTGCTGGAAGCCTCCAGACAAATCATTAACTCTTCGTCCCTTACAAGGAGGACATACATTAAAGCATGTGTAGGGCTGTGGTGCAGGTCCTAGAGAGAATAGAAGCAGGAAGGGAGCAAAAAGCAGGTTTTTGGTTTCCATGTCTCATATGGAATAACTTAATATAGCAAAAGTGTTGGCTTTTCCAAATTGATTAACAGTTTATTCATTCTGATCAAACTTGTATTAGAGTTTTGTGAGTTAGCAAAATAAGTCTTAAGTTCACGTGGCAGAATCAATTCATGAAAACAGCTAAGGTAATGTTGAACATTCACGATAATGAAGGCTTTAGATTTTAAAATATAAAAATAAAAGTATTCATGCAATGAGATGTCTGTAAAAATATAGATGGACCAACATTTTATGTAACAATTCAATAAATGACAAAGGGTAATGAAAAAAAATCGAGAGACTAACAGAATAGTCAACAAGTGGTGTTAGGATATTTTCTATTTGGAGAAAAGTTAATTTGATAGCAATCGTGCATCTTATATTAAGATAAATTCTGATGTACTAACAATTAGGTGTCAAATAAGGAAAACATAAAAATAGGTGACTATTAATGTTAAGTTTCGGGGTGAAGATGAATTCCCAAGCATAAAAGAAGTAAAACAAATAAGGCAAGAAAACATGAATAGATCTGACTCTATAAAAATGCATGGCGATTCCATGTCAAACAAACAATATAAAATTAAAAGGAAAAGTGGGAGTTCCGATGCTGGGACAGCAGCCTGAGCCCTGCGGACCCACTCTCCAGTGAAATAAGTGTAACTGGAGAAAATGATACGTATTAAAAAAAAAAAAAAAAAAACCCAACCATTTAAAGTCTCTGGCAATTGGCCTAAAAACATAGGGCAAATGAGGAAATGTTTATTCAAGAAAATCTAATCTCGGTAAGAACGGTGAGAGTCTGTGGTGGTTGAGCCCTGACCTGCTCTGTCTCCCCTTTCCCAGCTCACCTTGCTGGAGGCTTCACTCCGGGCAGAGGAGCCAAAAATACATGACTCCCACTCAGTGCTCAACCCAGAAGCATGGTACCTTACCAAGAAGAGTAGCAAGTTGCTAGCATTTCTCATTCCCTTCAACCCGAGGTGAAGGTGTGAAATTTGCGGTAAATATACCAGGAATTTAGGCCGGGAGTTGTCTTCCTCTACCCAGCCCCTCTCACCGGATTGAGTCTGTAACTCAGACGTGGCACGTGGGGAACACTGGGGCCCCAACAACCCTCCGCCAAGCTCCCTTGGAATTGCCAGGGTCCACGGCAGGGGAGAGGGTTATCAAGACCAGAGGCTAGCTTTCGACCCAGTGCCCAGAACAATGGCTCAGAAATTTCGCCAGAAGAGGCAGTGCACAGAGATCTCTGAAGCTTTTCCCCAAAGGAATTGGGGGGCATTTTATTTAAAACAGTGTTGGAAAGTTCAAGACTATAGGCACTCTTAATGAAGAGCCGTGCGCAAAACCATAGGTCAGTTAGTTCCTCAGAGAATCAGGGAGGGAGGCAGCAGAGCAGAGCCTTCGTGGGCTCAGATGAAATCTCAAAGACTGGCAGCAAAGCTTCCCTTACTCAAACAGAGTGATCAGACAGCAATTAGCAAGGCCTAAGGGCTGGTCTCCTTTAGGCCTCCTTTAGGAGACAGCTAAACAAAGGGATCAGGGGAAGAGACAGGCCCTGGCTCCAACTAGTTGGGTGGCCCCCAAACACTCCCACCGTGAATTTGATCTGAAGTCTTATTGATTGGTAATCTCTCCAGACTCTTCACAAAAACCAATGCAAATTCTCTCTGGAAGTGTGCACCTTTTCCCTAGACCCCAGTAGAGTCTCAGAAGTAATTTTTCAAAGAAATTGGTCATCTCGCAATCAAAAATGACTAAGCACACCTAGTGCTCAGATCTGGGTTTGTAAATTTGTTTCTTTTTGAAAAGAAACAGGAATTAGTGGGGGAAGGGGGGCGGATAGCTGGTCCCAGGCCTGGAGCAAAGAAAGTAAACATTGGTCTGAAACATCTTTTTGTGTGAGAAAGATGAAAAGGTCACTGAAGCCAGCCTAAAGGGGCTTCTACCAATTAAATCAGGAAAAATTTGGGCGTCAAAATTGCCCACAATAGTGAACTATAATACACTGAATATGATAACCAGGCATCCATGGTGATACTGAAAAATACAAATAAAGAAAGTGAAGAAGTGAAAGGAACAGCTTTGAATCCAAATGACAGCCCTGCCTTAGTTTAAAGCTAGGTTCTCTTTTCTGCTTATTATGGATCTTTGATAAGAAATACAATTGCTGAGAAGTCTGTTTTGCTTGCTGTTTGCTATGAGCATTGTGAGACCTTTCCTGATTGTAACCCGCTGTAGAATGGGCTGTAAAACTTCCTAAATGTAGTCTGATATGTAATGGAATGAGTGATTGTATACAAACTAACCGGCATTTCTCGCTTCTGTAAACCTGCTTGCTTAGCACATTCCTCACCTACCCCCTTCCCCCTTTCTTCCTCCCGCCACAAGTAAAAACCTCCCCTGTGCTATTTGTCTCTGTCTATAAAAACGCTATACCAACCCTAATCGTGGCCTCTTGTGTCACCAGCGACGAGTGCGCAGAGGACCAGGTTCGAACCTGCAATAAACGACCCTTGCCGCTTGGCTTTGACTTACGACTCTGGTGGTCTTTTGTGGGAGGTTTTGGAACTTCAGGCATTACAGAAGAATCTTTATTTACTTTTTTGTTCATTTATCTGTATTCTATTAACTGTCGGATAACTAATAAAGAGGAAAGGAGAGAATTCAAAAATCACCGTTTTGCAAGCCTGGCAAGAATAACTGATTTTGGCAACAATCATCAATAGATACTAAAGCTGTTGAGTGAAAGTTTGTTGGGTAGTCAGGTACTTAGTCTCAGAGCATCTTCCCACAGGTTATTTATTAGTGAGAATGTTATAAAAGATACCTTCAGACCGGAGAGATTTGGCAAACACCGCCTTAACACCGGCAAACACCGGTGAGCAGAGTTAACATTGCTAAAAATGGGACCCATTGAAATCATGTGCCTCCTGATGAAGGACAGAGATCTCTTATGTCATACTCCTGCCGAAAATGCATAACTTGAAACCAACCAAGGGGAAACAACCAGACAAAGGCAAATTGAGGGACATTCAACAACACAATTAGACTGTGGTCTCCCGTGAATTCTGCTTCCTTCTCATCTCCCCCGTTCAATAAATCATCTTGTTCTGCTGACTTTACCTCCTAAATATCACTAGAATTCATTCACTTCTCTCCCTTCTCTCAGTTACATCATGTCACCTAATTGCTAAAACAGTTGCTGGCCATGTGCCCCTCAAATCCATGCTTCACAGGTTAGCCTGAGTGATGTGTCTACGGTATAAATCCGATCATGCCACTTTCCTGCTAAAAAGGTTTCTGTGGCTTTCAGTGGCTATTAGAATAAAGGCAGACCCTTAAATCTGTTTAACAAAGCCCGCCTCGATTTGGCTCCTGCTTTGCCCTCTAGCTGTATCCCTGCGATACTCCTCGAGCCAACACCACACTCTCTGTTTGCCACTTCCCTTAATTTTCAGGCTGAGATATGTTCTGTTTTGTGCAGGCTTTTGCCCATGTCTAAAATGTTTTCTCTTTCTCTGCTTCCTACCCCAGTGCCCTCTCTTTGAGACTAAGCCCTTTTCATACTTCTGGCCTCGGTAGGATTTATTCTGAGAAGCTTTCCTTTACCGCACCATGGTCAACTCCGCCCCCCTTCCCCCCACATCTTCCGTGTTTCTTCTGTGTGATCTGAAATACCTCACGCTGTTTCAATTTCAGTACTTAGCATATTGCTTTGTAATTTCTTCTATAAAGTCTAACTCCTCTACTTGTCTGTAAACCTCACAGGGCAGGGACTGAACCGATCTCTTTCACTGTTTTATTACCCCGGGCCCCAAACAGTATCCGGAGCATAGAGTTTTGATTGAATGAATGGACAATACGCAGTGGGAGAAGAAGGGGCATTTTACAAAATAGTAGTGAATGTTCTAGATGGCATCGGCTGTGTGATACCAGCTTTAGGGGTTCATATCTCAAGATGATATTTAAAGGCTGAGGAGTAACTTTCCATTAAAAAGATAATACGCGTGTCCAGTTTTTAGTTCTTAAATATCATCTCTCAACAGAAGAAACCAGGATTCCTTGGAGAAGTGGTCGGTTCCAGGTTTGGGACAGGAAAATGTGAGATGAGCTTGGATTATCCTGTGAAGGCTGAATTGGAAGCAAGTGTTAAAAAAAAAAGAAAGAAAGGAAGGAAGAAAAGAAAAGAAAAAGAGAGAGAGAGAGATCATGTCGAAAAGACACAAGGGCTAACTGAAGGTGATCCCATTGGCCAAAGCTAGACCAATATCTGAGCAACAAAATAAATAGTATTAAATTGTAGCCCCCCCCCCCCTGAAGTAAAATAAATACCCACGAACCCACACTGATATAAATTACCTGAATCAATAAACGCATGGGGAAAAGATACCTTACAGAAGACTTCCTACAGAAAACTTTCAATTAGTAAATGCAGAAGAAATGAGGGAAATAGAAATCACTGTTAGGTAAACACTGCAGTAATAATTCTTTCAGGCGACAGCCATCAGTCAATCCTAGAATCAATGGGCAGATGTTTTGGGAGGGACAGGTTCACAATATCTTCCCCAAGACGTTTATTCATTACAAAGGAAAAAGTAGCGACTGTGTAGTTGAGAAACCTGGCCGACACCTTCTCAACCAAAGGATCAAGCTTAACATGACCGGTAAGATAAGTGAACATCCTGTAGGGGAGCTTGGGTGGCTCAGTCGGTTGAGTGTCCAACTCTTGACTTTGGCTCAGGTCATGACCTCATGGTTTGTGAGTTCAAGCCCTGTGTCGGGCTCTGTGCTGACAGTGTGGCATCTGATTGAGATTCTCTCTCTCCCCTCTCTCTCTCTGCCCCTCCCCAACTCTCTCTTTCTCTCTCAAAAATACACATTAAAAAAAAGATATGTGGACCTGATGTACCCCCAGATAGCATGCACTGAAGAGCACAAAACATCACCTGTGTGGTATTTTTGTCAAAAATGCATCATGTCACTCTGACGATGAGAAAATATCAAACTGAAACTGAGGGACATTCTATACAACAAGTTTTCAGAAGTGTCAAGATCATAAAAGACAAGGAAAGCCTAGGGGAGAGACCCAGCCCCAAGGAGACTAAGGAGACAAGACAACTAAATGTAATTCTGTATCTTGTGTTGGGATCTGGAACAGACAAAAAGAATGGGACGCAGAGTTCAAATAAAGCCTGTAGGTAGGTTAATAGTGGAGGGGAAAAAGGGTTGTCCTAGCAACCAGTTTATTGTGGGAGAGAGCAACTATTTGCAAACACATTAAAATTGTAAGAAGCATGAAATGAAACATAATATTCAAGGTGTTGAAATGTCTACCCATTTTTTTCTAAGTTGAAACAAATCCTTCAAGGTGCCTGCCTCTTGCCAAAGTGCTGGGAAGTCTAACAATAATCTTTATTTTTCTCTCCTTTGACCTCTGTTAGAACCCAGGGCTTATGCAGTTCAGGTTCTCCAGTTTGTATGGACCAACTACGGGTCCTTTTGCCCACCACACATTCCTCCCAGAGTGTGTGGATTCCCCAGATTTGGTCAGGTCTGGGGGCTTGGAGTAGTGCTCACCTCGGAGGCTTGGTTAGAATATGCTTGCTGCCGTTGAGTGCAGAAATCCTTCCTCGCCAGCTCCACAGGACTCAGCGACATTGTCATCTGAGGGCCTGCTCGCATCTGGGTCTGTGGGTACAAGTGAGGATGTAAACTGTGCAGCAAGCAAAGGCCTCATCTTCCCCCCTGTTCTCTGGTAAGTCATCTCCTCTTAGGAGAGATCCCCATAGGGCAGGGCCACTTGCCCCCAGCATAGCCTCCAACTTGCCCTCTTAGTAGATCTCTAGCCAGGTTTTGTGTGTGTGTGTGTGTGTGTGTGTGTGTGTGTGCTGGTGGTTGGGAGGATGTGCTGGCTAATTTTATGAGTCAACTTGACCATCTGGTCCTCAGAAGTTTCATTAAACACTGTTCTGGAGTGTCTATGCAGGTGTTTCTGGATGAGATTACATTTGAATTGATAAACTGAAGAAATCAGGTTACCCTCCCTGAGGCGGATGAACCTTATCCAGTCCATGGGAGGCTCTAATCAGGCCTAGAACAGAAGTTGGAGTACGAGAATATTCGCTCTCTCTGTCTGAGTCTCTTGGGAGTTGGGACAGCAGCTTTTTCCTGCACTTGGACTAAAACTTAAACCATGGCTTTCCTGAGTCTCCAGCTTATCAATTACAAAACTTGGGACTTGGCGGCCTCCATAACCATGTGAGCGAATTCCTTACGATACATTCCTTTCTCTACATATACACACATTCTATTGGTCCTGGAGAACCCACACTGATAGGACATGTTTACAGGATGGGTTCTATCCCATTAAATTAAAAAAGTCTATCAAGTACCCGTTGAGGATAAATTCCCAGAGCTCTGGAATACTGAACTATTTTCCTCAGGAAGAAAATAAATTTCAAATTTTAACTTAATTTTAAATTATGAAGTATAATCTAACAGGCACAGAGGAAAGAGAATACAACACAACAAACATCCATTTAAAATGTCTATATTTGCTTTCGTAGAAATTTCCTATTCATCCTTCTGATAACCAGCAAACATTAACCGAACATGAAGTACTTAATTATAATATATTGCTTTGCCCTAACAGCTTTCCTCTCCATGAGCATGTTTTCATCTTATTCTCACATATTAAAAAAAACACATTCACAAAAGAAGTGGATTAAAAAATACTTTGAAGTTATTATACTTGAAAGAACTTTAAAGTCATAAATGGTATTTCTTTTCAAAATAATATTAACTCAGATTTTTCAAATTTACCTTCTCACTAATTAAGGCTGTTTTGTTTTGTTTTGTTTCATTTTGGGTTTTTTTTTTTTTTTGCCAGAATTCAGAGACCGTAGGGGGTTCTTTCTATGACTCACTTCCTGTACCTTAAATGCTCTGAAGAGGTCATTTGAATTTATAATATTTTACTCACAGAGAAAGCAGTGCAG
Source organism: Neofelis nebulosa (assembly GCF_028018385.1). Lineage (NCBI taxonomy): Eukaryota > Metazoa > Chordata > Mammalia > Carnivora > Felidae > Neofelis > Neofelis nebulosa. The sequence continues at coordinate 62,458,274 of NC_080796.1, forward strand.
CCGTTTATTCGGGGACTGGTGTCACTGTGCCCACATGTCTCCTGCATTTTTGGAAAGAGGTTGTCCTCTATGAGGAGTAGTTTGAAAGAAAAACACCCTAAGCGGCCCATGACTAAGACTGAGCACATTTCAAACTTTTTCCCCTAAATGAACAAGTCAAGTCAGTTTACTCACCCAAATAGGATCAACTCTACCCAACCAAACCCTCATTCTGATATTTTGAAGTTGATTGGCCAATGATGTGACAAAGATGACTGGCTCCACTTAAGATGATTAATGTGTGTGGGTCCCAGCACAGCCATGGCCCTGCTGTTCCCGTCCCTCCGATGCAGCAGGGGAAGCCTTGGGCAGAAGCAGTCAATGCTCCTCAGAGAATTCTCTCGGTGACACCAAGTCCAGAAAGAGCCCCTTTCTTTGAGATTGATGAAAATAAGAGTGATTTCCTGAACCCACACTACTTGGCAGTGTGTTTGCTGGAGCGAAACCATAATTATAAGTCAGATCCATTCCCTTTGATGTCCCAAACCAGGGTGGCTGGAAAGGTTACCGTAGAGGTGACTAACTTCTCTGGGTCTTGTCACCCTTCGGTGGTAAAAGAAGGGCAGGAGATTTCCCATGTTCTGTTCACATTCTTTCCTCCTCACTGGGTTCCTGTATAAAGCCCACATGAGACTTCTGTGATGGTCGGGCTAAGCGATGGTGCTCAGCTGTTTGGTCAAACGCCAGTCTAGATGTTGCTGTGGAGGTATTTTGTAGATATGATGAACATTTACAGTCAGTTGACCTTAAACAAAAAGAGTGTGCTCTATAATGGAGTTGGCCTCATCCAATCAGATGGAGGCTGTAAAAGCAAAGGCAGGTTTCCATGAGGAAAAAAAAAAATTCTGCCTCAACACTGTAAGATAAAATCTTGCCTACATTTCCAGCTTTCTGTCTGCCCTTGTGGATTTCAGATTTCCCAGCCCACGTAAACACGTAAGCCAATTCCTTAAAATAAGTCCTTTTCCTTAACATAAGTATCTATTTATGGATAGATGGATAGATGGATAGATAGATAGATAGATGGATGGATAGATAGATAAATAGATAGATAATAGATAGATAGATGACAGATAGATGACAGATAGATAGATGAAAGACATGTGTATATATACCATTTCTCCATCTCTCTCTCTCTCCTCCTCCCCCCCACCCCCCCCCCCCCCCCGCCATCTCCTGTTGGTTCTGTTTCTCTGGAGAAGGCCATCTGATGTAATTCATTGAAGGCTTTTTTTCCCCCCATTGTCTTTCTCTTCTTCTTTCTCCTCCTCCTCTTCCTCCTGCTGCTTCTTCTGGAGGTTGTGGTCACCATTTACAGCTCAGAGCCCCACCAAGGAACATGACTGCTCACAACCATGCCCACAATACCCCAGGAGCCAGCACCAAGGAGATGGAAGACAGGAGACTTGTCTCCTGGAACACCAGCAGTTCCCCACTTGCAGGACCTCAAGGTGCTCCCTGGGCCCCTGTCCGACCTGAGGGCCCTGAGCACCAGCGGGGCCGTGAGGAGGCTACATCCAGGGTAGCACTGGGCTCCCTTCGCCCCTCCCAGAGGACTACCTCAGCTCCCCCACCCCACCCTGGTACTTTTCCTTGTGGAGTTTTACTTCTTTAAAATTTTAAAAAGAGTCACCACTTTTCAAAATGTCTAAGTAAATTGCTTTGGTCTCAAGAAAACTTTGTGGAGCCAAATAATGAATTCTTGAAAAGAAGAGATTATATGGAAATGTGTTCAGAACTCTGTTGTGTTAGCAAGAAAGAGATGTCAACACTATGCTTGATAGTCCATTTTTCTTGGTTGTTCTTCTGGTCTTAGTTACAATACAATGGAAATTATTCACACAAATGTGTAACCTCCTTGTTTGCAGTTTTTGAATGTGTTACTTTTCCCCAGCATTTTTTCCCCCAATTAGGCTAATTTTGAAGAGTACAGTTGAATGTGGGAATAGACATGTTAATCTGGAAGTGTTTATTATAAACGCACGTTGGTACAGCAAATGGCCCCCATTCAAGGAGCAAGTACTGTCTGTATCACTTTTGCCTCTCTTGATGTTCTGTTTGAAACAGAATGGAGTGCTTATTGAAAGCACAAATTCAGTCCACTAGCATTTCCATGGTGCCTTTGAGCCAGCTTTGTACAAGATACAGATAGGCTTACAAACGAGGAAGCCGTTCATCTGGTATCAACTTAAATATCAGGCTGGTTCTTTTGTCCATTCATCACTAAACAATCAGTTTCAGGGATTTTCTTCTGAGACATTTGTTGGACTGCGCTGATTGCATCGGTGTCATATAGACCCAGTTTAGTTTCCTAAAAATCATCGTGTCAGGACAGCCAAGCATATTTGCTGATGATGAATTTTAGACATTTCTGTGTCTTAAAAAAACATAACCCAAACACCCCCCTCCCCATTCCCAACAGCCTAACAATAAGTAAGTTAGCGTGTGATGCCTATGACTTCAACTTAAAAAATTTACGGTGCCTCTATTTATTCTTGTCAATTTTAAGAGCTAATGCAACTTCTTGAAAAATCGTTTAAAGGCAATGCGGTAAAACATGGGTATGTCTCATGGCCGAAATGTGAGATTTGCTCATATACAAAATCAAAACGGATCATAAAACAGCCACTGAAGTCTTTTGCCAATTGTCTGTAAAAGGAGACCCCCAATGACCTACAGCAGGAATATAGATGCAAAGTTGTACTTTCCTTCATGCCCTAGGGAGGTTTTTGGCTTTAAGATTTTGTCTCTTTGCTGCCAAATGCTAAAGCCAAGTGCATTGCTAAAGCTTTAGACACATTTTCATCAATAAAATTTCTTATAAAACAGATCCTGCAAATGCTGAACTTATCTGCCAAAGAGCCAATTAATTATTTTACATCCTTGTTGAACAATGAAATAATTTATGATGGGTAAAGGTTTTACCATCACAAATTAGTGCTCTGGAAACCACAAGGCCCAGCTCTCAATTAGCAGGAGGCATCACAATTAGGGATGAAAAGAAGTAATGCTGTGTGTTGGAAATTCTCCCTGTAGAGAAATAAAACTCCCGAGGAACAATGACCCAACTAATTTGAGAGAGTTGGGTTTTTAGAAAAGCAGAGATCTGTGTTAAAGGAAAAAGTTCAAACGCTGCTCAGATGCCTAGACCTCTGCCTTTCCCCTCCCCGATGGCTCTTTCTTTTCATAAATTGCAGCTATTAAATTTGGACCTATCTTGCCCACCACACATTAATGTTTTAGTCCCAAGTCAGACAGTCAGTAAGTTCACTCCATCACTGACAGTCACAATTTTCTGCATTGGGTCAATAAGGGATGGTGCCTCCAATTCTCTGAATTTTCCAGAGAAGAGGAAAATCTGAGCAGAAATAGCACTCACACAGTTACCTTTTTTGTCATTTTTTGGCTGGATCTGGCATACAAGAAAAGGCTCTATAGGAGAGCATGTTTCAGATTTCAGATGGCTGATTTGGATCTTAATGCAAGCCATTTGTAGATGATAGCGTCAAACTGAATGGACTAGGTAACCGCCATATTTGCTTAACTAATCAGGGTGAAATCAACATCCTGCAGGCATATGTAAGAAGTAGGCAGTTGGAGCATGGGACAAGGAATTATCTTTCAGGTTACAGTCCAGAGAAGACGGAGGCTGGAATAATCTTCATTCGTGGCCGAAATTCTTGAACCTTCTGGAATCTTTAGATGTTTTAGCAGAAAGTGGTGAGGAGAAAATGCACCTTTTGAATCCATTTCAAATGATATAATTGAATGAAGATTGACATTGGGAAGCTTGACTTGTCTTCTTGAGAGTCTCGGTATCCCCGATATTGTCTGTAGGTGTATTTACTTCCAAAACTTAACAGCTTCCAGGAAGTGGACTTGGCCCCCTAGAAAACACCCTCTCTCAGCTGGCTTTGCGTGAACAGAAATCCCCTGAGTTGTGGATTTTGACCTTGGAGTCATAGGGGCGGCTCCTGTTGGAATTCCTGGAAGCCACATATTTACATCAGAGAAAAAAATTTGGCTTAGCCTTTTCCTCTTTAGCCAGTCCAGGATGAAATCCCATCCTTTCAGAAACTTGTAAGTGAAAAATGTTGGCAGGTCTTAGTATATGTGTTCAACACTTGTACCTTCTCCTATCCCATGTGAATGAATGTTCAGCTCTGGTCTCGGGCATGTTTTCTGTCTCTGTGTTGTTAGCCAAAGCAGAGTCAGCCATGCTATTTCTTCACAACGGGCCGTGACAAAGGCCCCCCAAAGGAATTTCAGTATAGGTTTCGCTTTGGTACCAACTCATCATCTGTGACATCCTCACGTTAAGGTGGTTTAGGATCTAAAAGAAATTTGTATGAGCAAATGAGATGAATTAGGTGTGATACAACTTTCTTCCTTGAAGAAAAGTTTTTGTTTGATTAGTACAGTAACTGATGGTTCCCTTCATGGTATACCCCTTTAATGTTTAAGTGTTATGATTCCAACTCCTCCGAATCTGATTTCCAGAAAAGTCTTCAGGAATACATCTATGATGGATCAATTACTAGTAAGCATTCTTTATGGAGACAGCCATAAAGGGCTTGAAACAAGTCGTTCCTAAAAATATGATTGAAATTCAAATGTCTGACAGACAAAACCAAACAAAACAATAACTGACATATTATTAGTAGGTTGTGTTCCCAGGGAAATAAAAACATTATGAAATCACTGGTGTGCTTTAAGCACTACCTCCCTAGGCACAGGCCGTCTCTAGGTTGATGAGAAACTTTTCTGGTGGGAAGGGGCTTCTCTACACAGGTCCTGGTGTTCCTCTGGGTCTGGGAAGTCAATCCAAGCACCCATGAGTCCCCACCCTCACGGAAGAAGTCACGACTGCAAGTTGAACCGTGTTTCGCCTGTACACCCCCGTCTCCCACATTCCGACCACCAGTGAGAAGTTTCAGTGAAGATTTAGCCCTTTGGGGCACAGATGACCTGCTCAAGGAGGGTTTCTAACTACTATTTGTCAGAGGGTGGGGCTTGAGCCAAGAAACTGAAGCAGAGGGGAGGTGGAGGGCATACTCACAAGGGATTGATAACTCCACTTGTGATAAATGAGACCCCTACCTTAAGAGCCCTGCATCCTCAGTGCGCTAGATTTGGTGTTTCCTCTTCAACAAACGCACACGCTGGGTTTTGGTATTCTGTAAGCAGAGGCTAAAAACTAATGTGCTATTAATTATAAAATGCTTTTGTTCCCTAAAAGACCATAACCATCTTTTCTCTCTAAGAGTCAGAGAGAAGGGCAGACTCTCGGGTCTGGTTGCATCCTTTACTGAATTAGGTGACTCTGGGCAAGTCTTTCACTCTCTGTGAGTCTCAGTTTCCTCATCTTTATGATGAGGAAGGTCATGCCTACCTCAATGGATTGTTACGAGATGATGTGTGGGAAAGCACCTAGTCTAATTCCTGGAACATAACACTGCCTAAAAATAAACACTGACTCTGACGAACTTGTGTTACCAACTTGTATTTTAAAAATGGTTTCTTTTGTTCTGTTCAAGATGGTGCATTAACTCTACTCTATTTGCTCTACTCTGTATCTTGTTTGTGTTGTGTGTGTGTGTGTGTGTGTGTGTGTGTGTGTGTGTGTAAGGACGGGGAATAAGAGAAAAGACAAAAATCCAACCATACGTCTTGATATATATTTTTTTTCCTTCTTGGACATTGTTTATTTCCAGTAAGCATCACATCTTTGTTTTTATCCCATCCTGTCCTATAACCATGTATTGGAAAGGCTCTGAGAGATAGGAACACTTCTTTGTGTTTTTTGTTTGTTTGTTTGTTTGAAAAAAAATGTTTAAATGTTTATTTTTGAGAGAGAGAGAGAGCGAAAGATAGAGAGAGAGAGAGAGAGAGAGAGAGAGAATGCAAATGAGGGAGGGGCAGAGAGGCAGAGACATAGAATCCAAAGCAGGTTCCAGGCTCTGAGCTGTCAGCACAGAGCTGTACGTGGGGCTCGAACCCACAAACCGTGAGATCATGACCTGAGCCAAAGTTGGATGCTTAACTAACTGAGCCACCCAGGCATCCCTGTTTTGTTTTGTTTTGTTTTTAATGTTTTTTTAAACAATTTTTTTTTAACGTTTATTTATTTTTGGACAGAGAGAGACAGAGCGTGAACGGGGGAGGGGCAGAGAGAGAGGGAGACACAGAATTGGAAGCAGGCTCCAGGCTCTGAGCCATCAGCCCAGAGCCCGACGCAGGGCTCGAACTCACGAACCGTGAGATCGTGACCTGAGCTGAAGTCGGACGCTCAACCGACTGAGCCACCCAGGCGCCCCTGTTTTTAATGTTTTCAAACATTTATTCATTTTTGAGAGACAGAGAGAGACAGAGCGTGAGTGGGGGAGGGGCAGGGAGAGAGAGGGACACAGAATCTGAAGCAGGTTCCAGGCTCTGAGCTGTCAACACAGCTGAGAGAGAGAGAGAGAGAGAGAGATAAAAAGAGAGAGAGAGAGATAACAAGAGAGAGAGAGAGAGATATCTCTGCACTAACAGTGCAGAGCCAGACAGAGGGCTTGATCTCAGGAACCGTGAGATCATGATGGAGCCCAAATCAATAGTCCGATGCTTAACGTACTGAGCCACCCAGGCTCCCCAGGAATCCTTGTTTTGCAGGAGCCTTTCCCAGTTCAGCCTAAAAAGATACATACCTCCGAGAGATACTCACAGCTGCATGGCTCTACAAGTAGACACTTCCGAGGTAAATGTCTAGGTGGTTAGACCTGACACAGAGTATCCCTCCTCCCGCCCCCCCCCCCCCCCCACCCTCCAGGACCTGGTCAAGGAACAAAAGACATCCAGACACGTCCAACAAGGGGCATAGAAGACAGCTTTTGCTAAGAGTATTAACTAGAGGGTGTGTTTTCCAGGGAAGACATAAGGCAGTGGGAAGGGACTCTGGGCAGAGGGCTTAGGGTGGACGACTAAGCTGAAAAGCAAGGGAGTGCTGCAGTCTGGCATTGGGCACAAGGGTGTTCGTGAGAACGGAGAGGGTCCCTCTGGCACCAGGAACAACGAAGCTCTGACTGGGAACAGCAAACAAGACCTGTGCCATTCAAACTGTGGACACTTCGAGGATGTGAAGGTTACTAGAAGGATCAGAAACCCCTTTCTCAATTGTCATAACACCCTACTTGAATAGAGGGCGATTTATTACAGAACAGTATCATCTCTTTGAGCACCTAGAGTGTCTCCGGGAGTGAGGAGCTGGGGGCTTGTACAAGATCACAGAGAAAGGTGGCGGGATCACTTCCATTTTAAATCAGTCTGGCTCCGTCACACTGGGAAAATGAGATGTTAAGAACTCCTCTCGAGGGGTGCCTGGGTGGCTCAGTTGTTTGGTGACCTACTTTGGCTCACGGTTTGTGAGTTCAAGCCCCGCATCGGGCTCTGTGCTGACAGCTCAGAGCCTGGAGCCTGCTTCCGATTCTGTGTCTCCCCCTCCCTCTACCCCTCCCCTGCTCACGCTCTGTGTCTCTCTGTCTCTCAATAAGAAACGTTAAAAAAATTAAAAAAAAAGAATTCCTCTTGAACTTCCATCACAATTGTTTATAATCAGTATCTTATTGTGATAAATCTACACCTTTCACACAGAGGAGCCTCACGACGTCACGCCACATAAAGATATCTGCAAAAAAACGAAATCATAAGCTTGTAATGAAAAGACATATTATCTTCTGGGACTGGCTACTCTGGAATCTTCTCTTTCCTGGGAATTAATTGTAAGCTGCACCAGGTAGGAAGTTTCATACGTTTTGCTCAGTAAATTGATCCAGTGCCTAGAATAGAACCTGGAATATAGATGCTGAGGAAATATTTGTTGAATTATTAATAAGGTCTTGGTCATTAGCAGGCTAGGGGAGAATTAAAAAAAGACACATTTTTGACAGAAGGCAAATTTAGGTTAGGGAAAAAAATCTGAAATGTAATTGGGTTTTTCTTTTTAATCATCTTTATTCGGGTAGAATTTAGGTAGAATAAAATGCAGCCCTCTAAACTGAACAGTTTGATGCGTATTGATGCTTACGCCCGACTGTAACCACCAACCCAATCAGGATATTGAGTATTTTCATGTCTTCACAAAGTTTCCTCTTGCGTTAACACCGAGGGTCCCTGTCCCGAAGCAACCATCAATCCTATTTAGATCCTAATTTAAGATTAGATTTTCCTCTTCTAGAACTTTGTATACGTGGAATCCCAGAGCATATACTCTTTTATGTCTGACTTTTTCACAGCATAGTATTTTTGAGCTTCGTCTCTGTTGTGGCAGGTATCAATAATCCATTTCTTTTCCATGCGGCGTAGAATTCCATTGTCGGAATATACCGCAATTTGTGGTCTCCACTTGCTTCTTGGACATTTGGTTTCTCTCCAGTTTTTATTTGTATCAAAACAAACATGTGAACACTCACGTCCACGTTCTTGGCTGAAACATTAGTTTGTGTGCTAAGACTACTTCACGGGAAACCAGAGGCCAGAGTCAGGCGTGAGACTCCTTGACATCACATGTGTGTGTGCAGGCTGACAAATTTGAAATCTGGCATTTTTCTCCTTCCTCCTTCTCTTCGCAGTCAGGTTTCCCTGACATGAGTAATGTGTGCAGCTGGCAAAGAACAAGTTAAAAAGTTGCCAATTTGAGCTCAGCCCTTGTTCGCATGGACCAACGTCCAGCCAGACTTTTTACCTATTTAGTCTACCTGCACATCCATTCACTGTGCTCTGACAACCAGTAAGTGCAGGCTACGGCCACTGTACCTTTGCACCCACCGACTGCTCACTGGCCTTTTCCTGCTCTCAGTCTTGAGCCTCCTTCGTCTCTGGCTCCTGATCGGTCCTATTCCCAGCCAAACCCTTCTCTTTGGACTCCAGTCCAAGGTGTTCCCAAATGGTGATGGATTAGAGTCACCCCATGGTCTTAGCTTTTCAAATGTTATGAAGCTTATTAAAAATGTCGGTTTCTCGGCTTTGGCCACCAATTCCGAATCACACTCGGTCCGAGAGGGACCCCCAACAATTTGAATTTTAGTAAGCACCCCAGCACCTGGAAAACACTTGGAGGAGTACGCGGGATAGCCCGCTCTGGCTCCCACTCTGGGGGCCTCACGGTCTGGGGGTGGCTGCCTTTACTGGCCCCCAAGTCGGCTCTGCCTTGTGCCCTGGAAAGGGACGTTACTCATTGAGAGTTTAACTAATGTGGTTTATGGCTATTTGAAGTGATCCCTGCCCTCTGGGGAAAAATAATCAGAGGATTATAGAGAATTATCTCCCCCAAAGGCTATGAGGACATAGCCCATTATCCATGTTAGGTGGCAGTCTGGTGGATTATGTGACACTTCATCTTTGCTACTCTCTGACTCAGAATATTCAGAATGTAAAGTTTTAACTCAGAAACACCTGCCATTGATTGTCTCAACTATTCCTGGGCAATCTGGAAAACCCTTTCTCATCTGATACACACAGTCGCCTCAATATCTTAAGCTATTATTCAGAACATTTCTATTCTTCATTTTATAGTTAGGACTGTAAGGCAAGCCAAGAAGACATTTTTGTATTCCCCGGTCTCCTCCCTACCAGTGCTGGAGGAATGTCAACATGAAAGAACAAGGGATATTATTTAGGGTGGCCTGAGGGGTAATAAGCAGGATTAATGGGATGAAATTGAGCAAAGGAAAATTTAAAGTGAACATCAGGAACATTTTCCGAAGATTGAGATCAATGATCCTGTGGAATTAAGATCCCAGGGGAGCTTGTGGGAGCCCTATTACTTGAATCGGTTTAAACGAGACTGGACCAAATATTTGAATATAATCCCACCTTGGCAGAGAGTAAACCTGCAATGGCTGCAAGATGGAAAAAATGACCTAATAGGTCTTTTCCATCCCTGACTTCCATGAGTCATGCAATGTATGCTGTTGTGTGTCACACAGACGGCCAGACCCGGGTCATTCGCTATACATTTCAGCCACAAAATCCTCAGATTCTGACTGTGCCCCAGCTGAACGGCTACCTCAGCGGAGGCTGGGGGCTCCTTTGGGGTTTCTGGTTAGTTTATAATCAATTAAATATCAAAAATGAAGGCAGAAATCAGTCACAGGAGCGGAGGGTGGTGAGTAATTGGGTTCTTTCCCTTGCCCTCTGGGAGGCTCACCCTCAACTCTTTGCAGACAGACAGAAATCTTTCCACTGCCCTTGCTGTCTGTGCTGCCTCCTTTCAGGCTCGGCTGGGCCCCGCCTCCTGCCGCTGCTGCAGGCTGGCTGTGGCCTTCCAGAAGCAGTCACTCCCCGCCAGGGGCCTCAGTGGGTGTGAGCCCCCTCCTCGCTTACCCTTGCCAGGGACCCTGATACAAGTCCCAGAGCTAAAACATTATTGTCATTATTAGCAGCTGCCTTTCTTCACATACAACCTTAGTAGAACCCTAAAACTGATAAAAGCAGAACTTCTTTGGTTTCAACAAGGTTGTGTGTGTGGGCGGGGGGGGGGGGGGGCAAGACCCTCCAAGAACTTTCCTTCTGGCCCCTGCCCTGCCTCATCCCTCTTTCCTGAGCCTACAGAGAGGAATGCATAGAGGCCACTCTCCGGCACAGATTCAAAACCACTTCTCTGGGTCCTTCCATGTGCTTTCTTGCCGTTTTATAGTCCATTGAATCCACGAAAGGCAGATGAAACCATTGCCTTGCAGAGCTGGGGGGGGGGCGGGGAGGGGGACTGGGGTGGGGAGGGGGACAAGGCATCTGCTCTCGGTCTTCCTGATGGATCCTCTCCTCCCCTTCTCCCCAGGCCCCAATCTCCCAAGCTGCTGAGGGCAACTGGAGAAGACGGCAGGGAAGGAAGGACCCTTGGCCAAGGAGGACTCATGTGTCATATTGGTTACGCCAGCCCTCACCCACTGTTTTCTCTGCCCTGGTGGAGAAATGCCAGAGTCACCTGCTTCCGCTTCTGCCTTTTCCTCTCTTGCATGCTGCTCTTTGAACTTCAAGTCTGCCCTAAATAAATATGGCAGCCCTGGTTCCGCTAGGCTGGCGAGGAAGCCTGGAGGAACACGTGCCAAGACCAGCCCCAGCCCTGCAGCCTTAGGATGCTCCCGTGGCGTCCACTGCTTCCCCCAGGGAGGTGTTAGATCAATCTCTTCAACTGCAACCGGCTTCTGTGTGTCAATCTTTCATCTCATGTTTTTTGTTGTCGTTGTTTTGTTTCTTTTTTTTTTTTTTTAAGCATCCTTAGCTAAATCCTAAGTCTTTTGGCTAGTAGGGGAAGAAATAAATGGATTTGAACCCAAGCCTATCTGATAACCTAACTTCCTGCATTGCACTTGCTCTCACTTAATTAGAGGCATGCATGGCAGTGGGAGTTCTCAATTCTGTGTTTCTCTGTAGGGTTCTTTGGTAAAGCTGGGTAAAGGACCTTGAAGGGCTCATTTTTATTTCCCACCTTCTTCCTTTGGCATTTCTTCATTGGTGTTCACACTCCAAGCATGCTGAGTGGAAAGGGAGGGGTTCGAAGGGTAAGTTTCCAGAAACTTTGAGGGCCGCTGGTTAGCCTTTTTTCTTTTTATTGACCCTCCCATTTGCCAGAGCTAAGTGCTGCCCTTAACTAGAACCTACTTTACTTATTCTGCTTCCTTCAGTAATTAATTTCCTACATTCAAAAGAAGGAAGTTTTGAGGTACCTGGATGGCTCAGTCAATTAAGTGTCTGACTTTGGCTCAGGTCATGATCTCACGGTTTGGGAGTTCAAGCCTGCATCGGGCTCTGTGCTGACAGCTCAGAACCTGGGTCCTGCTTCGGATTGTGTATCTTCCCCTCCTTCTGTCCCTCCCCTGTTCACACTCTGTCTCTCTGTCTGTCTCTCTCTCCAAAATAAATAAACATTAAAAAAAAAGAAAAAAGAAAAAATCAAACAAAAGAAGGAACTTTTGAATTAGGAGCAAGTTAGAAAGCCAGTCAGCAAAGCTGGAAGTCACTGAAGGCCAACTGGATGGGGGCATCAGCATCCTAGACTTGGAGCCAGGGGACCAGAGAGCCTTCAGGTCCCCACTCTCCTAGCCCACCCCTCTTCTTGAGTGAGAAAAAGAGAAATCTAAAGAGCCACACAGCTTAGAGAATTAGGAGTGAATTATGGATTGAACGTCCACACTTTTTTGCTTGCTCCATATCACTCAGAGAAAAGTGGGGCAAAGGGTTAGGGTCCAGGCTTGAGCAAAACATGGCAACTCTTAGAGAAAAGGTTTGTACAGAAATTTCCTCAGGGGGCAATCTTTTATGAGCCAGTCCTCCAAGGGCCTTGTGCGAACACATCAGAGATGCATGGATTACAAACATTTAAAATCCATATGGGCTGAAGAATGAAGACAGGGGAAAGATTTTGGCAAACGCATTTGCTTTTTTAATATATGTGTGTGTGTCTATATATGTATATATATTATCAAATTTAAAACATTTGAAAAGCAATCCCAGGCGTTTCAGCCTAAACCACAGAGTGGTTCATCCATCCCCACTAATAAGTTCCAATCCTTCTGTTGTGTGGTCTTTCCATTCCGTGGGTTAGGACCCCACTAAGTCTGTTATACTTCAACCTGAATCCTGCCTGTTTTATACATTTTTAAGATAGGTACAGAGAGACTAAATCTCACTCCCCCTTACAGGAACCCAACTCCCGGGAGTCCGCATTTAGCCAAATAGCTTCATTGTATTATAAAGTGTTTTAAGTCCACTTATAAATGAATTGGGCTATACCAGGGCTTTTGTAATGCACATCATGAAAAATGAACAGTCAGCTTAAAATAGATTTGCTTTCGCTGCCAAGTGCATTATGTGAAAAATGTCCTCCATCTGGCAGGACAGGCCATGTGGTCGTGTGGATGGATCTCAGATAAGGGAGCAGTCCTTTGTGCAAAAAGGACACCGCTCAGACTCTGATCTCTATCATGATGCATACCACGATGCACCTCGAAGCCCATGAGGTAACAAATCATCTCCTCTTCCTGACACACACAAACTTCCTTTCCTCCAAACAATGGCACCGACACTCCTGGGACTGAAGTTCATTACACTTGGTCTCTCTCTCTCTCTCTCTCTCTCTCTCTCAGTTTTCAATGTACCAGCCTGCAGATCAGGACCTATAGGGGATCAGCCTAAACCCCACAGCCCAGCATCCATCGTTTCTCAAGAGTTGGCACTTCCTGGAGCTTTGGACTGTTTCTTTGTTCCAGCAAAGCTGATCTCACAACAAGCTCCTTGAGATTCTTTAATTTTTGCCCTTGTAATTTTGGCCATTGTCTCTCCAACCGGACATGCCCTGCATTCTTCCCCATGAACACATATCCATCACTTCCTTCGAGGTCTATAGCCATGTCCCCATCCCTAACCCCATCCCAAAGTGAGAATCCTATTCCGTGAATAGAAGTATGCCCCATGTCCTCAAGATTTTCGCCCTTCAGGCTTTCCTCTTTCCTTTCTTCATATTTAACCAACACCTACCAGTGGGAGCCGTTGGCAACGTAAACCAAATAGAACATGGCTGCTAATCTGAGTCCTTCAGCCTAGTGATGGATAGTCTTAGTTTCCTTCTAGGAACACATGCTAGAAATATCTAGGTATCTATCTTGATTATTATTCCTTAAAGGAATTTACTTTTATTTTGAACTCACAAAATACTTGCTGGCAATGTGGACTCTGCCTGGGATTCTCTTTCTCTCCCTTTCCAACCCCTTCCCCCAACTCGTACTTTCTCTCTCTCTCTCTCTCTCTCTCTCTCTCAAAATAAATAAACTTTTTTTTTTTGAATAGTGATAAAAGCATTTCCCTGAGCCTTTTGTCAAATGATTAGTTGAAATTGATTTTGTATCTGGAATTCTCCTAAACTGATTACTATCATTAGGAAAATGTGAATCAATTTTCAGCTAAAACTTAGAACTCCAGGACTTTCTAATTACCTCTCATAGAGGCCGTGGTAAACTTGGAAGGAATGGTGGGCAGATGGGCGAACTTTAGGGAAGGGCTTTACTAGCTCAGTACCCAGAGAAGGTCAGAAATGGACAACTTTCTAAGGCCTGGGGAAAACTCAACTAGGGGACTGAGGTAAGAAGGACCATATCAGGCCCCTACACAAAAGGGCAAGTTCGAAATGGGGGAAAGTGAATGGGGCAAGGTGGTAAACATCAAAGGTAAGTTGAGAAGAGGTAAAAGTAATCATAAGGAAGTGATCTAGAAACAAGGCAGAAACACTGAAATCTCATACTGAGTCAGGGCTGATGATGATGATGAGACAAATTTGGTTTAGCAGTTTCAAACTTCAGGGCTGGACACAATTTTGAATTCAGAGCCTCCTTAAATCCTTTCTTCAAGGGTTTCAAACTCAATCCTGCTGCAAAGTGCTCCCCCTGTCTTTGCTGTTCCCTACCTCAGCATACAGGCCCTGTGGATAAAGAAAGTTCAGCATGTAAATTATACATCAAATACCGTTTACTTTTGTGTGTGTTCTTAAACCAGAGAAGGAGATCCTTGCCTAGCTTTGGCTTATCACCAAATGAGGATTTCAAAGAGCATTTTAGTTACCAACGACACTACATAGTCTACTGTGGTAGGTGACTAATGGCTCTCCGAAGATGTCGAGGTCCTAACCCCCAGAACCTGTGAATGTGCTACATGGCACAAGGACTTGGTAGGTATGAATAACTGAAGGATCTTGAGATGGGGAGATTATTTTGGATTATTTAGGTGGGCCCAATATACTCATGAGGGTATAAGTGAGAGAGACAGGAGAGTGAGTAAGAGAGTTGAAGATGCTATATTGCTCCCCTTGAAGAGGGAGGGGGCCACAAGTCAAGGAATGCAGGTGGCCCTGGCTTTTGGAAAACGCGAGGCAATGGATTCCTCTACAGAGCCTCCAGAAAGAACACCACCTCACCAACACTTTGAGTTCAGTCCAGTGAGACCTGTGTTGGACTCCTGACCTCTAGAACTGTAAGATAATGAGCTTGAGTTGTTTGAAGTCACCAAGTTTGTGATGATTTGTTATAGCAGTGATAGAACATGGATTCATAGCACTGCTATGTTACTTGAAGAACTACATTTTTTTTCCCGTCTGGCACTCAGTGAAATTTTTTTCTCTTACGTATTTTTTTTTTGTAGATTCTGTCACCCTATTGGAAAATGAAGTTTTACACCTTGTGGTTTTAATTGCTTTTTCTGTAGAAAATGCTAAGGAGGAGATGTAGGTATACCTTTCTACCCTCTATCCTCTTTCAAAATAATAATTTAAAAAGCCTCTCTTTAAAAGTCCTATTTTAATCAGCTTTGTCTTTTCTCTGATTACCTCCTTAGGCATATTTCTAATGTCTCTTTCAACTAATTTTGAGCCTCTACCTTAGAGTCAAAGCCCTTATGACTTTGAAAGAATTTATAAAAACAAATCTATCCATCTCTCTGGAGGAAAAGTGATTTTATGCTGCTCAAGTGAAGACATTGTTTTGCCATTTCTCATGTCATTTTTCTTTTTTATCAGTGTCTCAGCTAGCGAAAAGGAGACAAATATCCTAGAGATGAAAATGGTAAATTGGTCTCCTTCATTGGTCTTTCTACAGCTCCAGATGTCTGCATTTTCAGGCACCTTTAACTCTTGAGAAAGAGTCTCTCTCATCCTTCCCAAATCTGTTTTTCTCTATCTGGATTCTCAATCTCATATATTTCTTATTCTTCTGGAATCTCATTTCATGATTTGATCATTCTATCTTCTTCTCATACCCAGTAATGCAAACAAACATACACAAACAATTCCTTACATTACATCCTGTTTCTGTCTCTACATAATATTCTCTTTCTTTTCTCTCTTTACTTCAATACCAGATTTCTAATTCCTTATTTTCCTTCATATTTCAATTTTGGCAAAGTGGATCCCATATCAGCCTCTCCACTGAGATTACTTTTGTAGTCATAAATGACTCCCGATTGCTAAATCCCATGAGCATTTTGAAGCTTAAAATTCCATCACAATATAACATCTTTAATCTGTAAGGAGCCTTTATACCTCAGTAAGAAAGAAGTAATAGCCATATCAAAAGGGCAATTTATATAATCTTATAATTCAGAAAAGAAATACAGTCTTTCATTAATATGAAAGCATCCACTTTGGTAGTTGAATACCTGTTAAGATATTTGAGAAGTAGATGTCACTTTCTGTGTTAGTGAGGTTGTGATGAGTAGGTATTCTCAGAAGTGTGCACAAAATTCATAAGGATATCCATCAAGGATTTTTTAACCAATGGCAAAATTTTATAAACAAACCAAGTATCTAGTAATTGAAGTAATTGATTAAGTTACAATACATTTTATATACTTGAAGACTGTATAGATAGTTTAATGACATTGGACAAGAATGAATATGAAGTAACGTAAAAAAAATTAGAATGTACTGGTGGGGGAAAGAGAACAATTTCATAGTGTTTTAAGTGGTTATAGGATGATTTAAGAAACCTTTCTCTTTGTTTTTCTTTATTTTCCAAGTCTCTACAAAAAGGTATTGATGGCATAAGTAGAAATAGCCAGAGAAATCTTTTGTTTTAAACCACCATAGTCTAGAATAACAAAATAGCCTGTCAATATAGTTTTGAGGAGTTGAGATTTTGTTAACAATTTGAGGTGATGTTATTTGGAAACAGGCAGAAGGTGTCTGATGAGACGGCCACCCCATCTTTCCATGTAAGAGAAAGCAGATCTGTGGGCTTAATGAGTCACAGAGAACTGAATGTGGCCTGCTCTTCATGGAGATGAGTTTATAGGGGTTGGAGGAGGTACATTTTTGGATGGGTCCTAAGCAAGCCAACTTGTTTCTATAGGCCCAAACCCACATGGGAGGCAGGTAGGAGGCCATTATTCTCTTGTAGGAATTAAGCACTAAAGCCTAAACTAAGGTCCTGTCCAGAGCAGTGGAAAGAAAGAAACACTTAAAGAAAGAATTTTTAGTACTTGGGGGTTGCTTGAGGGCAGTTTAAAAATGACTGGATTTCTGAGCCAGGGTGTGCCAAGAACACCTGCCAGAAATGTGGTTGCGAGTTGAAGTTGGTTTTGATGGAAGATTGTGAATTTAGCTTTTGATATAGTCTGTGAACAAAATGACAAGATGGTTCAGTGAGTACAATGTCCAGTAGGTGAATGAGAACCCAGAAGAGAGGTTAGGATTGGGTGCAGAACATGCACTTGTAAAGTCTGTGGAGAGCGCTTCACTCATTGAGACCGTGTGACTATGAATGAAACGCTCGTGTCACTTATGGCCAAGAGAGGCATAGATCATAGATTCGTGACTTCCGTTTCACAAATGCCATCCGATTTCTAGAGTTTCTTCTTCTCGGGTGGTTAAAACCCCTGACTTTGGCTATGGACATTTACAACCTGACCTCTGATGGGCTATTTATATCCTGGGAATTAGCTTCATATAAGAAAGGCTTTTTAAACCATAAGAAAGCAAAATCCACTAAATCTCATGGAGCTGCATTATTGTGAAACCAATTCATCCTGCTGTAGGAGAAATTCCTTTCATCAACATCTTTGGCACAATTTCTGGTCAGGTTGGTTCTAACTCCTGATTACCCAGATCAGAGTAAGGAAGAGGTAAAGGTAAAACCAAATGGGTAACTCAACAATTTTAGTGTTAAGAATTGTGCTGTTTCACAATGTGACAAAACATGTGTTTGGGTACATTTGTATCTCCCGGGAAGTTTTTGGCTGTATTTTGTTTGCTTTAAGTGGCAAGAAACCTGGCTTCTCAACCTAGTTTCTTCCCCAACAGATTCTGTGTGATGGTAGATATGTTACTCATTTTCCTTGGCCTTCTTTTTTCTTCAGTTAAGTAGAGATTTCAGTACTCTATGGCCCTCCTAGTTCTAGCATCAAATAAGATAATAAATGTGAAATGACAATGAAATACGTTTATAAATGTTAGTTAAATCTTATTTGGGGCACATAATACATTTGCAAAAGACTTCCTTAAAATCATACAAGAAAGGTGTTAATGAAAAAATAAATACTGGGTTGACCCATCTGGCAAAGCCTCATTTGAAGGTAATATGTATTCTTTAAAAAGCTAACTTTCAAAGTTTGAAGGGTTGAAAGCACTTTCAAAGTTTATTTTGTCACATACGCATGCACATGTATGTGTGTTTGCCGCCCCCCCCCACAGTCGCTGTGACCGCACAGATACTGTTCCTACTACTGACGACCTCTTGCTGTTAGTAATCAGTGGTGAAATGCAAAAGTAATTGAATGATTATCACTAACCTTAATGAAATCAGTAAATTGAAGTTCAAGAAGTTGTTAGCAATGATTTACGTTTTCTTCAGGGAGTTTACAGTCAGTAATACCTCAGATCTTTCCATGAAGCACCCTCTAGCTCTTTAATATACCTCTATCGTGAATTAATTTTATAATCCTCTCCAGGATCAGTATTTAGAGAGGTGTTTTACCACCTCTCACGTGTTCAATTGTGTCCCTCTAAAATTTATATGCCGAAGTCCTAATTCCCAGTAGCTCAGAATGTGGCCTCATTTGGAAGTAGGGTTTGTTTTGTACAGAGGTAATCCAGTGAAGATGAAATCATTAGGGTGGATTGGAATCCAATATGGTGGGTGTCTTTATTTAAAAAAATGGAAATATGTAGACAGACATGTACACAGGTAGAACGCCATCTGAAGATGAAGGCAGGGACTAGGGTAATGATTTTATAAGCCAAGGAAAACCAAACCACCCAAAGGCTGGAGCGAGGCATGAGACAGATTCTCTCTCACAGTCCTCAGAAGGAACCAGCCTTGCGGTCGCTTTGATCTCTGACTTCCAGCGTGTAGAACTGTGAGACAATAAATGTCTGCTGTTAAGCCACCCGGTTTGTGATACTTTGTTGAGGCCACCCCAAGCAAGTGGATACATCAACAAATCCCCTTCTCTTATTTACACATTTGCTGAACAAATTACCAGAAAACTTTGAAGAGCATTTAAATGTTTATTAAGAAAAGTGATATTATGTAGGTATTCAAGGCCAGTTCCTTAAAAAAAAAAAAAATCCATTACCAAAGAGATATTATTTTTATTCCCAGGCTGGCAGCTAAATTATTTAGAATATTTTGGTTAGAACAGATTTCTTCTTCAACAGAATTCCAGCAAAGTAGTGTGAGTATGGGCTGTGAGCCAGGATATAGCAATGGCCTCATGATGGAGAGCAGAAGCTTATAATGGGATTAAATTAAAGCTACCTCCATCTTTATTTAGCTTTTAAATGTGATAATGCAGTGAAAACATCCAGTTCCGTGCCTGGAACATAGTAAATGTTCGGTAAATAAATGTAAAACCTGAAATCTTTGAAGTCTAGATAAACTTACCCAATTTGATTTTAGAGGGGTAAATGTTTTTTAAAAAGCTGCTCTATGAACCCTGCTGCGATCAATATTGGCTATTAGTAGCTTCTGAATGCTGCCCACCACAACACGGACCTCCACGTCTGTATATTCTCATCCAGCTCCATGAAGACAGCATACAAGTTGGTAAAACTTGGCTTTCTGGAGTTCTAAGCACACACGTTAACATGTACTGCCCAGGATGGCTTAACTCAGGGCGTTCAGTCCTCCTTCCTTGGCGTTTCTGTTGCTCGTTCTACATCGTCTGTATTATAGTCCCTACTATAGCTCACTGCACTGTTGTGCACGTCTTTTACCAACTCTAAGTTCCTCCAGGCAATTTGTGTCTTTCTTCTTTGTGACTCCAGAGGGTGGCATAGTCTCTGTCCCACAGAGGCACTCTACATATGGCAAATGTGCTACGTCAAGAAGTGAAGTCATGGTCTCGAAACTTCTGCAGTATGAAAATAAGGTCATACAAAATTTTTGACATTTAAGCTTTAATATTTTAACGTTCAACACTAATATGTAAACCTTTAAAACAGCAAGAGTCTTTAATACGGTATCTTGTTTGACTGTTAAAACAACCTCCCCGTATGTTATTATTCCCACTTGAAAAATGATGACGTTGGGCCAGAGAAGAAAAGTAACATACACATGGTGATACAGATATTTATAAACCGAATCAGGCTCACAGTGGAGAATCCCAGTTCAGCAATCCCGCTTGGACCGTTGTGCTTCTGACAGCTGTCAAATGATGTCATTTACTGGCATCGATGATCACGTGATTTTCTAATGCAGCCACTGAGACCGCTGAAGGTTCTAGATGTACTGAAGCCCATCCAAACTACTTTTTTGGTTGTCTGTGCAAAGACTCAAGTGCTCCCAAGATGGATGAGATAAAGGACATGTATGGAGTAAAGACGTTGCAGGGGACAATACTTTCAGGGACAATAGATTCAGAAGAGGCTGTGCATTGGAATAAGTTGTACACCAAACATGTCTGCTAATAGGATTTTTTCCTCCTTGAAGAAGGCGAGAAATGGTAGAAATAGGACACATATAAGTCAGTCTGACACTTTTCTACCCGTATATACCCTACCTCCATACTCTCCTCAGGGTTTGTAGGTTCACGTCGAATGAGTTGCTTGTAGAGCTGAGCCGATACAGACTCCCACTGCTCTTGCAGAACACATAGGGAGCACAGCTCTACACACTGGGATGACTGGCACTTGAACTTGCCTAGTAACTACTGCCAGAAGCCAATTTCTTCCTAACACTTAGGTGAAGGGAAAGATGTGTATAGCATGTTTGAGTAAGGGTAGTCCTTAAAAAACAACACCTATATACACATACTTGGGTGCATATATATATATATATACACACACACACATATACACATGTGTATACACATGTATATATACATATACACATGTGTATATATATATATATATATATATATATATATAATGTGAGGGTAAGTTAGCATTTCAAGAAGCATAGTGAAGAAGCATTTAAAGATCAATGAAGAAGTTGTGGGAGGAAGAAGACATCATTTTTATGGGGGGGCATTTGTTATATGGTAGACATATGATTGCCCTAAGGACTAAAACATGAGATTGCTTACATGGCATGATTTTACACATTCTAAAATCCCTGCCTGTCACCAGACTTCCCTACGTGTCTTAGCACGGCAATAAAGGCATTATTTCAATAGGTTCTTACATAGACGTATAAATCTAACAATCAGAGCCAAGTTTTATGCAATATCTATTTGTGCTTTAGATTCATTACCTCATTTAATTTCAAAATCACACTCTGAAGTTAATACCATCAACACCCTCGTTTTACCAATTAAGACAAAGAACAAAACCAAGACTGATCTGAACCCAGGAAAGCTGCCTGTGGAGTTTGTGTGCTTACCCACAGTCCCTTGCCCTGGCAACCGGCTTCTGGGATGGGGAATGCCCCATGTCATTAACACATACTGCCCAAGAGTGGATTAGGTTGTTAGTTTGACTGTCACAAAGGGGTCTAACCAAATGACAATTAAGATGAGAATATTTCAGTAGGTAAAGGGAAATTTAAAGTATACACTAGTTACCACTTAGAGGGGGCTCAGTAAACAGGAGGACATAGGGCAGTCCAATTTGTTTGAAAATACTTATCGAAATACCTATGATGGGTTAGATGCCATATTATCAACTATGGAGGGACAGAGATAAATAGATTATGATATGTGTTTTCTAGAAGTTAATTTACACTAAGGGTAAGTAGAGTAGGCAGATGGACAAACACAGAATGTACTAAGCAAGATTAAAAAAGTATAAAATAAAAACAGTAAGTGTTGTGTGAAAGGGTCTGTGATCAGGTGACCCAGGGAAGAGAGGACATGGGAGCTGGATGTATGATGGAAAGGAAAAGGTTGTTAGGGGGGAGGTTGGAGGAGGGCATCACAGCAGAGGGACACCGTGTTCAAGGGGAGGCAAAGCTCTGGGCAAGGACCTGGCTTTGCCAGAAAGGCAGGATGCGACTAGCACATAGAAGCATGGGATGGGGTGGCAGGAAGCAGAGAAGAGAGAACCTTGCTTCAGCTTGTGAACAGCCTTGTGAGTCAAGAAAACAGTTTGGACTTTGTCGTCAGGACAGTGGTTCTTATCCGGGGGTGACTTTTGTTCACCTAGGGGATATTAGCAATGTCTGGAGACATTTTGAGTTGTTATAACAGAGGAGGTATTCCTGGTATCTAGTGGGTACCCAAGACAGGGCAACCTTCTAGTAAGGAGCACTCATTTATCTATTAATTTTTTTTAATTTTATTTTTTAAATTTACATCCAAGTTAATTACGTCTAGTTCAACAATGGTTTTAGGAGTAGATTCCTTAATGCCCCTGACCCATTTAGCCCACCCCCCCTCCAACAACCCCAAGGTGTGATCATTTATTGAAGGCTCACTGTGTAAAAGAGGCAAAGCCCCAAGAGCATCAGCACTGAACTAATATGTTCAAAATAACCCTACAAGAAGGTATAGGTGTAGATTGATTAAGTTACCCAGTTAGTAAGCAGCCAAGTTAGGATTCAAACCTTGACTCAGATGCTTCGGCACCACATACAATATCCTGCCTCCCTAGTCCCTGAGTAACTCTTCATGTGGGAGATCAAGGCTTAATTCTGAGAGTAAGAACTGCAATGAAAAAAGAAGCTAGATGTGAGAGACATTAAATCAACAGGATTTGGAAACACATTTGATGTAAGGGGCAAGGAGAGGTAGGACCTAGGATGGTCCTGAGTTTTCTAATGCTGATAATATTAATGAAAGGCTGTGTGATAATATTCCATTATTAAGTCTTTCATAGCATCAAGATCAGACAAAACTATTCCCTTGAAGTGCCTGAGAAATTCTTGAGTGAGTTTGTGAGAGGTGGTGGTAATGGCATTCCCAGAGGGAAGGAGGTAATGAGGTCATTTATAGACATATGGACAATACTTAGAAATTTGGGGATCCATTAGCCTGTAGGTGGTGGCTGAAGCCATGAGAATGCCCAAGGAAAATGTGCAGAATAAGAAGAGAAAAGGGGGCGCCTGGGTGGCTCAGTCAGTTGAGTGTCCGACTCTTGATTTCGGCTCAGGTCATGATCTCACAGTTCGTGGGTTCGAGCCCTGCATCAAGCTCCAGGGTGACAGTGTGGAGCCTGCTTGGGATTCCTTCCTATTTTCTCTGCCCACCCCTTTTCAAAATAAATAAACAAACAAAGAAGAAGAAGAAAAAAGAAGCAGGGCAAAATCTTGGGGCATCCTTACAGCATACTCAAGACAGTAGGATGCTGGAGGAGTGGGAGATATATATTTATATATCATTAGTGGTTTATAAATCCATTATTGATATAGATATTCATATCTCTATATGTCCATATCTCTAAATACCACATCTCTGTATCTATCTATCTATCTATCTATCTATCTAATTTCTCCATACCTTAATTGTAGGTCTGCCGAAGAGGGAAAGGGCACAGAGTTGTAGGAATTAAGAATTTATACTTTCCTCTGAGAATGGTCTTAACTTCTGCAGTGTTAAGAGTGGGTTTTCCTGGCATAGTATATACTTGTGCACTAAATTTTACTGCTGGCTGTTACCCCATAGTGAGGTACAGCTAACTGGGGAAGCCAGCTTGTGGTCCATTTATTCAAGGAAAAGAATATGTTCAAATAAGAGACCGGTAGAGGGGATTCTCACTTCTCCATGCATGGAAAGAGACCTCCTGCCTTAGCAAACTAAGTTGCTCTCCGGCATTTCATTCATTGAAAATTAATAAACTCAACTCCATTTTCACTTTTAAGCCTTGAATGGCATCAAGGTCAAACAAAATTATTTCGGTGAAGTGCCCAAGGAATTCTTGAGACACAAATCACAGATCATGAATTATGATCCCCTGCGGAGAGTAAGTTCTGGCTTGAAGGGAATAGACAAATGAAACCAAGGAATTGGAAAGTTTTCAGCTGGAAAATTGCTCTAAATCATAGGGGCCAAGAATTAGTCTGTGCCTCAGTGTTTTATACATTTCATGTATACATAAACAGGCATTTACACATAAACACACGCAACTATGTATCGTTGCACAAGAGCGTTTCCACCAGACTCTGCTCTTGCCCCCAGTGCACACCAACCAGGTCCACGTGTCGCAAAAGCCTGCGTAGTTAATTTAAAAAAATGAAACATTCAACAACAACAAAATTGGTCTTCTGAGGGGAATGGGGGAAAATGGACCACTTGTTTGGACCACGTTTGTTTTTGATACATTTTTAGTGGCACACAGACAAGACAAACCAATGTATTGAGAATTGAAAGTTCACCCAAATGCTTTTGAGCGTAACGTTGCTCAAAGAGGCCGGTCTTGTGAAAAAAACTGAACTAACTTGTGTGTAAGCTTCCCATTAGCATCTTTGTCTGTGTTCTCCAAAACAACAGGGTAATGAGGCCTGATACGGTTATTAGAAGGTCAAAAGTCAAAAAATAGCGATACAAACCCCGTATATGTTTTCATGACATTTTAAACTTTTACGTACCCACAGTGGAATAGGCCAATAAAAGCAGGACATCATGTAAGACCAGGCTCAAAAGTGTCCCGGAAATGAGCCCTCATTCGTGTTACGGTGAAGAAAGCATTACTAGAATTATTAGGATTACCAGTGCGGCCCTAATGTCATGGCCCCATAAACACAAATCTACAACTACAGCACAGTGGTACTTAATATTTGCTACACAGTAACACAAGCACATCCAAGATCACAAAAACTGGCCTTAAAATACAGGCAGCAAGTAATCTATATGTTCGTATGTTACATGGGGAAGGAAGGAGTTTCTCCTTAAGAAGAAACAGGATCTGGGAAGAAATCTCTACCAAAACAGCAGTCAGTTTGCATGACAAAAGATAACAGGCTTCCTGGGCTGAAACTTCTGGATCCAGGTCACTTCCAGGTACTTGGGTTTTTCCCCCAACGTGTCTGTGTTTTCCCTGCGCACGAAGTGGCCCACCCTTCCCATAGAAAGTGATAGAATTGGCTGTCCTGAAGGTAAATTCACTCACGTTTCAGAAGACAGAAACTATTTTCTATTTTTTTTTCCCCTGAAGGAATACCCTTTTTCTTTTTTTCCTGCTTTTGTATCACCAAGGTTAAAACAAATAAGCAAATAAAGACAAAGCAGGGTTTCATCCAGAGTTGTGTGTGTGTGTGTGTGTGTGTGTGTGTGTGTTTAATTCTGGATTCTTCTCCCTCTTCCCTCCTGGCCAGTCCAACTTTTTCTCTTCCTCCACCTTTAGCCCCTTCCTCTCTCTTCTCTCCCCTGTCCTCCTCCTCCATAATTTTTCTTGTCCTTTCTCCTCCTTCCTCCCCTCCTTTCCTCTTCTCCGCTGTCACCACCCTCTTCCTCTCCCTCTTCCTTCTCTTCTTTTCCAGTGTCTCCTTCTCTTCCTCTTCCACCTTGCTCCTCATCCTTTCCTCTTGTTCCTTCTAGTCACAGCAGCAGTCCTGACTGTTGGCTAAGGCGATCCCTTCTTGCTGAACTCTTAGGTGGACGCTGCACTGTTTAAGCTGTGCTGCGTGAGGGACTCCGGCTTCTCTGCCGGGACGCAAGTTGGCCTGGAACACGCGTGAGTGGACAGACCCAGGGAGGCACAGGCACAGGTCAGAGGGGGTCTGTCATGGCCTGACTGAATATACTCAAAAGCCTGACAAAGACTGGTTTACACTGATTTTTTCTTTTTCAATGAGCAGCGCGGAGGAATATTTGGAGCACTTTGTTTTAAAGACAACAGAGGCAAAGCTTCGTTTCTTCCAGATAATTTTTCTGGCTACCTTCCTTTACCGCTGTCGTCCTCTGTGCCTGTTACAGAATTCTTCACGATTAGGGAGTAACTCAAATTCATCAACGGCAGGTATATTTTACCTAACACATATACCTCGCACAACCCTGAAACCCTATAATTAAAAAAAAATTACTAAAGTAGCAAAAACATTGTATCGAGTTGGCATGAGAGAGTATAGAATTTCTTGGGTGTTGGACTGTTAAACAGAACCATTAGAGATAGAATTTCCAGGGATGGGTCATCCCTAGTCAGCAAACTTCTAACTTCTGGAAAATTATAAAAATTAGCAAGAATACCCCTCCCTGAGAGACATTTAGCAAAACAGGCCCCCTCCTTTCAGAAATGTGTTTTGTCAAATGAATACTTATTTTGAATATCTGGTAATTTCTAGACTTTTGATGATCCAGCATTACTGCTTGTACTTGGATAACTGTTGTCTGAATGAGTCTGCTTTTTTCCCCTTCCTCTGAATTTATTTGCTGTGTAGACACAACTTGGGTGAGACCTGTTTGACTAGGTAGCCCAAAGGAAATTTTCGGATGTGGTTAGAGCCCCCACCCATCCTTACCCACATTTCCTAGTGGAATTTTGGAAAGCACTGATGACCTTTTGTAAATGTACCACACCTCAAATTCTCATTTTTCCGTTCTGTGGGCAGTTCTTTCTTTTTGACCCTGTTCTCCATCAAAGCAAAGCAGACAACTCCAGGTACTTCCCTTAAATATTTGAGCAGCTGGGCTTCTGCACCTACAGCAGATCAGAGTAAGATCACCTTCGGTGTGCTGTCATAAGCCACCGATTCTGATTAGTCTGAGGAAAAGTACAAATGACTTCCAGCTGAAGCAAGCTTCATCCGTATCCAACTGGCTCAAGTCGGGGAGAGCTTCCTGTTGGCTCCCTGAACAGACCTACTGCCTTCTGACCAGGTCTTGGTCGGAGTTCAGGGAGTAGTAATTTGAGGATACGCCCTTCTTCAACCACCGGAGAGGGGATTCAGATAATTAAGTTTTCTAGTGTCTTTCCAACACTAGACAGATGCGTTTTCTGTCATTGTGGAGTATAAATAGAGCCGGGAATGCCTGTACAACAGGACATTACAGCTAATTTTCCCTCTCTGATGGGTTGCCAGGACTTTGAAAATAAGTTTCCTTGCTCTTTCATGAAAGAGCATCCTCGATTCAGTTGAAATTTTGGTTGAAGAATCACACTGGTCCTCATCTTACAAATTCATTGCCCCTGATTAGGAAAACCAAAGTAATCCACCAAGGACCCACGTCTCTGCTTTTTAGATCTGTATATCTCTGCGAAGCTAAGTCTTGCAATTTTCTCTCCCATAATCTTGCCTACAAGAGACTGGAGAGTCACCACAGACCCATTCTTTCAAGGGACTCTCTTGGGTCCATTTGCGATTATTAGGTAGTTCAAGATCAAACTAGCTGAGGTATTGTGCAGAAATTGATCATAGGATGCGGTTCTTGGGTGTGGATAGAAAGTGTGACTCAGTTTAACTCACCACCCTCCCCAGAAGGTCAGCATACAGTGGGACAAAGCAGCATATCAGGGTAATAGAATCAACACGTTAGATCCTGAGAAACCCTCGGATCTTTTCATTTGTTTTCAGGCAGTGTTCTATTTACCCTTCCTAGATCACTGCCATGAAAAAACATATGAAGTTGTCTCTTCTCCCAAACTGACTGCATTTTTCTTATCTACCTCACAGCCTTTATCAATATCATGTGCCCAATACATTCTTGAATACACAAGTAAATTTAGGGAAAGTATTCCACGCGATTTGGTGTCAGTCTTTTTTTCTTTCTCCTTTCTTTCTTTTTTTTTTTTTTTTGAGACAAGTGACTGTAAGTTACATAGCTTGTAACTTAAGTATGCAGCCTTCGCAATGAAACCCACAATGAGTATACAGAAATAAAAGAACCATGGAATCTCAGAGAGTGAACGAAATTTAGAAATCTAGTCCAAACTTTACTTCACTTGTGCAGAAACTGAGTCCCAGAGAAATGGCTTGACTAACAAATACCTCTGAGGGAATTAGCAGTTGAAGGCTCTCAAGATATGCCACCCTGAAATGTGTCACTTTGGCATATGGATTATTTTGAACCAAAGGCAACTGAGCATCTGATCTATAAAAAAGGCTTCTTGGAGTTTCCCTTATCTGACTAAAAGCAGAAACTCATGAGAAGTGAGAACTGCCATGAATCCCCTTTCCAGAGGAGTTTTATGGCCTTGAAGATGGAAAGTCAGCACTGAAATGAATCTGCACAAATAAATGTCACTCAAATGACTCTTATTTTTCATGAGTCTCCCCATACATTTACCTTTTCACAATTTACTGCCGCTGGAACCCCAAAGGCCTGCTTTCTTTTGTCTGGTCACTTCTCCACTTGTTGGCCCTTTATTAAAATGGTATGCAAACTTCTAAGTCTAATCACTTCTGTGGGTTTTCACATCTTTTCTGTGAAGTTAAGACATGTGCAAATATTAACATTAATAAAGAAAGAGATGTCTTTTTTCCTGTTCATCTGTCTCTTGCGAGTTTAATTCCTAGGCCTCAGGGACTGAATCTAACAGGATAGAGGAAAAGTTTCATCTTCCCTTACAATGGCCAGATTAAGACCAGGATTCCTTGGTCTTTCGATACTCTGTTTGGTACCCAAAAGAAAATAAAAAGCAAAGTCATATTCTATTTATGAAAGATTCTTAATATGCTACAAAATTTATCACTTTGTATAATTTTATATTTCTCTGTTTCTTGTTGAGAAAGTTTGGAAAGTAAAGACAGTGAAGAAATTTAATTAAAATTGGGTCTACTTGAGGGGTGCATGACTGGATCAGTGGGTAGAGCATGCAACTCTCGATCACAGGGTTGTGAGTTCAAGTCCCATATTGGGTGTGCAGCCTTCTTAAAAATTAAAAAAAAAAAGGCATTTAAGAAAATTAGGTCCACTTGAAATTATTGAGGGCACCATTTTCTTTGATAAGATTTTTTGTTTGTTTATTTATTTATTTATTTATATTTTTAACATTTTTTAAATGTTTTATTTATTTTTGAGACAGAGAGAGACAGAGCATGAACGGGGGAGGGGCAGAGAGAGAGGGAGACACAGAATCGGAAGCAGGCTCCAGGCTCTGAGCCATCAGCCCAGAGCCCAACGCGGGGCTGGAACTCACGGACCGCGAGATCATGACCTGAGCCGCAGTCGGACGCTTAACCGACTGAGCCACTCAGGTGTCCCATATTTATTTATTTTTGAGGGAGAGAGAGAAAGCAAGCAGGGGAGGGGCAGAGAGAGAGAGAGAGAGAGAATTCCAAGCCGACTCTGCACTATCAGTGCAGGGCCCAACATGGGGCTGAAACTCAGGACCAATGAGATCATGACCTGAGCTGAAATCAAGAGTTGGATACTTAACTGACTGAGCCACCCAGGCACCCCAGGGCACTATTTTCTTTGAATTCACCAGACGATTTTCATATAATGATCATGTCAGAAAAAAATGCTGGTTTGACCGTCCCCTTTCCCCCCAAATGGCAAGTGTTTATGCAAACGAGTATAGGATGTTGTATAAAAGCTCAAGCTTTATCCCTGGAACAGGGTCACACAGTGAGTTATTACATAAAGGCTGGTTAGGAGAGCTCTGACAATATTAATTTTAGCGTATATTGACCCAGCAGACAAATTGCTTGGGAGACTGAAATTTCAATCAGGTATTTATCTTAGTCTTTTGAAAAACTGTAATATTTCTGCAGCTTCATTTAAGTGATTGTTGAAAATCCAAAAGAGATAAGAGTAGAGTGAGCCTCAATTGTTTGCTTGTCTGCTTTCCTCAATGAATGTCAGCCTACACTTTAGGGAAAGTTCTGCAGTTTTCCCAACCAGAGCAAGAAGCTGATGGAATCCTTTCTGTGCTGAGGATTAGAAGTGAACTGACTGGGGAAGGCATACACTGCTTATTTAATGCTAAAAAGCTGCCATCAAAGGTGAAGACCACAGCTAGTGTCAAGTAGTTAAAATCTTAAACATCCCTAATGACTTCTTTTAAGTCATTGCTATTCCTTACAAAAACAAACTTGCGCTGGATTAAGTTCTGGGCACTCACATTACAAATGATACCAGTCATCTGGATTTCTCATTATGGAGCTTCTGCCAAGTTCAGACTCTTTGCCAAGGATGATTTAACCATTCAGAGTGTCAAACTGACCTTGTACTTGGGGATGGGGGTGGGGAGAAGCTGATTTGCCTAGGCATTGTTTTCTTGGATTCTAAAACATTGAGGAGATGAAACCGGAAGTTTAATGATCTTTCTTCACTAACCTAGTTAACATCTACACCTCACATAATTACACTATTGAAACTGTGGGTGCCAGAGGCCCTGTTAGCTTTCGCATATTCAATCAAACAAATACTTTTTAAGAAAGGTTTTGGAGGATAGTGGGAAAAAAAAAAAACAGAGATAAATGGATTAGAACCCCAGAGTTGGCAAAATTAAAAGATGATGATTGCTTAATTGTAGGTGTCTGCTTGTGTGTGTGTGTGTGTGGGGGGGGGGGGTTTGTTTGTTTGTTTGTTTTCTGTGTTTTTTTTTTCCTGCCCTGAAAATATTAGGCTTAGGTAATAGGCTTGTGGAACAGAAATGAAAGATTGTCTGAGCTGTAAGCCCACAATTCTGAATGCATTAAAAAAAATAAAGTTTTAAGTCCTCTTCAACGTAAATAGCACCAGTAACTAGTTTTAAATGCTTCCTTGCCACTCTGTTAGACTGCAAGTAGTTTGTTATTTATAATATCTAGATAATGCTTTTGTGGGGAAGGAGATAAGTCTTGTCAGTACAACACACACACTGAAGTTGGCTTTCTTAAAGCACAGACAGAGGCCAACAGAAAAGCTGCTGGTTGTGAGGAGGCGATGGTGGTGAATGAAATTCACAAGAAAATCCCATTTACTTGAACTGGTTTGGGCCTGGCATTCATTAATAAGGAATTATAAACCTGCTTTTTGGGTCTCTGCTCGTTGGACTGTATGTGATGATGGTTTCCCCCCAGTTTCTGGCTTGCCCTACAGCCCACCAAAGTCCCAGGGAGACCTTGGGGACAATTTTATCAGTAATGGTGCATGTCCTTTTCATGAGTATCTATTACATGTCAGGAACTGTTTTACATGTTATCAAATTTAATTTCTTATCTTGCAAATCTTATGAGGAAGGTTTTAGCCCCATTTACCAATTAGGACTGAAAAAAAATTAAGTACAGCAGTTGCCCTTTCTCCATGGTTTCAGTTATTCGAGGTCAACTGTGGTCCAAATGTATTAAGTGGAAAATTCCAGAAATAAACAATACATTGGTTTTAAATTGCTTGCTGTTCTGAGTAGTGTGATGAAACCTTACGCAATCCCACTCTGTCTCTTCCAGGATGTGAATCATCCCTCTGTCTAGCATTAGCCTCGTAATATAGACTACCTATGCCCAGTAGTCCCTTAGTAGCCGTCTTGGAGTTATCAGATTGATTAGCACGCTATCACAGTGCTCGTGTTCAAGTACCCTTTATTTGACTTAATTATGGCCCCAAAGTGCAAAAGGAGCCAGGCTGGCAATTTGAAGATCTAAAGAGAAATCCATAAAGCGTTTCCTTTAAGTGAAACATGAAAGTTCTTGACTTCATACGGGAACAAGAAAAATTGTATGTTGAGGTTGCTGAGATCTATGACAACATTTATTACAGTATATTATTATAATTGTTCTATTGTATTATTAGTGTTACTTTCTTACTGTACCCAACTTAGAAATTAGACCTTAGCATAGGTATGTATGTAGAAGCAAAAACATAGTATATACGGTTTGGTACCATATATCCAAAGTTCTTGGATCCACTGGGGTCTTGGAACGTGTCCCCTCCGGATAAGGGGGCACTACTGTATATTGCTTAAGAGGGCACAACTAATACTCAGTGAAAGTGAGGTTTAAATTAGGCCTGCTTCCCTCCAAAGTCCAGTGTTCTACTGTATACTGTCCACATTTGCCCACAATCGTCCCTTGCAGTCACCCTAGTGGCACAGGTAGTTTCCTTATTCTTTCCCTTCACTGTGTCTCTTCTATTGACTTTGTGGTTATGAGTGTAGAAGAGGCTGCAGAATCTTTTCTTCAAGGTTTGTAGTTGTTTGCTTTTAAATAAAAGCTAATTTGGAAGAGCAGCTTGAATGCAGTCCTGCTTAGAAGCTGCCCCGAGAGCCCATCATTCCAGGAACCACCTGTAAACTTGGCATCCATTCATTTGTAAATTGCTTGCTAAGCAGGAGGCCTTGAGAACCCAGTTAAAAGCGGGCACTACTGTATGCTTTATTTGCTGGACAAATTAATTGCCCTTAGATTCTAAAGGTGATTTTCAAGGAGTCTTGAGGAGAAGGCAAAAAAATAATTAGTTATGCTGTTTTTGACGAATCGGGATGTTTCCACATCTGGATAGGATTTTAGAAGTTCAGGACATGCATAGCCTGTAAGCCATTCAGTTTTGGCCTTTTTCTTTTGATTATTAATCTACATGTCCCAACACTTTTTTGTTTATTTTGCTGCAGAAAAAGTTTGCAACTCATTGCTTATACTGCTAAGATGGTTGAATTGTCTTCCCTTAGTTGAAACTTTGCTAGGGGCAAAACCATAAAAAGGTCAAGTTTATCCTTGGTACCACTGTAATCTGCCTTACTCACCTCCTGCTCCCATTCTTGGCCTTAATTGTTTTCTATTACCTGTGCCCAGTGCTGTCCTATTTCCCCATCTCCTGTCAAGGATAAAATATTTAATACATTAGTTCATACTAAAGGATCCTTAAATTAATAATATACTTCCTAGCAGTTTGATTTCCTTTTTAATATTACCAGAAAAACCTGAGGATAATAATTATTTTAAAGATGTAAAGGACGAATTGTAGTGAACAAATGCTGTGTGTGTGTTTATTTATTATTTTTTAATGTTTACTTGTTTTTAAGAAAGAAGGGGGGGGGAGGGGCAGACAGTGAGGGAGACACAAATCTGAAGCAGGCTCCAGGCTCTGAGCTGTCAGGACAGAGCCTGATGCGGGGCTCAAACCCACAAACTGAGATCATGTCCTGAGCTGAAGTCAGATGCTTCACCGACTGAATCACCCAGGCGCACCGTGTGTGTGCGTGTGTGTGCATGTGCATGTGTGTGTGTGTGTGTGTGTGTGTGTGTGTGTGTGTTTAAATCCACACCCCTGCCCCCTTTTTGGGAAGCCATGCTTTTCCCACTTGATGCCAAGGATGGGCATGTGGCCAAATCATCACGTAATGGGGCTTCATCTCCCTGGCAATCCATAGTGATTAGGTCCGAGCTTCTGTGCTTGAGACATTAAGTTCGAAGTTCCTTCTTAGAATCAATATAAGATGGAGAGAGAGAACTGTTCTTTCTGTTGGGGTTGCTAAATCAGGTATGCGGAAGAATGAGGTACTTGGGAAATCATTTTTGGCCCCATGGAAGAAGCTCTTAGGCAGTGGGAAAGAAGAAAGTCAGCAACAGA
The DNA here is from genome assembly GCF_028018385.1 of Neofelis nebulosa. Taxonomy (NCBI): domain Eukaryota; kingdom Metazoa; phylum Chordata; class Mammalia; order Carnivora; family Felidae; genus Neofelis; species Neofelis nebulosa. The sequence continues at coordinate 62,491,637 of NC_080796.1, forward strand.
AAGAAGAACAAAGACATGGAGAGACTGCTCTGCCATTGTGAGTTCTTTCAAGTCAATCCAGCTATATTTGAAATTAGATTCAACTGTACCGCTCAAGGGGTGTACAGGTATGTGTTTGATGTATATGTTAGCCACACGATCCCTTCCTTTTGTGGAATTATGCTTTTCCCCCTTGATGCCAGGGATATGGCTCTGTGAATCAGGATGGCTGGGCTTTCCAGTTACGGTGAATTGTAAACCACCGATGTCCATCCCACATTTTGCGAGAATAGGGATTGGGTCTTAAGTTAGGTTGATTCAAGTTTTTTTTTTTTCCTTGGTATTTGGAATTGAAAGGATCCTGACTGATACAATTTTGAGTAAAGCATTTTTGGGCAGACAATATTCCTGTTGACTCTCTTCTATATTAAGAATGTTGCTTTGCTGCTGGTTTTCAGTACTAATTCTGTGTTGACATTGCAACCTGCAGTAATTTGCTGGTAGACAGGTGGATGTGTTTTTCACCCTTTCTTGTTGATGTGTTCAATATCATTCAATTTGATCCACTTCAATTTAGTTCCTTTTAATGAATGTGGACTAGGAGCTCCACGAGGTCCTTTTCTAGAAGGTAAGCAGTAGACCATTTAGACATCATATTTCAGGGCCTATTTCAGTTCTTCCACTTACAGGGTTTGGAAAGTATGAGCCACCCTTTCAGATTGTGTATGGCAATCTACACATCTCTGAGGCCCATTTGTTGAGCATTGATAAAAATCAATGACTTGCCACTGTTTTGACCTTTGACGCAACTCTCGAGGTCTTTAGTAAGTAGCAGATGGGATTGGTGATTACAAGCTGATACTTGATAAATGCACTGAGAGGAAAAAGATCATTTACATTTTATTTCTAGTCTTGGGTGGTCATATGACTTTTTCAACATCAATTGCCAACACTCCAATTAATGAAAGACTATACAAACACGAGATGAAAGTATGAATCTTCTGGTTCTTGTTTTGAATTTCTATTTATTCTAAGTGATTGTGACTGTGTATTTATTTATATGTGTGTATGTAAACTCACACAATTCTTTATACAGACTCTATAAATAGTTATATTAACCAGCCTAGTTAAATATCACACGGATTCCAGTGGAAGAAAAGATCATACTGGTGGGGCTGTTATAACTTTCTATTACTACTCACTTCCTTTTTTATTCTCTCATATGACTTTGTTTTTGGCTCCCAGACTGTTGACATTGAGAGTGACTAAGCCTTTGCCCTGAGGACCTTCCATTATCCCAGTCACTGACTTTTACTTTCCATCTGGGAGCTGGGGTCCTCACACCCCCTTTGCCTTACTCCTGGCTCACAGTGCTGTGAGGGGTCCTGAGGGGAGAGACCCCATTCATGAGAATCATCTCCCTGCCTGGTGGCTGCTGCTGCTTACTGCACACCAAAACAATGTCTGAGCATGTCAGCTGAGGACTTTCTCGAATGTGCTTTTATGAGGCTTAGTCTTAGACTGGAGAAAACCATCCAAAATCAGCTAGTTGAAAGTGAAACATTCAGGCAATCAGCTGGTACTCTTTTCCTAAAGATTAGTAAATAACCGGTTTGGGTACTTGTTTTTTCAAACTTAATTACATTGAGCTGAAGCTAAATCTTACACAGCAAACCCCGGCATGTTTTCTTTGATTAGCTTGAATGGTCAAAAAAGTTACATGAAAAAAAAATGTGTGAATTTTTGTATTGATTCAAGTTAAAATAACTTCATTTTTTATCCGACTGATTTGAGCTGAATCTTAATTTTTATGTCATCCATAACCTAAGGGAGATAAAGTCTTTGAAGATAAGATCTATTTTAGTAGTGAGAGCCTTTATAACCTCAACAGGTCTTTTTTAATTAAAGACTAAGTTTCTTAATCAGTTGTACAGTAGACTGTGATTGTACATGCCAATTATATTGATTATTTTGCTTATAATTATTTGCATATCAGAGAAAAAATAGGCATTAGCTTATTTAAATACTATTTTTTCTCCAAAATGACATCACTTACATTGTCAGGTTTTTTTTAATTGTAACTTTTCCATAAGTTATTTTGCCTTTATAAATACATAGGTTTATGTATAGAAATCTGTCTCTTCAAATGACTAGGTCAAGTTGACTGGTGATCACCCATTATGATGCCTGGAAAAAATGATCGGTGATTATGATTCTAACACCAATTCTCATGTGTGTGTGTTTTTCCATACCATTAACCAAATCTCCAACAGCAATGGGGTATCCTACAACTCAACTAAATTCTGCCACTGTATACCTGGAGATAGCGTCAGATCTCACAGGTTAGAGGCTCAGTCTACAGGACTGCCCCCCTCCCCTCTCCCCGTTAGATGCCAAGTATAAGTCCAGGTTGTCACTTGACCCATCAGCTGTAGACCAGAGGTTCCCATGCCCCTTCTTTGGGGGTTCGATTAATTTGGTAGAAATTTCAACAGAACCTAGGAAAATTTTACCTATTATTATTCTACTTTATTTATATACTTTTATTATAAAAGGATAAAACTCAAGAACAGCCAGATGGAAGAAATGTAGAGGACGAGGTGTGTGGGAAGCGGCCAGAGCTTCTATACCTTCTCCAAAGTGTTCAACTCTTTCAAAACCTCCACACGTTCATCAACACAGAAGCCCTCTGGGTTCCTGTACTTTTGGGTTTTTATGTAGGTCTCATTACATAGGCTTGATCATGGGTGATTGAACTCAATCTCCAGCTCTTCTCTCTTTCAGGGAGCCGAGTGGGTAGGACTGAAAATTCCAATCTTCCAAACACAGGGTTGTATCCAGGGGCAACCAGCATCCATCCTTAGGTACTTTCCGAAAGTCACCTCATTAACATAACAAAAGACACCTTTCTGTCTCTCATCGTAGGAAATTCCAAGGTTTTAGGAGCTTTGTGCCAGGAATGGGAAGGAAGATCAAATAGAGAATTCTTTTTATAAGTCACAATATCACAGCTATCAAAATAGTGTATCTAATAAATGAATCATGGAATTTTGTAAAACGCAATGTACATTTCAATGGATACGAAGGTCTAAAAACTGTGAAATGTGGTTCTTGACACTGAAAAATTTATAATGTACTTGACGAGGAGATGTGGATGTACATGTACACACACAAGATAGACTCTAGATGATAAGTAAATGCTGTAGTGAGACATGTAGAGAAGTGTGGAATGAACCCCAGAGGGCTAAGATGACCAGGGACTGGAGATAGGCTTCAAGAATGAAACACTTCATGTAGTTGAAGAGGGAGAAGAAAATCCTATGAGGCAAAATTGTAAAATGAATTCTTTTTCCCCTCACAGAGAAATAGTATAGCCACGTTAGGAAAGTAAAGAAAGACAAGACTAATAAAAGATCTGAGAAGTGACCTGACATCTTTGATTAAATCCTCATTACTCATAATCTTTTTCTTTTCCTTTTAATGTTTATTTATTTTTTGAGAGAGAAAGAGACACAGAGTGTGAGCGGGACAGGGTCAGAGAGAGAGGGAGACACAGAATCTGAAGCAAGCAGGCTCCAGGCTCCAAGCTGTCAACACAGGGCCTGACGCAGGGCTTGAACTCCTGAATGGTGAGATCAGAACTGAGCCAAAGTTAGATGCTTCTGACTGAGCCACCCAGGTGCCCCTCATAATCTTTTTCTATCTATATGCTGGCTCAATATTTCTCATTAACCAAGTTAACAAGCTATTCGATTAAATTAACAAGTCAGCAAACACTCCCAAACTTAGTATTTAGCTTAATATATATATATATATATATATATATATATATATATATATATATGGTGGTTTCTGTGGGCCAGAAATTTGGGAAGGGCTTGATGGCTTGATGGGGTGGTTCTGGCTCAGGGTATCTCACATGATCACAGGCAGATATTGACTACAGCCAGAAAGTGGGGGAAAGGGATGCTAAGAAGCTGGCGGGGTGGGGGGCGGGGGGGACGGTGGCTTGATCTCTTTTCATGGATTCTTAGAGCTTCTCCACATGGTATGCCCAGACAAGTTAGTTTGGATTGCCTCACATCATGGTAGCCTCAGGACAGCCAGATGATAAGCACGGCTGTTGAAAGAGGGAGAATTATTATTTTTTTAAGTGTTTATTTATTTTTGAGAGAGAGAGAGAGACAGAGCATGAGTGGGGGAGGAGCAGAGAGAGAGGGAGACACAGCATCTGAAGCAGGCTCCAGTCTCTGAGCTGTCCGCACAGAGTCTGACACAGGACTCAAAATCATGAACCATGAGATGATGACCTGAGCCAAAGTCGGTCGCTTAACCGTCTGAGCCACCCAGGCACCCCATAGCACACTGCATCCAGTTTCAAAAGGAGGGAGCATAGACTCCATCTCTTGATATCAATATTCAGTTGTCAGAAAAGGATATGGGATAGAAGATACTGTTTTGCCCACTTTGGAAAATGGAATCTACCACAAAGATCATTTGGGGCATTTTGTTGGAATAAGCACTGTCCTCGAGGAGTAAGAAAGTGTTAGAAAAACACTTGAACATGTGATGCTTATTGGCTGAAATGTATAGATAACATGCATTCAAAAGAGTGGGTAGCATTCATTTCTATGCTGATCTAATCACACATGTACTAGTGACCCAAGTAAACCATCTCCTATCCCTAATTCATGGCTACAGGTCCATAAAAATAATACAACATTTTGAGATTGGCCTTATTCATAATAGAAATGAAGTAATAGAAATAATAGAAATGAAAAGCCATCTTCAAAGCACTTCACAGGGTTTTAACATTTTGTTTTCTTATTTTTCCTTTATTTGGATCAAAGCCCAACCTGGTGGTATTTCATAGTAGTTTCCTTTAGGCTGGATTTAATCGCTGGAGAGATGTCTTTTGCTAATGAGACTGAGCAATCAAAATCGTAACCTGCATTCCTGAGATGTGGCCTCATGCATTTTAAAACATAGCGAAGGGTTAAATACACTTCTGAAACAAAATGGCCTTTTTCTTATTGTTGTTGTTATTGTTATTATTTTAAACATGAAGCTTCATGTTCCAAAAATATTTATGTCCTTTCCTAAGAAAGGGCAAATCTCCTAAGTGTTCTCAAACATGAGTCAGAAAAGATCTTACTAAGTGCCATTCTCCCACCTAAATGAAAAATAGGATTTCTCTTCATTTGCTGGTGCTCTTTGTTTTTCAAGAGAAATATTATCTTATCTCTGCTTTGGGCTTCTTTGCCTTGTTTTCCATTCTTTCAGGATGAAATGTCACCAGAGAAACATCAGCTACAAATGCATGTGGTTAACTGGCATTCGCCCCGGTTTCACAAGGCACTTGGGGCTGACCCAGATTTCTCCTCTCAGTGCTTCCCAATTGTCTAAACTTGTCATCAGGGTGAAACTTGACTTTGTACACTTTCCCTGAGTGCCTCCCCCCTTTCCCCGGTGGGATCCTGCCTTGTGAGGGATCATTAGTGTTTTCTCAAGGGGGCAGTTCATATATATGAATTATTGTTTAAACAAGAGAAGTCAAAGAGACTTCACAGAAGGTCCATGTCATTGACCTTTGCCTGTTGTGAATATCTCCTGTATATAACAAGATTATAATTAAACTTTGGTGTTAGTCTCCAGAATCAAGATGGCACACCCAGAGTTGTGATTTGGAATGAGAGCTGCTTGATACGACATCAAAAATAAGGAATTGAAAAACAATTTTTGAAGAAGTACTTTCTTTTTTTTTTAACCATTAGTATTTTCAATCATCAGGTTAGACAAGATTGTGGCAAGCTTGACTATTTAACTAGTAATCCTTTTAAGTATTTTTCTTTATGTCTAGTTGCTATTAGAACTGTGACTAGCAAATAGTTAACAAGGTGAAAGTTTGGTTAGTTCATAAAAAAGTTTATGATATGACACCTTCATTTCTGGTTATTAGAAAAAGCACCAAATCTCTGGAGAATTTCACTTCACTTCCCACTATCTAGCTCCAGGCATATATTTCTGAGTTTTTACTGATATCTTCTATAAGGGTTGAATAAAAAGTCGTGGAGACTTTAGTTGTAAAATTTGAAACTATGCAACTTTTAGGAAAAAAAAAACATAGTAGAGAATCTTTGGGATCTAGGGTTAAGTGAAGGGTTTTTAGACTTGACTAAAAGCACAATCGATAAAAAGAAAAAACTGGGAAATTGGATCTCATCAAAATTAAAACTTTAACTCTGTAAAAGACCCAGTGAAGAGGATGAGAAAAACAAGCTACACATTTGGGGGAAAACCTCTGTAAACCACATATCCAACAAAGGCCTTGTATCTAGATTATGTAAAGAGCTCTCAAAACTCAGTAATAGCATAAACATTCAATCGGAGAATGAGCAAAGGACATGAACAGACACTTCACACAAAAAAGGACATACAGGTGGTAGATAAGTACATGAAAAGATATTCAGCATCATTTAGCTACTAGGGAAATGAAAATTAAAACCACGAGATATCCTTACATACCTGTCAGTGGTTAAAATAAAAATAGTGACCACACCAAATGTTCATAAGAATGCATGGGTGAGTGGATTGCTCACACATTGCCGATGGAAATGAAAACGGCACAGCTCTGGAAAATAGTTTGGCAATTTCTTTAGAAACTCTGTATGCACTTGCCATACAGTTCAGCCATTACAGCCTTGGGCATTTATCCCAGAGAACTGAAAACTAATGTTAACGCAAAAACTTGTGCATGAATGTTCACAGAAGCTCTACTGGTAATAGCCCCAAACTGAAAACAACCCCAATTCCTTCACAGGTAGGTAGTTAAGTGATGATGCTTCTATATCAGGAAGGCTATGTAGCAGTAAAATTATTAATACAGGCAAAAACTGGGATCCATCCTAAGGAAACTAGGGTGAGTTTAAAAAGCTAAGTTCAAAACGTTGTATCGTATGGTCCCATTTACACAGCACTCCTGAAATAACAAGAATTGTAGAGCCAGAAAAGAGAGTAAATGGTTGACAGAGGTCAGGAATGGGAGAAGGGTCTGGAGGTTGGTTGCAAAGGGTTAAGATGAGGGATCTCTGGAGATAGAACTGTACTGTGTCTTGATTTGTGGTGATGGTTACATGATTCTATACATTGATAAAACTGCACAGAATAAATAAATGCACAGCTACTGTGCACCCACACCCACAAATTAGTGCGTGAAGGCGTATAAAACTTGTAAAATTTGAATAAGCTCCTTAGATTGTGTCATTGTCATTTTCTTGGTTGTGATACTGTGCTAATTTGGTAAGAAGTTACTATTGAAGGAAACCAGGTTGAAGGGTACGTGAGAACTCCCTGTAAAATGTTCTTGTAACTTTCTGTGAATATAGCATCGTTTCACAATAAACAGTTAAAAAAAGTCCTATGTTGGACTCAATTTAAATTCTATCCCTGTACTGTCAATAATGATATATTTATTTCTGTTAAGAGCAAGGAATAGAGGTAGTTAGTGCCAAAACAATACATATAAGAAGCTAGGAACATGGATAGGGCTCTCATTACAATTTATTGGATATTCATTTAGAAATTCATGTACAATAGGCATGTTTGCTAGGTATTACGTTTGCTTACTTATTGTTTATGAATATACTTATATAAGAGTGAGAAGGAGAGCGGAGGTAAATGTTAGGAAAACATATGGCAAAGCCAGACATCCTGGGCTCAAAGTCCTACAGTTGTTACAGTAATAGTTTCTTCTAGATTTAAGCCCGGAGATGACAGTAAGAACAATCCGAAGTGTGCAAACAGCAGTAAATGTGTTCGTTTCCCAAAAGGCTTTAATCATATTTAAAAATTTTTCCATGTTGTACTATTCATGTTGGAATTCACTTAGACCCCAAATCAGAAGGTTTTTGGAGAAAGAAAAGCAGCTTGGGAAGAAAATGTTGAGATGCTTTTACTCTTTCCAATAAATTGATAGCAAATTTTGAAGTCTTTCTATGTCTTTTCAGCAATGGTAATATAAATGTTTATATATGCCTCTTTAATTTCTATTATATATATATATATATTTACATTTATTTATTATTTATTTATATGTTGTTTTATGTATATACATTTTGGATGATTGCAGAGAAAATATGCCTTATCGAGAACTTTGAAAAAACATGCTAAAGTTGTAGAATTTGTTTTTTGAATTTGATTTTCAAAACAAATTTTTAGTTAAAAAGTAAAACCCTAGGCACTATAGCAATAGGAGACATCTTGAAAAATAATGGAACATCCACATGAAGAGTATTGTGCTGTAAGCTGGATAGGCCATACCTCAATATATTACTGTTGGGGATCACTAAGAAATAGTACTAAGCAAAATATGCAGAATAGAGAAAAGTACATAAAGTATACACCATTTAGAAAAAATGGAGGCAAATGGGTCAATGCTCTTACATTTAAAAACACAAAGGGAGGGGCGCCTGGGTGGCTCAGTCGGTTGAGCTTCCGACTTCGGCTCAGGTCACGATCTCTCGGTCTGTGAGTTCGAGCCCCGCATCAGGCTCTGGGCTGATGGCTTAGAGCCTGGAGCCTGCTTCCGATTCTGTGTCTCCCTCTCTCTCTCTGCCCCTCCCCCGTTCATGCTCTGTCTCTCTCTGTCTCAAAAATAAATAAATGTTAAAAAAAAAAACTGCTAAAAAAAAAATAAAAATAAAAATAAATAAAAAAAATAAAAACACAAAGGGAAATGTAAACCTTTTAAAAATGATTAGTGAAGGGGGAGGTGGAAAATAAGGTGAAGTCACAGGGACAGAAACTCAACTTCTCACCATCTACCTTGTTTTGTAGATCTGATACTGAAACCATATAATATCTCACATAGTTTCGCAATAAAATTAAATAAAAAAGCCACCCCTAGAAACTGAAAGGAAAAGGAAACATAAGAACCGAACTATGCCCAGAGCCTCTGGCACAAGCAGGAGAAGAGCTGTCTAAATGGCTTTCAAGCACAGGTTTACTGGACGTTCCAAGTGAGATACAGTTTGAAGATGAACAGAGCTGCTGAAAAGTTAAGCCTATTTCATATTTTGGATGATCAATCATAGTTTTGATCTTACTATTCGCATTCTTGTTGAGCCAATGGTTGTATATTTGATATTAAAGAACCATTAGTTTTTTTTAAGATGTGATCATGTGTATGTGTGAAAAGAGTCATTACTTTCTGGGACGACTTGCTAAAATATTTATAAAAGAAATAACATCATGCTTATTTGTCTCAGAACCCTGCGGGGGCAGGGAACTGGGTGAAATGCAGGAGAAAGCTGGCCGTGATTTGGTAACTGCTGCAGCTGGGTGATGGCTACATGCCATCCATTATTTCATTTTCTCTCCTTTGCTATAAAGTTAAAATTTTTCAGGGTAAAAGATGAAAAGGATCAACCAAATCAGAACTGAAAAATTTTAAATGAAAGAAGATGTATTGCTTCCTTCAATACCACAGAAGATGGTCTCCACAGAAATTCATTGCTGGTAAGCCCAGCATAAATTCGAAAAATTGCAAAAGCAAGTACTTTTCTCTAATGCTCTCCATCAGGGTTCATTATTTTACTTTATTTCAGACTATAAGAGCACAGAAGTCTAAGAACATATTTATTTATTTATTTATTTTGAGTGTGTGTGTGTGTGTGTGTGTGAGCAGAGGAAGGCAGAGGGAGAGGGAGAGAAAGAGAATCCCAAGTAGTCTCTGCACTGTCAGCGTGGAGCCCGATGAGAGGCTCGAACCCATGAACTGTGAGATCATGACCTGAGATGAAACCAAGAGTCGGTCAACCAAGAGACGCTCAACCAACTGAGCCACCCAGGCACCCCTTGTATTAATTGCTGAAAATCATCTTCAATGTTACAAGTGTAACGAAAGCGAATTTGTTATTTTCTTGGGTGTGGATGGATATTGAAATTTTTAGCAAGCTTTGTGTGAGAAAACCCAGAGAAATACAGAAGGCCAAATTTCCAACTCTTGCTTACCTGGTTCTTTTGATGGGAGTTTCTCTCACCATTACCCTGCTGGAGAGAAAAGATCATGACTTGACTGTTAGAAGGCCTAGGTTTCAGTCCTGGCTCTAATCTTTCTGAGCTTTATATATTTAACTGTAAAATGAAAGACTGTACTTACTTCACAATGCATTTGTAAGGCTTAAGTGAAAGAAAAAATCACTTACTTGCATCAGTAAATGCTCAATAAATAGTAGATATAATATATACTTTATTTTTCCTTTCCCAAAGGAATAATACTTACTACATAGGTTGTTAGCTTCAAATGAAATAATAATGTATGTCAAAAGGGTTATTGTTATTATTATGCTTATGTCACCACTGGGTCACAGGACAATGAGAGCACCACTCAGCAGACTGCTTATCTCATATAGGTTTCTGAGAAACATGGGGTTCAGAATTTGTTGGACTTCCAGAGACCTAAGTGGATTGACATTGCCTATGGAAGCCTGCTTATTTGGGTGAGACTATTGCTGACTTGTTGGCACTCAGAGTGTGTTTATTGGAGTGAGTCTGCCCTTGATTTTGTCTGACTTTCAGAAATGAATTATTGACACTGGGTGCTTGACTTGAAAACTGTGTTCCCTGAGGTGAGTTCTTGATGGATGGAACACGTGAAAATCTGCTTCAGATGATTATTTGTCCAAGGCTATAAAAGGATGAATTTGTCCTGAGGTTTGTTGAGGTTTTAGATTCTCAAATCTTGCTTTTCACCCACCTATCCATTTACTTAGAAGGAATAATATATATTATATCCCCTGATGATGAATACCAAGCAAGCTACAATTCCTAAGAGAAGGGAAATGAAGAAAACAATACCCTACTTAGGTTTTTAGGGTGGACCAGTATGTTTTCACTGAAAGAGGGAGAATTGAGAACATTGATTTTTCCATTTTGTAAATTCCTTTCATTTTGTCTCATCCATGCTCATCACCTGATTGGTTAGAGAGCTGGAATTTGTTGCCGAGTGTAACAATGCAAGTGTTTAGCTAATTTCACTAGAATTACTGTTGGTGAGAGAAATCGATAGTCCTAGGGAGGGAAGTGGGGTAGTCACCAATTCAACTATTTCCAAGAATATTGAGACAGTTATCTATAAAAAGACTCAGTCTCTCCAAACTACAATTTTTTTTTCAGGTATAGAGGTAGCCAAACATTTTTTAGTAATTTTTCATTGCATTCACAACTCATTACAATTCATACACAATTCATCACAGTTGTATTTGTTTTGCCTAATGGAGCGTCCATTGTGTTATTTCCAAGCAAGTGACAAACAATGAGACTCTCAGGGAGGATATGCCACATAAACCCACAAAACTCAATGAAAGCTATAGGTCGGTTTGCGGTTCTACTCTTAATTTCTTACCCCTGTCTACATTTGCTCCTGTTGGCAGAGTATTATTCATTATCTACTTCACACAGCCTTCCTGAAACTAGATCTTTCTTCAGAATAAATATGTTAAGCCCTGAGCCCAGAATAAAGATGTTACTTCAGCTCTCAATGTCCTTCCATGGTGCATTTGACCTTAGTCTTTCCCCTGGCGCTTAGCTTCATATAGGGTTGAGCGAAGACATTTGGGCACACCTGAGGCAAGGTGATAATTAGTAGCTCTTAAATTTGATACACTTTCTTGTTTGCTCTTTCTTTTTATTCAATTTGAGTTGGTGTAGGACCAATTTACATGACACCAGGTGGAATAGAGGACTTGTTAATAAACCTCCCTTTAACTAACTTATTAGATAAACTGACACTCTTTCTCTTTCTGCTAAGCAAGATGACTAATGTCAACAATAGACCAAGCTCACAGCTAGTAGGCTACTCACGAGCATACAACCAACCTCAAGGAGCTCCCACCACTCCTGCCCAATAGTGACCAGAGCTTAGTCTTGTTTCTTTTCAAAAATGATTTTATACAAGTTACACTTGTTATGGTGATTATGCAATTTAATGAACTTTTATGCAACCCAATGAAGTACAATGCAAAAGATTGAGATTATTGCTTCTGTAAAATTTGGATTGAATATTTCAGAAAGACTTGATGAAAACGGGGGCCAAAATATCTCTATCCAGTTGATGTATGTGAAATACGGTTTTGGAAAGAAACTTTGTTTCTATTTTTGTTTTTTTTAATTTTTAAAAATTTATTTATTTTGAGAGTGACAGAGACAGTGTGCTTGGTGAGGGGCAGAGAGAGAGGAGACAGAGAATCCTAAGGGATCTCCATGCTGCCAGTGCAGAACTGGATGCAGGGCCTGAACCCACAAAACTGCGAGATCATGACCTGAACCAGAACCAAGAATCAGATGCTTAACCGACCACGCCACCCCAGTGCCCCACAGAGAAAGTTTTAAAAAAAACTTGAAAAATTTTTATGCATTAACTTACAATTGTCTTAAATTCTTGTTCCACTTTGAAGAAAGCCAAACTTGAAATTATAGCCCATATATTATAAATGTGTTATGTGGTCTATACAAGAAAGAAGCTGGACAATAACAATAGATTCATACTCAAATAAAAGCTCTTAATCCTATTTCAAAGACCAGTGCATTTATATCTTTTAGTTATAGTAAAATTCTAAAATAAAATTAAAGTATTTTTTTTACTTTAATTTCCTCTTTTTTTTTTTTTTGATTGAGAAATACCAATTGTATCAGATGAGGAAGTTCCTGTCTGTGTCAGAGTCACCTGTTGAGGGGATCATATTGGTATTCTCAGGTTACAGGTATGTATGTATGTACGTATGTATTTATCTGAGGTCACGAGCATTTAAATTCTTCTGTCTCATGATCTTTATTTTTCTTCCTCTATTGGTCTTCTGCTTTTCCTGATACTTTCCCTTAACATATTCATTCCCCATATTTCTTACTTAATTCTACCACCAGATCTGCTCAGGAACGTGGGCATTCTGTTATTCTGAACTGGACACATCGCTGCTGCTCCATCTACCCATCCTGTCCTTCCAATATGCCATCTGGTCCAGATTTTTTCCTTAATATTGTAATCTCTCGCCAGTGTTCCAGTTCATCTAATCGGTGTCACGAAATGCATCTCTTCTAGTCCTGGTCTTTCTGCTAATTCTAACATGGAATTTTAGACCCATGTTGGAATGACCTACCTGAAAATCACAGTCAGAAATTCAAGAATAAACTGGTCTCCAGACAGTAGCTAATTATAATAGCAGCATTAATAGAACACTAGTGTTTCCCCCCCCCCCCAATGTTGTGTTCTCAACACTGGAAGTGATCAATATAGGTTTGTACAATGGACTGTTGAACAGCTATGGCATGTCAGGAATTCTATTGACTATGTCCTATTTAATGCTTTATGAAGTTGATATTAACCCTATTTTAAAGAAGAAGGGTGGTTTTGAATCCATACCTGTCTGACTACAAAGCCCAGACTTTGAGCCACCAAGAAGGTTTTGATTAACTTTGTTAAAGCAAATGCTAAAAATGTTATATTTTAAAGTAAAGGTTAAAATAAATTATCCATCCATTCATTTATTCATTCTCCCATTTTAAACACATCCATTGGGTCCCCTTTGTTTGCTAGGCACTGTTTTTGATGTTTCTGAAGATACAGAGAAAAAGATAAAGTCATTGCCAATTTAGAACTGGCATTCTAGTGAGAAAGGTTATGAACAAATAAATATAAAATATGTTAATGTCAGATAATGGTAAGTTACTGAAGTATTGTGGTAGAACTTGAAGAGCTAAGAATTTGATCGAAGAAACAAAGCATGAATATATAAAAGGTTAAATGGTTAAAAGTGTCAAGCAATCTAAGTAAAATAAGAGTCGAAGCAAGACATCAAAGATGAATTTCTATGAAGCGTTGTAGAAAACAAATGATGGAAGTGTAGAAGGGGGAAGATTGCTCTGCAGCATTCTGGGAAGATTTTGGGGAGAAGACTGAAGAGTAGATAGGATTTGGCGGGTTGGAGGAAGGGCAGTGAAAACAAGTTAATTGTCTCAATGAGACAACTGAAAGTTCATTTTTCTGCTGATAGTTGCTAAACGTGACAGATTTAAAGAGTGTAAGTTTGGCCCTCATGGCTCTTAACACTAAATCTGAAGTCCCGTTCAATTTCATCAACCTGACCTCAAAAACATGAACATAGTGCCTAGAGGTTCATGCATCAATTTCTGAACCTCAACAGATGGATATGCTTTAAAAAAATGCAAACAAAACACTACATTTACCATGCCCTGTAGAGTATGAAAACCTAGCTGACATTCTCATTTACTCATCATCCGTCTCCTTTAATATGTCATCCATCATTTGCTCCCATTTCCCTTAAGAGCTCGTGAGACGTTGGAGTGCAAATAGCCAAACAGTCAAACGCCTTCCATTATTTCTCTGATGGGAATTCAGAGGGGGAAGTCAGGTCCTTTTGACAACAATGGCCAGTGCACAACAGGGTCTTAAGGCAGGCTGAATCAGGAACTTGACTTTGAACTAGTGGAACACTCCTCTGGTGGGTAGGGTATTGAATGATGTTTGGATGTAGGACACAGCTCTGTATCTACCCAGGGATTGGCGTATTTGGAAATGAGGTGTTGCCAAGCAACCATTCAAAAAAGGAGCCCCTTTGTCCCTGCTGCCTGGAATTTGAACAGATGTCCAGAAGAATAGGGCCAGGTCCTTTCACACATTCCCTTGGAATCCTAAAAAGGTACACGCAAATTTAATCCTATGGGCCAGCGTGCCTGAAACGTACGTAGGGGAAGCGAGAGAGTATGTTTTCAAGTAATTTGAAAAGGAAATGATAGATGGCTTTTTAAAAAAAATATTGCCAGAGAAATTAAGAAAAGAACAATGGCATATTTTAAAGAATGCAACCAACAATATATCCCTATTGGACTGTTATTTAACTTCAGCGATGCCTTAGGTGTGAAGGACACATTTAGAGCTAGGGGTGTCAAATTTAATTTCCAGGCCTCAATAATTGCCTGTGGAGCCTTGTAACCTGAAGACTCAATTGCCTTTTTAGTGGGCTGTTTTTCTACTTGTAACTTTTTTCAGGGAAGTTTTGCGGGTGGGAGGGTGATATGGGGTGCAGGTAAAGATAAAATTCACAAACGCGTGCGATATGTACCTTCTTCAATTCTTCAGAAATATTTGAGCTAGTCTTGTTAGAGGTAATGTGTTCTAAAACTTAAAACTCTCATGATTGAATATATTAATATTCTAATCAGCAAATAAATAAACTTAAAGTTGATTCAATGAGTTTATATTATGCTTCATATAAGTCACTGTGCTATGTGCCATGAGGGATATGAATACAGACATTATATACATCCTTCGAGAAGAGCCAGTCTTACTAATGTCCAAAACAGAGTTTAAAAAAAGAAGCAGAAAAAACATTTTATAGGAAACTTCAGTGGTTGTGTTTATACACACATACTTGTTCCAAAACTTCTACCAGAGTTCAATGGAGTCAAAACAGTTTCTGTAGGTGGAGCCCATCTTATGAGAGATTAGATTCTAAGGCAGAGGAAAAATGAAAATAGTAAAATCTCGTTTTGTCTCGAGTTGTGCATCCTTTTACTTTCTCATAGCATCACCACCACAGGCCGATTTTCCTCCAGCCTTGGAAAAAGTTGCTTGCTGTGTCCAGCAGTAAAAATTGGTCTGGGTTTAGGGGCCTTACTTAGCCCTGCCCTTGGTCCTGGGCATGAGGAAGAACTTGATCTGAGGCATGTATTTTAGACCACCTCCCTAAAAATCACAGAGTAAAGAACAAATAAGGTAAATAAAGACATTACAAATGCATGACAGCTTCTATCACTTGGGATCCAAAGCTCAGTGTGGGTCCAGCATGATCCATAACCAGGGCTGGCTGCATAATTTGCAGGGCCAAGAGCAAAGTAAAAATGCCCCCTTTACAAAAAAGCAGGAAGAAGGGCTGTGAAAGATACATATGAAGATATCATTTCCTTCTGCCGGTGTGTCCCTCTCTCTTGACCTGCAGTGGTGTTTTTAGTTTGCCCTTTAATGTTGCCCCGAGTAAATACATTTAAAATGTGAAATTATTAGTATGCATCTTACGGTTCATCTTTATATTGTGCAAGGCCAGTCGTCAATGTAAACACTGGAGCATTTAGCTTATATGCAGAATTACTGAAATTACACAATCTGCATTTTGTGGTTCAACCCCTGGAGCTGGCCAGGAAAGTGAGAACACAAGCCAGACTCAGAGCGGTTAGGAGAAGGAAGAGAAGATTCCACCCCCTCCCAATCCTTCACCCCCAGGCTTGGAGTCAGCTAAGGGAGTGCTTGGTAAGGGACATACTGGTTGGGATTATGCAGGGATGCAAGGGAATCTTGAACAAAGAAGTATTGTTTCTCAGTAGTGCTGCGTGTCCACAGTATTGCTTCCCTTCCTGTCCCAAGTTATGGTTCTGGAGATATTTCAGAATTAGTGTGGTATTTGCACCAATTGGGCATAGTAGCTGAGAAACATGTTCGCATTCTGAAGCATTTCTTTTGATCTTAACATTGTAAAATGTAGGCATAGATATAATGTGCATCAAATGAGATTTACATAGGCAGCTAGGTAACACTGAATGCTTGAAATGTGAGTAGTCTTTCTATTTAAAAAAGTAATGATTTAATTAAGTGTTCAAATCTTTTCAGCTCCATTTAAATATTTTGGTGCAGAGTTTACATAAAGATGAATTATAATTTATATTTTGCCTTTTAATTTTAATGGGTAACTTTGAAAATAATAGGATAATTTTTATAACTGTAGACACAAATAACTTTGACCTTTTTTGCATACTTTAATTTATATTTTTATAGACTTTGTATATATTTATTTATTTATTTTACTTCGTATATATTTATATTTTACTTTGTACTAGAACAATATATACTAAAACAAAACATTTTTTTGAAAATCTTGTTTGTAACAATATAATTAGTGATTTCTCTGAAACAAAGGAAAGAATAATAAATTTTTATGGGATAAATACATAATACTTTATGAGTTGTGTATGCCTTTGCTTTATTACTCATCCAGACATCACCAGCCCATAAACACGATACCCCTACGTGCATAATAATAATTAAGTTCTGTTGTCTTTGATGTTTTGCCAACTTTCAGTCATAAAAGCCATAGCTTTATTCACGTTTATGTTTTAACTTTTGTCAATATGAAGGTATAATTTGCAAAGTTCGGGGGTTAGAAATTTTTTTTACTTAACTCTTTCTTAACTTGATTTGTAACTCTTAAGTGTTAGACATATGGTTTACAGGTCTCCATTTGTAGTCTTCCCCTGGGCCTCGAATGTTAGGTGAAGGCCTGTTGTTTTATGAAAAATTTGTCCCTTGATCTATAAATATCCCACTCATGGTAGAGAGTTGGCCTTTGTGAATGGGACCAATTGAGGAGCTAAAGATTGAAATGTCTCCCTTCTCAAGCTCACTCTGGAGTAGGGACTCTGAACTTGAACAGTTAGTAAAATTACTCACATTGCCTAAGTTGACTTTTCTCTTTGACCAGACACATATAGTTGAATATCATAAATTAAATGTCAGCATAATGCTGTTTTCCTGTAAAACAAATGCTGACAAGAGTGAATGTTCCATAATTAATGAGTTGTTTAATTAAATCTGTCATGCTATGGTTTTGCTATCATTTTATGATTTTAGGGTTTGCCTTCATTCATGGAGTATTTCACTGAACACAATTTTATTGTTGGCCATGGAAGTCATGAATATAAATAAGATATCCCATTTTTACTTCTGGCAAGCTGCTAGATGAAATATTAAAGGGGTCTTCGCTACAATCTAGTCATACCTTTTAATAAATGGCTAGCTTCACAGGAAAAAGAGGAAACTTCACCATGTCTTTCACACTGTCAAGAATTGTGAAGAGTCTGAGACTTTACCCTGCTTTCAAGCTGACAAGTTGCCTGTCACAGTTTCATGGACACTGGTAGAAGACATGAGATACCTGGATCAGAGACAATGGACATTACTACTTACAACACAGCAGGCAGTATGAGCCTCGTCTTCTGCTAAGTTCCCTCATCCTGCAAGCCTCATGGTGTGGTGGAGAAGCCCAGGTGGATGCTCAGTGTGCAGTGGGGTTATATCATAGTTGAGGAATGCACAGATTAGGAAAACCCAATCTTTTAAAAGGGCTATTAGCAAACTTGCTTGGCTTTTGCCCTGGAGGGAGAAATTAGGTTTAATATTCTGGATAAATCTTCTCTCTGCCTTAGATGGAGAGAGCACCTATAGCTTCCAAGGCTGTTTGCTTTGCAAAAGTCCTTGAAAAGATAGTTTAGAACAAAACCTGTCAATGGTCTACACAGGGAACACACAAAATGAGACAGACTCATGGCTTAATTTCTCCCAACACCCTCCAAAAATAACCTAATAAACAAACAAACCGACCAAAAAACCAGTTAAAGGTGGACAATGAATGGTAAGAAAATGTCATGTGGGCTTACTCAAAGGGCAAATGCCAACATTGGAATACTAAGCTTTGGGCCAGCAGAATGATGGGAGAGTTAAGACAGAATGTTTTGGACTCCAAATGGAGGGAAAGGGTTCCAGGTCAGGGTCCAGTAACACTGACTGATTCTCAGCATAAGCAAATGGTTCTGAACAACAGCAAAAATAACAACAAAATGCTGTGAAAACGAAATCATTAAGAGTAAGTGCTCTTAATTACCATATAATAAGACCAAGTAAAGAACATATGTTTCAGAATCACCAAACACATAGGGAAACAAGCCACCATGAGTAAGAGTTATTAGAAAGGACAATTTTTTAGACCCAAAGCAATTCAGACATTGAAGATTTCAGATGCAGAATATAAAATAATTTTTTAAAGTGTTTATTTATTTATTTTGAGAGAGAGAGAGGGATAGAGAGTGAGCAGAGAAGGGGCAGAAAGAGAGAGGGAGAGAGAGAATCCCAAGCAGGATCCAGGCTATCAGTACAGAGCCCAATGTGGGGCTCGATCCCATGAGCTGTGAGATCATGACCTGAGCCAAAACAAAGAGACGGATGGTTAACTGAGCCGCGCAAGCACCCCTAAAATAATTTTGTATAGATTGCTTATGGAAATAAAATTTGGACTCACAAAAATTAGCATGAAATAAAAGATTATAATAAAATTATCAGATAAATCCAAATAAGAACCAAATATAACTTTTAGAAATGAAAACTATTGACACAGGAGACTTCATGGATGGGTTACATGGCAGATAAGGCCAGCATAAGAGAAAAGTAAGTAAATTAAAGAAGAGATATAAAAATAATTATATAGAATTAAACTCAGTGAGATGTAGAGTGGAAACAAAAGAAAAATTAAGAGATAGGAAAAATGGAATGAGATTTAACGTAACTCTAATCAGAGCCCCAAGAGGAGGTAATAGAAAAGAGATGATTATAAAGAGACAATGATATGATTTTTCTGCCCTAATAAAAGCACTAATTTTCATATAAAAGAGTCACAATTAATAGCAAATGATAAAAAGATGTTTACGATAATATTTCACATTGTGGAAAAACACAAAATAACGAAGATGAAAAGATCTTAAAGCAGTAAGAGAAATGTCAGTTTTGTACAAAAGGGCAATAGATTTATAGGAGCCGTCTACACAACAACTGTAGTATTAATAATATTGTGAAATAATATCTTCAAAAGTCCTGACACCAAGTAATCTTTGGCCTAGAATTCTGTACAGAGAAAAACGCTTTCGATGGTAAGAATTGGCTCAAACTGTCAGTTTGCTATTGTCAGATGCATCTCTAGATTTATGCTTTTAATACATCACATTCGTAAGCTTCTGTTTTATGTCTTTAACATGACTATGAGTTTCTAAGACTGGGAAGTGTCTTACATTTTTATATCAATAAAAAGTATATTTCTCATTGGAGGTGGTTAATGGAGGGCTTCACGACTCATTGACAGACTAATTGGTATAGCTACTGGGATTATCTCTAGACACCAGGGACCATGAGTCTATGTCCTGGGTAAATCACCGTTAGACGTTCATGTTAGCTTTTTGGTAGCACTAGACCTAAATGTGTAGGGTTTGGGGATGCCTAGACATATTTGCATTAGGGATCTTCAAAGTGATAATAGAATCTGTATGCCAACATGACATACAAAATACTGTCTCTCTTGAAGCTGACATTCTAGTGGCTGTAGACAGATGAAAAATTACCTAAACAAGATTATCTCAGCTAGTTCTAAATTCAGTGAAGGAAAAAAAAATCAGAGTACCATGTAGAGAGTGATTGGAGGTGGGGGTGAGAGGCCATGTGTGGCTCAGCGGTCAGGTGATTCCACTGGGGCATCTACGTGAATGAGAAAGAGCATGCCATGAGGAGTATCTGGCGAAAGAATATTCCAGGCAGCGAGTACAGGAAGAACAACAGATTGAGGTGTTTGCGTTTTTCAAGTAACAGAATGTGACTGAGCTTTAGTAAACAAAGGGAAGCACGTGAGGGAAGATTTAGGTGAGGAAAGCAAGGGCCAGATCCTGTGGGGCCTCAGAGACCTTGGAAAGGAGTATGCGTTTCATTTTAAGTGCAAAGGGAAACCACTGGAGGGTTTTAAACTGAGGTTGCTCATATTTTACGAAGTCTTTCTTGCTGTTGAATGGAGATTTATCTCCTTGTAGGGGAACAAGAGCACAAGAAAGGGGGTCATTTTGAAAGTCTTCTAGGCAAGAGATGATCTTGGGCTCAGGTGGTAGTAGCAGCCAGACTGACTGACTGACTGGATAGAGGGTTTTAAAACCAGTTGTTGGATTGGAAATCTAGTGTGACTCTCCTTAGAACACACATGACTTCAAAGTTTCCAAACGTGTCACCCAGCTCTGGTAGGACCTTGGCAACACAGCCCTCTCTTCCCTTCACTCATGTGGTCTAGTCACTTTGATCTTCGTCAGTTCCTGGAACCCACCAAACTGGTTCCTTTTGGACCATACACTCTACCCTTTTGTCCTCACTCTAGTCTTCTCATCCTTCAGGTCTTAACATAAATATCACCTTAGAGATCTTCCCTAACTACCCTAGATAACTATAGAGTCCTCTCCTGCTCTCCTCTATCCCTTCTAACTGTTTAATTTATCCATTTATTTGTCTACCTCTCTCACTAGAAACTTTCTTGACAGGGACTACGTCTCCTTTGTTCATAGTTCTGTTCCCGGCACACGTGGTACTCGGTAAATAGGAGTAGCTAGCACCTTGGAGCACTGAATACATGACAAAGTATATCCTAAGCACGTTACATATATTAACTCATTTAATCCTTCCAACAACCATAAGAGGTTGACTATATTATAATTCACCTATTATGCCTGAGGGAATTACAAAAAGTTGAAGGAACTTGCCCAAGTCCCCCAAGCTAGTGGAGCTGTGAATTTGGGATGTGGATCTAGGCAGCCTCTCTCCTGAGTCTGTGCTCTTGACTGTTAGTTGTTCTGCCTTCAAGATAATGGATAAACCAATAACAATGAGACTTGAGGCTCCCCTCAGCTCTAAGTGATGCTTACATTTTTTTTATTTGAATAAACAAATGAATGCCTTTCTGGATGAATGGTAACACCCGAACAGTTCTTCACTCCACGTATGCCTTTATTTAAATGACTCAGTGGAGAAAATGCCATTTTCCAGCTTCTGCTCCCTGAGATTGGTTCTTTTTTTACTCCTCAAATAATTGGATTGGGGGGCGGGGGGCAGGAATGATCTTACTCCCACTGCTTCTCACCCCCTGGTGTCCATAGACCATGAGATGTTGTACATTTCAATGAGCTCTGCTACATGGAAGCTGACAGTTTTGCTGCCAAACTTGTCTCTTTACTTCTCTGAGTATATTTTTGAGCAATTAAAAAAAGGCACCCTTTAAAAATATGTATAACATGGTTTTCTCCATAGCCTGTTGGTTCCAGAATGATTTACATACACAGCCATGACTGGGTGAATCCAGCCAGGTTTTCCCCGTGTTTGTGGCCCCTGCACACAGCACAGTGCTTGGCACATCATGGGAACTCAATGCCTATTTGTTCAGTGAATAACGAACACAGCATATGAAACCAATTAGATAATTTTGTCCATGTGGCTCATTTGGTGAAATCACATAAAATGCATCCAACTGAGCATCTGTTACCTGCTTAGGCCCTGGCTGGTAGAACAGCAGCAACACTGAGGACTTGTGGCAGCCGGGAATCATGGCGTTGAGTTCCTGTGCTGTCCTCTTGCCAGTCTATCAATCCCTTGTTTCTTCCTTGACTCCCTGGTCTCCCACCTTTGCTCATTCCATGGCTGATTTCCTGCTCAGCTTCTCCAGCCTGACTCATGGTGTGACCTACTTTCCAGGCTCCGCGCCTACCTTCTGGTTCCCAGACTCTGACGGGCATTCTCCTTCCTGGCACTCAGCTCCTGTGGACAGATATCTGGGAACAACCCCATCCTGGCATGGTCGCGGGGGTTCTTGCCCTGATAGGTCTTGTCCTGGGTTAAAATGATCTGTTTTCGTCAACTGCCAAATTCATCTTTATTCTTAGAACATCTTCGGATGCGTGAGCTACTTTCTTTTTTGTATCTCTTTTGATAACCTCAATTCCCCCTTTCTTTTCTTATCTCCAGTTTCCTTGAAAATCTTGTTTGTTTCAAATACACATCCAGCCAGTCTGCGGACAAACACCAGTGCCATCCTGTTCCTTGAAAAGCAAACCTCATCTGTAACAAACTTTGTCTGGGTTATGAGTTGTACATACAGCTGGGCACAAAACCATGATCATCAAGGCAGCTTCTTCCAGTCCTTCTGGGTTGCCATCCTTGTGTTGCTGTGTGGCAAAAAAAGGGCAACGAGTATGAACTTTATATACATCAAGAAAGTCCTTGGATTTTGTCAGCAGGCACCTTCTGGACTATGAGATTGTCTCCCATTTGTATTTCCATTTCTTGGTTCTGCCAACTCTCCAATGCCTTTTTTCTTCAGGAAGAGGATATCCCCAGCACAGTGCTATAAAGTTTGGAAAAAGTTCACCTTGTGGGCATCCAGCATCAGAATTAAAGTCAATGGCATTTTCTCCTGAGGAAAGTCGGCTCTTCGTTATCTGTTTGCATCATCTACTGTTTGTTCAAGGTTTCCCCTCCCCAAACTCAGCATGCCCCAAGACATCTCCAAGTGCCATCAACTCCTTTAGCCTAGTGAGTTGTTTTTTCTCAAAGGTAATGAGAATTAACTCTGATATTAACTGAAGTGAAACATAATTAGGCAGGCTGCTCTACAGAAGGAATGAATTGCATGGAGCTGCATGAAAAAGAGGAACAATTTTGGATCCTCCGTTAGTACTCCTCTTACAACCATTACTGCAACTACCACCATGACTATTCCTCTATTATTTGGCCACATCACACTTTAAGTCAGATCCCACCCTGTCTTTTTCTGAAATATCCAGCTGAGCCAGGCACCATTTTGGAACTCTCTTTTGAGTTAATTCAGAAGCCATCATTTTCCCCTATCGTTGAAAAATCATTTGGAGTAAGTCCATTTCATTAGCATTACAAGGTTGGAAGAGATCTTAAAAGTTTACCTCATACTCTGTTCTGGTCTCTTCCCTAACATTCTTGCCAAGAAGGTGCTGGCCTCTGAGGGAACACTTTGGGGATGGTCTGTTCTCTGAAACATCAGGAGGACCTATCTTTGATCATCTTTTAGCTCATTCCTGTTGTTCGTTAACTGTGGTTGAGTAGCTAAACACTCTGAGAGGGTTGAAGGTAAGTATTGTAAAACAGGCCAGCCAAGTCCCATTGCATAAAATCAATTTGCTGTTGCTGGAATTAGTCTGGCACAGATACCATTCATGTTAATAAGGATCTTTTTGAATTTGCATCTTATTTACGTGAGCCAGTGAGAACATCAATTGTTCTTCTATTGTAAGTTAACAGTTTTGCATACTTGAGAAGCAATGAGCCTAAACAAAAAGGAATTTTCTTCCAGTGGTTTGTGTTAGAGCCAATAAGAGCTGCAGCTCATACCATGTGCAGAAAGGATTTACTGGATTTCAGAACAAGTCTCGTTGTTGCTTTTTGCTTATTGTGTTAGCCTGAGCCCCTCTCGTACCAGTACTAACCCTTAACTAACACTAACCATTAGGCAAGGTGTACTTTCTTTTCTTCCTGGAGCGACAACTCATACTTAACACATGCCATTACAGATAACTGTTTTCTTGTATTAATTACTAAAAGGAATGGAGCTTTCCTCCATTTCCTCCATTTCCAATGGAGCTTTCTCATATTTTCTTGTCAAAAAGCTAACCTCACCTGTAAAAGGATGCAGTCATTTTGGGAATAATATCTTGCATTTACAAAGCATGTTTTGATATGAAGCACATCCCTTTTCCTCTCTTGCTATTTTATATCTCACTGGTCAGAATTATAAAGGGGTAACACTCAGAAGTAAGAACACTGATTAATGAAAAGCCACGGAATTCAGCTTTGGGAGGACCGAGCCTGGGAACTCTTAGCAACTCATGGCAGAGTAACTCTGGTGGTCCCTGAGCAGGACCACAGAACCACAAGCTTCACAGAAAGTTAGGCAATGGGTGTGAACAGCAGCCTCGTGACTCATTCAAGGGTGAGCTGGAATGGGGTGATCCAGTAGGCAGGAGACAACTTTTAAAGAGAAGCTAAACTGTGGCCAAATGACTAGTAGGGCTCTGTACTGCTGCTAGGAAACTCAGTTGTCTGTTGCACCCCCTTCTTAAAAAAAAAAAAAAAAAAAGGTTTGTTTGTTAAAAAGGCCCCAGGCATTGAGTTTAGGTACAGGATTGGACACATCTGGAAGATATAATTACTGAGCTTGCAATTAGTAAGTACAGTATTAACACACATGGAGCAGATTCATCTATTTATCTCATACCTTCTGTGAGAGTTTGAACTTTGAAACTTATGTCTTAATTTTTCAGTTGGGAAAACTTGTAATTATTGAATTGTTTCTTGGAGATGAATTCTCATCGGGGTGGTGTAATGTGGCTATTGTGGACATGATCTGATTTGGTGAAGCCTGTAAGTTTCTAAGCCCTCCAAAGGTGATTTCTTTAGACACAGAATGGTCTATGAGAGTGTGCTTTGACACCATAGTACTATAATGTAAATAATTATAATTGTATTTTAAATAACGTAGGCCTGTGAGTGAAGTAACTTCTGTTCAAAAATGTTACCCAATGAGTGACAATCCACCGATGCTTTTTCTAGAAGATTGAAAGAAAATGCAATTAACAAGTTTTATATATATATATATATATATATATATATATATTCCAGAAATTAATATATATAGAAATTTATATAATTGTGTGTATATACACAATTACATACATTTATATGAATTTCAGAAAAATATACATGTGTGTTTATCTATGTAGGTTCACACTGGGATCTCGTTCTAGATATGCTTTATTAGTAGTTGACTGCCTGGCATTTAAGGATTTGAGGAGAGGTAGGCAGAGGGGCACTTCTATGAAAAAAGACTGTTCTCCTGTTGTTTCAGCCTGGGTGGAATTCAAAAGTATCAGAGTTTTCACAAACAGCCTTCTTCTCAAAGGTTTCTTGGCCAAGTTTTGATACCCCAAGAGGCTGAGGAAAGCATCTGACCTTCTGGGCACATACCACAGTGTCCGAACCTTTTTAGGCTGACCCATCACAGTGAATGGCCTCAACAAAATGGACAGCACCTTAAGCAAATAAGACAGCTACCCTCTAAAGACAGGCAGTCTTATACTTGAGTTCCTGTAAGAAATGGTCAATTCAAAAGTGTTTTCTTTTAACTGAGTTAAAAATAGTTGAAACTGAAATAGCTCATCCTATGAAACACTTAAGAGTAAAATGTGTGTTTTACTTTTTTTTTCTTGCCTTAAAAATGTGTTGCATTAGACGAATCAGGCCCTTGCAGCCAAGATGGAATGTTAACCATGCCACCGGATGGCAAATTGGAGGGGAATATGCCTTTCATCTTAATTATAGGCTGGACAAGGGAATGTACTATATTCTCTGCTATGTATGAGCAGAAGAAAACTTTCCCAGGGTATTTTTCTTTTGCATTTCTGACTCTTATTGGATTGGAAGCTTGTCCATGTGACCCAGCAGGGTCCATTTTTCCATAATAAGCCTAAAAATATGCCAGAAATGTTTTCTTTAGCACAGTCTATGAGTGTCAAACATGAAAGTGACAGAACTCTCTTTCTTGCTGATTCGATTTCACCTTTTCCTGGAGAAAGTTCCACTGTTATCCTACCATTCTCTCCCAATGTTATTTTTCTGATAGGCTCCATAAACTGAGGGGTAATCCAAATTGGAATAATTGGAGACATTTATTCCACGTCCCTGTAAAATACAGATTTTTTCTTTCTTTATAGTTGTTTCTAATGACTCACCTTCAGTACATGATAGCCCTTGAAATGTTTTTCCTGTAATAGGAATGCATTGTCACTGAGTCATTCATACTCCTAACTGGGATCTGTTATGAAATGAATTGCATCTGGAATTACATTTAGAATTAGGGGTAGTCCATGACTGTAACAGATTATAAAGGAATGATACACTGAACAAGAGCATGTACTTTCCTAAGAACAATTAGGCTGAATCAAGTAACACCCATATCATCAGTGGTAGGCTTTATTTGCAAACCTTTACTTCTTTATCTGCAAATTGGGTATATAAAGTTGTTGTAAAGGATTTACAAATGTAATAACATATCTGATGTATTTAGCATAGTGCCGAGGTTATTTTAAGGAGAAAGACTATAATTTCTAATTAATTGAATCTCTATTGAATCTCTATTGAATCTATTGAATTCTATAATTTCTAATCAATTGAATCAGTTAACCATAACTTGGTTAGATTAGATTTGATTCTATAATTCCCTGAGTAAAAACACTCTTACTATGGTTGGGAATATTGTCCAAGTCTTCTCCTGATTCGTAGCCACTACTATTTTCCAAGCCATTTAAACCTGTGGTTCTAAAACGGAGGCAACTTTACTCCCCAAGCAAACATTTGTTTTTGGCTGTTGTACTCTCGGAGCACTGGGTCCTGCTGGCATTCAGTGGGTAGAGGGCACGGATATTGCTAAACATTCTGTTAGACCCAAGACAGCCCCACAACAAAGAATTATCTAAGATGTCAAGAGTGGAGAGATTGAGAAAACCTGGTTTAGAGTAAAAGCTTTAGGGCCTGTTGTTTGTACTGAAGTGTGCTACGGTAGAAAGCATTCAAAGAAACAAACCTATTAAATTTCTCCCCATGCCTCATTTATTCCAAAACAGTTTTGATTGCCCACTATATTCATCGCTGCATTACTGGTGGCTGAGACAGAGTCTCTGTCTCCGAAGCCAATGTGCTTCCAAAGAGGCCGTGATGCTGGGCGATGGGGAAGAGACAGACTGAGGAATTTGCTAAAGCCTCCTGACGGTGAATGCATGCATTTAATACTAAAGATTAAAAATAAATTAGAAGCAGCTTTAGATGGTCTAGTATCATTCCTAAGACTAAAGGAGAATTTTCCCAACTAAATTCATCTCCACAGCAAGTTGATATTTTTACCGACTTAGGAGGATTTTCCTCGCTTGCAGTAATACGTAGAATCCAGCCTGTCTATGGAATAGCTGCTTCTTTTCCCAGTCCAGGGGTTGCCAGATGCCAGGTATGGAGAGTGCCAGATTCAAGGCTTACAAAAATGATATTCATTTAAAAGAAGTTAAAAGTCTTGTTTTTACTGAATTCAAAAATTAAAAGTTAAAACTTTTTTTTAATTCAATAAAAGTATTTTGTTTTAGCCTCACATATTTTTTTAAAGCTCTCAGTCTCTCTTTACTTTTCAGGAAGTATTATCTGCCTCCGTCAAACTGCAAAGAGTCTGTTTTTAATTTAGAAATCTAAATTTCTATGTAATCACATATATTAACCAATAATGGTTTATAGTGTACATTTTCCCCCACATGTATGTAATAAGTGTCTTCAGGGTTATTCCACTTCTTCCTCACCTCCCGTGTCCTAGATGTGTTTGTCATAATTTGCTTGTGATGGTTTCTTTCTGATGTTCCCAAGATTAATGGGGCATTTGGCTCACCACATCCAGCTAAGGTGCTTCCAGAATCAGAGGAATAAAACAGTCCAGGTTCCTATCACTTGAAGTCCATGTTTATGGTTCATTCCACACTGAAAAGTTCTCAGCCACATACTATTCTATTCTTGGTACCGATAAATAATCTTGCTTGTATTGGCATGTTCTTTTCAGATTAAATTTTTATCAGTACTCAAATTCTTGATGTTGACTGATGACTGATTGAAACTAGAAAAATCTTAGGAAATCTTAGGGTAAAAATATCTACAGACAGCTACACTGCACTTTATTTTAGTTGATACATTAGCTTAAGACTATGCCCACTGAATAAAGACTGTGCAGTGGAAAAAACACTGTAAAGGGAATCTATAGATTCTGGCTTTACTCCCAGATGTGAACTAGGTAAGTTCGTTTAGTCCTTCCAAGCGTCCAGTAACTCGTGCATAAAAATGGATGGATTGATCTTAATGCTATCAACTATACTTTGGTCAAAATAACACCTCATTCGAAGTAAGTGACATGCCATAGGAAGAGGTCTATAATTAAAATCAGAGTCCATGTAGCTACCTGATTCAGTAGTAACTTGTATCTTAGCAAAAATACCAAGAAGGACTCTATGATCTATGAATATCTGTTGGCATCATAGCTCCGTTTTGGAGAGCCACCCCTGAAGGCTCCTTCCACCTATGCTAATAGTCTTTTTGTCATGTGAGTTCAGTGCTCTGATCACAGGTGATTGCGTGATGAGGCTGGGAAAGCTCCTGATACAAATGTAGCAACGTACATTTAGCTGATGGCCCCTAAAATACCCTAATGCATCTCTTCTATACCATAAAGTAAATGGCTGAGCCAATTCTTCTTGAGAAGCTCAGTTTGAGGGGAAGTTGGCAGAGGGTAGAGTGGTGGGGAAACTAAGAACCATAGGAAAAGAGCAATAAATAGAAGGGATGAGGCATCAGAAGCCATAAGAAAACAGAGTCCATGGAGCGATAGAAGCCCGAAGCAACATTTGCTGTCAGTAAGCAGACACCCTGAAGAACCAGTTAACGCTTAGTACCAAATGTCTAGCCGTAGGTGACGTGTTCAGAAAAAATACACCCTTGGAAGCATAAAATAAAAACCAATTTTTTTAGGTTGTGAAATCATCATGTCTTTATGATATCCAGAAGAAGAAAATAATGGGATTAAGTGGGATGCATCGCTAAACAATGCTAGTTATATGCCTGTGACGAAATTTGATCCAATGTCTCTGTTGGTGCCTCTGCAATTTACCTTGACTTTCACTCTGGAGTTTAGTGAAGTTTGGCTTGCGTTAGTTAAAATGTAGTTGCATCATCTCTGGGTATAAGTACCAGAACTCTGATATCCCATATTCTTTCCCCTTCTTCCACCTCTCTTCCTCCTCTCCTTTCGTCATTATCATGTCTTATATATGGCTTTTTAGGCTGCAAAAATCTGGAAGTTGCTAACCATCCCTCATACCTCTTTGAATTCCTGCTAGCAGCCTGGCATGGTGGCCTACACATAGTAGGTACTCAATAAATATTTGCTAAGGTAATGATGAGGTGGCAAACAATAGAACGAGTTTTTAAAACACCCACAGTTTCGTTGAAACACTTTATGAAATGCATAAGGGAAAACATATTGGGAAAAAAACTGAAAAAAAAAATGTATGTGGGCAAGACACATTGAACATTCCTTGGGGTATCCATGGCTCTGGTTACCTAAAGTCATTGCTGGGTCATGCATTTACCAGAGGTCAAAGCTTAGAGAATGCAGCTTTGAAGGTTCTCTGCATAAGGGTGTAATTTCAAGT
This sequence comes from Neofelis nebulosa, assembly GCF_028018385.1. Classification (NCBI taxonomy): domain Eukaryota; kingdom Metazoa; phylum Chordata; class Mammalia; order Carnivora; family Felidae; genus Neofelis; species Neofelis nebulosa. The sequence goes on from NC_080796.1 coordinate 62,521,571, forward strand.
TACTAATAACTCAGGAACACTTGATCTCTTTCCTTATTCTTGCCCAGATGAGTCATTTTCTTGGTAGTTTACCTTGAGCTCCTCCTATTTATACACAGCAGACTAGCTGGCATGGAAAATTGTGTGCCTCTGTCTTTTATATTGAAATATATATCTACATGTATTTTTTTCTCCTTCTACTCTTCTTTTGCTCATGTTCTCATTTTTCTAGTTTCATTGTCTTGCCTAAAACTAGAGAAGTCTCTTCCAGGGTGAGTTAGTCTTACATCTATCGTGAAGGTAGGGTCTCTACCTTTGATTGAATTCATTATATAAGAATAAAAAACCAAAAAGACCCACTGCATTGTTTCCCAAAGACTTGTCCAGGAGAATTTCCACTTCTCAGAGCCCCATTTGTTTTCTAAATCCCCAAAGAGAGATTTGACTCAGCAAAAAATGAGTTTTGAGCCTTCTTCAGCAGCAGCAACAGCAGCTGTGCTGTGGATCTTGGCTCCAGGACTGGCCTAGTTATTCAGCAGATACTGTCCCAGCCAAGCCCTGGAATAGCTTTTAGCCACTGCCACAAATGCTGCCTACCAACTGTTGCCTAGGTGAGGAGAGCCTTGGCCATAAATCCTGGCACCCTCCCCTTCCCCAAATCTGCCTGATTCATTTGTTCACACCACACCTTCAGAGTGGAAGGTATGATTGCTTGCCTCGTTGCTTGCTTATTCTTTCCTTCTCTCTCTCTCTCTCTTTCTTTTTTGACCTGGCCAGTGATCCAGCCAAAAGTGGAATTAGGGAAGGCACCCGCACCCATGGATCACCAACAGACAAAACAAGAAAAACTACTGCTGCTTATTTAAAACTGTCTTTGTGTTCTTCAAAATTTCTTTCACTTTTTTATTTCGGAGAGCATCTTGGGCTTTGAACCAAAGTTGATTTTCTGTGGGTTTGACTTAAAGATTTGTCTTCTCTGAGTCTATGTAATTGTAGGAGAGGTAATTGCTTAGAAATGGTGTGACACAGAACTCAGAAATCATTTTAAAAGATTGATAGATGTGACCACATAAAAATAAAAATGTTATACATACCCCACCCCCACCCCCCACCCCCAAAATTAGAAAACACCACCGGTGAAGTTGGAAAACAAACTTAATAGGGAAAATTGCTTGAAACTCATTTCACAAGCAAAGGGCTAGTTTCTTTAATGTATAAAAATCTCCTGCAAATCATTAAGAAAAAGATCAATAACTCAGTTAAACAATGTGTGAATAGAAACTACAAGGAAATGAAATTAAAATCATTTTTAAACATATGAAAAGATACACAAACTCATTCTCTTTTTTTAAGAAACTGATTTTATTTTTTTAAAGTTTTTTTATTTTGAGACAGAGACAGACAAGTGGGGGAGGGGAAGAGAGAGAGGGAGACAGAGGGAGAATCCCAAGCAGGGTCCACACTGCCAGTGCAGACCCTAATGCAGGGCTCAAACCCACGAAGCCATGGGCTCGTGACCAGAGCAGAAACCAAGAGTCAGACACTTAACCAACTGAGCCACACAGGTGCCCCTTTCAAACTCATTCTTAATATGGGAAATATGAAATAAACTACACAAGGGTACCATTTTTTACTTATCAGACTAGACAAGGCATAAATATCAGTCTTACTGCTAAGATTGTGGATGACCAGCCATTTTTACACCATGCTGCTGAAAATCTGAATTGTTATGACTTCTAAGGAAGCCATTTGGCAAATGCTATCAAAATCATTAATGCACACATTTGTTGACCCAGCAATGCTGCTTCTAAAAAATTATCCCATATGTATACTAACCCTTGTGTATAAAGTGGCATGTATACCAGACTATTCCTTGAGGCAGTGATTATACAGCAAAAGATTTTAGATAACCCAAATGGCATAATGTTAAGCTATTAAAAAGAACAAGGAAGCTCTTTGTGTACTGACATAGAAGGCTGTGCAAAAGATGTTATTAATTAGAAAAATTGAGGTGCATAATACTATGTATGGTATGTTTTCACTTGTAGAAAAAGAGGAAAAATTATAGACTGACACAGGGTATGTATTTGCTTCTATTTGCATAAAATATCTAAAGGCAGGATACACAAAAATCCCCACACTAAGGGAATAAAATGGTTAGGGTATTTAAAATATTTTATGCAATGTGAATGCCTCTCCTAACAAAAAACTGAAAGCAAAATTATTAGAAAAGAATGTGTCATAAATTAAGGGTCAAATACGAAAGAGTGGCAGGAGCAAGGAGGTTTATAGCATGTGTCACTAGAAACAATGGGTGCCAATTTTTGCCAATCTCTTTTGTCTTAGTTTGGGCTGGGATAATATAACACCAGACACTGGGTAGTTTAATTTTTTTTTTAATGTTTATTTATTTTTGAGAGAGAGAGAGAGAGTGTGAGCAGGGGAGGGGCAGAGAGAGGGAGACACAGAATCCGAAGCAGGCTCCAGGCTCCGAGCTGTCAGCACAGAGCCTGATGAGGGGCTCGAACCCACAGACCGCGAGATCATGACCTGAGCTGAAGTTGGACACTTAACCTACTGAGCCACCCAGGCGCCCCTAGACCAGGTGGCTTAAAGAACAGATATTTATTTCTCACAGTTCTGGAGGCTGGAAGTCCAAGATCAAGGCGCCAGCAGATCCAATGTGTGGTGAGCACAAGCTTCCTGGTTTGCAGATGACCATCATCTCATTGTATTTTCATTTGACAGCACGTGAGGAGGGTTGGGGGGAGAAAGAGAGGGACAGAGCTCTCCTGTCACTTCTTATAAGGGCGCTAATCTTATTCATGAGGACTGCAATCTCATGACTTAATTCCCATCATGTTGGTGGTTAGGATTTCAACATAAGAATTTGGCGGTCAGTGGGGCGGGGGGGGGAGACAGACACGCGGTCCGTGGCATCCTGACACATGCCTTCTTTAATATTCTACTTTCCAGACTTTGCCTTTTCTTCTCCCTAATTCTCATCAATTTTCTAAATACATTCTGCTCTAAATTTCCTTGTCCTATAATTATATATTTATTATTCTACTGATCTATGCACCATGCATTAGCTTGCTGGGAGCTTAAATGACATTACATCCTATTTGTAGACTTCATTCAGGAGACTGAATGAGATTTTAAAGCTGGAGGCCTTATTCTGAGAACGAGTGGAGACTAGAGTACGGTTTTGACTTATACAGTAGAATTGGACGTTAAGAAAAGATTTAATCAAACAGATCCCTTACTGTCTGAGGAAATTTCCCTATAAGGGACTGGGCTTAAGCTAGGTATGCTAACCAGGTCCAAATGGATGGAGAAAACCTTTCAATCCATGTCTTATTTTATTGCAGTTGTGAAGAACTACCGCTGAGTAATAATAAACGATTTATGAATGGTCAGAGAATTCCAAGTCACCTTGACCAGAAAAAGTCCAGTAACCAAGAACGATTTACTGGTAACGTGACCTTGTTGAAAACACCAAATCTCTCAGAATCCCAGCATCTTCATTTATGCCATGGGGATGTTTCTGAGAGACCAAATAAATTATAAATAAAGATAGCATCAATTCCCACTGTGGTAGCCAGTCTCCAAGATGGCCCCAATGATCCTTACCTCCTGATATTTATGCCCTTATACACACCTCCCATATCGTATCAGGGATGGTCTGTCACGAATGATAGAGGTGGTAGTATGCCATTTCTGAGGGTAGGTTGTAAAAGTTCTGTCTCTCTTCTTGTCTCTCTGTCTCTACCTGTCTCTCTGGGCCGCTCATTCTCTTTAGGGGAAGTCAGCTGCTATGTTACAGGCAACCTTCAGAGAGGCTCATGTGGTGAGGCGCTGAGGCCCTCTGCCATTGCCACATGAGTGAGCTAGGAAGCAGATCCTCTATCCCTATCAAGCCTTCAGGTGACTGTAGCCCTGGCCTACACCTTTGAGTACAGTCTTTTTTTTTTTTTTTAATTTTTAAAAAATGTGTATTTATATTTGAGAGAGAGAGACAGAGAGACAGAGAGAGAGTGGGTGAGCAGGGGAGGGGCAGAGAGGGACAAAGAGAGGAGAAAGAATCTGAAGCAGGCTCCAGGCTCTGAACTGTCAGCACAGAGCTCAGTGAAGCCCTCAAACTCACAAGCAGTGAGATCATGACCTGAGCCGAAGTCAGACACTTAACTGACTGAGCCACCTAGGCCCCCACCTTTGAGTGCGGTCTCATGAAGATACCTTGAACCGGAACGGTCCAATTAATCTGCTTCCAGATCCTTGATCCTCAGAGACTTTGTGACATAACAAATGTCACTTTAGATTGCAAAGTTTTAGGGTAATTTGTTTGGCTGCAGAAGATAACTAACACGGCCACATAACAATAACAATACTAACTAATCACTCCGGTCCCATTTATTCTTCACAGAAAGAACTCCATGGTGATGCCAAAGTCTACCTGGGTACAGTGATTCCAATGGAACGATTGTCCTTCTGACGCACCATTTAGCTCCATTATGCACTAAGTCAAATACTTGTCTCTTATGCTATGTGGTCCTGATTAACTGCCACTCCTAACACCCAATACACAAGTCTCACTGCCCCTTCAGAAGACCAAGGCCCCTGACAGGAACAGAAGTTGTGTTCATCTTTGTTGTTGCTGATACTGACCCACTGCACCACATCTGTTGCCTTGATTCCGCTTCGAGGTGGTTTTCATGAATTGTGCTGTTTTAGCCTGCAACAACAATTCCTAGAACACCCACAAGGACTCGGTAATGGAGGGCACTAACAAACTTCCATCATTCGTGCCTCAGTCTCAAACTACTTTGTGGAGTCACTTGGGGCTTCCTTGCCTTTTGGGGCTTTTTTCTTACCCTTTGGGTTCTTATCTTGTCTCTGCTCCCTAATTCTGGTTTTCTATCCTTTTGGTCACCTTCAATAAACATCCTACTCTATTTTGCTTGGCCCTGGGATCTTTCCCTCTGGGTGCTGCCTCAAAATGGTAGAGATTTGACCATATTTACCTTGGCACTATAAGCTACCCTCAGAGAAATTCTAGATTTGTTGACTGTTCTTACCTTTAAAAGGTTGCCTCTGAGTACCTGGCCTGAACAACACCCGGCTTTGCCCTTTGACTCTTCCATATGATCCATGGGGTTATTCACCCATTATTAGTCTGGCCCAGGGTGGCTTCTGCTCCTTTCTCCATCTTTAGATTTCCCAGTTTTACCCTGTTGCTTAGTTCAAAGCTCCTTCTTGACGATGCTTTCAGTGGCTAAATATAGATTGCAGTGCTCCTCAACTGTGGTTAGCATGAAAATCGCTTGGAGAGCTTGAAACATATTCAGAGAGCCAGGTCCTATTTCCGACTGATTAAATCAGAGTATCTGGGTACAGGTCTCAGGCATGAATATTAAAAGCTTCCCAATTGATTTTCATGAGTCACCAGATTTCAAAGCAATAATATGGCTGAGCGAGCTCAAACACTACACTCGGTAAATGCAAGGCATCTGGGAGCCAGATTCACCCTCGGGTGGCCGGTTTGTGACCTCTCACCAGAGGGTGAGTTGACAGTCTTGCTAGGAAGCCAGGGTCTTTGTTTGTGTACTCCCACAAGACGCTCCAGATGGGTGAAGGAAACAGTGAGCACAGAATTCAGAAGCAATTAGCTGGCACATAAGCTCCCAGGGCAGGATCGCACCAAGAGGACATCTGATAACCTGTGGATAATTAGAAGTTCATGGTGAACAAACCATTGCCAAAAGATGGCATCGTGCACATCTGTTGTTTGGAAAAAAACGTTGCAGAATTTTTGACTTGGCGCTAGGAATCCCAAACCATGGCTAATGGCATTTTCCTCTGAAGAATTCTGTTTGTGCACATGGAGATTCAAGAAAGAATGAGCGTCGATGCCATAAGAAAGAAGGAATCAGAGGCTTGCCTTTCTGGGGAAAAAATGAAAGTACTGTTGTCTCCAAATACAGTTCTTTAAATATGTTTTTAATGTTTATTTATTTTTGAGAGAGAGCACGCACGCGTGTGAGCGGGGGAGGGGGCAGAGACAGAGGGAGCAGGCTCCAGGCTCCGAGCTGTCAGCACAAAGCCTGACCAAGGGCTCAAACCCACAACCCGCAAGATCATGAGATCATGACCTGAGCCGAAGTTGGACACCTAACCGACTGAGCCACCCAGGTGCCCCAACTCCAAATACAGTTCTTAAACTAACATGTGAACAAATGGGCATATCTATGGTATTGTTTGCAAGAAATACAACGTTGAGAATATGGATTTCATCTTTCAGTTAGTGCGAAAAGCAAGATTCTCAAGACGAATAAAAGATCTATGCTTAAATAGATTAAGGCAATTAAGCTTTCAAATTTATCTCCTCTAACACATTTATAATGACGATGGCACTTTTAGGGATGCTAATATGCACAGTAAATGCTTTCTAAATTTTTAAAACATCTTGACAGAACAGTTTATGATGTTTCAATATAGCCATCATCACTGCGCTGCTGATTAATCAGAGAAATGTTATCAATAACTTAAAATTTTTGGTTTGTTCTATCCATAAGCTAGATGCGTGAGGGTGGATGAAACTCCATCCTTGGCCTTGATAAACACAATTCATGTGTTGAATATATAGTGAATATATTGAATGCATGTGAATACTGTAAAAGAAAATTCAGTATTTGAAATTGGGAGTTCTTAAATGTGTCTTAGTATTCTGGGCTCCTTCCAACTTGGAGGTCCAGGTTGCTGGGGGTGAGAGCTTCTTGGTGGGGGTGGGGGGGGTGGGCATACAGGGTCTGTCAGGCCCTAAGAGATATGGCCTGTGGAGGCACACAGACTTTCTTTTGAATCCTGGTTTCACCACATACAAGGGATTCTAGGCAATCACTTAACCTCTCACACTGAGTCTCTAGAAAGATCAATATACCTGCTGTCCCAGGTGATGGTTGTAATCAGATATTGTGAATGCAAAGCAGATACGTGATATCGACTGAGTGCTCATTTTGAGCAGACACTTGGTTAAGTGCTATGGGGAAGAATGAGAGTGTAGGGCATAGCTTCTCTCTTCTAGAAGCTGACAAGATATTTGGGGAGATAAAATACAAATAATCAAAAAATAATGAATGAAAAATACAAGGTACCCGGGGCATGTGGGGGCTCAATTGGTTAAGCATCTGACTTTGGCTCAGGTCATGATCTCATGGTTTGTGAGTTTGAGTCCCACGTAGGGCTCTGTGCTGACAGCTTGGAGCCTGGAGCCTGCTTCGGATTCTGTGTCTCCCTTGCTCTGTCCCTCCTCTGCTTGCAGTCTCTCTCTCTCTCTCTCTCTCTCTCTCTAAAAAATAAATAAACATTAAAACATTTTTTAAAATATTAAAAATACAAGGTACCCATGTTAAGTTACAAAATGATATACTCATTAGATGCTATTAAAGTACACACTTTCAGGTGAGGACATCGGTCTTTCACAATCTTCTATATCGTTCGTAGCATAAGCCATGAAGTTTCTTTAATTAAATAGGTCTGCAAACCCTCACCCTCATCCTATATGTAAAGATATATGATTTAATTTGATCCTTAAAATAACCATTATGTGATCTTATTTTATTAATAAGAAGTAAAATAAAAAGTTTATCTTAACTATAAAGTTTGTTAATTACTGCATATAATTAGAGATTCTGAATACAAATCAACTAAAAGTTATTTGTAGTACAGATGGGACAATAACTGCATATGAATATTTAAAATATTAGGTTTGGGATATATCAGCTGCCATTGTCAATTTGAGGCCTACTGGTATCTAAGGCCAAGTGAGTTGAGACTCAGTGCAAGGGAGCCCCAGAGTGTAAATATAAGTCAGATTTCCATGACTACCAGTGATTTGGTTGGCCGGCTGCTTTCCAAGGGCTGATCTTCAGTACATGTTGGTGAAAATGCTCCTGGCGCAGAAAATGGGGTGAGAGTCATTCTAGGGGCTGGTCAGAGTCAAGGAAATTCGGGTAGCTAACAGAGCTGGGATTCTGCACGTGTGGATTCAATTGTCAGAAAGAAAAAAAAATTATCTTTAGGGAAAAAGGAGGGAAGATAGGGCGATTTAATTTCTCTCCTTTTCTGTGAAGTTGCTATACAATGAAACTATTCATTTTACATTAATGGCAGGACAGCGTTAACAATGGATCAGTTTTATGACACTTTTGTAAAGATAGACTTTGTAAAATCATCAAAGTTGATTATAACATTAGAGAGTATTCAGTCACTGAGGCTATGATTATATATGTTTCCTATACTGTGTTTTTGAAGATTAACCTCCAAAGACAGATCTAAATCCAGGTCAAAGGTCACTTCATGGATAAGTGACAAGATTCACAGTGCCTTAAATTTTTGTTGTGTCTATACAGTACAGATCTCTTCGATAGAAGTGATTAAAATCAGGTTCAATAAAATTTGGTTGATTATATCAACAAAGTTTTTTGATGTAGTATAGACCAACAAGTTGATAGGTTGTTGTTTTTTTTTTTTTTTTCTTTCTGCCACCCGATGAAGACTTCTCTCACAATTGGATGAATCACTTGCTACTCACTGGTACATGCAGAGTGAAACAAAGACCCCAAGACGCATACGTAGTTCATGTTCAGAGAAGTGATTACTGAAAACCGAGAGGTCTTTAAAGACCATAAGATAATCCATTAAAGCATTTTTCTCTGAAGATCTGAACAAGAAGCTACGTCTCTCTTAATGGAGGCGATGTGAATGTCTGAGGGACACATGAAACATGGTGCCTTGGAATAAATTCACATTCGGAGGGGAGGTAATATTATTTGGAAATTGCAGTGTCCTAAAACTAACCAAACTTGTGGAAAACGAGCACTCCTCGTTTTCTTGGAAGGCCTTGGGGAAAATATGTCTCCGAGTGTTCCTGTGGAACCGGGATCTCGGAGGCAACGGAGGAACCACATGTCCTTTTTCTTACATGACCGGCGATGTCTAGTGTGGGTGTTCGTTGAGCCCGACGGCCAGAGTGTCCTTAAAAGCAGCTGATCTCATGCCCTGTGGGCGCTGAGTTCCTCGTTCCTGAAGCGGACGAGTTCAGAAGTTCTGGCGCTGCCCCGTGACTCACCTCCCTGCTGGCAGGCCGCCCAGAGGGCCCTCAGACCCCTGCTGCTGTGAAACAACAGAACAGCCTCTTCTGCTATCTCCAAGAATGCGACGCTGCAGTTAGCTTTCTCTCTTAAGCCTCTTGCGGTTAACATGAATAGCATTCTTTCAATTGCTGCAGATATGAAATATCCGAAGTCTTCAAGTCAACAATTAAAAACTCAGGGTCGTGTCGTTGCAGGAGATGCGGACAGTGTTTGGGTTTGAGGGTAAGGCGTTTTAAATGTGAGCGGTATGTATATTTATTCGGGGGCTAACTGCTGCAAATGAAGTAGGGATTTTTCAGTTATGCAGGTTGTATTAGGATAGAGAAAGTCAAGACCGATGGCACGCTGTCCCGAGAAAATATTTTTTATTACATGAACTGGCTACGGAACAGATGGATGCTCTTGTTAGGGTAAAGTGGACTTAGCTGCTCCGCCCTCAGTCCCTTCATCTGTGAAGTGGGGATGATAATATATACTCCACGGAGTTAGCAACAACCTGTCAGTTTTCATATCTGTAAAATGGGGATAATTGTTGTTATTCCTACCTGCATTAGCTTAGCCCCACCCTACTTTCTTTAGGACTTTAGAAGCAGAGCCCAGAGAAATTGTGCTATCATTCTCTGTGGTTTTGTTTTGTCAGAAGCCTTTTCTTTTTCTTTGAAACAATTCGACGTCTCCACTCCTGTCTGTGAGTACCTCCCTGGAGCACCTTCTCCATCATCACTCTTGCTGGGTCCCTAACAGTATCACCCAGTCTCCTATTTTCACTCCGTCCTGTGTTCTACTCTTTCCCCTGGAATGGCACTCCTCCTCAGTCGAATTAAGTGGCTCTGCTCCTTTTAGGGTCAGTTCAAGTGTTGCCCTTGAGAGTCCCATCAGCTGTAGATGCTGCACCCCCCCCCCCCCCCGTGGACCCCAAGCACCTTCCCAGCCCTCTGTGCACACCACTGCCCAGTACCTGTCATGATGCACCATAATTGCTGATTTACAAGCCTGACTGGAGCATCTTTATGATACCATATACATTGTGGTTCTGAAGTTCTGGCACAGTACCTGACACGTAACAAGCGGTTATTAAATGCCTATTGAATCAACCAGTCACATTAACACGGTGCGTCCAATATTATGCCTATCATGTGATGCTAATTGCTTTATTTTATTTTATTTAAAAAATTTTTTTAAATTTTATTTATTTTAAGAGAGACAGAGTGAGCAGGGTAGGGGCAGAGAGAGGGGGGAGAGAGAGGATTCGAAGCAGGTTCTGCGTTGACAGTGCAGACAGCAGGGCTCCAACTCACAAACCGTAAGGCGAAATGACCCGAGCCGAAATCAAGAGTCAGAAGCTTAAGTGACTGAGCCACCCCGGTGTCCCTCTAATAGCCTGCCTTTTAAAATTTCTTTTCCAAAACATTATAGCCCCAAAGAACAAATACATGGGAGAAATATGCACTTATCTGATAGTTCCCTGTTCAATAACTAACTGGAAAAGCTGACGTGGAAGAATGCAGGAGCCTTGTTTGTATACTCTGTTTGTATATGACACTCCCTGATCTCATGTGTTTTGAGTAAAATATGTAAGTAATTAATGAAAGATGTTTGCTAAAATAGTCCTCACCAAATCTTCAGGGATTGATGAATGTGTTTAAGATATCCAACGCTGCATTTGTCAGAACAGATAAACCTATTCCTTTTAGGAAGCTGAATGGCGACCCAAGTTAGTTTGGCCACCAGAGAGGAGATTGTTCTTCGACAACAAACAAGGTGGGGTGAATGTTACCATGCGCCAGTCACAAAACCTTGATAAGTGGGCCCAGAGCCCAGGAGGCAAGGCTGCACTGCTTTCTAAGTTTTGTCTGGGATAGCCTCAATTTACGTGGGTTGTTTGCACATAATTATTTTGGCATCTTGTTAGTGTCTTAAAGGTATCCCAGGTTGGAAAATAATGGTCAGTAAATTGCGAAGGAAAAAGGACGGTAGTCCCCATGCTTATGAATCAGTCCGCGCATGGGTGTTCCATGCATCCTTCTCATGTGATGTCCTGTCCTCTGTCAACCAAGAATAGTAGTCTCTCCTGCTGGAGAGGCTACACTGGACCATCATGCATCAGCAGCTAGTTGTTTTCATCGTAACTAGTCAAATGTTACTTCTACTGTTTCTTTTATTAGATAATTTGGATTGAACTTTACTAATGATTTCATTATTTAAATTACTTAAATAAAACTCATGGCGATTTGACTGACCCGTAACCACAGGACTTGTTGGTCCCTGCACTTAGTCATTCTGTTCAAACAACTTGGAGCTGAAGTGGAAACACAGAGAGTCTACTCCAGAGATAGTTCTTGCTTGATCTTCCAAAATTATAAGTACCAGTAAATTCACCGGATAAGGGGAGCAGAATCAGGATAGGCACACACACGGCTTAGAATAACTTTTCTAGATGGCCGCTCCTGTCCAAATTACCGGTTGGGTCTTCCCAATTGAAAGAAACAGCTAATTATGGTTGGCCTCCTCCATGGTCTGGGGTGGAAACTGGGGAAAGAATAGCCACAGTGGCTGTGAGCTCATCAGCTAAATCGAGCCCTTTGGTTTTAGTGCACGTGTACAAACCCTCCAGGGAAAATCTGAAAAGTCCAGTTGTGGAGTTTTCCTGTTTCAAGGGAAACGATCTGTCACTGAAGTTGGAATTCAAAGGTTTTGTCAGGCAGCTGGAAGGATTTATCTGGGAAATGAGAGAACAGAGAGTGGCAGACGCTGCCCAGAATGAGTTTTGGAGGATCTGAAATGTGAGGTGGTCAAATCAAGGTGTTCTCCAGAAGAAAGAACAAGCTTCTCCCTCTCTCCCCCTTGTTCTGACTATAAGACTGAATCTGAAATTCTTTAAATCAGCATTAATAGTCTTTCTTTATTCCTAGTGGGACATACTTCCAGAGTTTTACTTATATCCTCTAATTTAGCTTCTTCTTCTTCTTCTTCTTCTTCTTCTTCTTCTTCTTCTTGTCATTGTCATTGTCTCTGTCTTGTTCTTTGTTTACATTTGAACACACATACATGCTTGCTAGTGAGCATATAAGGCTAGAGACCTGCGGCTTCATAATGCCTAGTGATTTCAATTTGTCTTGATCATGTTAGTTACCCGTATCTTCTTCATTTCCACCCCACGTTAATGTAATAGTAAGGCCAAGATTCTGTGAAATGTTAAATAATTGCTGTACAGCAGCCAAAATGGAATGGTTTCCAGGCAGATGATAAAGACTTCTATGTAATGGCTTAAAATGTTTATTTGATTGATGGATGAATGAAGGTCCATGTTTGGCATAGCAGAGGTTATGTATACGTGTCTCTAGGAGAGTATGGGATGTGCAATGCTAAGTGTATGAAAGACCACCTATACACACACACATTCATCGGTGCCCATATGTACACATCCATACACACACTTACATATGGCTCCATAGGTGCTCAGGAAATAAGTTTCATGATTCAATTCTTAAGATCCTGTTTTTAACTATGCACAAAATCCATTATTAAAGATGAATTGATCTAAAATGATAGCTTCTTTTCAAAAGGAAAGCAAAATGTAACAAAGTAAATGTAATAAAGGAAGTGCAGCATAGAACAATTCTGCCATCCCGTTTCCCTTCAGTTTCCTCACTCATTCTCTACAGCGGTCATTTCAAGTGTCTTTGTTTCCCAAATTTCTTTGTCATCTCCCCTTTTCACAAGATAATCTAACTTCCCAATCCCACTTTATGGAGAAGGTAGATGAACTAGGTTGGGTTCTCTATCAACCCCTGCTCCCCAACCTAGGGCCTTACAACAACCATTCCCATCATTCCTTTCTCCCTTTCGTTATAGAGGAAAGGATGTCCGTCCTCCTGTCGAAGATGATTGTTTGTTTGTGTACCATGGATCTCATTGTCTCTTGCTTTCCTAAAGATACTCTGCCCTTCTTAATTCTTCATTCACTTTAATGGAGTGCTTCACTATCAGGTCACCTGCACTTTCCTTTGAAACATGTATCAACCTGTTATATCTGAGTTCTGAAAATTTTAAGGCACTTTCTTTTTCTTAAATTTGATTTTTAAGTAATCTCTACACCCAACGTGGGGCTTGAACTCACAACCCCGAGATCAAGAGTTGTATGCTCTTCTGACTGAGTCAGCCAACTGCCCCTTAGTTCTCTGAAATTGACGTTCTTGATCACTGTTACTTGAAATCTCCTCTTCTCTTGACTTCGATGATGTTATAATCCATACATACCATGTATGTATGAATAAATATACATATGAATAAACATAAATATTTATATTTATTTATATAACCATTTTATGTGCCAGATTCTGGTCTAAGTGCTAAGCCTATAGCAGTGAACAAGTGCGCATGAATCCTGCCTTCATGAAACTTACTGCCTTTTTCTAAAAGATTGAAAATTTTTTTAAAAAAGCAATGAAGTTATTTGGTAGGTTTCAAAGTGATAAGTATTATGGACAAAAATAAAGCTGGAAAGGAAGAGACTCAGGTTTTAAATAGTACTGCCCTCAGAAAGGTCCTCATATTAAAATAATAAAGTAAGGAGTGGCCTCGCCTGACTCATGTTTTAGCAGGATTCATGGATAATAAGGGGGGACACAGCAGAAGCTGGAGGCTAATTAGAAGCTATTGCGGTAATGTGTTGTGAGGGAAATAACGGGGTCTTAAGTGAGGTGGTAACAGTGAAAGTATTTGGAGATACTCATATTCTGTATATTTTGAAGGCAGAACAGGTGATGGAGGAGATATGGGGAATGAGAGAGAGAGACAGAGAGAGAGAGAGAGAGAGAGAGAGAGAGAGAGAGAGAAAGAGAAAAGTATGACACCCAACTTTTTGGCTTGAGCATCTGGAAAGATTTAGGTGGGATGAGGAATACTGAGAGTGGAATAGTTTTGAGGGAAAAGATTTTAGACAGCTTGAAATGTTCCAGATTTTTAAAACATTTGTTTATTTGTGTTCATTTTTTAATTGAAGTATATGTTACGCTGTGCTCACCATGTCACCATCACCTGTCACTGTATGCTATGACAGTACCATTGGCTGTATTCCCTAGGCTGCACCTCTTATGCCTGGGCTTCTTCATTCCATACCTGGAGCCTGTACCGCTCACTCCCCTTCACCTATTTAGCCTATCCCTCCACCCTTCCTCCCCTCTGGCAATCTCCACTTTATCCTCTGTAGTCATGGGTCTGTTTCTGCTTTGTCTTTGTTTGTTTGTGCATTTGTTTTGTTTTTCAGGTTCCACATATAAGTGATATCATCTGGTATTTGCCTTTCTCTGTCTGTCTTATTTCACTCAGCGTAATAGGAAGTTTCGATATTTTACCTCAAGCTAACAAGTTGGCCTGGCGGAAAGCAAAGGACTTTATTACTCACAGCGATAGCAGTAGCCAAATCATGCAGTGCCATGTGCAGTGGAATAAATAATTTATTATATTTTCTTCAAGAATCATACAGATAGGAGTAAAATCATTAGACTATACAGTGTGCATATTTGGAACCTAGAAGTGCCACAGGTGTGATACTAATTTGAGGGCAGCCAGCCTGAAATGAGAACCACATCTTGAGGAGTGCCAACAGAACATGAGGGAAATAGAGTAGGAATTCAGATCAAATTATTCCTAGAGCTTACATATCTCTGGAAGTTTTGTTTTGTTTTAGGAAGATTTCTGTGAATTCCCTTCATTGTTCAAGTCCGTTTGAATTGCACTTTCTATTGCTTGCATCCCAAAGGATTCTAGCAGATCCATATTTTGGTACCGGAAGTGGTTACTCATCCACATTTCTTTGTGGAGTTTGCTGAGTAGAGGAAACAGGGAGGAGGGCGGCAAGGACCGCTCCCCACCCCCCCCATGCCAGAGTGGGAAGTTGGTACCCTTTGTTATGTGCAAGCTAGATCCGGGCTTACATTGTGACTTTTGTCTGTTGTTACTCAGACTTGATGAAGTAGCATCAGGAGTCTTGATAGGCTCTTTCTTCCAGCCTACGGAGAGAGCTTGTATGAAAGAGACAAGCTGAGGTTGAAGGTAGCACATCTAAAAGAGTATTTATTGAACGCCCACTCTGCCAAGCACCGTGCTCATCAGGGCTGACAAGCCTCTACCTCTGTGGATCTCACATTCTAATTCACAGAGATATGCTATTGGAAAAAAATACAAAAGGGAAGTTAGGTAGTGATCAGTTATTTTTAAGAATAAAGCAAAATAAAGGGTAGAAAAGGGTATGTGTTGTTATTTATAATGTTTACTTAGTTTTGAGAGAGAGACAGACAGAGAGACAGAGACAGAGCACGAGCCGGGGAGGAGCAGAGAGAGAGGGAGACACAGAATCCGAAGCAGGCTCCAGGTTCCCAGCCGTCAGCACAGAGCCTGACGCGGGTCTCGAGCTCACAAACCGTGAGATCATGTCCCGAGCCGAAGCCGAACGCTCAACTGACTGAGACACCCAGGCGCCCCAATGTGCTGTTATTTACAGATAGGATGACCAGGACATCTGAAGGAAAGTTCTTGGGCAGAGGTCTCAGCAAGTATACATTCCTCCAGGTATTTCAAGGAATAAGAAACTAGGTGGCCAGTGTGAGTTGTGTGCACAGTAAGCAAGAGGAGGAACAGAAAAGGTGGATCCGATCACATGGACATTGTGTGTAAAGTTACATCAGGAGACTATTTCAATATCTATAGAGAAGATAGCGGTGGAATGATTGGACTGTCTTGGGGCTGGTGGTGAATGGGGTACGAAGTGTTCCAATTTGAGATATGTCCTTAAGGTAGAGCTGACAAATTGCCTTATGTATTAGGTAAGAAATGTAAGAAAGAAAGAAGACCTAAGAAGACATATTACCAGAGTGTCTACTAGTCTAAACACCAATCTAATCAGGACTCTTTCAGGGACAGAAATGCCACAGTCTCCACCTCAAGTGAAGGCTGGTGACAAGTAAAGCAGAAAGCTGGGAGAATTTAGGAGGAAATACAAGTGAGACCAGGTTTCCTCCAAGCTCATCTTGCCAAACATTCTTTGCCTGACAAAAAGAAGAGTCATGCTGTGAAGAAGCAGATATGGAATAGTCTAAATAAGAGGAGTTTATTATTAGGGGGTCCATCCATAAAAGTAATTTTTCAAATTGCCTCGAGACACAGGCCAAGAATATAGTTGCACCATTAACAAGGGCCTGTGAGATGAAAAGACCACAGAGATACATTTCTAGGAGCTAAAATTTCCCAGGTTCATATAGCCATGAACTGACAAAGAAGTTGGCTTTGATGCTGGCCCGTGGAATTGATCATAAGCACATAGACCCAAAGCAAATAGACCGGCAGCCTACTAAATTTTTAAGTGAGCTGTACTTCCAAAACACCCCAATGACTGGCCAAAGGAGCCTGTATTTCTCAAACCCTAAGATAATCCCAAGGATCCAGGAATCACATCAACAGGAAGTGGGTTACTCAAGTGGTCAGGCCCCAGGAATTGCATCCTTTCCAAAGTCTATCTCCATGGAAGACAATGCACAAGGGAAATCCATTCATCGGTTAGAACCAGGAGTGTTCTGATTAGTTGACCAAGGAATGCCTTCCTTTGCCAGGGCAGGTTGTCCTTGTTATTTATGGCCAGAAGATTATGATATGTGCCACGTAGCAGTGATTTCTGCATGTTTCTCATTGCCTCCTTTCCCAAATAGAAGTTTTGTTTCATTTATCCAGTTCTCTACTAACTTTTGTTAATGGAAGTGTCAGAGATCTGTTACACATTGTCCCGGCCTGTGCTTCCCAGAAAAGAGAACTTGAAACAAAGGCATACATACTATTACTTTCTTAAGATGTACAAACATGGGTACAGGGTTGAAAGGGAAAGGGTAAGGAGAGAGAGACAAGAAAAGGTTACAGTAAGGAGACGCCTGCTGCTAAATGCATGTGTTTATTTTATCTCACAGGGCTATCTCCCGGGGAGTCATATAAAGTATGTCTCCTAAGTGTGCATGGGTAAGGAGAAGGAGTAGGGTAGGCAAAAGGAAAAGTTTTCCATTAACTCTTGCCTCCCAACAGTCAAAAGTCTACCATTTGGAGTTCAACATTTTTGCATTCTGAGTTTTGCATACATGGACACCAAGTAAAGACTAATGGTGTCCCACACCTAAGTATCAACAGGGAAGCCACAGGGTGGGGGGGTGGGGGAGGAAGTGCCAGGTTGCACCTGCATGAGATTGATGAAATCCCACTTACAATATAGTGTGGTGGTAATAGGACCAAAAAAAAAAAAAAAAAAAAAGCAAAGCTGAGTGCATATGACAGGCTATATATAAGAGGGGGTCTGAAAATCTTCAGAAATAGTTTCAAGATGGTGAGCAACATACCTGGATTTGATGAAGCGGGATACTTATTACATAGTAATCCTAGACTCAGAATAAGATTCACTAGGTGAGACCTCTGCTTGTCTCTTTATGGAGGGACTTTACGTAGTTTATGTAATTGAGAATTTCTGAAAGCATAGGTACCAAAACAGGATATAAATGGATGCTGTGTAACCAAAGGACAGACTGAAGTTGCCTCTCTAGCAACCACTACATTGGCCCCTCCCATCATGTAGTGCCCATATCATTTCTGCAGGCTTGACCCCTACATCCTCTTTCAGGGGTAACATTCAATTAGGGTAAGCTCACTGGCATTGTCCCAACTCCTCTGGGGCCACAATGATCAATATTTGGCTCAGGAATGTTTAGTAATCCAAGCCCAAGCTGATCCAATTTAACACCAGATGTAGGAGACCTTTGTTTAGTGGAGAATTGTTCTGGACTGTGTGTTTTGCAGATATGAAGACTGCAACTGCTGTAGCCACTTTGTTAACCTTGGAGAAAGAGAGTCTGAAGGTGAAGCCAGCTCATGGAGAAGTACAAGAGTGAGAATATAGCAGAAAAATATGGCCAATGCCTTGAACAAACTGCTTAACAATGTAGACCAAAGTCTGCATGAAATGATAAGCTCTTTTTTTTTTCTTCAGTTAAACCAGTTTGAGTTGGGTTTTCCTTCCCTTGTACCCGAAAACACCCTTGTTGGTAGACTTTTGGGTAGGTCAAAAATGAGGATAATTTTGCCTGAGTTATAAATTAGTAAGTGGCGCCTTTAGGGAATGATAGTAATAATTCAGGAGATTGTAAATGGGTGGTGGAGGACACCTGCAAACCACCAAGTTCAAATTAGGGAGACTAGGTTATAGGTTTCTAGTATGGTTGCAAGGAGGCAAGACCAGAATATGGTCTTAACTGGATGAGCTAAAACTGAGTCAGCCAAATCGAAAATATACAAAGAAAGAATGTGTTATCTGAAGGGATATAAGCAGCATGGGACCTAGAAATAGTGGTTTCTAAGGAAAAAGGATTTTAGTGTTTATCCAGTATTGTCCATGGATCTGAAAGACATGGTTTAGGGTCATCAGCGTTTTCAACCCAGAACGGTATTTTAGGATTTCCCAATAGTCATCAGACCAATATATCTCTCTGTTCAGATTCTATGCTTTTCAAAAAATTTTTGGAAACATAGGGTATAAACTCATTAAATATCTTCAAGTGTAATTTTTTTCTTGGGGAAGAGCAGCTATAAAATGAATGCTAAAACTTAGGCACACTGAAATAAGGCCAGTTATTATCTTTTCAGTCAGGTAGTTTCACGTATACTAATTAGCTCCTGTGTACTAGAGGGATGATAATATTTCGGCATCAATTCAGAAGCTAGTAATTCTGCACAGTTATCATATTCCTATGAAGTTTTAACAGTGATTTGATAAACCGGAGCTACATTGTTACAGCTGTGATTAGGTGGTAAGTATGTTCATCATCATCGTCATCATCATCATCACCTTAAAGCTGGGAGAGAGGTCGTGATGGTAGACAATACATACACAATTGCCTTTCTCCATGATGTGCATCTATGATAAGTGCCTCACGCATTTATACATCATCACACAAGGTAATACGAATTTGGTGCTCAATAAATGTTTCTAAATTGTTTGGATGGGTGGGTCAATGGATGAATGCTCAAAATGAAGGAAGGGCTAAACCAGGATCAAACCAGAGCAAAACCAACTCTTGACACATAGAATTCTAAAGTTTACACAGTGCCTTTACATATATCATCATGTTTAATCTACACATGCAATGTCAGGGTTTGTTAGCCACACGTTATAGATAAGAGGGAGGCTTGGTTAGATTCAAACAAGGACGCAGCTGTGATTAAGAGGGTGGGTGCTGGTGTGAGGCTACTTGCATTGAAACCTACCTAGCTCCCCCACTTACCATTTGGACCAATGCCACACAGACCCCCTCCTGTAATGGGGAAGAAGAATGGTATCTACCTCATAACTCTACTTGAGCGTTGAATGCAAAATTTCATGTAAATGCTTAGGACGGTATTAGGGATGTAATAAACATAAAAATGTTCGTTGTTACTGTTATTGTTGTTGAGTACCTTGTTTTATGTCAGAAGCTGGTGTTCTAATCAGAGCTTAAATAAAAAGAGAAAGAGATATAATGAAAACTATAATGATATCTCATGGAAATAAAGCCTCATTGAAATAGAGTCTGCTATAAGAAGGCCATCAGGAGTGTTTGGCATCTCTCTCTGTGGCCACATATTCTCTAGTTTTTATTTCTGTCTGTATGTCTATTCCATTGCTTCTCCCTGCAGAAGGGATGTCTCTCTTCATGCTCATCAGAACAAATGGCCAAAGTGGCCTTACCTCTATATATTCCTTGATTTTAAGCATCCTCCTTATCTGCCTACAATTTCTATGTCTCTAGTCTGAATTCTTTAATGTAAGAGTCCCATTAGTTTTCACATCTAATAGTCTCTCCACTTAGACCAATCCGAAGCAGCTGAGTGGATCATAAGGTTCCAGAATGAACAGAAACCCACTCCTTCTGCAGGATTTTTTTTCCTTAGGGAAAGCAACAGCAGAGAGCTGGGCAGTCGCCCCAAAACATAACTTCTGTGAATTATTGGGTACTGAAAACTAGATTGACTCCAGTGGCTCATTCTGACTATTCTGACTCCAAATGACATCTGTCATCTGACTCTTTTCTGACTCCACACACTCCTGTCTAACCTCATGAAATGCATTTTTTAGTATTCTTTTTTTTTTTTTTTTTTGATGGCACATAGACACAGTAAAAGATCACCAGTTCCTTCAGTGGTTCAGATGGAATCATCTGTTTCTGACATGGAACTCAGATCTTAGCTATTTGCATTGTTATCCCCTGGATTGGTGCTGAATCAAGGCAGCGTCTTGAAAAGCCAGTCTCTGCCTTTCCTGGACTCATCTCCAGGCAAGCCATTGCAGCAGAACCAACATCTTTCTTCTGTTACTGTTAGCATTACTAGTACCATTGTGATGACATCCCTTTGAAAAAGTGACAGTACTGGTCTATCATTATTCATGAATGTGTTGTTACCAGCACTGCATTATTTCATTTGCCTATGAATAACTTTCTTTTATTTGGCCTTCATATGTTCCTACATTACTGATGTGCTTACACTGAGGAACTCAACATAGAGATTTGAGCCTATTATTATTATCATTTTAAAGTAAATATAAGTTCTGTTAGAACTTCAGTGAAAATGCATTTGACACTCACATAGATTTGCATATTTTAATTTCATTGGAAAGAGAAGATATTAGAATATATCTGCTAGACTCACTAACCTCAATATTGGGAGCCATGTATCATGAAAACTTAGACTGTCGATTTTATTTGGGGACAAGAGGGTTCTCCTTATTCAGGATCATTTTCTTGAGCTCTTTTGACTGATGATTCTCTTATGCAAATGACTTACAGGACTGTGGATACTACTGGTTTGATAGATTTTCTTTTTGTGTTGACCATTTGTTTTGATAGACTGCTTGAAATTTGTTAGTTTTTTTTTTTTTAGTGCTGTGCAGAGAAAAACAATGTAAAATCTTTCCACACCTACTCTACTGGAGGAATGAATCATCCCCCTAATCATAAACACAAGGATGTTTATTGAGATGGTGAGGAAATAAAAGAGCTTAAAAGGAGAAAAAGGAAAAAAAACCCTTAAAACTGTTTACTTTATCCAACTAGAAATAGAAAAATAATTAAATTACATTTTAAAAAGAAAATGTACCCAAGACATTCTGTCTAAAGTTCCAAACTTAGGAAAACTTTGGACAAGACTAATGTGCATCAGCGTGCTTGAGGTGGTTAAAGATGCGAGTAATTGGAAAGAAAAAGAAGATGGGTGAGATGCCAAACTTGTGGCTGCAGTTTTAACAACGCATTTCTGTCTTCCCTGTGATTCCCAGACTGCCTTCCATCACAGCCTATTTCAGTCACAAATCTCAGTAAAATAACATCCTTGGAATTTAAACTTTTCATCTCTTCTAACTCTTTTCAGGTTCTTGGAAATAAGTCTTGGTAGAATCACCCCTATTCGTTGTGTTATTAAATCTGTCGCATATTTTTTATTACTCTCATTAGTTGATCTCTCAGCAGCATTTGACACTGCTGTTGACATGGTTGAACATGTCCTCCTTCT
The DNA here is from genome assembly GCF_028018385.1 of Neofelis nebulosa. Classification (NCBI taxonomy): domain Eukaryota; kingdom Metazoa; phylum Chordata; class Mammalia; order Carnivora; family Felidae; genus Neofelis; species Neofelis nebulosa. The sequence goes on from NC_080796.1 coordinate 62,543,278, forward strand.
TGAAACACTGTTCTTTCCTGTTCTCTATGACTCACTGCTCTTTCATTGTCCCTCCTATTCTGGTTGCTTGTTCTTGGCATCCCATTTCAACTGAGTGGCCTCTACCAGATCTTTAAACATGGGAATTTCTCAAGACCAAATAATGGGTCCCCTTTTATCTCTCTTTATACTGTAACCCCCAGATGAATCCATGACTTTCATGATGATGAATTCTCTCAAATTCATAGCTTTACCTGAGATCTCTTAAGTGGGCCTTAGTGCCTCAGTCAGTTCAGGATGCTATCATAAATAGTGTAGACTGGACGGCTTAGCCAACAGACATTTATTTCTCACTGTTCTGGAGGCTTAGAAGTCCAAAATCAAGGTGCCTGCAAATCTCATGTCTGGTGAGGGTCTGCTCCCTGTCTTAGAGATGGATACCTTTGCTGTATCCTTACATGGTAGGGAGAGAGAAAAAGAGGAGGCAAACTCTCTTGTGCCTTCTTATAATGTTGCAAATCCCATCATGAGAGCTCCAACCTCGTGACCTAATAACTTTCCAAAGGCCTCACCTCCAAATACCATCACCTTGGGGATTAAGCTTCAACACATGAAATGGGGAGGGGGGCAGAAACATTCAGTTGATAGCCTCTAGTATATCACAATGCCTTGTCAAAATCTCCACTAGGAATTCTGTCAGGTACTTCAAAGGCAACTTTCTGAATCAAACTCGTAGTTTGAATTCAAGGAATATCAGGGCTTAAATGGGCTTCCACTTTTCTTTACTTGTATCACCAACTAACCTACATGTCTGCACCTAATTAGCTTCTGCATGTAACAGACCAACAGAAGTTGTGGGAGAGAATGGCTTCTGAGTTGGCCAGATTCTCAGGAGTCTTCAAGAAGAGATATGGTACTTTTTCCCCTTTTGGTTTGGACAAAAGCTGAGGCTTCCATCCAAGAGTCCTACAGTAAGGATCAGAGGTCATGGGCATAAATCATGGTGAGAACTTAGGCACAGAAATCTTAGGAGGAATGATAAGGACTCCTTGAGCATAACCTGCATGGTCTATCATCTGCTTTCCTGGAAAGGAGAATTTACATTATTTGACAACCTTTTTTTCAGAGTTGCTGTTGTTGTTGTTTTGTTGTTGTTGATTTGTAAAAAATTTCAAATATAAAAAAAATGTAGAGATGTGTAACAAGGGCTACTAAGGTAGTTCTGTTAGACTAAACCCCCAAAGACCAAGGTTCCTTCCATCACGAAAGAAAAAGAAAGCAAATATCAGGAAATACACATTATATTATAAAGATAGCAAATCTTCCTTCCTTCCCGCTAAAGAGAAGGCCGCGATTCTGCCCTATGAGAGACTCCAGAGGCTACCATTAATAGCAGCAAACATTTTTGTGGGCATACAGTACTCAAGGCCCTGTTCTAGGAACTCGTTATATGGGAAAGAACAAGTTACCACTTGTAAATGTTGAATTTAAAGTAAAAATGATGATGATGATATTATAGATTCTATAAATCTCAATCCACAATTTCAAGTATCTAACAACTACTGAATATTAAATTATTTTCTATGATTCCTATATTTTCCAGGGGGAAGTTTAACCCCTATCATCCCTTGTATTTCTCTATTCATCACCCAGCACATGGAGACGTTACTCCATCATTCTAGGATCTTCTATGTGACCCAAATCTTAACTGGGGAGTTCTCCTTATTATCCTTCCCTGGTCTCATGAGTTATCCCTGATACATTGTTTTAATTTTTCTTTTGCGGCATAATAAATTATTTCCAGATTTAGCAGTTTAAAATGACCACCATTTAATTATATCTCATGGTTTTATCGGTCAAGAATTTAGAAAAGGGCTTACTCGAGACATTTTTCTGTTTTAGGTGGGATTGTCTAGTGTATTAGTCTGGGTTCTTCAGAAACAGAAACAATAGGATCTATCTATCTATCTATCTATCATCTATTGAAAGATTTATTATGAATTGGTTTACATGAATGTGGAGGCTAAGAAGTCCCAAGAGCTATAGTTGGCAAGATGGACATCCAGAAGAGACAATGGTATCATCCTACTTTAAGTATTAAAGCCTGAGAACCAGGAGAGCCAGTGTTGTAAATTCTAGTCAGAGTCCAAGTTCAAAGGCAGAAGATTGCTCTCCCAGTTCAAAGACAGGCAGAGAGTGAATTCTCTCTCATTCAGCCTTTCGTTGTATTCAGGCCTTCAGCACTAGATGAGGCCCACCCACATGGGGAAGGACAATGTGCTTTTCTCAGTCTATGGATTCAAACATTCATATTATCCAGAAACAACCAGCATATTTGTTTTATCAAATGTTTGGGATCTCTGTGGCCTAGTCAAGTTGACATATCAAACTCACTGTCACAACTAGGACCACTTCATGGTATTCAGATAGCAGAAGGGCTAGTCAGAGGGATGTACAAGATGGCTACAGTTACATGTCTGGCACTTTGTCAGGGGTGACTTGAAGACTGGGTACAACTGGAACCATTAAGTAGAATATCTCCATGTGGTTTCTTTAGCATAGCCATCTGAGTGGGTTCAGACTTCTCCATGGTGGTTCAAGGTTCACAGCCAGAGTGTTCTCAGAGACAGAAAATAGAAGCTGCCACTTTCTTAAGATCTGGACTGAGAAGTTGGCATAGAATCATTTCCACATTCTATTCATCAGAGTAGTCACAGAGCTCACCTAATATATTAGTTCTCTAATGCTGCATAGCAATATTACCACAAATTTAGTGGCTTAAAACAACACATATTTATTATCCCACAGTTTCTGTGGGTCAAAAGTCCAAGCATGGCTTAGCCAACTCCTCCACAAGTCTGCAATCAAGGTGTCAGCCAAGGCTGAGTTCTCATCTGAAGGCCTAACTAGAGAAGGAGCTGCTTCCAAGTTCATAGGGTTGTTGGCAGAATTTAGGTCCTTATGGGCTGTTGGATTGATGGACTGAGTTTCTTGCTGGTTCTTGGCTGGACGCCATACTTAGTTCTCTGCCACATGAGCCTCCCCAACAAGGCTGCTTACTTCATCAAAACCAGTGAGGGAGAGAGTCTGCTGGCAAGACCAATGTTACAACCCTATGTAACATAATCACTTTTGCTTCATTATAATGGTTAGAAGCAAGTCACAGGTCCTGCCCACATCCAAGGGAAGAGTACCAAGAAGTGGAGATAATCAGGAGCCATCTCAAAAAATGTCTACCATATTTAGCTTCAAGGGGAGGGACCTGGACTCCCACTAGCCCCACTCTCCATGGAAAGATCATCAAATAATCTGTGGTTTTTAATCTTCCACAGATGCTGATTGCTCTTTATAATATGGCCTCTTTAGACTCTTAACTGTTCACTGTGTCCACATCATCCTTTCAGAATCCATTTTTTGGCCATCTATCATCCTGTCTGTCAACTCAATATTTCCTCTCTAGAATCTTAGTACTAATTCAAGTTTGTTCTTTCAGTCTTTCAGTAAATATTTAGTAAGTGGGTATTACGGAGGCTCTAGGGATCAAGCAATGAACAAAATGAACCTTCATCTTCATAGAGCTTGTAATCCAAAGATAAGAAACACAAAACCATAAAATAAATGCTTAGTGTACTGGTGATACAGTCAAGGAATTGGCCAGCAGCAATAGGGTAACTATAGGGTAGTCAATGTTTGTTGTCCTGACATAAATATTAATAGCATCTCAGTTCATTCTTAAAAAAATCAGTTTAGACAATAAATTATATGACCACCTTAGCAATGGTTATAGGAAAGAGTGACTATTTTAAATAAGTTGGATATGTGGGACTTTTTTATAAAGGAAAACTTGGGTAAAGTAAGGCGTCAATTATGTGTATATCTGGGCGAGGGGGGAGAAAGTTCCAGGTAAAGAGGACAAGTGCAAAGGACCAGAGGTAGGAGGCAGGGTGGGTTCAGATCACTTAAATCCTTGTGGGCCATTATACAAGCTTTCCCTCACAGTGGAAAGCCACTGGAGAGTTTTGAGGAGTGGGTGGTGGGGGTGAAGTCTGATTTATGCATTAAGAGGCTTACTCTGGCTGCTGGGCTGAGAATAAATTGAAGAGAGAAAAGGGCAGAAGCAAAGAAGCCACTGAGGATGCCACTAAAATAATTTAAAAAAGAGACATAGGAGACTGTAGTAATCATTTAGGCTTGAACCAGTATTTGGAGTTGGCAAAAATCTTGTGAGATTATGAAGGTACAGCTAAAAAGATAATCTGATTTACTGGATGCGGGATAAGAGCTAACAAAGAGCGTCAAAATGATTCTAAGGGGTTTTCCCAAAAGAGAGACCATGGGAAGGGAAAGTTGGTAGGAAAGATCAGGAGCTAACTTGTGGATTTTTCATTTTTAGGTGTTTAATAGACTTTTTCAGTGTCCAGAATGCTGCTCCTAGGTCTTCCAGGCCCTCAATTCACCAAAGAGAGAGCTCATCATCCTTTCAGGTCTTCCCACGTGCTGTCCCCTTAGCTCAGGTATCTCCCCCTTCTGAGGAAGGAGGAAGAGAAAATCTACTGCCTCCCTTGCTCCTCCCATATATTCTGTCTCTCCTCACACATTTCCTATTTATCTTTCCAAACCATTTAAGATCTCCTAAGAGCTTAAACCTTTGGGGAAACAATCCAAAAAGACTTTAAGGTACTTTGGCTAGCACCCCACCTTTGATTTCTCTGGAGAAAATGAACTGTATCATGCAAAATATTCTCCAGACACATTAATATTACTTAGCAGGTTTTAAGGGTGTATTCCATTCCAGATGTGTGCATTATTTTACTTAATTATCTCTTATAACTCCTTGATTGAACTCTGGTAGTGGCATATACTACTCTGTGATTCTTGGAAATTTTCCCAAGTTTGTTAAATCTCAGCTGCCTGGATTGTTAAACGGATGGAATATTTATTCCCTTAGGGCTGCGGTGAGAATGATATGCGATGCTGGTCTAAAGCACCCAGCTGGGAACCTGACACTTATTAGATCCTCCTGAAATATTAATTCTTTAACTCATTTCTTGAAAAGGTTGTGTTTCTTAAATGAAGTGATACATATATAGATAGCGCTTTTAATTAATAAAGAGATGATTATAGAACATGAATTCTTAATGTCCTCCTTATTTCAATATAGTTTGAGAAACAACAGACACCATCACAACTGGTGTTGTGGTAAGTGACAGTTTAATGCAATAGTCCAGAGAGGAAGTCAGTCAGGCTCAGACAGACAGGAGGGATAACACAGAAGTAGGCAAAGAAAACGTGAAGGACTTTTAGACATAGGGCATTGAGTGAATCAAGACATTGAGAGCAAATTGTGGATGATTTGCTTGCAAATAATGGACAACTAACTTGACCTGAATGGTGTTTTCAAAGAAGGGAAGAGTGGGACATGAGGTTTAGAAATAAGGGGACACAGGATTGAGGGCATCTAATAATCCTAGAGGCAAGGTTTTGGACTTTCCCTAATGGGCAATAGGGTAGTCATTAAAGGCTCTTGAAGTGTAGGTTGATAATCATTTATAGAACACATATTTGTGAAGTAACTACAATGCTCAAAACTCTACATTAATCATGCAAAGAGACATCATAAACATTCAATTTGTATATTTCAGTTTGATTGGATGGAGAAAAGAATGGAGCTGGAATCCCAGTCAGGAAACGAATACAAGAGGTGAGGTTGGAGCTGATTGGCACTGAGCCGGGATATCAGCATCTGCAGTGGAAAAGGCAGAAGAGCTGTTGGGGGAAATAAAGAGCAAGGCTTGAAGGTAGGAGGAAAAAATGGCTCTGAGAGGGAGATAATGAACTACTTTTGAGGTGATCACTGTCTGTTGTCGATGATAATTAGGGAGAGGACAAAAGAATTGCCTTCCTATCCCTACAGAATGCTTTCAATCAGATTGGAAAGAATGGGTTTATGAATTAACAAGGAAAACAACGTATATGTTATTAGGCTTACCAGTAAGTTAAAATTGTATTATTACTTAAATATATGATTTCAAAACACTACATTTATTTTCAAAGCACATTCTCTCCCTTCCCCAGATTTAGCTAATCCAAATCTTGAGAGTGTTTCTGCAGTATGACAGTCCCTCCCCCTGGACACCCTTGCCTCCATAGTTCAGATTTGCCCAGACTGTATACATTTTAAACATACAAATAGTTAATTAAAAAATACTAATCACTGGAAAGAAAACCTGGGGATCACCCCAGGAAAACCTGGGGATGCGAGCTGGAGGGAAACTTTGTGATTATCAAGTGCTGGTCTATACCAGAGGCTTGGGGGTTTTGTTTTGTACATTGTTTTGCTGTTCGTTTGTTAGTTTTGTGTCTAGATGGGCTTCCATGGCAGAATTCCTATCTGTGCAAATCCCCATTCAACTGATTAGGGCTTACCCTCCCCTGGGCTTCCCACTCCCTATGTATGGCCTCTGTCTGCTTCTACTCTGCCAAACTGCAGTTTTTTGCTTTTCTTTCCATTTTTTGTCCTTCCTTCCTTCCTTCCTTCCTTCCTTCCTTCCTTCCTTCCTTCCCTCCCTCCCTCCCTCCCTCCCTCCCTCCCTCCCTTCCTTCCTCCCTCTTTTCTTTCTTTCTTTCTTTCTTTCTTTCTTTCTTTCTTTCTTTCTTTCTTTCTTTCTATTAACCAAGTCTTCCTCCCAGACTGCAATTCTCCCTCTGCACATGCCTGGCAAACGGTTCAGTTATTACTTTTCCAATGCAGAAACAGCCTTAACTTAGAAGGTTATGCCTCATTAAAAGCAAGGGAGGAAACATAAGATAAAAGGAATAAAAATCTTTATCCCTTTCAGAGACATTTTCATAGCTTTTAAAAAATCTTCAGTCTTTTCTTAACATATGGGTAGCATTCAGTTTTGCCCTTAGTTCTCATATACATTTGGGGAAAGAGAATACATTTCCTATTTGTGGAAAACCACAAAGAGCAAAATACATTTGCATTCTGCTATCTTGTTAGATTTCTCTAAGAACTTGAGGTATAAATAACCCAATGATTTTAGTACTGGGGGGTGGACGGAGGTTGTTAAGTGACAACAGGTGGAAAGCATGCTCTAGCAACTCAACTGGGTATAACCATGTCCCTTCAATTTCTAATGAGAATTCCATATGCATATTTGGTCATTTTAAATGTGGTGGAATTTTCGGCTGGCTCAGAGGCAGGTTGAGAGAAGAGCCAAATTTTGTGTCTTACGATTTTTTTTAAAGAGATAGAATTTAGTATTAATTTGATTCGGAGTGAGAAATGGGATAAGGGAAATGCTAAATGTTTTTCAGCTTCATAGTCATATTACTTCGAAATGCCGTGCAATGCAAATCTAATATCTTTCTGAAAGTGATTATTTCACTTTTTCAATGTGGGTTAACTTAGGTTGAATAGCTTTTTTGTTGGCTCCTGCCTTCCTCCCCTTTCCTAGGATTCTAGGGCCAAATGTCAAATGAAAAGTAAGTTCAGAATTAGGATATAAAAGAGGAAAAATTGCAGATAGGTTTTTGGCGCCGGCTGCCTCTGAAATGCAGGCCAGGGAGTGACTTGTATTTTGTTCCGAATACTTGGACGTGGACCGAAATTTCAGAGATGTCTACCTCTGGAAACCCAAGCACCAGGCAAAGGAATCTGCCAGTGTTTGAGAAAGACTATGAGTGAAGTCAGCAATGTTTTCCTGTGGTATGGCGCAAGGTTACTCAGTGTTGCCCGCCCACATCGCTATCTCCCCCACACACCGTTGCAAACTTTTCTGGACCTGAACAGAATCAACACTGGGAAGGACCCTTTTCTTTGGCAGAGTTGAAAACACATGATGAGGTGCTTTCTGGCTTTTGGAAGCAGCGAGGCTTAGTGATTTACAGCTGATCTAAGATTTGAAACGGACTTCTCTTTTCAACGGAGGGCATAAGGTGTGTGCCTTGTGTAACTGGGGGGGCTGACGGCTGAGGGTAAGGGCATAACACCGCAGGCAAGAAACGTGCTGTGTAGGTTGCTTGGCTTGCATCCAGATTTGCCCTGCAACCTTAAGAACAGCTCACCATTCAGGGCCTCAGTTTCCCAACCCATGATGTTACTGGCTTCTCTGAAAGAAGCCTGGGGACTAAAGCCTGGCTTTCGTGTCGCCTCCATTTGTTGTTTATATTCTCTTCCTGTTTGCTGTGTTACCCCGCATCCTAGCCTGGGTTTAGGGGTTTGGTTTTGGGAGGAAGACAGGGAACCACATTAAACAAAAGGATGGGGAAAGGTGTCGTGCCAAGTTTAGAACCCACTCAACCTTGTGGGTTTGGAGTTTTCAAGCATCCTCCTGCCTCTGGAGCTTTCAGTTTGTTTATTCTTGGCAAAATGAAGCTTCCTGTTTTTAAGAAAAACAGCTTATAAAAATGCTTGAAAAGTCTTCTTGGACATCAAAACACTCTTCCCAAATAATATTTTGATGATTTAACATGTAAATGAATCAAAACAATGTGAGCAACATTTCCTATAAAGTACATGTGGGTTTTAAAAATTAAGGGGATAGTGCTTAGCTAAACATACTTGGGTTATAGAAGATCAAAAGCATTTGAAAGCCAGTTTGAGATGTTTGCTAAGTCTTAAATGAGGCCAATCCAACCACTTTCAGCTGAAATGCAAGCAATTTATTATTAAAAGAGCTCATGGATGTGATTACTCTTCAATCTCTGGGCTTCTGACTCTTGTAGCTAAAATACTCTCCGTGGAGTGATTGTTATAATGCTCACAAGTGATGTTGGGACCAGAACTCTCAGTCTATTGGGGGGGGGGGCATTGGGGAGGGGAGGCCAGGATGAACCAAGGCCAGGCACCTCCACCTCTTGGCCCACTCATCTTCATGTCAAGGGCCTGGCTTAGGAGATGTGATATTTCCCATCACTGCTCATTGGATGGGTGTTGTTTTGTAAGATGGGAACAACATATCTATCAACTCTCAAACTCCTGCATTCAAATCTAGAAGTCTATGTCTGGATTCAGAAGCTGAGAAGACTTACATCTTGTTGATAAGGCCAACAGTGCCGCTTAGAGGTATACTTTTTCCCCTCGGGGGTCTCTATTGGGAAGTACGCCAGCCCCATATTAGCCCCAAATGATCTCCTAAAGAGCATCCATAGTGATGACTGGGAGGTCAACAGATCTAGGCTCTGGACTTATCTGCAAATTTGAGTAAGCACCTCCTATGAGTAAGTTATTTTAATAGGTAGATTTTGAATAAAAGTGTAAATAAGAGATAGTCATTTGATCTCAAAGAACTTTGAATCTAGTGGAGGGAATTCCATGACAGCAATAATACCAAGCTCTGTGTAATAGAATCTTAGGGAGGACATCTGGCTTTTTCAGATGAGGAATTCCTCTCTTGAGGATAATTATAATTTTTTCTGGAATGTATCGCACTTAAATTAGGAAGGATGGGCCCAATTTATAGATATAAATGTGGAAGAATGATGGAGGCATTCAGGTGGAATAGAATCATTACAGTCAAAGTCCTGGAGAAGGGAAGCACATGGCAAGTCTGTGGAAAGGTCTGGAAAAGCTGGGATAAAGGGTCAGCACAGTGTTTTCCAACTGTATTCCTTTGCATAATGCATGATATTTGAGAAAAGGAGTTCTATGAGTAAACTTATTGGGGAAGTTTTGTGTCAAAAATGCTAAAATGTGAAACATTGGATTTTCTGTAAAGTTTAACCAGCTTCTCTCTACAGGAAGGCAATACAAATATAGTATTTATTCAACCCACTTGACAGAAATACATAGCCAAAAGATGGTATTACTAGACTGGCAGGTGAGAAAAATACAGTAGCTGTAGGAGTTGTTGTAAAGATTTAATAAGCTTTGGTATGTAAATTGATATTATTTGTTCTTAAGCACAGGGCCTGGCTCATACACGGTACATGTTTGTTTTTGTTAGAGCTGTGGTTATTTACACCAGCTATTTGACAAGGATTTTCATGATATCTTTGGAGATAAAGTGAATACGTGTCATCTGCATGGTAAACATTTAAGGGACTTTGTGATGAGACGAATGGCTGGGCTTGGAGTGTGCTTAGTAACAGATAAGTGACAACCCACAGGCGAGTTTATAATGTTGTGTGGAGGACTTCAAGCATCATCTTTCACCTGGTCAGCAAACTAATTAATACTTGAGTTAACTTATAAAAGTGTGCAAATCAAATTTGCACATCATGAGAAGCTAGGAAGGAGAGTTCTACTGATTCACAGGATCTTAACACAATAGTCTCAATAGGCTGAGTGAACAATAATCTAAAATATATATAAAAAGGAAAAAAAAACCATACAGTCTTAGAATCAAACATACACATAGAAAAATGGCGGAGAGGGGCTTTGTCATGAATAAATTAGAAAAAGAATTAATGATTCATAGGAGACTATAAGCTATACATACAGCCACAAGAAAATATGACTTATAGAAAATGTAATGTGATTGTGGGTTTAATCCATAGACATATGGTATCTAGATTTAGGGAAGCGGGAGTTCTATTTGATCTGTACACGTTAGATCACACATTGTAACATTTTATCTAGTTCTTGTGGGAGATGAAGACCAGCTAGAACTGACTGGAGGTCTGTGACCAAGACAGTGAGTTGATTTTAAAAGTGACCCACAAATCATTGGTGAGTTGGGAATTTTTCATCTAATGAAGAAGAGAAGAATCAAGAGTAGGTATGGTAGGTGTATTCAAATATTTGGTGGTTTTCCATTCAAAGGAGGACTTAATTTGATTTCTATCATGCCTTGTGGTAGAATTAGGGCTTGTAGTTCTATAGCAATCTTTTCGTAAATATTTGTTGAATGTCAACTCTGTGTCAGGCAGCCTGCTAAACAAGAAAACAAACATGAGTGAGAAGAGTTCCTGCTCTAAAAGAACTCAGGATCCACCAGATAATAGAAACACAGGCAGTCATAACCCAGCATAACATGTGGGACCTTGTCAAGCAATGCCCTTCATGAGGTAAAGTGGAATGAGCGATGAACTTTTCCTGATAGTGATTGGTTTTCACCAATGTTGTGTATCACATCATTTACATATCCACATAATTTTGCAAGATTAACAATTAAAAAAAAAACCAGCATGTTGTAGCTTTTGTCCTTCCGTTTTTCTTTGCCCAGAAGCAAACATCATCACCACCTCTTTTAGCTGATTATTGTATTATTTACCTCCATGTCTCTAAATGGCATGTTTTAAAAAAAAATGTTTATTTTTAAGAGAGAGCATGAGAGAAAGAGAGAGAGAGAATGCGCAAAGGGGAGGGAGAGAGACAAAGAGTCAAAGAGGGAGACAAAGAGTGCCAAGTAGGCTCCACACTGTTTTCACAGAGCCCGATGCAGGGCTCCATCCCACAAACCATGAGATCGTGACTCGAGCCGAAATCAGGAGTTGAATGCTGAACGGACTGAGTCACTCAGGTGCCCCTCTAAATGGCATGGTTGTAGTGCTGCTTTTTGATTTTTCAGTTTTAGGCTGTATCTATCGATTTTCCCTTACGGAAGATGAGGAGTTGACTCTGTTTCCTTTCACTGCACATGCGTACCCTCCCACTCTCCATGTACTTCTGGTTAAGGCAAATATATTCCGTTATCGTAGCTATGGAAACTATGCATAGCTGAGTCATGTCAAATATATTTATTTTTCCTTCCCTGTGTAACTTTTTATTTTCCCAAGAATGAATCTTTTTCTCATTTTTCATTTATTTCTTATGTACTTATCACTAATTTGACTCCGAACATGTCAACATTTGTCTACATCTTTTCTTAAGACATTCAAGCCATTTGATTGTCATTCAGTTTCACCTTCCAGAATTTCTCTCCAAGCCTTCTGAGCTACAAGGGGCACACACTCCCTCCTGGGATCTCCTTCCACAGCCTCTGTCTTGCTTCTACTGCCTGTATCCCGTCTTCTCTTAGTTCACAATCTCTTTTCTGGATGAGAATATGCTCTAGTAGTTTTCCATGTGAGAGAAACTGAGCTGAGAAATTGTAGATTTAGCCTCCTATCTGATTGATAGTTTTTCAGGATCTAGACATCTAGACTGGAAATCATCACCCTTGGAAGTCTGAAGGCATTCCTTTATTGCCGTTCAGGGTTGCTGAGAAGTCTGAGGTCTTTCTGATTCCTGATCCTTTGTGTGTGACCATTTAAAAAATTTTATCATTGGAAACTTTTAAGATCTTCTCTTTGTTGAATTTTACAATGATTTGCCTTTGTATGAGTCTGTGTTTGTTTACTGTGCACTTGGTAGCCTATTTCAATCTTGTCCTTCTATTTTGGGAACTTTTCTTGAATAATTTTATTAATGTTTTCCTCTCTTCATTTCACTGCTCTTTCTTGAACCCCTGCTCTTTTGATTTCAGAGCACTTATATTGGTCCTACTATATTCACATTTTTCTCTTCTGTTAACAACTTCTCCCTTCCTTTTTTTTTTTTTTTAAATCCCTGATTCTTATTACATGGTTGCATTTATATTTTATCTCCTTGATAATATTAGTAAAATTTTGTTGATATGGAAGTTTTCTCCTCTGTAAATCATCATCTCAAATAGGTTGCTTTGTGTGATAAGGAAGGAGGGATGGGAGTTCTTTTCTATTCTGTCTATTTCATGCTGGAGGCTTTCCTCCAAGGTCTGCTAATTTCTTTTTTACACTGTTTAAAGAGTTTATTTATCTGTTTTGAGAGACAGCAAGAGGGAATGATCAGGGAGGGGCAGAGAGAGACGAGATAGAGAATTCTAAGCCACAGAACACAATGTGGGGCTCGAACTCATAAACTGTGAGATTATGACCTGAGCTGAAACTGAGTCAGATGCTTATCCAACTGAGCCACCTAGGCACCCCTCTACTCATTTTTATATTTAAGAATAGGGCACTCAGGGTTTCCTGGGTGGCTCAGTCAGCTGAGTGTATGACTCCTGATTTTGGCTTAGATCCTGATCACGGTTGTGAGATTGGGATTCATGCTGGGCATGGAGCCTGCTTAAGATTCTCTCTCTCTCCCTCTCCCATTGCCCTTCTCCAGCTTGCTCTCTCTCTCTCTCTCTCTCTCTCTCTCAAAAAAAAAAAATAGGGCACTCATAAACTGATTTTCTGTTCTGAGTACATGAATGGGTTTGTTAACTGTTGGGCTCGCTGTGGAGTGATTTGGCTGGGATGTTTTAATGGAGAATCTCCACTGTCAATATCTTTATATCCTTCTGTTTAGCAAAGAAATATTTTCCATGGAAGATTTGTTTTTCAGTGTCCTGCCTGGCAGCTAGTATTCTGCGAACCAAGTGGACACAGAGAGTGGAGAGTGTTTGCTTTCACTATGCATAGGATTACTCCTTTTAGTAAGAAATCTACACCATCAACGGTGCCTGTTGTTATTTAAGATCCTGTGTTGTGTGCTTTCTAGACAATAAACTGAGGAGGGAGAGTCTGGCATAATGAGCTAGGAAACTGGTGATCTGCCCATTTCTTTAAAAATACTTTTCAACTAATTAAAAAAAAAAATTGTCCACTCCCCTTCACTCCTATTTCTCAAGGTACCTGATGAGGCCAAATTGTGAGCCTTTGGGGATTATGTAGTGTATAAATCTGGGTTTGTTTTCAGCCCTACTGCTGGCTAAGTACTTTGCATCCTTTGGTGTCTATGTCATTTACCATTCATCCATCTGCTTTCTAGCTTCCAAAAGTCCTTCTTCTCCCTTGTTCCCCTTATCCTTGAAAGCGTGTGAATGGTGTGTGTGTGTGTGTGTGTGTGTGTGTGTATGTATGTGTGTGTGTGTGATCAGGGATCAATTTTTGTGCATGATTTGGTATGTTTGCAAGGAAAGGGACATTTTTGGAGGACTCTGAACAATCAATAAGATTTTTCCTAGCAGCGAAAGCAGTAAGGATGAACAACACAAACAACAAAAGAGATGTGAGAACTTTCTTGAAGAATTCAGGAAATGGTGAATGTGGCCAGGACACTGACAGGGGGGAGGCTGAGATGGTAATCAGCAACACAGAAGGCAAAGAGTAAGAGCGCATTGTGACTGGATAGAGACAGGGAGAGAAGAGAGGAGTCAAGATGACTTTGTAGTTTATAGACTGAAGAAATGGTTGTCTTGTAAGTAGTGAAATCGATGGGTGCTTATTTTTGCACATTATAGGTCATACGTATTCCACAATGGACAAGGTTGCCTTGTGATATGATATATTATCTTTCTACATAGGCATTAAGCCCGGTAGGTGGACATTGGTAGGAAAGGTTCTAGATTGCTTCGCCTATGAGAAATGCCAACAGTTTTCCAGCATATGTATGTACCTCCTTTAAGCTACTTGGTTTCAGGTAAGGTTTGAGCAGCACAGAGAGGAGTGGGGGGAGAGTGGAGGGGGAAATAAAGAGGCAGAGAAAGAAGAGACATGAAGAAAAAAAAAACACAGTGATGACATCATTGCTGTGTTGTAAAACTGAGCTTTAAATCTGTAAGAGTCATTTCTGTTCTATCTCAATAGGGAGAAATGTGCTGAGCTCTTGGGGTCATTGACTAACACGTCTACCAGATGGATCCTGGGTTTGGCTGTTTGAGCAGAGCATTCCATCTCAGAGTTTAAGATGCAACAATGCATTATTAAACCTGTTTGTAACACAATGTGCAAGATGACATCATATCCCCGGGTGTATGTGACCTCACCAAAAATGTGTGCCCTGCTGTGTAGGAAAAGTAGAACTCCAGGATACAGACCGTTAGGTAGAGTTATAAGACCTTATAAATAGCTGCCCTTCCCCCAGTCTTTTCTCTTTTCTCTCAAATCCAACATGTTCTTTAAAAGAGGAAGAAAAAATATTTTGTGCAATCCTGCATCAAAGAGATATAATAAAAATGTTGAGAAATAAACCTCTGAAATGAATGCAAAGTGGATATAGCCTCAGGAGACTGGGAGTTTTTGTCTGGTATCTCAGTAATGGTCTGCCAGGAAATAAAAACCACTGAATATTTAGAACAGTAGGACTTTAATACAAGGAGTTAGTTACACTGGTGATAGAACAGTTAAGAAGCCTAATGGGACAGTGACGCAACCCAGGAAGAGGCCCAGGCAAGAAGACCTGCAGCCTCTGAGCTGGAGGCAGGAACATGGCGAGCCTGCAGGGCGGTGGGAGGGCGGGGGGCAAAGAGAGGCGGCTGCTTCCAGAGATGCTACCAGGGGCAGAGAGAGAGGTGTCCTGGCCTTCTCCTCACTTCTTTGCACCCTTCGATCTCCTACCTGTGTTTCTTTTTCAAGGGCTAAAACCAGAGGGGGGCCATTTGACACAGGAGCCTGGGAAACCCTGCATATAAGGGTCAGTCCCCTGCAATGCACAGCAGAGCACAGGAAAATGAGTAATAGATCCAAGGAGGAACAGGTCCAGAAGCAGCGCATATGGAAAGACACCTGCCACCTTAAAGGAAAGACAGTCAGTGTCAACAAAACCATCAGTGATCTGTGCATAGTGAGGAATGATTACCCATCAGATCCAAATTAGATGTGGGAGAATTAGGAGCTAACTTTAGCTGAACATTACAGAAGGTTCTGGATTCATATAGAAGCCTCTACGACATTCAGAGTCAGAACATTGGACTGGATTTTAGTGACGGGCCTACCCAGTATGCCTCCCTATCTTTTAATTGTTATACCCTGATGCAATTAAGCATGGACTACAGAAAACATTATTTTGGTAGGAAAAATTAAAATTTGCATTTTATGGATTTATTGTTGTCATTATTATTGCTAATGATACTGGTATCCAATGCACAAGCCTCCATTTATAATTCAGTAGCCCAGTGCTGGGTAATCATACTGTTTTCACAGGTCAGTCTTGTTCCCAGACATTCCTACTGCAAAACTGAAGTATTTTCTTTAAAAGTGATATTTGACAGTTGACTGCTGATGCAATGTTCTATTATTAACTAACATGCAATTAGTTCATTAAAAAATGCCTCAGCTGCATAGCAGGTAACCTAATACAATCTACCGAAGTGGAGAAATCCACAGTTTCTCACAAATGGGAGCAAAATTATAGTGCAGGGCAACTGGAAACGAGAAGATGCCAGCTGGCAGGACACTAAGTGTTTCAGATTGCTGTTTATGATCTCTATGTTCTAGAGAAAAAAATTAATTAGATTATGCTATTTGAGAATCTTGGAATGTCATGGCTGTGCGCCAGGCTTATCAGAACCCCACATCTGAAGTTTAATTAAGCTGTTTTAAATTTCACTTGTAGTTATAAGCTTTGAAAAAGCAATAAATGTAGGAACTAATAAATAACGGTGGAAGGATGCTGAGATTCCTTCAACTGGCAGAATTCAGTATAAGATTATGGGCTGTTCCAAAGCCTGGTATATACTCATTTTATTGATCATGAACGTGATGTGAAGCACTACTCTCTGTTCAAGCGTATTTGCAAAATAAATGTTTGCAATGTGGAACTATAATTGTCAACTTGTCAAGCTGTTTCTGAAAACTCAGATCTTTCTCTAATACCTCAGATGGGGTCTAAATGGAAAAAGGCATATGAGTTCCAGCAGGGGGAAATATCCTTGGCTTCCCACTCACCTTGGTGAGAGAACTGTACTGACTGACCTTCTAGCGAGTCACAATATGAGTAGGCTTAATGTTCTTTTTTTTATTCATTGTTCCATTATTTACTTTTGAATTGCAGTAAAATGTACACAACACAAAATTTGCCAGTTTACCCTTTATTAAGGGTACAGCTCAGTGGCATTAAGTACATTCGCACTGTTGTGCAACCATCACCACCGTGTGTCTTTAGAACTTGGCTTAGAAGTTCTTTTGTTAACTGCTTTCTAAAAACCAAAACATAAGACCCATCTTAACATCCTCTAGGAACATTTGGCCACTTTAGTCGAGGGCTGAAAATATACAGGACACTACATTTGTGGCCACACATGTAGGAGACGGTATGTTCCTGCCTTATGGTCCTGCAGTTGAAGTGTCTAAGGGGTT
Source organism: Neofelis nebulosa (assembly GCF_028018385.1). NCBI lineage: Eukaryota > Metazoa > Chordata > Mammalia > Carnivora > Felidae > Neofelis > Neofelis nebulosa. The sequence continues at coordinate 62,560,285 of NC_080796.1, forward strand.
TGATTGTGGTGTTAGACAAATGAGTTGTGGACAATGGTCCAACTAGACTTATGGAAGAATATTGACTCTTGTTTCAGAGAACAAATGAACATTTTGGGATAGAAATGGATACTACTAACTACTTGGATTAATCCATTTCATTCATTCATTCAACAAATACCACATGCCTATCTGTACTAGACGTTGTTCTAGGCAGCACAGGGTTTGTGATGAACAAAGACTAAGTCCTCACTCCCATAGGCATTATATTCCAGTAGGAGAGACAGCCCTTACACAGATAAATGTTCAGTGGATGGTGGAGAGAAGTATGGATCAGAGAAATAAAAGCGAGTTTGGTTTTGTTTTTCTAATTTATTTCCACTTACAATATTCTAGAAATAAAAGGAGGGGACCTTCTTCAAATGGAAACCCTACTTACCAAACAAGTCACCGGATCTCATCCCTTGCTGTGCCCTCATCCTGGTACACAGAGTGATGAGCTAGTGTGCACGTCTGAAGATGAGGCTGAGTGTGTCAGAGTGTGCAGAACGCATTTCTCTTGGCTCTTCTTGTCGCTTAGCATCCCGGTTCCTTTCCCTCTGCTTCTTTCATTTCATCGACCAGAGAAATGACTGATGACACTCAGCCATTCATGTCTCCAACAAATTGGAATTGGAAATCTGCCATTGTGTGGCACAGTGCTGGTGGCTGCAGGGAGTCAAGGAAGTGTAATGCACAGTTCCGACCCCCAGAATTCACTGACATATAGAAATGTAGTTGCAGAAGGAGACAACCATAGATCTCATGAGCAGCAGAGGTGATATGTGTTTTGAGGACTTCAGGAGATGCCAAGATCACTTCTGTTAAGGCAATTCTGGAAGAATTCACAAGAAAGGGTGACCCTAGAGATGGATCTTGGTAGATGAGCAGTGCAGAATCATGAAGTTAAGAGAGGAGAGGATTTCAACACAGATGTGACCAGTATGGTCACTGCTGCGGAAATGTTCAGGAGAAAGGCAGACTTTCAAAGTTTGACCACATCAGTTCCCTTTGAAATGGTATCTATGTGGGGGAAAAAATGCCTAGCAGAAAATTCAAATTTGTTAAATCAGTTGTTTTGTCCAAATAACACCAACTCACGTATTTCTCTGGCTTCACCATTGTTAAGCTCATTCATTCATTCATTCAATAGATATTAGTAGGTTGCCCAATTTATGTGAATACTGGAGGTACATACAGCAGTGAACAAAACAGAAGCTTTTATGGGGCTTTACATTTTAGAGGAAATAGATTTTGGACACAGCAGTAAATATGGAATATTTTAAGTGGCTATATGTGCTATGAAGAAAAGAAAATCAAACCAGGGAATAGTGTCTTAGACTTGAGTAACAAGGCACCTGGTATCTGTGAGGGACAGAAAAGCCCAGTGTGGCTGGAACGTGGGAGCTAGAGGGTGAAGACAAGTGACATGGTTCAAGGAATCAGGGCTCCGGTGTCGTGTGTTTGCAGGCTGACCTAAAAACCTTGACCTTACTGTGAGTGTCAGAGGAAATCAGTCAGGGTTTTAAACAGTGGAGGGAAATGATCTAACTTATATTTTAGTAGGATAGCTCTGGCTTTTGTGTTGAGAATAGATTGAAAATTTTGTGTAGTTGTGATATAGACATGCCCTGAAGGTCACTGCTCACCTTATATGCTATCTTTGGGCACTGGTATTTGATTCAGTTAAAAAAAAATCATCAAGCTGGCTGTTACCTCTAGGCTAATGATAAGATGGTGTATCAGTATCAGCCAAGGTAACAGAAGCAAAGGAGATATATGAATACATATCTATATGTTAATAATATTAATTATATACATTAATAATACCAATTAAATGTACTATAATACATTAATATCAATGATATATAATTACATATTAATTATATATCTGTGTGTGTGTGTGTGTGTGCGCGTGCGTATAAAGACAGAGAGAGAGATTGCAAGGAATTAGTTTTTTGTGATTGTGAGGCTGTCTAGGAAAGTCCAAAATATGTAGGGTAGGCTGTCAGGGAGGGCAGGGAAGAAACTCTCAGGCAGAAACTGATGTTCCAGTCCACAGGTAGAATTTCTTCTTCCAGAGGGAACCCTCTGTTCTGTTAAGACCATTCAAAGAATTGGACCAGATCCTCCCAGATTGTCCAGGAATCTCCTTTATATAAAGTCCACTGCTTGTAGATGTTAATCATATCTACATAATACCTTGACAGCAACACTTAGATGACTATTTGACCAAATAACTCAGTATTATAAGCATAGTCAAGTTGACACGTAAGAGTGATTGCCACAGATGACTAACCCATCAACTGACTTTGTGTAGACGATGGCAACTCTTACCTCTACTCCATGTCTACCCCACGCAGACAGCCTCAGACTTTAATTTTGTGTCTGAAAGACAGTAGTAAGCTTCCACATGAGAAAATATCAATTAGGAGGCCTGGGTGTGGTCTAGTTTACCAACTTATTAGCACTGGGAGCCGGGCTTCTACATTTCAGCCCCAAAGAGCAGCTACGTGGATCTCAAGTCCAGCTTTGTTGCCACTCTGATTAGTAACTCTTTCATGTAAGAGGGGTGGCACTGCCTGCTCACAAAGTTCAATGTTGAAATGCTTCTTTATGAACAAAATAAAGCCAGTGTGACTGTGTGAAACATGGAAAATTCTAAGGATGAAGGATAAACCATCCAGTTCATCTTAGCGACCCCAATGAACTCTGCTCAATCAATATTTGTAGTCTGACTGAATGCCAAAGCATGCCTTGAGTTTATGCAACTTGGTGACATTTCTACCGCTAAAGTGCTACTACAAACTTTATCTTGGAGAACTCATGATAGGTGGTGAAGTTGCTCTGAACATAGGAAGCTACCATTGGCCAAATTATGTGCTCTTGGAGAGGAACATTTCCTGTGTATTAAAAAAAAAACAAAAAGAAGAAGAAGAAGGCCCAGCATGACTAATATGGTCAGAATGTTCTCATCTTCTCTAGGAGAAGAAAGGAGTCAGGTAGAGCTTTGCAACAATCCGTGGTCACAAACCTCAGTAGACACCCAGGTCATTAACTAACCACACGCATGTGGCACACGGAGTGGAACATCCCAGGGCTCTAAAACCACAGGCATCTATCTGCTGGATTAAAGGAAGCAGTTTCACAGGCCTGGACAGAAAAAGGATGTGGTGAATTTTCAAACGGCTCTGATTTATAGGCAATAAGGTGCAAGGTTATGGTACACAGAAAAACGAATCATTTATGCTTCTCCTCATTGCCCCCTTCCAGAAACCCAGGCAGCAGCTGGTTTCTAGGAAGATACTGAGGATGTCGCCACTACAATAACCATGTTGGGTCCTTGTTCCTGTCACCCAGAAACATATGCATGAAGTGATCCTTCAGGAATAGCCGTGAAACCCCTGCCTTTGGTAACCAGCCAAGCCAGGGTGTGATATTTTTTCCTGTTTAATTAAAAAAAAAAGTTTACCCATTTGCTTTCGCCAGCTATCTGAAAGTTCAAAAGGTAAAGAACATTTCCCTCCACAAATAAGCCATGGAATGTATTTGGAAATTGGGTTTTCATCAGGAGTTGCTGTTTTTCAGCCACTCACTCCACTGCAAAGGAAGGTGAAATCGTGAACTCTTTCCTGAAAGGAAAAAAAAAAAAAAAACTCCCGCAACTTTACATTTATAATTTGATGACTATGGGAGGGGCTCTAGGAATTTAGGGTAATCTTTCTGACTTTAATAGAGGCTACTGACCCTCAGATAGGAGGTACTTGTCATGCTCTTGGGCACAGGAGAAGTATTTCACTTTTCCTTTTAAAGGAAACAGCAAGGGGCACCTGGGTGGCTCAGTCGGCTAAGCATCTGACTTTGGCTCAGGTCATGATCTCGCAGTTCATGAGTTCAAGCCCCACGTTGGGTTCTGTGCTGACAGCTCGGAACCTGGAGCCTGCTTCGGATTCTGAGTCTCCCTCTCTCTCTGCCCCTCCCCCACTCACTCTCTGTCTCTCAAAAAATAAATAAATGTTAAAAAAATGAAAATAAATAAAAAAGATAAAGGAAATAATGAAATGAATCCGTGCTCATTTCATGGCCTTCTGATGATAGATCATAATGTCACTTTGTAAACCAACATGTCTGTAATGAAACAATCTTTTCATAAAATTATATTTTTAATTTATAACGATGCAAAGCTGAATGTCATATATACTACTCAGGGCTGCCCATAAGGTCCAACTAAGGATCAGGGCTCCTACTCATGGAACTTTGCAGAACACTCCCAAAGGATCCCCTCTCATTTGGACTCAAGGGTGGAGATGAGTTTGTGAAGGAAGTGACATTTAAATTGGGCTTTGAGAGATAAGAGGAGTTGAGCAAGAGAGCAGAATATAACCATAACCTAAGTGCCTGCTCGCATCTTCCAACAGGCTGGGGTTATTTTTCAGCTAGTGAGGAAAACTGGCTTGAATCTCCATCGTCTATACTTCGGAGAACCTGCTCAGGGTACCTCGAGGTCTTTGGGGGCTCAGCTTTCTCCTGGTCACCTTCCTACAATTTCTTGCTTTCACCATTTCCTCAATCTCTTTTCTGCATCTCATCATCTCAAGCCATTTTTTTCCCTCTCTTTCTGCCCTACATCAGTCCTATCCTTAGTTTCTCAAAATGCCCCTGACACAAGGGTGCTCAGTGGCAGGGTTTGCAGATAACCAAGGAGAGCTGCAGTGTGGCGACACCTTAAAGTTTACATCACGTATCCCCCTTCCAATGCCCCTGGTGCCCTCCGAGACAGGAAATACCTTTCCAGACATCCTATTTGGGGATGCCATGTATCATTAATCTGGAACCACAGCTAGAGTAAGTCAAGGTGGATATATAAAGAGATCCTAATATAACTCAAAGACCTAAAAGTCTTTCTTTTTGACATCGCAGTCTTAAGTAAGATTTCCAGGCTCGCCTTTGGCTCTGTTCCACACGATCATTCAAGGACCTGCTTGTCAGCAAATGTTGTTTCATTGTCCTCCAGGCCCTGTATTGTTCACGTGGCTAAGGTGGCCATGCCTGGTGGTTAAAGCCTGCAGGGAAGGGGAACAGAGTGGAAGAGAATGCCTATCATCTACAGAGCATGCCTGGGAGTGGCGCATACCTCTTCTGCTCAGTTCCAGGGGTGAGAAGTCAGTTCTAAGGCCAAACCAACTACAGGGGGTTGGGAAGTGTAGTTGGCACCCAGGTAGCCAGGTGCCCGGTCCTGTCTCCTTTACCATGAAAGAAGGTGAGAACACATGTCCACGGAAAACTAGCAGTCCCTGCCACATCCTTCCCCTTGTCTTCCAGAGACTTTTGCCTTATACCTGTCATTTCTTGTCCATTTCTCAGCAGCCAAGTTGAGGCTCTTGCCACATTTTTAATAAAAAAAAATTTGATTCCTCATTTTTAAATGTTTTTCTCCCAGACAAGACTCAGTGGCCTCAACTTTTCATACTAACACAGCCTGACTCTCTTTCTATACTTAAGACTCGGCTAACTTCTGAAATAAGTGTTCTTTGCTCCTATGATGCAATCAGCAAGCAGGTAGCCCACCCTGTGTGTGCACATGTGTGCCCACTTACATGCAGGCACAAAGATGGAGATTTTTCCTCTCTGCTATAAGAGGGATTGAGGACAGGGTGGGCAAAGGGAGGGAGTATTTCCTGAGAAGAAAATGCTGGAACAAAGTAGTGACAAGAAACAAGCATGGGATAACTTCAGGGGTAATAGATGGGTCTAGTTTGCCTGGATCATAGGTTAAATGAAAAGCAAGTGGGGGCGGGAGGGCATTAGCAAGGACTCTTTTCACCCACAAGTAACAGAAACCAAATGCAAACCAGCAGAGGCTAAAAAGGATGATTAGAGAAGTTGTAGAGATAGTTCTAGTTCCAAGTTTGGCTAAATCCAGGGCTCCATGGGGTGCCTGGGTGGCTCAGTTGGTTAAGCGTCCGACTTCTGCTCAGGTCATGATCTCACAGTGTGAGTTCGAGTCCCTCATCGGGTTCTGTGCTGACAGCTCAGAGCCTGAAGCCTGCTTCGGATTCTGTGTCTGCCTCTCTCTGCGCCCCTCCCCTGCTCATGCTCTGTCTCTCTCTGTCTTTCAATAATAAATAAATGTTGAAAAAAATTAAAAATAAAAATAATAAAAATAAATCCAGGGCTCCAAAAGGTGTCAAGGCTTTGCCTCTGTCTCTGATCTCTTTGGCCTCTGTCTTCCCAGATGGTCTGTCTCTTCAGGGACCCTGATATCTCTAGGGCACATATTATCTGGAAAATGTTTAAGGTAATGTTTCCAGTGAGTCGCCAAGGTAAAATGAAGATGAAGTTCCTGAGCCAGATCATCCCATGCAGAATTTGCAAAGAAATGGACAGAGTCATATTAGGAGCTCCTCCTGTGAACTTCCTACATTTCAAGGCTCCTGAGGATTTATCTATGGGACCACTAAGAACTGGAAGACAAGGACAGCTGGGTCTGAGTTAGAGCTGAACAAGCTAACGCTGCCATGACTGCGACATAGAAGGGCTGCCTTGGGAACAGCCGATGTGCCCAGAGTTTGCTGAGACAGGGGATGCATGAGGGTTTCTGACCAACTAGAGGTAGGCCAGATGGGAGAAGAGCCAGTGTGGGCTCAGCCTGGGTTCTGCCCAGTAAGGCCACCAAGTGGGCTGAATGGAACCTTGACAGCATGAAACTGAAGGTGAATGGTATATTTTCAGGGGCTGCAGAAGGACTCACAAGAAAGCTGTCTAAATGGGTCAGGGGGACTGCAGAAAATAGGTCTCCAGTAATGGGAACATCTAAAGAACTCATGAGAGTTCCTGCAAGAGGTAAGATGGTTTTAAACATTTGCCACCCAGAGAGCATGAAGCCAGCTTAGTAAAACAACATTTTAAGTCAGAATTCTCCTCACTTTTTAACATGCCTCCTACTCCACCCAAACTCTGATCCCAAAAGGATCAGAAATTATTTAACAAGCCTGGGAAGTGGACAGTTAGAAGTTTAAGGCAGAGAAATACAGCAAAAGTCAACCACGGCATTCCTCCCCACCCCTCTCTCCCACTGCCTCCCAGCCTGAAGCAGGCCTAAGTCCAGAACTGGGAGAATATTTTACTTTAAATCAAGTTCAGAGTTTTCATCAACATCTTGGGCTCAACATTGGAATTTCTACAGTGGAATTGTATTTGTGACTTAAAGTGACTTTAGGATCTAAGCATGACGAAAAGCATGGTCTATAGGAGGTTTTACATAGATAAGACAAAATTTTAAAAGGATAGTGGAAAACAAAAAAAAATTATTTTATTACATTATAAAATTGGCTTGTTCAATGGACTATTTACAACTCCCTACAAATCATGACTCCAGAAGAAAAAAATACACCCACTCTTTCAGAGCACATAAAATTCCCTGAAAAAGACTCCTAGTGTCCCTTCCTGAGTCAGGTACCTCCCTACCACCTCCACACCTGTAACAAGGGAGTCATAGTTATGAACAGCCCCGTATGGGTCACAGAAAAAAGCAAGCGATGGTTCTAGAAGGGGAAGTTGCTGACATCTCATAGATATTCACTATGATAGGAGATGACAGCATAGGGATTCTGAAAGATTGTAGGAACAGTCACTCCTAAAGAAGGGAAGGCCCAAGGTTAAAGGAGAACCTCAAATTCCATGGGGTGGGCTGGGGTATGGCATGTTGGGAACATTCTGCTGGAATGTTACAAACCCAGCAACATGGAGCAGTACCCTCTGGGGTCCTCACTGTGACCTTTGTCATTCTCGTACCATCTCTTTCTACATTCACACCACTGTCTCGTGGGTGGAGTGGTGCCCTCCCTGATATGCCTACCCGTCAGAGTGATGGGCTGAAACCCCAGTCATTCCTGTGGATTGACTTAAATCCCACGACACTCCTTGGTGGGTCCTTCAATAGTCAGCAGACAGGTGTGAAGACTGTAACACTTTGAGAGAGTATCTCAGAAAAAAAAAATGGGATCACTTAATCCACATTTAAAAGGCACTTCATCCTGGGGCACCTGGGTGGCTCAGTTGATTAAGCAGCCAACTCTGGGTTTTGGCTTAGGTCATGATCTCACAGTTTGTGAGTTTGAGGCCCGCATCAGGCTCTGTGCTGACAGTGAGGAGCCTGCTTGGGATTCTGTCTCTCCCTCTCTTTCTGCCCCTCCCCTGTTTGCGCGCTCTCTCTCTCTCTCTCTCAAAATAAATAAATAAACTTAAAACATAAATGAAATAGAGGCACCTGGGTGGCTCAGTTGGTTAAGCATTTGACTTCAGCCCAGGTCATGACCTTGCAGTTTGTGGGTTCAAGCCCTGTGTCAGGCTCTGCGCTGACAGCTCAGAGCCTGGAGCCTGCTTCAGATTCTGTATCTCCTTCTCTCTCTCTGCCCCTCCCCCACTTACGCCCTCTCTCTCCTCTCTCTCTCTCAAAAATAAACATTCAAATAAATAAATAAATAAATAAATAAATAAATAAATAAAAGGAACTTCATCCTTTACACACTTTGAGGTTATAAAATATTAAAATATATATTAACATATATATTTTGTTTATTAATATATCATATGCACAGTGTTAGAGTTTGGGAACATAAAAGTACTTAGAAACATGTCTGTAAGTTTGTCTGTCTCACCAAAAGTAAGGTGCACAAGAGCAGGATCTTATCTGTCTTGTTGACTACTGAGCCTCCAGTGTCTGCAAAAAAGCCTGGTATATAGTAGGAGGTCAACAAATATTACTTGATGGGATAAAGCAGCATAATCATTGCCTTCAAGAGGTTTAAACTCTAGTGTAAGAGAAAGTCATGGAAGCATCCTATGGTATAGTAAGTTCAATGACACAGGACATCATAAAACTGTGTAACAGCAGAGGGTGGGGGTGAGGGAGGAGCGGGTAAGGCTTCCAAGAGATGATGCAATGTGGAACATGAAAGGATGAACAGAGAATTTCCTCTTCAGGCTGCTGTTCCCCACTCCTCCCCTCCTCTTTGAGGGTTCTTGATTTCACATCCTTTTCGATGGGCAGGGATAACGGGCATAGCGTGAGCACTCTGGCCTTGCTCTTTCCTGGGTGTGGGCCTTTGGGTAGCTACGCCAGTGATATGACTCTACAGGATCTCAGCAAAATGCCTGTGGGGCTGCAGCTCTGTGGGACCTTGGCAGAACCTCTCCCATTGCTAAGGTCAGAACTTGGGAAAGATGTAGTAATCACCATAAAGGCACAAGGGCTCAAAGGCGAAGCTGGCACTGAGCGGAGGTCTCCTTGCAAACTTTACTTGTAGGGAAGGGATTGCAACCTTCTCCTGCATGTGGCCAGTTCGACGGGGTTAAAATATGAATAAGCCTAAACATGTAAACAGCAAATTCCCAAGTTAATGATGATGTAACATTCTGTTACGGTTATGCTGGATTATAGCTGATTGTGTTGTCTCATATTGGAATCGGATCCAAAACGTTGATTCTTTTTATAATTCTGTAGTCATCCCCAGGGGTAGCATGACCCACCAAAGAGAAGCCTTTCTAGAGTTTCAATGAGACACTTCTTAGCACCACCTGGAGAAACCACAAATGACACCGATTGGCTTTTAGGGACCTCAGGAACATGGCCCATGTCTAGAGTGGAGATCAGTGCTTCTCAGGCACACCAACAGCACAGGCTTGGGTCAAGCATGTTCTACCTCACATCCTAAGATGTGAGGAAAATGAGAGGAAAAGCAAAAGGCTGTGAAACATGAAGAAAAAATAATTCCACAGTTGATTGAAATCAATGCAGCTGGAGCCAGGCCCCAATTTGTAATCTTTTATCCTTTCTGGCATTCATTCAGTCACCACTGACACCCCCCACCAGGATGGGTGATTCTTCTTCCAGGGCCATGAATGCTCAGCTCATCAGGGGACAGAAATACTGCTCCTGTGCTATTCCTCCAGGATCCTCATGGAAACCAAAGACATTTTCACCCTAGTTTGAAAATGTTGACCCTTATCACTCCCTTCCACATGGACAGCATCCCTGCTCTGTACCGTGTCCCTAGTAAATTCAAAGGGAGCCTGGAAAGAGTCCCTGAAGATATACTATTCTGCTCTGCTCTAACCACAGTGTTTCTAACAGCCCTTAAAGTGCAAAAGCAAATGTTTCATCTAGGTAAGGACCTAAAACAATGAAACTCTTTTTTAATTTTTTAAGATTAGCTACAAGAAATAAAAATGCTGCAGGAAGTCATAACAGTAATGGTTATCATGTTATTAATATGCAATATCTGGGCTTCTAGGGATTATTTCAGTAGGTACACATAAGTAGATTGCACATAAGGCCTTTGGCACCATGAAATCTCACCTTTGGGTGGATGAAAAACGCTGAACATAGTTCTTTAAGTTTGACTCTATTTAATAAAACTGTTGGGAGTGAACCCGTGGAGGCTCACTATTGCATGTTAAAAGATGAGATGTTTTCCTGTTTGGTAAAACCATACAATGACTCTAAACATTCAGACTACATATGACAAAGACTTCTGAATAGAAGTGCTTATTGTGGCCCACATCATTCCCAGGCTCATCTGGGAAATTCTCCCATGACCCTGTTCCTGTAGCTAAGCTGTGTCCCAGCTTTTCCAGTGCTATCACCTGCTTGCCTGCTATCAGTGGAATAATGGGAAAAACAGGGGTCTGAAGAATGACGCCCTAGTCACCCTCTCCCCTCTGCTTAGTACCTGGTGACAGTTTAGTTGGCCTCTTCAACTTCAATTACTTCATGGGAATAATAATATTTTTCCTGTCTAAAGGCAGGAGGCCAGACAAGATGAATCATGTGTCTCAACTTTATATATACTTTATCTACTTCACCTTAAAACAGTGCCATGAATCAACCAAATGCTACACTGTCAACACAGAACTTACACACACACACACACACACACACACACACACACACACACAATTTTCAAAAATGTTATAACTCATGTAATGCTGCTTATATCCACTTATTTTCATTTGAGCAACTTGATATTTTGTCAGTTTATGGTGAGGCCTTTATACCATCAGATAGTTCTTTCAGGTTTCATCCAGCTGGAGAGGCCACAATTCTATTGTTTTTTGAGAGGAACTTAAGGCAAATGTGGAAACAAATGGGCCCAAGAGACAGGCTGGTCACTCAAATATCTCTGAGGCTCTTCTTGCCTCAATTATTACAATAGCCCCCTCACCCGTGTCTCTGGTTTTAGGACCACCTCCCTGCTGTCCATTTCATACTTTGAATATGTATGTTTCTAAACATAGATTGAATCATCCATCTGTGCCCAAACCTGGTTCGTGCTCCTTTTTATAAACATACAGAAAGTAGCTCCAACTGGACTTTTCTTATCTCACTTCCTGCCATTCCTCAACATGAGATGTCTGACTGGCAACAGGGGACCCTTTACCTTCTCTCCACATACCTTCTCTCCTACAAGGAAGCTCATGCTATTACCCCTCTGCAGGATTCCTTTCTATGTTCACTTTCTATTGCTGTAAAGGCTTAGAGGCTAAAACCACACCCGTGGGTTACTTCATGCAAGCCAGAGGTCCAGGCCCAGCATAGTTAGGCCCTGTGTTCAGTGTCTCACAAGGCTGGAATCAGGTGGCATCACCAGCTGGAGGCTCAACTAGGGAAAGATCTGCTTTCGAGCTCTTTCATTCTGCTGACAGAATAAATTTCCTTGTAGCTCGAGAACCCAGGCCCCTGGGGTCTTGTTAGCTGTTGTCTGGGCAGCTCCTAGAGGCTGCTCTCAGGTCCTTGCACACTTCCAAGCTCTCCGACTTCAGAAGGGACCCAGTGTCTTTTAGAGTCTCACCTGATTAGATCAGGCCCAGACAATCTCCTTTTGATTAATGCAACTAGTAGGGGCCTTGATTAAATCTACACAATCTCTTTTGTCAGATAATGCAATCATGGGAGTAGTATCTCATTATATTCACAAGCCCTATCCATACTCAGTGGGATGGAATTATACAAGAGTAAAGATCACTGGAGTCATCTTCAAATTATGTCCCACCTTCCTTTCCTTCTCTACTGTGCAAACTACAGACTCATTCAGGAGCTACTTTAATGCACCGCCTGTGTTAACCCTGACATCCTCAGGCTGAGGTGCTGTTCCTGTGCTCACTCTGGGTTCTTATTTATCCCAATACCATTATATTTATTACATTGTTTTTAACAAGTTTTGTAGATATCTGTCTGAGTTAAGATGTAACAAATTGGAATATTATGGAATTCTCTGTTTCATTTTACAACCTGCAAATCCCATGTATGTTGATGCTGTGTTGTATTTGTTAAAATCCCCTTCTAAACATTGTCCCCACTACTTGAAACGGAAGGGTATCAGGTTGTCCAGCGGGAAATATTTTCCCAAGAGTGGAAGCCTAATGCTAAGTGAGTCATGAATCCCCTTTACCTTGCATGCTACTTTTGCACATTCAATAACTCAGGTCCTTCATGCCAGGGGCGTAGACGTAAGACTTCAAATGTAACATTAGAACTGCCATTCACGTTCATTACACATTCATGTTTGCTCATAAAGGACTAGATCACATGAGAAAACGTTCCCAACAAATTGAGTGGAAAGATGCTAAAGAAGAGGTACAATTTTTTGTTTGTTTGTTTAAAATTTCAGTTATGTTGCATGTGTTGTCCAAATGAATGGGCTGGTGTTGGTCATGAATGGAATAAAATCTAGGACGTAAGAGGACCACTGGCATTCATATAAGAATAAGAACTGCAGAATGGCCATGAGGATACATTCCTTTTTCCCCTGGGACATTTTCTTCCACAAAAGAAGTAGAAGGAATTCACATTTAATATGCTTGATTCTTCCACCTGAAAGTAGTTCAGGTCTCATCCAGTGTTTCCAGGTCTGGCAAACCCAGTCTTCTCACCACAAGAGGTTATTGGATGATACATAGAAAACAATGTGCATTCAAGACTTGCAGGAAGCAATTGCTTTTGCCTATTTAGCAATGCAAAATATATCCTGCTCTGTCAATTTTCTGGAAAGAAAACTGGAATTTGAGTAATTTTATACTATAGGCTGAATGTCAGGATTTCTCATTTTGAAAAGAATGAACACGGGAAAGCTTCCAGAACCGCAGCTCATTGCTAAGACTCCCTGAAAAAAGCTAAAACTTACCTCCCTATATTCTTTCATGAAGGACAGCACTGCTCAGCAGCTACTCTGAGTTCCGAACTTCCCAGATAACAACCGGGGAAAAAATGACTCCTTACCTTTAAACATATTTGTAGAAAATTGGGTTCTAAACACTGTGCCAATAGACTGCTAGAAATAAAGGCACCAGCTAGGATAATATTTAACAAAGCATTTTGACCTGGCACCAAGCTTCTATTAAGGGAATTGGGAAATATCTGCCAGTGTTCCGGGGAAGATGATTCCCACAGTTGCCCTCCAAAATGTTTTCAAATATGCAGGAAAAAGGAAAAAAAAGATGAATCGAGCGGAATACCTCGCGCACAATTTTTCTAAGCTGGGATGAATTATGTTAGTTCTGTTCCCTGATCAATACCTTCTCCAAGAAATGTATGGGCAACTCCACTGCTCTAATCGGCAGAGGCAGTTTAAAAATTGATCTGGAAAATTGGCTCTTGACTTTGCGACCCTGCTTTTTGTCGACACATTCGACCACATCTGGTCTTGAACTGTAAACTTGTTGGCCTCTTCCAGAGTGTACTGCTCTGACAGCTGCATGCATTTTGTCCACGGAGTAAATCCTCTCCCAGAGACTTAGAAAACCAGGAAAGCAGCTTTCATTGCTGGATCCCCTAACCACGAAGAGAATTCTAATAAGTTTCCATGGAAAGGCACTTTGGCCTCAGATATTCAGAAAGAAGAAGCACTATAGAGTGTGCTGGCAAGGGCATAGACTCCAATGTGGAAAGACCCGGATTTAAATTCTAATGCTATCTCTGACCCTCAGTTATTCAAAAAGGACTAAGACATTCACATTCTATCCTCTGAAAAAGAAAACACTGTGGGCATCGAAGAAAGTGCCACTACCTTGTAAACACCTTATGGTGTAAGTTACACCATTTAACTCATCAACATCATACTGATCCTCTAGTACAGAACAGTTTGGTATTATATATATATACATATATATATATATATATATATGTATATATATATATATATATAGAGAGAGAGAGAGAGATATCGATATATCTATAGATATATATATATATATATATAGAGAGAGAGAGATATATCTATAGATATAGATATCTATATCTATAGATATATCAATCTATAGATATATCGATATCTCTATCTATAGATATATCTCTCTCTCTCTCTCTCTCTATATATATATATATATATATATATCCATTAATTCAACAATTAATTCAACAGTATATCAAACTTACTTCTAAAAATATGTGATCTGAATCACCTGTGCAAGAGAATAAGGAAATAATTTAGCTGGCGAGGAAACCAACCTTGTGATTTGAAATCCTCATTTTCTAATACAAGTAATATACCAAAGGGTTCTGTCTTCAAATTTTTACATTTATTGAGCATATGCCAGACTATCTCATTTAAACCACATAGTCTACACAGGAGATAAAGTATCACAACGTAAGTAAATGAAGCACAGAGGTCTTTAACCCCTGTCACCAAGGTCACATAGCTTGTTGGATGGGTGAATCAGCCATAATTCGAAACCCAGGTCTGTCTGACTGCACAGGATATGTTCATAGCACGCTACCATGGTAACCTCTTCAGAATGCTGATTGCTTCAGGAAGATAATAGCTTCAAAGTTCCTTACTGGCTTTCAAAAAGACTGACCTCAGGGAAGCACTAGAATAATCTGCTGTATTTAGGTCATCTGAAAAATAAAGTTATGACAATTTCAAGGCTTCCTGTAATGTAGGCTAGAAGTTCTGTATGAATTGCTTATGATGGCACCCAAGTTTGTTCTCTGACTCCACGCTACGTCTCCAGCTTCCCAACGAGCTATTGTCCCATCCCCTAGCCTCCATGCAGTCTGTGCTTTGGCCACTTCATGTGACTCACCATTCCCCATACAATCTGAGCCTTTCCGTGGCTCTGTGGCTCTCCTTCTAGAGAATGTTTCTGGCCACTTTATGGCTTCAGTAGCAGTAGCTGGGGACTTTATAACATTTGCTCTCATGGCATCCTGTGCTTATTTTTATTATTGCATAGATCACATTTATTCTAAGTATATATTCGTATTAAACTATGTATTCACTATATCTCATGTCGGTTAGCCTGGTGTCTACTACAGGGTTAGTGTGTGACCTAATACATATTCACTAAATGAGCATGAGCATGAGAATGTAACCTCCTTATATGCTCCATGACTCTGCTTCTTTATGTTCATGCAAATAATGTTGGAAGTTCAATGACTGTGTATTGTAGTTTGAATGATATTTTTAAAGCAATACTTAGGGGGATTTTCTCAACACCTCTTGTGGTCACACATGGAATTGGCCAGTCACACGTGGAACTCTCTAAACATACAACACGAGCACTCACAACAGTACCACCCACACATATGCCAATGCAAACATCCAAACACACCATTCATTCATTCATTCATTCACCTATTCAAATATTTAATTCATAAGGCATTCAGTCACATAAGACATCGAAAGATTCATTTTCCTTAAGTGAAGATTTAGTACTCTCAGTTCTCATGACTCTGATTAGCAGCTGTGATTTCTGATATTTCTAAGATACTGCTCATCAAACAGTGTTATGGAGACTTTCCATTCCTGATGAGAGGTTTCTCCCTTTTCTCAAATCCAATCTTGGATATGCCAAAGGTGTGAGAAAAAGGTAAGTTGATCGGGCTGAGAAAAATAATACCACAACTTTGAGAAACTCCTAGAAAGAGAGAAGATGAATGGATTTTGATGTAAGAGAGAACATGGTTCAGAGATGATGAGGGTTATGTGCAATAAGCGGATGGAAAGGGGAAAAAAAAATCTTTCCTTTATGCTGTGTACTCACTACAGCACTGCCCATTCCATTATCACTGCAGGCAAAAACTGAGCAGTTCCATACCAGGTCTGCCCAGGTTGGAGGGCAGAATGCTAGTGCATGTAGAGGTGCATGAGGGGGGAGCTAATGGCCACAGGAAGATTGGCTAACACATTTATCCCCCCTCCCTCTTTATTGCATGGATTCAGTTATTGCAATCAAGGAAAAGAACCCTTAGATAAGAGTGGTGCTAAGGGGGAAGGAACAGGGTGCTTTATTAGGGGCAGGGATGACTAGCTGGGAGGAGGGCAAATAGGCGATGGTTCAGCCTCGATTTAATAGCACTGCTCTCCATTCTAAGGCAAATCTCCCCACCCTCATTAAATGTTTCCAAACAAGTGTTAAGTTAGGGCTTAGGGCTCAGTTTCTTTTGTTGGGCACCCCATTAACCAGGGTGGTTGATGTTTCCAGAGAAATAAGAGCTCTTGGTAAAAAAGAAATTTTATGAGTAACCTGCTCTAAAAGAAAGGTAATACTTTGAACAGTCTTCTGGAGGACCACAAAGAATGTATTAGACAAAAAATTTAAACCAAGTGTAATAAATATTCTAAAAGAAAACATGGAAAGATCCAACAATGAGAAATAGGGACAAAAAGTTTTTAAAAAGAACTATTTGAATAGTTGCAAAAACTTGGAAGGAACCAAGATGTTTTTCAACAAGTGAATGGATAAAAAAAAAATGTGGTATATCCAGACAATGGAATATTATTCAGTGATAAGAAGAAATGAGCTATCAAGCTATAAAAAGACACTGAGGAACTTTAAATGCATATTACTAAGTGAAAATGCCAGTTTGAAAGTCTCATACTATATGATTCCAACTATTTGACATTCTGGAAAAGGCAAAACTCTGGAGACAGTAAAAAGATCAGTGGTTGCCAGGGGTTATGTTTAGGGAAAAAAATACAAAATAGAAAAAAATTAAAACTTACTGAATAAAAATAAGGTCACGTAGGAACAAGAATCAGATCAGACACCTGACTTGGACTGATTTTACAGATTTTCCTTACATTTTGAGGTAAGAAAATAATAAGCTAAGCTATATTTCAAAATGCTTAGGTAAAATAATTCAAAACTGTAATTGTATACCCAAAAAATCTATTTTAAATGCAGACGTGAAATAACGAGCTTCTCAAACACAGATATAATCAGTGTGTGTCCTGCACAAAGATCTTCTTTGAGGACAATTTAGAGAAAGTAATCTGACCAAAAAAAAAAAAAAAAAAAAAAAAGAGAGAGAGAGAAAGAAAAGTCCAGGGAGAAACCGCAAGAAAAGGCACAAAATTATTAGTAAAGTTAGTAAAATTTAATGTTAGCTACAATAATTCAGAACTAAAATTCTAAGTGAAGGGAATTGAGGAATATGATATATTGTGCTAAGTTACCTCTTTGGGGGGAAGATTTAAATATATATAAGTTTAAGAAATTGGGAAAGAAAATAATTATAACTTTTAATATATTTGGAGTAACCAAGGAAAGAATTAAAATATTTGAAATACAACCTACAAATTTAAGAAATAAATATTTTCTTAAAAAGACTCTTTTTAATGTTTATGTATTTATTTTTGAAAGAGAGAGAGAGAGAGAGAGCACAATTAGGGGAGGGACAGAGAGAGGGAGATACAGAATCTGAAGCAGGCTTCAGGCTCTGAGCTGAAAGCACGTGTGAAAACACGGGGCTTGACCCCACGAACCATGAGATCATGACCTGAGCTGAAGTCTAATGCTTAACCAATGGAGCCACCCAGGCACCCAAGAAATTAAATATTTTCAGTGAAAAGCAAGAAAGAAAAAAATAGACTCTAAAATATGTAACAAATAGAAAATATTAAATAAGATGCAAAAATAATATGCTTATTTTACTATATATAAATAACTTAAGTAACTAATCAAAATATAGATTATAATACCTGATAATTATATTATTATAATATTAGATTATAATATTTTCATTACTAAGTACATTTAAAACACAAGAATGTAAAAAGACTGGAAATAAATGAGAAATTATAATTAGGAAAAAATCAAAAGAAGGTCAGATAGCAATTTTAATATCAGAATAAAAATTAAGGTTAAAAAAAAAACAAAGGACAAGTAGGAACTATATACTACTAAAAATACTGGGGCTATAATGATCAGGGACCATATATGCACCAAACAACGTAGGCTCAAAATACGTAAAGAAACACCTGGCAGAATTATAGTGAAAAGTAAAAAAATAAATAACTTCAGTTTGGTATTTAAATATAACCACTTCAGGGGTGCCTGGGTGGCTCACTCATTTAAGCATCTGACTTCAGCTCAGGTTATGATCTCAGTTTCTGAGTTCGAGCCCTAGGTACAGCTCTGTGCTGACAGCTCAGAGCCTGAAGCCTGCTTCAGATTCTGTCTGTCTGTCTCTCTGTCCTTCCCCCACTTGTGCTCTGTCTCTCTCAAAAAGTGAATAAACATTAAAAAAAATTAAATATAACCACTTCAGACTTAAATAATCAGTAAAGGAGTACAGGCATAGAAAATTTGAATAGTATATTTAATAAGCTCACTAAGAGAAAGAAATATACACACAACAAACAGAAAATATGCATTTTTTTTAAATGTACACACCCCAAATTGGCCAGGTGTTCACCAGAAATAAAGCTCCAACAAATTCGAACTTCATAAATACAGTGTTCTCAAAACATAATAAAATTGCGTTAAAATTAAAATGAGTAACAACATTTGGGGGATTTCTGTTTAAAATAAATGTTGAATGTATTCCTGTATCCACAAAATTAACAATAAAGGTTGTTTTGTTGCGATATGTGTGTGTGCCTGTGCATGTGCATGCACGTGCACACATGTACCTGTTTAAGGTCTAAATCTACAAGAACAAAAAGGAGGTACAAGAAGCAACAATGAAACAGAACCCCGAAAGCACAAAGATTCTTATCACTAGGCACATCTGAAAGTTGATACGAAGGTAGGGTTCTGTTTAAAAGCAGATAGATACACCAGTATTCTCTGTCGCTCTATTCCATAAAGTGACCATCCTCCCCACAAGCAAAAAAAGGAAGAGAGATTGATGATCTGAAGAGAGAAAATGGACTCAGGGACATTAGGCTGGTTGAGGGCTAGTATACCACATTAAAAATATGGGAACTGGGGCGCCTGGGTGGCGCAGTCGGTTAAGCGTCCGACTTCAGCCAGGTCACGATCTCACGGTCCGTGAGTTCGAGCCCCGCGTCGGGCTCTGGGCTGATGGCTCGGAGCCTGGAGCCTGTTTCCGATTCTGTGTCTCCCTCTCTCTCTGCCCCTCCCCCGTTCATGCTCTGTCTCTCTCTGTCCCAAAAATAAATAAACGTTGAAAAAAAAAAAATTTAAAAAAAATAAAAGTAAAAATAAAAATATGGGAACTAATTCAAAGTCTACACTGAAGATGTTGAGAATTTCAAACTTTCACCCAGATCTCAAAACCAGTTGTGAGGATTATTCCCTCCAGGCAGAATGCCGAAAGAATTTTCCTGATAAAGCTGACTAACTCAAGAGGAAACCACTAATGGCATTCAATTACAGATTCTGTAAACGTACTACAGAAAGATTAATCTGCATAAAGTCCACAACTGACAAGCCCACCCATGTTTCAATCAACTTTTTAGTGGACATTTCAAAATACAACAGAAAATCAACGACCAACTGATATTTGAAAATTTCTAAAATAAAAAACAGAGAATAAGAAATGCTAACACAAAACAGCAACTTGGTACAATTTAGGGCCATTAAAGGAGAAGATTATGCTTTATATAAACTGTTACATTGTTAGAGAGATAAGATGTTTTGTTTCATGAAACGTTTCATGAAACGTTAGGATACTATTGGGGCACCTGGGTAGCTCAGTCAGTTAAGTGAAAGACTCCTGAGTTCAGCTCATGTCTTGATCTTCCAGTTTGTGATTTCAAGCCCCATGTTGGGCTCTGCACTGACAGCACGGAGCCTACTTGTGATTCTCTCCCTCTCTCTTTGCCCCTCTTCCACTTGCACTCTCTCTCTCTCAAAGTAAATACATAAACTTAAAAAAAAATTAGGATACTATAATATAAATAGAACACAGCACAGAAACAAGATGAAAAGAACACACAGAAATTAAAATCACTAGCAAGAGGAGCACCTGGGTGGTTTCAGTCAGTTAAACATCTGACTTTGGCTCAGGTTGTGATCTTGTGGTTGGTGAGTCTGAGCCCCACATTGGGCTTGCTGATACCAGCCTGTCAGGACAGAGCCTATTCAGATCCTCTGTCCCTCTCTCTCTGTCCCTTCCTCACTTGTGCTCTCTCCAAAAATAAAAATAAAATAAAATAAAATCACTAGCAAGAAAATTTAAAGTTTAATGAAAGAGTTGGAAGATAAAACTGAGGTGATATCTCCTCTAAAAACAAAAACAAAAACAAAACAAAACAAAACAAAACAAACAAACAAACCATAGCAAATACAAAGAATAGACTACAGGTGAACTTCAACATATTGATTTCTTACCAGCCGAGAATGGCTAAAGCTCTGATTGGTTACCTCCTAGGGGACTTGTTAGCTCCCAAGGGCTAGTCAGAGAATGGCCATAGTAGAGTAGGGTCTGATGGCAAGCCCAACATGAAAACATTTGTGAAAACTGATTTTGATAAATATACGTAAATGTAACAACAACCAGCAAAAGGAGCTAAAATTGTTTACCTAAAGTAGAGACAATGGCACCAGAAGAGTGATACTTTTATAGAATTGTCTCATTTTCCACATTATGTGCTAGTACCGAAACTGATAAATAAATTAAAGCAGTGCCTAAACTATGAGATCAGCATATTCCTCCCTTAGCAGATGCAAATATTATTTGTGAGGTTCACAGCCGATTGTTTTTGGGGGGAATTGCCCTCAGCTGTGGGAAACAGCCCTGCCCAAGATCATGCCCTGTCAAAGTGGCTAGTAGTCAGTGGCCAATAACAGGTGAGTATGGAAATACAAAGGCCTGACCCACTTCCTTTCATTTAGAACAACAGTATCTAAATTATGGTATCTAGCTGCTCTCTCAGCTCCAGAACTCCCACAGAATCAACTGAGGCATCAAATGCAAGGACACTGAAGATTAACTTCTCCCTCTGTCCAGTCTTGTGTCATTCATTTTCATACAGGTATGTTTCTCAAGAGCACTCCCCCAAAAAAAGTGTTACATGCAACTTTCTATATCAGAATCTCTTTTCCAAGAATCTAATCTAAGACAACATCTGACAACTATATGGAAGGAGGTTCAATCTTAGGACTAATTAGAAAATGCAAATTAAAAACAATATGCTATTGATTTAAACTCATCAATGGCAAAAATTAGATAAATACCAATAACTATTCAGCTAATGACAATCTCTGCCTTTTAATTGGTGTATTTAGATAATTTACATTTGATATAATTGGTATGCTTAGGTTTTAAGCTATCATTTTATTATCTGTTTCTATTGTCCTACGTATTCTTGTTCTATCTTACACTTTGAACGGATCTTCTATTCATGCGTGATTTTGTAATATAATGCACTGGCCTTTGGAAAATATTCCAAATTGGTTCACTGAATTATACAGAATTTCCAAATGTTGACACAAACCATTATGCAATAGCAAAACAATCACATTTATCAAAACACCAATCTCATCAGAAAAGTCTTTAAGTAATGGGAAACTGTCAGGTTTACAGTGATGGAAACAAGTCTTTCAAATTCTAATTTTCACTTGAAAACCCAAGTTTTATCATTGGCAACAAATACTGTCAATTGTTATTCTTGAAGTGACAGATTCGCTTTGTTCAACTTCAAGAAAAAATCTTCCACATACTGAAGCCTAAATGACCATCACTTGTGAGTCATATTGGTAAGTAAAAATGGTGCTCCATTAAAACAGTGACTAGTTCCAGTCGAACAATAACATATGCTTTTCCTAAAGACAGCCATCTTACTTCAGTGTGCTGCAAAAGTGCTTTATGCATACCTTCCGTATTTGCCCACAGAATATTAAAAAGGCATGTATTTAATGGTTGAAATTTAACACAATAATTTTATTGCTTCGTTAAGGATATTGTAAAGTGAAATTGGACTTTTTAAAACTATGGGTTAATGGCATGAAGAATGTGATAACTAGTATGGTTTCTTCCTAGGACCTGATTTCTGCTAAAGCGCCTCCACTGCTTTTACACCAGCAATGCAAATTTCCACCCAGTGAAAAAGACAAATGACAAACATTGTGGGAGAAACTGGCAAAAATACAGATCGCCAAGAGTATTTTTTAAATGTTATCATAAACAGTGTTTTGGAAACACGTAAGCAGGTTTCTTAATTTAGCTTTGGTGGATCATGGAAGATTCTCCCAGTGATGATAGATTGACTATGTCTCAAGAACAGAGGGATGAGACAGAGAGAGAGAGAGAGAGAAGGGATATACTGGGAATGAGCCAGGGAGCAGTGATAAATAAAGCTACAAAGGAAGGCAAGGATGGACCATTGCCAAGCTGGGAAGCTGAGACTTTATTATTAACAAGATAATGAGAATTCATTCAACTGTTTCAAGGGAAGAATTGACAGATTTATTATAAAAATCTTCCTCTTATAGCACTTCAAGAATGAATTAGAAGAGGATAAGATTAAAAGGAGACCAGTTAGGAGCTCCTTGCAAAATTAAAATGAGGAATGATGAGCACAGGAACCACACTGCGGGGACGTTGAAGAAAACATGCCCAGTTCAAGAGACTAAGGAGGTTGCATTGATTTGACAGCTGGTAAGCGGGAGGGAATGAGTGTGGGGAAAAAATGACAAACAAGGGTCATTTTACTTTCTTCTTTTTTAGGAGGGAGGCAGGACAAGTTTGCAGGGGAAGGATAGTAAGTTCATTTTCTATCATCTTGAAGTGTCTATTGGATGTACTGCAGAACGGTACTTATACTGGAGTAGAGTTAACATTGTTTCGGCAACCGTGTATGGAGCATGACCAGATTTGATGCTTTTCAGGTTATCAGTGAGTTGTTGCCTAAGGTAGATATATGGTATGCCTCCCAACCACGGAGCAGGAAGAGAAACCAATGGGGATTTTTTTATAGTATGCCAGAGTTAATATTATTAGGATCCAACGATGCCCATAGGAATTTCCCATAACACCTATATTGGAAACCTATGTCTGATTTCTAACATGCTACCAAAGAAAGGAGTTTGATCATGGAGCTATCTATTTTCTTATTGAAATTGTATTGACTTCTTAGTTTGTAACAGGGAAAAGGGAACATGGTTTTGCTTAGTTTCACAAAATAAGATTTGCATTTATTTAGCCCCAGTTCAAAGTGTCAGTAGGTTCTATGAAGTAGAGAACTTCTACAGTGTCTGGGGTTCTGTTTCCTTTCCCAGAAGGGATTATGTGCAGCCTACCCCTTTTCCTTCCCATGCAGAGTGCCTTCTCCCAGGACAGGGTCCATGTGTCACCAGTGGGGCAGAAGGCAGGTTATTACGCCTGGACAGCTCAGACAAGGAAGCACTGACAACTGAGAGGCAGACATCTGATCATTCAGCATGTGAACTGAACAATCTCCTCACTCTTAGGCTGAACCCACACTGCCCAATACGACTCAAAGTTATCCAATCCCATCCATCTTTGTAAACAGCCTGGGGCTCTCCAGTTTGAACTGATGCTTGAGCCAAAGATCCAGGCCATTTGCAGAGATCTTGGCAATAGGAACCCCAGCTGTCAACAAGCAAAAGCAGTGCATTAACAGGAACACATTTAGTGAGGTGAATCTGGGGAAATCCATTTTCTAAATCCTACATCAAAACATCTGACAGTCTTGATGGTGCTTTAGACATAATCTGGCTCTCTCGAGGATAGATTTCCCCAAAGAGTAAAACATCTTTGTCTTGTATTCCATTGATTAGAAATTCAGAAAGGAGAGTGACAGAGGTTTACTTCTGTAATATCTTCAAAACAAAACAAAACAAAACTTGGCTAAAAAGAGTCATGTAGTAGAAAGACCATTACACTTAAAATCAGAAGACAGGTTCTGGAGTATGTTCTACCAACTACCTGCTTCTGCAACAGCTTTATGAGCTTATATTTTATTGACTTTATTGTTTTCCTTGTCTCCACTTTCCAAGCTGATACCTGGGCCCTTATTAGTTCCTCGCCTCCAGGATTTTGCAGGACAGAAAGCAGGAGCCACATGAAGTCAATGGCACCTTCTTGTCTTTTCTAAAAGTTTAAACTGATAGAAGAAAGGTTAGTCAAAACTTACAGATATGCTTATATTTTCCCTTAGTAGTTGACAATCTAATTTCTTTATCTAAAAGAAATAAAACAATTGATTTAGTAAATAATAACCATGTAGCATTGAGACGGACCATCAAGTTGAAGATTCCTTAACATCATAGAACGTTAGAAGTTACCACTCTCATTCCCACTAGTTCTTGATAACCATGAAACTGGTGACTGGACACTGGGACACTGACCATCGATCATCAATGGCCTCTTGAAACACACAAAGTTAAGGCTTGTACACTGGAAACTGCTGCAGAAAATACCCACATCTCCATGATTGTGCTTGCTAGAAGAAATCAACCCTGGCGGCAAGAACACGCCATTGCTCTCACTTCTGCATGCCAAATTTTATGTCCCTGCAACACACTGGTGGAATCAAATCTACAACTAACCTGCTCGATGCAAATGCACATGGGCAATGTTAGTTCTAGTTTTGTAGCCTCAAACATATATATAGGAAAACCACCTAGAAGGGGTGGAAATGGATGCTAACAACTACCATAATATTTAACTGCCTCAGGCAACATTATTGATCCAAACTCATTATCTTTCTTTTCAAATACGGTTTTCCTCGTGTGTTCTATCTCACTCAGTAACACTAATTACATCCAGTTTTCAAGTCAAAAACGATGAAGTTATTTTTGACTTCCCCTCTTTCTCTTTCCATATCATCTAGTATGATACAAAATCTTCCTAAGTCTTTCTCACATGTTTCCCTTCTGTTTTTCACATAGCAACTCTTCGATTTCATGTCCTCATTATTTTTCTCCTTGACTATTCCAATGATCTCTTTTACTTTACTGTGCTTCCCTCTCATGGGTCATCTAATCTGTAGCCAAAGAAATCTCTCTGAATGCAAATGGGATCATTTATATCTCCCCTGTTCAAAACCTTACAATGATTCCATGTTTCAATTTCCAGGAAGGCAATGTTTCTCATTCTCAACTGGTGACTGCCTCCTTTTCCAGATTTATCCCTGATACTTACCCTTCCACACACGTTGTACTCAATCGTTCTGGATTAATTAGAATTCCTTGGAAATTCCTTCCATCAATTCATCCATCTATGCATCTATTAAATATCTGTCAAACATACAATATTTATTAAAAATATAATAAGGTCATGAACATTAAGAATAGTAGTGGTTGATAACTGTCCATAAGGAGTTTACAGTTGTAGTTTAAACAGATGGCTACAATTCGGTGTGATGGATAATCTCCCTATACAGAAAAATTTTCCTCACACTGTGACATCTTAACTGAGTCTTGAAGGATCAGTAGCACTCACTAGATGAAGAAAAAGGAGGGAGAGGAAAGAACTTTCAGACAGAGGAAGAAATATACACCCACGTAGAGAGGCCAAAGAAAGCAAGGTGTTTCAGTGCTCAGATTGCTGAATGAGTAGGAGATTGCATTAGTCAGAATTTTCCAGGAAACAGAACCAACATACATGAGGATATTTAAGGAACTGCCTCGAGTCCAAATTCTGCAGGGTGGGCTGACAATCTAGAGACACAGAGCAAAGCTGATGCTGTAGTTTGAAGCCATAGGCTGTTGATTCAATGAAGAGTAACTGCTGCATCTCAGATCCAAAGGCTACCAAGCCTGAGACCTAGGAAAGAGCTGAGCCAATGTTGTAGTTAAAGTGTGAATGCAGTCTGCTGGAAGAATTCCCTTTTGCTTAGGGAGATGTCAATCTTTCATTCTAGTCAGACTGTCAACTGATTGGACAGGGCTCACCTACATTATGGAGGGCAATCTGCTTTACACAAAGGTCACCAATTTAAATGTAAACTTTACTTAGTGAAATAAACCAAAAACAGATGGGCAAATATTATATAATACCACTTATATGGGGAATCTAAATTAGTCAAACTCATAGAAGGAAAGAGTAGAATGGTGGCTTCCAGGAGCTGGCAGAGAAGGAAGTGGTGAATTATTAGTTGAATTACTATATTTCAGTTGTACAAGATGATCAAGTCCTAAAGATCTGTGTAATATGGTGCCTATTGTTAGCAATTCTGTATTGTATACTTGAAGTTTTGCTGAGGATATATGTTATGTTAAGTATTCTTATCACAATAATAATAATAATAATAATAATAAAGAGGATTATTTATCAGAAGATGGCGGCATAGGAGGACGCTGGGCTCACCTCGTCCTGCTGATCACTTAGATTCCACCCACATCTGCCTAAATAACCCAGAAAACTGCCAGAAGACTAGCAGAACGGACTCTCTGGAGCCAAGCATAGACACGAGGCCCACAGAAGAGGGTAGGAAGGGTGGAGGCTACACGGACTGGCAGGAGGGAGCCGGCTTGGTGGAGGGGCGGCCCGGCCGGCAAGGCAGAGCTCCGGAGTCTGGCTGGCAAAAGCGGAGGGGCTGGACTGTGTGAATTCTGACAGCCAGCAGGACTTAACATCTGGAATGTTAAAAGTCAACAGCTCTGCTCTTGGAGAGCAGGGAGGGCAAGAGGACAACAGGAGGGAGAGTTGTTGAGCCCCAGAGGACAGAGCTCAGCTTGGCGGGGAACAAAGGCGCTGGCCAGCGCCATCCCCCTCGCCCATCCTCCAGCCAAAATCCCAAAGGGAACCAGTTCCTGTCAGGGAACTTGCTTGCACCATGAAAACACCCAATACTGTGCTTCTGTGGATCCATCCCTCCGACGGGTCTGCCTCCCTCCCGGTGCCACAGGGCCCCTCCTGAAGTGGACCACCAAAGGCAAAGCGAGCTGAGTCTGCCCCTCCTGCGCCTGTGCACCTTGCAGATCCACCCCAGCTAATACGCCAGATCCCATAGAGCAGCCACCGCAATCCTGGCAGTGTGCAAGTAGCCCAGACAGGGGCTACACCACTCCACAGTGAGTCCTACCCCTGGGAGAGGGGAAGATAAGATACACACCAGTCTGACTGTGGCCCCAGCAGCGGGCTGGGGGCAGACATCAGGTCTGACTGCAGCCCCGCCCACCAACGCAAGTTACTCCAGATAGCACAGGGGAAGTGCCCCCCAGTTCTCTGCCACTCCAGGGACTATCCAAAATGACAAAACGGAAGAATTCTCCTCAAAAGAAACTCCAAGAAGTAACAACAGCTAACAAACTGATCAAAAACGATTTGAGCAATATAACAGAAAATGAATTTAAAATAATAGTCATAAAATTAATCACTGGGCTTGAAAAAAGTATAGAGGACAGCAGAGAATCTATTGATACAGAGATCAAGGGGCTAAGAAACAGTCAGGAGGAGCTAAAAAATGCTATACATGAGCTGCAAAATAAAATGGAGGCGACCACAGCTCAGATTGAAGAGGTAGAGGAGAGAATAGGTGAATTAGAAGATAAAATTATGGAAAAAGAGGAAGCTGAGAAAAAGAGAGACAAACAAATCCAGGAGTATGAGGGGAGAATTAGAGAACTAAGTGATGCGATGAAACGTAATAATATACACATAATTGGGATTCCAGAGGAAGAAGAGAGAGAGAAAGGTGCTGAAAGTGTACTTGAAGAAATCATAGCTGAGAACTTCCCTGATCTGGGGAAGGAAAAAGGCATTGAAATCCAAGAGGCACAGAGAACTCCCTTTACACGTAACTTGAATCGATCTTCTGCACGACGTATCATAGTGAAACTGGGAAAATACAAGGATAAAGAGAAAATTCTGAAAGCAGCTAGGGATAAACATGTTCTAACATATAAAGGGAGACCGATAAGACTAGTGACGGATCTATCTACTGAAACTTGGCAGTCCAGAAAGGAATGGCAGGAAATCTTCAATGTGATGAACAGAAAAAAAAATATGCAACCAAGAATTCTTTATCCAGCAAGCCTGTCATTTAGAATAGAAGGAGAGATAAAGGTCTTCCCAAACAAACAAAAACTGAAGGAATTCATCACCACTATAAGAGATCCTAAGGGGGATCCTGTAAGACAAAGTACCAGAGACATCACTACAAGCATGAAACCTACAGACATCACAACGACTCTAAACCCCTATCTTTCTATAATAACACTGAATGTAAATGGACTAAATGCTCCAACCAAAAGAAATAGGGTATCAGAATGTATAAAAAATAAGACCCGTCTATTTGCTATCTATGAGAGACTTATTTCAGACCTGAGGACAACTTCAGATTGAAAGTGAGGGGATGGAGAACTATCTATCATGCTACTGGAAGTCAAAAGAAAGCTGGAGTAGCCATACTTATATCAGACAAACTAGACTTTAAATGAAATAAGAGATGAAGAAGGGCATTATATAATAATTACAGGGTCTATCCATCAGGAAGAGCTAATAATTATAAATGTCTATGCGCCAAATACGGGAGCCCCCAAATATATAAAACAATTAATCACAAACAGAAGCAACCTTATTGATAAGAATGTGGTAATTGAAGGGGACTTTAATACTCCACTTACAACAATGAATAGATCATCTAGACACACGGTCAATAAAGAAACAAGGGCCCTGAATGATACATTGGATCAGATGGACTTGACAGATATATTTAGAACTCTGCATCCAAAAGCAACAGAGTATACTTTCTTCTCGAGTGCACATGGAACATTCTCCAAAATAGATCACATACTGGGTCACAAAATAGCCCTTCATAAGTATAAAAGAATTGAGATCATATCATGCACACTTTCAGACCACAATGCTATGATACTTGAAATCAACCACAGGAAAAAGTCTGGAAAACCTCCAAAAGCATGGAGGTTAAAGAACACCTTACTAAAGAATGAGTGGGTCAACCAGGCAATTAGAGAAGAAATTAAAAAACATATGGAAACAAATAAAAATGAAAATACAACAATCCAAACGCTTTGGGATGCAGCGAAAGCAGTCCTGAGAGGAAAATACATTGCAATCCAGACCTATCTCAAGAAACAAGAAAAATCCCAGATACCAAATCTATCAGCACACCTAAAGGAAATAGAAGCAGAACAGCAAAGACACCCCAAACCCAGCAGAAGAAGAGAAATAATAAAGATCAGAGCAGAAATAAACAATATAGAATCTAAAAAAAACTGTAGAGCAGATCGATGAAACCAAGAGTTGGTTTTTTGAAAAAATAAACAAAATTGATAAACCTCTAGCCAGGCTTCTCAAAAAGAAAAGGGAGATGACCCAAATAGATAAAATCATGAATGAAAATGGAATTATTACAACCAATCCCTCAGAAATACAAGCAATTATCAGGGAATACTATGAAAAATTATATGCCAACAAACTGGACAACCTGGAAGAAATGGACAAATTCCTAAACACCCACACACTTCCAAAATTCAAACAGAAATAAATAGAAAGCTTGAACAGACCCATAACCAGCGAAGAAATTGAATCAGTTATCAAAAATCTCCCAACAAATAAGAGTCCAGGACCAGATGGCTTCCCAGGGGAATTCTACCAGACATTTAAAGCAGAAATAATACCTATCCTGCTCAAGCTATTTCAAAACATAGAAAGGGAAGGAAAACTTCCAGACTCATTCTATGAAGCCAGCATTACTTTGATTCCTAAACCAGACAGAGACCCAGTAAAAAAAGAGAACTACAGGCCAATATCCCTGATGAACATGGATGCAAAAATTCTCAATAAGATACTAGCAAATCGAATTCAACAGCATATAAAAAGAATTATTCACCATGATTAAGTGGGATTCATTCCTAGGCTGCAGGGCTGGTTCAACATCCACAAATCAATGTGATACATCACATTAACAAAAAAAAAGATAAGAACCATATGATCCTGTCAATCGATGCAGAAAAAGCATTTGACAAAATTCAGCATCCTTTCTTAATAAAAACCATCGAGAAAGTCAGGATAGAAGGAACATACTTTAACATCATAAAAGCCATTTATGAAAAGCCCACAGCTAATATCATCCTCAATGGGGAAAAACTGAGAGCTTTCTCCCTGAGATCAGGAACATGGCAGGGATGTCCACTCTCACCGCTGTTGTTTAACATAGTGTTGGAAGTTCTAGCATCAGCAGTCAGACAACAAAAGGAAATCAAAGGCATCAAAATTGGCAAAGATGAAGTCAAGCTTTTTCACTTTTTCACTTTTTCACTTTTTGCAGATGACATGATATTGTACATGGAAAAACCGATAGACTCCACCAAAAGTCTGCCAGAATTGATACATGAATTCAGCAAAGTCGCAGGATACAAAATCAATGTACAGAAATCAGTTGCATTCTTATACACTAACAATGAAGCAACAGAAAGACAAATAAAGAAAGTGATCCCATTCACAATTGTACCAAGAAGCATAAAATACCTAGGAATAAACCTAACTAAAGATGTAAATATCTGTATGCTGAAAACTATAGAAAGCTTATGAAGGAAATTGAAGAAGATATAAAGAAATGGAAAAACATTCTGTGCTCATGGATTGGAAGAATAAATATTGTCAAAATGTCAATACTACCCAAAGCAATCTAAACATCCAATGCAATCCCAATCAAAATTGGACCAGCATTCTTCTTGAAACTAGAACAAGCAATCCTAAAATTTGTATGGAACCACAAAAGGCCCCAAATAACCAAAGTGATTTTGAAGAAGAAGACCAAAGCAGGAGGCATCACAATCCCAGACTTTAGCCTCTACTACAAAGTTGTAATCATCAAGACAGCATGGTATTGGCACAAAAACAGACACATAGACCAATGGAATAGAATAGAAACCCCAGAACTAGACCCACAAACGTATGGCCAACTAATCTTTGACAAAGCAGGAAAGAATATCCAATGGAAAAAAAGACAGTCTCTTTAACAAATGGTGCTGGGAGAACTGGACAGCAACATGCAGAAGGATGAAAGTAGACCACTTTCTTACACCGTTAACAAAAACAAACTCAAAATGGATAAAGGACATGAATTTGAGACAGGAAACCATCAAAACCCTAGAGGAGAAAGCAGGAAAAAAACTCTTTGACCTCAGCCGCAGCAATTTCTTACTTGACACATCCCCAAAGGCAAGGGAATTAAAAGCAAAAATGAACTATTGGGACCTCATGAAGATAAAAAGCTTCTGTACAGCAAAGGAAACAATCAACAAAACTAAAAGGCAACCAACGGAATGGGAAAAGATATTTGCAAATGACATATCGGACAAAGGGCTAGTATCCAAAATCTATAAAGAGCTCACCAAACTCCACACCCGAAAAACAAATAACCCAGTGAATGGGCAGAAAACATGAATAGACACTTCTCTAAAGAAGACATCCGGATGGCCAACAGGCACATGAAAAGATGCTCAACGTTGCTCCTCATCAGGGAAATACAAATCAAAACCACACTCAGATATCACCTCACGCCAGTCAGAGTGGCTAAAATGAACAAATCAGGAGACTATAGATGCTGGAGAGGATGTGGAGAAACGGGAACCCTCTTGCACTGTTGGTGGGAATGCAAACTGGGTGGGTGCAGCCACTCTGGAAAACAGTGTGGAGGTTCCTCAAAAAATTAAAAATAGACGTACACTATGACCCAGCAATAGCACTGCTAGGAATTTACCCAAGGGATACAGGAGTACTGATGCATAGGGGCACTTGTACCCCAATGTTTATAGCAGCACTCTCAACAATAGACAAGTTACAGAAAGAGCCTAAATGTCCATCAAGTGACAAATGGATAAAGAAATCGTGGTTTATATACAGAATGGAATACTACATGGCAATGAGAAAGAATGAAATATGGCTTTTTGTAGCAACATGGATGGAACTGGAGAGTGTTATGCTAAGTGAAATAAGTCATACGGAGAAAGACAGATACCATATGTTTTCACTCTTATGTGGATCCTGAGAAACTTAACAGAAGTCCATGAGGGAGGGAAAGAAAAAAAAAAGAGGTTAGAGAGGGAGACAGCCAAAGCATAAGAGATTCTTAAAAACTGAGAACAAACTGAGCGTTGATGGGGGGTGGGAGGGAGGGGAGGGTGGGTGATGGGTATTGAGGAGGGCAAGTTTGGGATGAGCACTGGGTGTTGTATGGAAACCAATTTGACAATAAATTTCATATTAAAAACTAACTAACTAACTAAATAACTAAGTAAATAAATAGGGCAGGAGGGAACTTTTGGAAGTGATGGATATGTTTATGGCATATATTGTGATGGTTTCATACGTGTGTACTTATCTTCAAACTCATTGGGTTCTATTCATTAAACATGCACAGCTTTTTGTATGTCAATCATACTTCAATAAAGTAGTTTTAAAAAAACGTAAATCTCTGGGGTGCCTGGGTAGCTCAGTTGATGGAGTGCCCAACTCTTGGTTTTGGCTCAGGTCATGATCTCATGGTTTGTGAGTTTGAGCCACACATTGGGCTCCGTGCTGACAGTGCAGAGCCTGCTTGGGATTCTCTCTGTCTCCCTGTCTCTCTGCCCCTCCCCCATTTGTGCTCTCTCTCTCAAAAATAAATAGACTAAAAAAACACATGTAAACCTCAATAAAAAATCACTCATAAAAACATCCAGAATAATATTTGACCAAATAATATTTGACCACTATAATCCACCCAAGTTGACACATAAAACCAACCAAAATAGAAATAAAGCTGAACTCAAGGTTAAAAGGCCAGATCATGAGTGCCATGCTTGGAAATTTGAGATCAGATGGAATCATCAAAGAGTTGTAAGTAGACAATCACTTAAGCAGATCCCAGCTTAAGAAAAAATAGCTCTGCTAAGAGAATAGGCAACAGAATAAAGTGATGACCAAGGTTAAGGGAGAAAGTTGTGCAGGAGGAAGGAAAAAAATTGGAAACTGGTGAGTTAAATACAGGAAACTCTTACAGTAATACAAATAAAGAATCATGATGTTCACATAGCTTTGTGGTATCAGCCAGTTATGTGTTTTTGCCCATTGTCCATCTTAAAAATTCTTATTTATCAAAACCTACTTGTAGTAAGCAGAACTCCAAGATGATTCTAAAGAATCACACCTTTGTATAACCTCTTATCCTTAAATGTGGCGGGACCTGTGATGATGATGAAATATTCCTGTAATTAGAATAGGTTGTGGCTAAGATGGAGGAGCTTTACAGATGCAACTAAGGCCCTTAAACTGATTGTTAATAGAAAATTAATGGCAGTGGAGATTTTCGTGGGTGGGCCTCATCTAATTAGGCGAGGCCCTTAACAAAGGGTCTAAATGCCAGAGATAAAAAAAGAAGTAGCAAATATTCTCCAGTTGGCCTTAAAGAAGCAAACCACCATGCTGTGGAGAGGGCCATGTGGCAAGGAGCAGAAGGTACTGTTAGTAGCTGAGGGCCTCAGTCTTCCAATCACCAGGAACTAAATTCTGCCAATAAAGCCTCAGATAAAGTGTCTGCCCTGGCCAACACCTTGAGTTTAGCCTTCGGAAACCCATCAGAGGATCCAGTTGGACCATTCCTGGACTTCTGAGCTAGAGAATTGTGAGATAATAAGTATTTATTGTTTTAAGCCACTAAGTCTGGGGAAATTTGTTATGCAGCATCAGAAGATTGATACACCAGCTTATAAGATTCATCTCTTTTGAGAAGTTTCCATTAATTTAGTCTTTTCCCCGAATGGGATTAATTAATCATCCTTCTATACCACCATTATCTGTTCTACCATGCATATTGATATTGCTGCATTGATATTGTATTATAATGTGTTTGTTTGCATTTCCTTACATTTTCCACTAGACTCTAAATTCTAAGAGAGCAAAGAAGATCTTCTCTCTCGATCTGCAGCCATAGCTGCAGTGAGTGAAACGCAGAAGGTGTTCAATAAATTAGGGACTTAAATTGATAAAGACTTCAATAAATATTTCTTAAATAAAACTTGGACAATGACGTCCAATCGAATGGTGTCTTTGTCTTGGGCAGTTTGGGTAGCTCTTTCAAACACTGCAGGTAAGAGCTGAGCGAGGAGCACACAATAGCAACTATGATAGAGTTTTAGAAGCTTGTAGAATTTTTTTTTTTCTTAAACAACAAGAAACTCTCTAGGATGACCTACCTGCAATTCCACACAGAGCCAGAGGTCGATTCAGTCATATCTAAAAATCCCTCTATTGCCACAAGGCATAATTTCCCAAGAATATAAGTAAGATAACAGAAAATAGCTTCTTAAGCTAGGCATGCAAGCTTCCTCACATTTGGTAGCAGTTTATAGAGACGTTTCCCCTTTTGAATGAGATGAGAGAGGTGGTGATAGGAGCAGTGTCTGAGCAGAGTCCGGAAGAATGTGAGTAGTTGGATTTAATCCGAACAACAGATAGTTGTTTGCATCCAACATTTGGCCTAGAAAATGAGAGGTGTAAGCACTGCCTGCCAAAGGCCATCATCTGGGGTTTGGAACTTTGTCAAGCTCCTTCAGATATCATTCAAAACTATTTTAGCTCTATGAAGGCAGGTCAAGATGGATATATTCAGTGTACTGGTTCTCAAGTCAAATGGCGGCAAAAGGTGAAAGGATCATCCCTGCAACTCACACTAATTCTAAGACTGGTAATAATAACGATGGTTCTTGGTACTGAAGAAAAAGGAGAACTGGCCCATAAATGAGTTAAATAGCAAAAAATGACTATTCAGATTTTATTAACTCCCCACTCCTCCCCTGACTGTTGAGCCACAAATGTGAAGGGGGAAAGGGTTCTGTAGTATACCCAGTGGCTAGATGTCTGAGCAAATGAGTCTAGGTACATTTACACGACAAATAAGGCTGGTGATTAAATTCTCCAGAAGCTCTAGGAAAGCAGCACTCACATCTATATGCCTCACCCTGAGACCCCAGTATCCAAGTGCAGTCCTTGGCAAATAGTGGGCACCCAATAAATATATGATGACTGACTGACTTTCTGGGGAAACCTCCTAAAACTGAAAGCAATAGCAAAAGAAATCACTGAAATCTCCAGCTGGCAAATCTCTTCTCCCTCCCCTTTTCAGGAGATTAATTGTAGTGCTTAACATTTATAAAGCATTTCTGACACATCAAAATGGCCAGAGGGGAATTTGTACTGAAAATCCAATCCATTATTATTAATAAATTGCCTTGTGGTCCCAACTGTTCCCTAGGGATTCGGGGATGGGCGAGAAAGGAAAACTCACTTTCAATGTTTTTCTCAATGTCTTAATTTGGGAAAACTCGGAGGTTTTTTCAGTGGTTCATTCTGAGGTCTGGGCAAAGGTTCAAGCCCATTCCTGAGTTATCTAAACTGATTCATCCTCCCCCGTCCAAAGCCAACAACTGCGAAGGTTTGCAGCAGTGCTCTGCCCCAACTGTACTTAGTGCTGAGAGGTTTTTAATCTTTTTCTTGTTGGTCTCCTTATCTTCTGGTGCTTCTCTGTCTCATCCCCTTTTCCAGAGGCTCCCAACATAATCAGCATCTCCTGCAGCTGATGACAGACACAA
The DNA here is from genome assembly GCF_028018385.1 of Neofelis nebulosa. Taxonomy (NCBI): domain Eukaryota; kingdom Metazoa; phylum Chordata; class Mammalia; order Carnivora; family Felidae; genus Neofelis; species Neofelis nebulosa. The sequence goes on from NC_080796.1 coordinate 62,596,063, forward strand.
GAAGCAGATGAACTAAAAGGTTAATGGAAGGGGAATGGTAAGTCCAGCCCAATACAGAGAAAGAAAAGACAACTGGAAGTTTAGCTGGGTTACACGCAAGCACAGATAGCTAGAAAAGGCTTCAAAGAACGCAGAAACAGGATCAGAAAAAGGCACTCTGCAGGTCAGCTGGTCATTCTCCCTGCACAAAGAAAAGTCACTATCTCAGCAAATTAAAAAATACATGTATTAAAGTATCCAAAAGAACTATTGGGTCTTTCTTTTGGCCAATGTATCCTAGCAGTTTGTCGGCTCCTTCAGTTAGACAAAATTTCCAAGTTGTGATGATTGTTTGATGGTTTCCTGCCCAGCATCCATTCTTCCTCATTCTGATAAGAGTACCCATATTTGATTTTGGAGAATGATTTCTCTGCCATTGAGTGCTGTTTTAGTAAGAGTGTCAATCAGAATATTTAGGGACAAGCATGTGACCTACATGGATCCAATTAGACTCTTTCTCTTGGGGTTTGGAGGAAGGAGTAAAAAAAGACAAAAAAAATGTTGGAACTATCTCAACGCAGTGGAGGTGCCCAGCAAAGATTAGCAATAGTTTTTGCCCTGTAGAAAGACGCAGTGTTTCCCTGATTTGTCCCCTTACTGAGTGTGCTTCTCTGGTTTTCTCTTCAGGTATGTGCCCTATTTCTTATCCTTCCAACAAATTCCCCTTTGCTTGACTTACACTGAATTTTTTTTTTTGCCACCAAAAAAACTCCTAACAGATAAACATGTATTCAGCTTATTCTTGTTATGTGATAGTCTTGCAAGGAAATATGTGGTGACTGATAACATGGGTGTATGATAAGTTCTCAGACAACAGGGTGGAGCAGACACACGAGTATTAAACTAGAGAATATCATGGTGGATCAAACTGTATTTACTTGCTCAGTCCTGTACCACTACAAAACATTAAAAATGGCATGGTTACAGCAGTAAAAACATCTCCATTCTACATGTGTATACTCAGATTCTAGTTAGTCAATTGGGCTCTGTACAGATTAGTATTAAATGTAATTCCAGTACTAAGGCTCTTTCTAGGGGAACCACAGATGTACTTCTGAAAGAATAAGGAGAACAAATTTTTCATTGAGATACAAGTTCTAGTTGCAATGCACATGGATTTTTATGCCTAGGTGACTAACTACTCAATCTTGTCATCTCCCATGAAAATCCTGGGGGTGAACCATAAGGATATTGGATACTATGAGAAGGATCTTTGGGACTGTGATGTCCTAGAAGGGGTCTGGGGTCAAGGTGGGACTTGATTTGCATTTGAATGATGAATAGCATTTGAAAAGAAAAAAGTGGGAACCTTCCAGGTTTTGGTGAACAGGTGAGGAAGCATTTAGGTACAAAAATACAAGTCTCATCTGGAAGATGGCATATGGGTGAAAGAGACGGAAGGGGTCAGGTAGAAGAGTTACAAGAGAAAATACAGAAAAGCATGTCCAGATTGGACTGTGAAGGGGCAGGAAGGTAAGGTTAAAGGGGTTGGGTTTCATCAACTAGGTTCATGTAAGTTCTTTGAGTACAGAAGTAAGAGGATAGAATGATGCTTAGCAAGGTCCATCTAGTGTGGCATACAGGAGAGAAAAGTTTAGAGAACCTAAAGGTAGAAACAGTTGAGAACTGTGGATGTAAAGTAAAGGTTTGGAGGAAAAATGACATAACCCCAAAGTACAATTTTTGATTGTCATTGGTTTTGTTACCGAACTCCAGACATCAATTGTTTTTCTAATGACTCTCTCATTTCTTCTTGAAGCAAAAACCGGGAAATTACAGTTAATTGAGGATTCTAATGGGTTAGGATCTGAATAATCAAAATTTCACTTTACTTTAATTGTTTGGCCTCCTTTGAGTCACAGACAGACCCCAGGTTCTACAGTAAATGCCAAGCTAGCCCAGTGAACAAATTCCTGCCATTTATGCTGAGGAATAGGGATTCACCTCTTGCTATTCTTCATTCATCTTTTCTTCCAAAATTTAGAGGGCTATTCAGTAAAATTACTAAATCTCTTTAGTTACTATCTTAGTTTTTCTTAGCCAGATAACAGAAATTTAGGGCAACCATTCTTACTAGTCCTTACTCTCCCAATGAACAGGAAAATAAATTTTGTCTTGTATGTGACTCTCACTCAGTCACACTAATCAGAGTGCAAGAATGAGAAAAATACTAACGATGTGTCTGGGCTTAGTCAGAAAGAGCCACATCTGATTAGGAGCAACGTTGACCATAAATAACAAGATGGGGCCACTCTGACTTGGATACTGTTAGTCTAGCAAGGCTGAACTTAAATACTAACTAAAACACAACTTCCTTCACAATGAGGATAGTAGGTCCCAAGAAACACTAGGGGCCCTATTGTCGTCAAGCACCCATTCAAATATTCCTGGGAAAACTTATAGTTGAACTGATTCATCTAAGGCATACAAAACTTACATCCTTCTCTGCTACATGCATGGGGTGGGAGAAAAGATCTCTGGGTCTGAGCAGGAAGAGGGAATATTTACCCTAGATGCTAAAATGGCATTAGAATTACTTTGCAAACCACTTTTAATATGAAAAATAGACCAGAAAGTAAAGACAGTATTTTGCAGGAAACTTTTTAACTTAAAAATTTGTGTTAGCATGTTGCAGACTTACAATGATTAAGTCTTATTTAGTTATTAAAATAATTAAATGATATGCAATTGAGACTGTTCATGATAACCAAAACATCTGTTGAACAAATGGCAAAGACAAGCAAGATTTGTTTGACAGATATAAGAGATCATGATTATTATCTGACTTGGATTTCTCAGGCATATAATAATTTTCCTGCCCATCATCTGTTATTTTAATAGATAATCAGGTTCCTAGTTTGGAATTCTGAGACCAGCAAGTAAAGCCTATAGTTTAAATGCAATTGCATGTGGCCAAATGTAAGCACTCAATGATACAAATGTGTTTAATTTCATCAAATGCCAATATTATAAATTTTTATAAAACAGCCTGATTGGAATTGGAGATTCATATTAGGAGGAGTACAGTTTGTTACAAACAGGGTACTTTCATCTTTGAGGATTAAGTCACATTCAAATGATTGTTTGATATAGGATGTGCAATGAGGGAGAGGCATGAGAAGCATGGTACATGCTGAAATCAGTCAAGAATGAAGAAAAATTAGTCATCATCATCATCATCATCATCATCAAGAAACATTTATTGAACCCCTATAATGGGTGAGACACTCCACTTACATACAGATAAACAAAAGCCTATATACATAAATGTGTTTTTTATACAATGGCAAACATGTTTTTAAAATAAATCAGTTTGGAAATAAGAGGAAGGGGAGAAATACCGTCACATCCTAACCAAGATTAATCCCACAGAGTGTTCACAGAAATGCTTCTTTTGAAATGATGTGTACTTATTCAGTCATGTTAAAGGCAGTCCAGAATATTTCTTTTCTCTGGTACAGTGTGGTTGGTCCACTTGGTTTTGCTATTTGACACCCTTTTGGCCAGGATTCCATGCCCCCCACCCTCTTTCTACTCTTCCCCCTGCCCAGCTGGTGTCTGGGTGTGGGGCTGAGGAGAGGCTATTGCACAACCTTGCACAGCAGGAAAGGGCCAGAATCTGGCAACAGGGCCCCTAGAGATCCAATCCAGCTGCTGTAAAAGGAATCTCATGGTATGTCCCCACCCTGTCCCTGACGAAATCACAAGTGATCTTGGAAAAGTTACAAGACCACTTGCTGATTTGGACAGACGTATCAAATGCAAGCAGCCCAGCCTGCAGCAAAAAGAGGGAACCAGCAGCTTTCAGGAGCAGCCTCACTGCTACGGTGTTCCAGGCCCCTGGGCAAGGTGTGAAAGCCCTCCCACTCTTTCTTAATGCAAAAGTGGACCCACAAACAATTACTCTCATTTCTGGAGGATGTTGTGAGAAAACTCTAGGAATAGGAACGTGGTGAGAAAATGCTGAACGTTATCATGAAAGAAAAAATGAGAAACATTACAAATTATGAATATCTCATGTAGATGTATTTAAAATACCAGAAGACTTCAAAAATAAAGTTTAATAGGATGAACATGCTATCAGGAATGTGACAACGTAAAATGAAAAATTCTGTTTACTATTATTGTGGCATCTAATGAAATAAGCATCTAGTGTGCGTGTGTGTGTGTGTGTGTTTGGCAGATTTCAGGTCACAGTTTCATGCATCTCTCATTTAATCAACGGCAGCCATGTGAGGGGAGCAGGGAAGCCAACACAGTTGCCACCTTGCAAATGAAAATACAGAGGTTCCGAGAGTCTTGGAGATGCAGCGCAGCCATAATACCAGGTTTAGAATTAAAGTATTAAAGGTGTTACCGGGAAAGCTATGCCAAGGGTAGAGTTTTACCCAGAGGAATATTCTTGAAGAAGCTACCTGGCATCTGAGAGTGAGCCAGAGCAAGAAGCCTCATTTTAGAATTACTCCTTGATCTATTCAAGTGCTTTTTAGATTGTGAAGTTGAAATATAAGTCTGTAAAAATGGACTTTAAAACGATATCCACTGAAAAAACCCCGCAGCAACATAAATGACAAAGCCAATGGTAACGTTTTATGTCAATCATCAAGATGCCAAGTGTTTTCTCTAGGCGAGTTGAGATAAGGTGAAAATGAACCTGTGGCTCACAGAAAGCTATTTTTCCTTTGCCTTAGCCTCTCCACCCCAATATTTTACTTTTAAATAGTTTTCGAGTGTAAACAGAAGTTGAAAGAAGAGTATCATGAGAGCCTGTATGCCAGTACACCTTTGCTGAACTATTGGTAAGTTTGGTACAGATGTTGCAATTTTTTCACTTTTATTTATTTATTTATTTATTTGAGAGAGAAAGAGAGCGCAAGTGAGGGAGAGGGACTGGGAGAGAGAGGGAGAGAGAGAGAGAGAGAGAGAGGGAGAGAGAGAGAGAGAGAGAGAGAGAGAGAGAGAATCTTAAGCAGGTTCCATGCTCAGCACAGAGCCTGATGAGCAACTCAATCTCATGATCATGAGATCATGACAGTGAGATCATGGCCTGAAATCAAGAGTCAGATGCTTAACTGACTGAGGCACCCAGGCACCCCACAAATTTTTCATTTTTAAACACATCACCTTGTCTTGCCAAAAAAAGAAGACACTTTCCTTTATAACTGCCATAACCTTTTCTCATCTAGGAAAATTAACCACGTTTCCTTATTATCATCCAATATTTACTTCATATTCAAAAATGTTCAAATTATCAACAAAATATTGTCCGTACCTTTCTTTTCTTTTTCTTTTTTTCCCTTTTCTGAAACACAATCCAGTCAAGCTTCACACACTGGATTTGGATATTATGGGCTTTTTTCTTTTTTCTTTTTTCAGCTCTTTTATATTAGAACAATCCCCCTACATTTTCTTCCTCTTAACTCAGACTTTTTGAAGAGGTAAGGTCAATATTCTTGTAGCGTGCCCCATATTCTAGATTCATCTGCTTGTTCCTTGTGGTGAGGTTTACCTCATGACTATCCCCTATATTTCCATTAACTAGATGGAAGGTATAAGGACTTGTTAAGTCCGGTACAAGGACTTGTTAAGGTTTTTGGCAAAAATACTCCACACAAGATGCTGTGCACTTTGTATCGTACGAAGGGTCCCGATAGTAATGATGCTAAAGTTGGTCCTATGCTGTAATGGGACCATGAGATATTTCTCCAGTAAAGGCACATTTTCCTTGTGAACTGGCAAGTCATGTGTGGGATGACATTTGGTATCATGAGGATCTTTTGTTCCTCGGCAGTCTTCAATTGTAGAGTTGCAGTAGCCTTGCTTGATCCTTACACAATCGTGAATTTTCTATCATTCCACCTATGTTTGTAAACTCATAGTATTCTTTTCTTTTCACATTATTCTTTATAAAGAAACACTTTCTTCCATCAACTGTAAGTACATTTAATTTTATAAGAACAGCACAAATGCTTAATTCTTTCCTTTAATTGTTGATTTTCAAGAAGTGGCATACAGCATAAAAACAAATGTTAAATGTTAAGAGAAAACCACTTGTTTGAGGTGTTCAGAAATCCTGAGGTTTTTAGTAATCTATGATTAGATTAAACAAGCAGTATCTCTAGGGGCATAATCTGCTAGGTTACAGATTTATAAAAGCTAGTGGAGGATGCCGACTAGCTACAATCTACTTACTTTCGAGTCTGTTTGGATCTAGATGATCAAACAGTTTATCTTCTATTCAGGAAGATAGTAAGGAAAGGTGAGGTCTAAGACTATGGTTAATAATGGAGAGAATAAGACTGTTTAGATATCATAGGGGATTTTGGCCAAAAGCCATTTATAGGAAAGTATAACTATATCAGGTGGTGCAGATGCTTACTACCCAGCTGGGTATTGGGGAAAGGGACTGGAGAAATATTACTCTGACTGGAGAAGAAAGAAAGTGACTTGACATCTTTTTCACTCTTCCCACTGGACTCAGTCCTCGCAATCTCCTTTTTACTATTTAAGTCATTTGGATTCATGAGAACACAACCCTGAAGTTCCAGAAGAATGCAATAACTACAGATTTATTCTCCCTCCTTTCCATTTCTCTCTTTCACCATAGGACATAAAAGGTATTTGTTTCAATGCAGACCATGACCCAGTGATTCCCATGCCAAGACAAAGTCACTGAAAGTTCTGAGATGCAGTGGAAGACTATTAGGGCTTTCCTTGTCCTTCCCTGCCCATCCCACTCCCCATTGCCTCCTCCCCCTGAAGAAGTGCACTAAAAACGTTGAGAACTAATAAAACCTATTGAACATTCTGTCTTCCTTTGTGAGGTGCCAGGAATTGATTCTGTTCAAAACACCATAGGTGGTGGCTCCTTGTTCCCAGCTTTTTGCCAGTCACTTGAATGGAAAATAGTGTGAGAAGAGGAGAACCTGGGAGACTACAGTGGAGGGAGGGAAGGTGGGAGGAGGGGGAAGCCGGTTCTTTGACTATAATAGTTTGCTCCATTACAAAAAGGCAGCCAGAACTGTGGTTTTCAAATTTGCAGTTAAAAAAAACCATGCACACACACTGTAGAGAGGGTGCCATAACACTCTCTCCCTCCCTGTCTCATTTATTTTACTTTGTTTCTCCAAAGAAATGGCTAGTTGAAAATATCACACTATGTTGGGCCAAAGTGTCTGATCAAACCTCACTTCCATGTATGTGGGAATGAGGCAGTGAAGGGGCAAAGCAAAAGGGGGGCAGTCTGACCGAGGAAAGACCACCTCCAAGTTTCACTGTGGCAACCCCACTCTGGAGAACAAGCAGAACATGAATGCCAGCACAAATGTTAATGTAACAGGATAAGTGGGGGGAAGCTGCCCTTGGCAAGAGAACTGAGCCTGTTCGTTTTTATAATATAAGAGAGAGTGTGAGAGGGAGATTGTGTGCTTGCTCACCAGGTGCATTTTGCAAGCTTTCCCAGTTCCTTTTTTCATTAGTTCCTCTAATATTATTGCAAGAGACTTCAAAACTATATATAAGAGGCTTGCCGTCTTGCTGTACTCACTTTGACTTCTGTTTGTGTTTCATGGTTTGCCTACTAAAAAAATGGGGTTTTTTTGGTTTTTTTTTTTTTTTTTTTTTTGGTAGTGGAAAATAAGAAGCATCTTAGAAATCAGTGAGCTTCAGTGTACAGGGGTTAGATCCATAAGCAAAGTTCTGGTGACATTGTTTAGAACCTCTTTGTCATGAACTTGCACAACTTATGACCAAGACCAGTGTATTGAATTTGTAGCATCTATGTGATGTCATAGCTTTTATTTACTATCGTTTAAGAATCAAATAAAAGTGTCTTCTCAAAAGCCAAGAGCACATCATAAGTTCTTTTCATCTCACAGTAGTGAGATAACACATTTTTTGTTTTATAATTGAAATTTTTTTTGTCTTCCCCCCCCCCCCCCAAAATGTGGTTTTCCTTTAGTATTTTCTGATACTGGTACCCTCCCATCTCACCCCATCCACTGGCTGATCCCCACCCTACTCTCAACTCTACCCCAAGTCAGGCAAGCACTTATTCTGCTTTTATTTCCTCAGGGAAGACATGACACAAAACAAATGCAGAAAGAAAGTCAATCCATGACTTTTGAGCTTCAAAATAAAATTTTCAAACTCATGGAAAAATGTATGGTTTGAACGTCCTAAAAGTTGGGTTTGTGGGTTCTCTAAGCCACTTGCCCAAAGGGAATCAGGATGTAGGATGATCAGACTTTAAACATCAGCCATTTTTCTCTTGACATATATAAAGATTCCACATGCTACAAAGAGAAAAGAAGAAAGCAGAGGGTCTATCTAATAAAGTTGGAAGTTGGGTTGGGTCCCTGAGAAGTAGCTTGTGTTCTGCATTTCCCTCCTTTCCAGCAGTTCCCAGTTTGAGAAAAATGCGAATAGAGGTGTGGCTTTGTTCTGTCTTCAGGAGCAAAGATACATCCAGATACATCCAGACTCTAGAATCCTCTTTGCACACACAGTGGTTCAGGAGAAGTAGACATATGTGGTAGGTCTAGCGAAAGAGGAGTCAGACAGCATTAGTCTCTTCAAAAGAATGTGGCCTAGAGAAAAATGTTTTCTACATGCCCACATAAGCATACAATCAGCTAAGACAGTTAAGATCAGTCAAGGACACAGCAGTGAACTGTGTAGACCTATGCCTGGAGTTAGATCGAGTCTGATTATATCAGAAACCTGTAAAGACTAATGATATGTAGAAATGTTACATATATTGGTAAGAATTCCATCTACGATATTTAAAAATCAGTTGGATGAAAAAGAAAAACGCCTATAAAACACTCTAAAATTTCAAGAGCTCTATAAATTAAATATGTGGTTAGACAGACACACACACACACACACACACACACACACACACACACAAACACACACACACACGTTGAGATGAGTAGCTAATAGAAAAGTAAACATGATTGGAAAATTTCATCCATCCCATTCTTACTTTTATCTGTCCTGTTTTCATTTTTAGGACAAGTGGGTTTTGTGACAAGCAATTATACAATTGATATTTACATGTATTTATAATACCCAGTTCAGTACTTTTTTCAAAGTAGATGTCACTGCTTCTAAATGAAGAAACAAAGACTTAATGACTCGGCTTAACAAAGGCAGGCCAATAAGAGAGCAATGAAAACATTTCTTCTGGAAGAAAATTGTGTAAGAGGACAATTTGGGAGAATACATGGTCAACCTTCTAGTGAAGGCACATGGACATTCATTTTCATGCTGCACTTTATTTTTTAAATTCCTTTTACATATTTATTTTTTTAGAGATAGAGAGAGTGCACGAGCTGGGGAGAGGAGCAGAGGAAGAGAGAGAGAGAATCCTAATCAGGCTCAATGTTCAGCACAGAGCCTGACATGGGGCTTGATCCTAAGACCCTGGGATCATGACCTGAGCCGAATTCAAGAGTCAGAAGCAACTGACTGAGCCACCCAGGAGCTTCCATGCTGCACTTTCATTCAAAATTGAACAAGATACGCATATATGTATGCATGTATGTATGTATGTATGTATGTATCTATCTATCTCATTTATTTAATAGAGAATTAAGTCAAATTACCTTCCCTTGTCAATGTGTAAAACTTGGAGCTGGCTTTCTTCACTGGTAGTTGGTGAACACACAGGAAAACTTGTTTAATGTAAACCTCAGAAGTGTATAATTTGGAACATAAGCCTACCACCAAAGGAGGGGGGGAACTATGCATTACTAGAAAAAATAGAAAGTTTTTTTTTAATCATTCCCTATATCAAATTATCTGGACTACTACTTCATTTTAAGAGTATAAAGAACAGGATCTAAACTTACAATAATGTTGCCTATTACTTAAACTCTCTGAGTGTACAGGGTGATACAATGTGAGTGGCAAAACGTTATCTTTCTAATTGCATTGTGGACCAGAAATACGGAAATTAACTTGTAGTAGGATGGTTTTAGGATAGATTTTAAGACCATTTGTAAAATCCTGGAAGGCATTTTCCAACAAGGTCATGGGAATTATCAAGAAGGTAAATCTTGGAGGTGGTAACACAAATGCTAAAATTTAAACAATACTGAGAAAATGTTAGATATACAACCCTTTGGGGTGATTGGAAAGTCATTATTCCTGGAATAAGAGAATTGAACAAATAATACCTTGAGGCTCAAAGACTTCAGAATTTCCCAGAACTAAGATCTAGTCTCTGATGTGCTAGGCCATCCTTAGTGGACAGAAGCCAATGACCTGGTGAACCTATGAAGTCTTTCCTGTCTTCAACATCTGTGATTGATAAAAATCATGCCAAATATTCTCAAACTGTTTGCAGTATTTGGCTACATCCATCAATGAAACGTATTGTCTATCTTTTCACTAAATGAATGTCAAATAAGTTTAAACTAATTGAGATATTAATGTTTTTACTCACTGTCATCATGACATCCCTTTGAGTCTGAACTCTAAAACTTCCTTATTCTTTGATTGTAAGAAAAAAAAAACAATACAGCGAAAGTTTGAAAAGCTAGTATACAAAACCAAGCAGCCTAGGAGAGTGAAATGCTTGTCCAACAAATATTTCCTTTGCTTGGTTTTTGCAGGCATATTGCTAAAAATGAGGAAGGTCAAAGTAGCTGGAAGTTATCATCAGACAAGAGTGTCAAATCTTAGCATTTCTAACTTCTCTATCACAATCACCTGAAAAGCCTTTTAAAAATTTAGATTTCTGGGTGTTAATCTAGACCTCCAATCAAAATCTCTAGAAGGCTCCAGGTTCTATCATTTTCATCTTTAATAAGACTGCCAGATGGTTTTTCATATTCTAAATTTATGAATGAAATGTCTAATAAAAATCAGGTTGGAAAAATTTTTATTCAGATCGCATTTTAAATGAAACACGGAGGTGATAAAACTTAATGCTTAATGTTTCAAATTACCTTAAAAATTCTGGGTTGCTTATATATCTTGGCACTTGTAAATAATACTGGCATGAACATAGGGGTGCGTATATCTTTCAAGTTAGTTTTTTTTTCTTTGAATAAATAGCCAGTAGTGGAATTTCTGGGTCAAGTGGTATTTCTATTTTTAATTTTTTGAGGAAACTCCATACTGTTTCCCACAGAGTTTGCACCAATTTATATGCCCATCAACAATGCACAGGGGTTCCTTTTCTTCACATCCTTACCAACACTTGTTCTTTTTTTTTTTTTTATACTAGCCATTCTGACTGCCATGAGGTGATTTCTCATTGTTGTTTTAATGTGCATTTCCCTGATGATTAGTGATGTTGAGTGTCTCTTCATTTATCTGTAGCTTTGAGTGTCTTCTTTGGAAAAATGTCTATTCAGATCCTCTGCCCATCCACAGATAAATGGATACAGAAGAATATATACACATATATATATACACATATATATACAAACACACACACACACACACACACACACACACATATATATATATGTATTGAACTATTTTATTCAGCCCTGTAAAAAAATGAGTTCTTGCCATTTACAACAACATGGATGAACTTAGAGGCATCACGCTAAGTGAAATAAGTGAGGCAGAGAAAGACAAATACCATATAATTTCACTTGTATGTGGAATCTAATAAATAAAGCAAGCAAACAACAAAAAAAATGGAAACACATTCAGATACAGGGGAAAAAATGATAGTTGCCAGAGGGGAGGAAGGTGGAGGGATGGGCAAAATAGGTGAAAGGAATTAAGAGATACAAACTTCCAATTATAAAAAAGATAAATCACAGAGAGGAAAAGCACAACATAGGGAATATAGTCGATGATATTGTATTAACATTGTGTGGTGATGGATGGTAACTACATTTGGCATGGTGAGCGTTGCATAATGTATAGAATTGTTGAATCACTACATTGTGCACCTGAAAGTAATATAATGTTACACATCAACTGTAGTTCAATAATAAAAATTAAAAACAATACTGGTAAGAAATGGAAACATAGGTATCTGTATAAATGCAGAGTTATCTCTAAACTATGTCTATTGTGTAAGAGTTTTATAACTGATGCCCTGATCTTTATAATTCTCATGCCCACATCGAATCTCACAACCGTTTCTTCTCTTTTTTCACTTTGTTTTTCTTAATGAGTCAACTTAATGGAGTCAGTCCAAAGTATTTGATTTAAATTTTTAAAATGTACAATCCTAATTTTATTGGTTTGTGTAATATTTAATTAAAATACACAAAAAACACAACTGGCATAAATGAATTTGGGAACAAATAAAACCGACCCCTGATGACTCGACTGCCGGGAGTAGAAGTGTGTGAAAAAGAGGCCTTCCGGTGGCAGGGACTCAGTTTACCAGTGAGCGTAGTTTGTAGAGGGAATCCTGAGAGACTTTGGTGATCTGACCATTTGGTAAGAGAGTCCCTACTCTATTATTATTCCCATTTAATACACAAGCATAGCATGGCACTCGGAGTAAGCAATTCAGACACCTATTTTCTGAGTGACAAAGACAACAATTAACCATGTCATTCTAAGATCAAGATGGTTCCTTCCTCTCATTCTGCCTGTATGTGTGCCCCCTTAACATAATTTCCTCTCCAGAACTAGCTTTGCTGGTAGTTGGGATAATACACTCCCAACTTCTTGTGATTGGAGAAGTCTTATGATCCCCCCTATCCAAGAAGTACTTCTTGCAAGTTCTGAAATGTCTGTTTGCATTCAGTTGTTTGGTTCTGTGACTGAGGCCCTCAGTGGAAATTCCAAACACATTAGGTGAGAGAGTGAGAATTCTAGATCTTCTTCAAACATAAAATGCTAGGGGAATGCTGGGTTCTATGAAAAAAAGTGTTTGCCAGTGCATTCTGGTCATATACAGAAAGCCTGGAGGCACAGGAGGTTGAAACCCTGGGCCTAGAGACTGTATGAAGGACCCAGGGACCCAAGCAGGTTGGTGGGAGAAGGAGGGCAAAAACCAAAATCACTTTTTCCCATTTCATGCTAAAGGTAGGGCCTGATTTTTCAGGCCTCAGTAACACTTGATGTCTAAGAATCTGAAATGTCTACTGTTTGTTTGCTAAATTAGAGAACATTTATTGGCATTTCTCTGCATAAAAATTACATGGGGAATTTATAGATTTATAGAAATTTATAGAATAAATCTAATTCTTTTGAATGAACTTAAAGGTAACTTTGTCATCTGACCCTGTCCACCTTTCCAGCCTCACCCTCCTCAAAATTCTCACCAGTTCACAATACAACAGGGTCTTTTAGGCCTTTGCCTGGAGTTGTTCATTTTCTCTACTCATAAAACTCCTCTTTTCTTGAAGAATCTGGCCGAACTACACCTTGTCTAGTAATTAAGTCTTCTTGTTTGTAATCTCAATACCACCTTGTGCCAACTCTATTGTTGGTTTATTGCATTGTATTTTAATCTATTACATGTCTGTCTCCCTCACAAGACTGGAGTATCTATTTCATTTTTATATTTTTCATGCTACTTAGAAGAGGTAAATGAGTGAAATTAACTGAAAGAAGCTCTGAGGCCTCAGGTGCCAAACCGTGGGTGCTCAAAGGGAATGGAGTTAAAGGGTGTCAGCCCAAACCCTAGAGCTGGAGGGAACAGCGTGCTAGCCCCACAGTCTCACCTAGCCACTCTGACAGCCACAGAGACCAAAGCAGCGATCTGTAGGCTGTCATTGAAGGAGACTGCTTTTCCCTTGTTCAGTTTTGGGCCTGAGGCAGTTACCTTTGTCTCACTGGCAAATGTATGTTTTGCTGCAATTCAGCCTGTATCTGATGCATTTTAAGAACTTAAACTTTATACCACAAGTCCTGCATCTAGAATTTTCCATCTATCCTTGTGGGCTGCACTGCTTTGATCCCTCCAGGGTAAGGCTGCTCTGTTCTCCGTCTCTGTTACTTGCATATTATTCAACGACATCAATGGGGCTATGGCATTGGTAAATCAAAACGTGTGCAGGACAATGTAGGCCTTTTCTAAGTTGAATGCCTTGTGCATGAGAACAATTATAAGCTTTTCATTAGAATCTCAAATGCTGCCAGAGTATTTTTTTTAAAGACAAGTTATTCAATGTATAACAAAACAAGTTTCTGTATTTTTTTTCCAGGCAAAGCCAAATAACTTTTCCTATAGCCAAGAAACTACAAGGGGGACAAAGTCATGAAACCCACCCCTAGTCATGTACCTTTTCTTTCATCAACAGATTATCCATGCAAAAGAATTCTCAGTACTTCTAGGGGAAACTTGGAAGACACTGGAAGCAAGGAGATCCCAAATTAAATAAAGGTAGATTTCAATCCAGGGATTTCTTCAAGATTTGATTATCTTCCACTAGAATTTTTCAGCCAATGTCTAAAAGAGTCAAATTCAAATCAACAAGCACACATCTTGTGAGACTGCCAGGGAGGAGGCCCTGAGGTTACAGAGATGCTGTTGTTTCTCTACCTCTGAAATCATGCTTTGTATTTATTCATATGACAACGTTCTAGTCATTGGATAAAAATGATCACAATGGGTAGAGACATTTGGGCTCAGAGGGGGCCTAGCATGGCCCCAGCTAGCAGACAGGCAGAAAGAGTTCATATCCCTTTACCATATTGATATAGGCAGAGGAACAGGCAAAGTTGTTTCCAGTCACAGCAGGTGTACTGACCAATGCCTTGAGAAAACCGGGGCCCATAGTAAAGCCCCAGCATTTGCTTTAAGTCCTGCAGGCATAAAAATGACCAATAAGTCCATGACTTTCACAAAGCCTGCAAAAGAAATAGTTTTAACTTCTATCAAATTGCAGTATCTTTCTAACTAACTGAAGTTAGAAGTTCTTTTAGAAGTCTTTTTTTTTTTTTTTTGGATGCACAGAACTTAAACTAGAGATATTCTAAGATATTATAACAGCTCTTACTAAAAATTTAGCATCATGGTGAAGAAGCATACTAACATTTATGAGGTTTTTCTCTGTGCTAAATCATTTACTCCTCAGGAAAAAAAAAACCCAATGAGGAAAGAATTGTATTATCTTCATTCTACAGATGAGATGGCTCCAGACCCTGGGCTAAAAAGTATGCTAATAAGTCAAAGTGGCATTATTTATAAGACTTATTATAATCTAGATCTCCAACAACAGAGGATGCAGTTGTTAGAAGATAAATAGAAGCATAGTAAAGACTTTAAGAGTTAATCTGGACAAAAATCAATGCCAATCAGGCAGCATTAAACCAGAAATGGTTAGGAACATTCCTTGGCAGGAGCCAAAGGAAAGACTTATATAGAGAAGGTGTGGAAGCAAAGAAAGAATATTACTTAAAAAAAGGAAAACAGGGGTGCCTGGGTGGCTCAGTTTGTTAAGGGTCAGACTTTGTCTCAGGTCATGATCTCGTGGTTCGTGGGTTCAAGCCCCATGTTGGTCCCTGTGCTGACAGCTCAGAGCCTGCCTGGAGCCTGCTTTGGATTCTATGTCTCCCTCTCTCTCTACCCCTCCTCTGCTCAGGCTCTGTCTCTCCCAAAAATAAATAAACATTAAAAAAACCCCAAAAGATAGAATTGATTGGCTTTAGCTTGAAGTCTAGTTGGCAGTTTGCGCCTTAGCATTTTGATTTCATAACCTTGAGGCATTTACAGGTTTAGATTTTGGTTTGCTTATGTATATGCCACCATGGCATTTCAGCCCATCAGTCTAATGGACTCCTTATTTAATTAGTTTAACAGAGTACCTAAATTATGACTCACTTATGCAATTAAAAACCATGTAGCCATAAAGCAATGCAGTAGAAGCATTGTTGTTCTTGATATGGAAAGATAAACTTTCAAAGTCATATGGCAATATGCATGAATATTTATAAAAAGGATACATAAAACTGTGAAATATATTTATTTTAAATGAAAATATAGAAGTGTAACCAATTCTTAAATATTATGTAAAATCTAGGAGGATATATATAAAATTGTTAACAGTGGTTATATATGGATGATAGGAAAATGGGTGTTTTCTCTCTTTTGTTTAAATGTATTTCCCATTTTTACTACAGTAATCACAAAGTGTATAATTCAAAAAGTTACATAAACTAAAAATAAAAAGATGCCTTTAAATATAAGTGGTTTTGTATTAAAAATGGAGTTCTTTTGTGTTAAGGTGACAGAAAACTTATATTACAGATTTGCAAACTAGCAGCCATGAAGAAGAATGCCCTTTTTGTGCCCATGGGAAACCCTAGAGAAAAGCCCAGGAGTTGGGTGATATCCTCAGCTACAACTGAGTTTCACAGACTTGCTGGGCCCTGGTATCACATCTATGCATTCACTTTCCTAGACATCATATCTCATAAGAGATGGAAACAATCGTTCTAAATTTAACCAATTGGAAAACAGGAAGAAACTTAGACAAGTCCATTGTATAAAGGACTGTAATCTATAAAAGGCACAAAAGCCCATTTTCTTACAGAATGCCCACAATGGAATTTTTTCAGGGCACGAAAAGTATCCTTGTCACTGAGCCTTTACAATACTCTGGAAAAAGTTTTTAATCTTTCTCAACTTTAAAAGAATACAATCAGTGCTTTTTATCTTTATACTTAAAGAAGAAGAAAAAACTAATTAAGAAACATGAAAGAGCTCTTCAACAATTAAAGAAACATGGAAGAGACACCTATGTTCGTCGTATATGAAGAAGCTGTGGTTGCTCGGCTGTGGTTGTGATGTGGTCTTTGGTTTCACGAGGAAACGTGGCTATTTACAGGGTCTAACGAAATCCTCAACTGAGAGAAGAATAATGAGTGGCGGATCTAGACTGAGTTTGACTCTAATTCCCTTTCCATTTATATAGATTATATATATTTAGTTGTTTATTTATTTATTTTGAGGGGAGGGGGAGAGAGAGAGAGAGAGAGAGAGAGAGAGAGAGAGAGAGAGAGAGAGAGAGAGAGAATCCCAAGCAGGATCCATATTATCAGTGCAGAGCCCAGCATGGGGCTCGATCTCACACAGTGAGCCCAAATCGAGAGTTGGATGTTTAATTGATTGAGCCACCCAGGCGCCCCTAATCCCAGCTTCATTTATAACACCTTCCCTGGAAATGCTCATCCCCATTAGATTTCCACCTGGTCTCATCCTGACCATCCTTTTTTTGTTGTTTTACTTGCTTTTTGCCCCATCCCCAACACATCAGCATTTCCCGAAGACTTCTCCTCAGGCCTCTATTGCTTTACCACCCTTCCACCTTCACAACTGGTCAAGTAATTGTCAAATGTTAGTCCTGGGACAGCTGGGGAGGCTTCATGGAGGAGGGAGATTTTTAGAGATAGGATGGATTTTAGCTGAGAGGATGCATACAGGGGGAAAGGTATTTCAAATAAGGGGAACAGTATTAACTAAAGCACAGAGAGAGAGAAGTCCTGGGTGCGTGATGGGGACTGCTGTTTTGATAGGAAACTGTTTGAGCCGTACAGGGCAAATCCTGGTCTTTCTGTGCTGGCTATTCAGACAAGAACTGACTTCATCTCCTCCTTGTCCCTTATTAGCTTATGAGTTTATTCTGATGCTCAGTGTTCGGAATGGGTTGTTCTTATAACATGTTTTATGTCTTTGTTCCACAATTTAAAAAACCTGAAGCTAGCAATGTTCCAGTGATACATCATATATGGCTCTATTTGTACTTAGCTTATTTTAGTCCATACTTGAACCAGCAGGATGCTTACCTATTTCTTCTATTGTGTTGTTTTAGAATGTAATAGTTAAATACTGAGTCAATTTAATTTGCTTGGAGCAGTAGGCTACAGAACACCATGTAGAAATAGATTCATCATAGATGATTTTTTAAAATGTTTATTAATTTATTTTGAGAGAGAGAGAGAGAGAGAGAGAGAGAGAGAGAGAGAGAGAGAGAGGAGAGACAGAATCCCAAGCAAGTCCCACACTATCAGCACAGAGCCCAACGTGGGGACTAAACCCACAAACTGTGAGACCATGACCTGAGCTGAAACCATGAGTTTGACACTTAACCAACTGAGCCACCCAGGTGCCCAGATATTTCATAGATGTTTTTTGACAATCTTTATAATGCATGATCCAATCTGCTTAAAACACCTTCAGTTCCATAGGGAAAATTTTTGATTTGACCTAGGAACCTCACACTTGGGACATAGTTGAAGACAGAGAGAGAGAGAGTGAGAGAGAGAGAGAGAGAGAAAGAGATTGAGAAAGAGGGTAAGAGAGAGGGGGGGTTTCCTGAATGAAGATGGTCACTAAAGAAGTTATAAATTTCCGATAAAAACAATTTTTAAAAACTAATACATACTAAGTTCTTCTTAAGTACCAGACACTGTTTTAAATGCTATATACACATTAGCTCATTTAGTCTTTCACAATAACCCCATGACGTAAGTATTATTACTACCATTTTACAGATGAGGTAACTGGGGCATGTAAAGTTAATGTAACATGCCCAAGGTCATACAGCTGGTAAATGTTCAACAATAGTTAAGTGAATTTTGCCACATCAACTCAATGGAACTATTTTTAAGATCTTTATAAAGGCTAAAGAAACATTAAAAAAAATTCTTAGAAGTTCGATGAAAAAGTCAACTATGATATTATATATATATATATATATATATATATATATATATATATATAATGATTAGTGATATTTTACAATTACAGACCTAAATTGTGTTAGTCTAGGCAGGAGAAAAAAATAAAATGATTGATATATTAGGATAAGGGATTTGGTATTGTTTAGTTCTTTCAGTTCAAGTTACCTTTTGTGTAATTTTTAAAAATTAATTTAAAAAAGCAATTATATGCTTTTAAAAAAGCAATTATATAAAAACAGGATAAATGCTTTTTAAAAAGTAATTATATAAAAATAGGATCAATGTAAATGACAGCATACTTTTGTGCTTCTGTAGGAGTTTTTGAGAATGATATGGTAGCTTTCTAGACCTATCTCTTCTTAATCACTATTATCCACTATCCACTTTTCTAGATATCCATTCTCTTTTGGAAATGGAAAAAGTAACCCAGAGGACAAAGGTTATATCCTAAATTTAAATGTCATTTTTTTCTAATGTCTTTGAAAACTGCTCTGTTTACATAGGCTAAGAGATACAAGAAATTGGGACATATTACCCAAGAAGCCAGATTGAGGTCAATCACCAATAGGTCTTTGTCTGAAATGGACAGAAATACTGCTTTTATCAACCTCTTCATTTTGCTCTGTAGATGTATTGTTTGTTGTGAAATGAGCAGAGAGAAACAACTTAGCTGTTAAAGCTTCGTTGTATGCTTGTTGGCAAGTGCCGTGTAATATATTTGACATTCTTTGAGGTAGAGATAATTATGGCTTTAGTTCCCCACCGCACCCCATGCACACACATGCACAAAAAGTTTAAAGGGAAATGTACCAAGAAACAAGAGTATGGCAATCAATTTTATAAGATCTCCGAAGTAAAACCTTTACTTGTCTGCATCACGGTGAGGCATAATCCAAAATAGCAGAAAAGCAACATTCATCAACTGAAATGGGCAGAAGCTCTTGAAAGGATAACAGCCATTTAATAATAGCCTTTAAAATAATTCAAGGGAACTTCAGTGCAAACACAAACCCTACACCCACGGCTGCAAATCTCTGGTTCTACGGGAGAGGCCGGCACATCTGTTTCCACACACATCTGGCCCTCGACTACCTGCCCCTCCACCCTTAGACCGACACTCACAAAAGCCATGGGAATAGCCTACCATCTAATAGGAGGCTTTCCTACTTGCGCATAGTATGAAATCATAAATCCTACGTTATTTCAGATGAGCAGTGAAAATGGAAACCTTTAACGTTTGTACTTTCCACAGGAAGTCTCAGTCCTCCCTGAACAGATGATTTTGATTTTGGAGTACACAGTGGGCCTTTAACTTCTATAGCTTCAGGGAGATGTTAAATTCCAAGACTCTTTCACTGTCCTAAAGAAACAGCAATAAAATGTGTTTCAGGATTCAATTCCTTCAGCTTCAGAAGCTGAGACGGATGAACTAGTTTGGGGGAAATGAGACATGACCCAACCCTTCACCTAAACCAAAATGACTCCAAATTGAACTTCTCACAAAGTTCACAATACTATGTAATAGAATTTTTCTTAGAAAAAAGATCCCAGTTTTATGTTATATATTATCCTCTTCCAATTGTGGCTTGAAGTAGAAGAAGTCTGAATTGGAGTTGAAGGAACAGGTACATCCTTTTTCTCTTTTCAGTACCTGTTAGCAGTCCTGGAAGACCAGCAAGGAGTCAGAGAGGAATTTTTCCTTCTAAGCCATCACTGAAGCTGTGACCTCTAGAACATCGAATCCGACTCTTCATAAGCATTCATATGGTTAAAAACAATCTTTAGGGAAGTTCATAAGACCTCGTCTCAATGGATCCAAGATATGTTCTGAATCAAACTACCTTAACATCAATTCATCTTAAAATTTCTTTTAATCAATAAAATAATTCTTTAAGCCTTTGTAATTGACCATATATGAATTAGAATCGATCATATATGATCACATAGGAAGTGCTGCTATCAAAATAAAGAAATTAAACATTGCATAGATTATGTCCCTAAAGTTTTTCAAAGAATGAATGACTCCTTTTATCATCTCTGCAATCTGGCCTGTGAAATAGAAGACAACTGGCCTGTGGTTTCGTCTCGTGGCTGTGGAAGAGAGAAAAGGTTGCCGGTTCTGACACGGAGTGACGCTATGTATTCAATCCTTTCATTGGAACAAAGACCACAGAACTGCCAGCTACTTGGGAGCAGAAAGCACACTAAAGGCAGCTAGAATGGCACTTGATTCCTGGCTACATTTACGTGAATCTGGACAAGCTACTTAATTGTTGAGCCACCCCCTGCCTTTTTAAAATTCATAAAAATGTCAGGTACCTACTTTATGTCTTTATAAAATGCCTGCACATAACAGGGACTCACTACAGGCTATGCTGCTTCTACCCATCAGCCATTGACGCGAATCAGGCAACTATTCCCAAACAGTAGTGTGCATTTTTAAGAGGATGCTTGAACTTAATTTACAAAAGACCGCAATTCCCTTAGTTGTTTTTAAAGATGTATCTTGTATATCCTTGGGCAACAACGAATTCAAATGTGCTCAGAAACAGCAGAGACGAGAAGACACATGGAGACAGGGAGTGGGAGGGAGATGCTCTTCAGGAATGGTGGGTTCTCTGACAACAAGAATCTGTCTGTGGGTTACAGTCTGAAGGAAGAGAGGATGATCGAGGGCCTGTTAAGGGGAGACAGCAAAGGAAAGTTAGAGAGGCCAGGGACTATTCTTTGGTAGGCGTCAGGATGGGTGGGGATGTATTATAGCTCTTAGTAGTCTTAGCAGTGACTATCTCATGGTGGGAGGAGGGTGTGGGAGAAGATGAGTTTTAAGTAAAAGAAGATAGTGCTTCATGTAGGGAGGATCAAGGAGACAAAAATGTAATACTCTGTCTGTCCCTCAGAGAAACCATAATATAGAAATCCCCAGTAAAGCTTTGTTTCCTTTCTTTTTAGAAAACAGAATGAACTCACAGTGATTGCTTTAGAAAGAGGGAATCACAGAGACAGCAAAGGTATTACTGAACTGTCTACATCTACATCTACATATAATTTAGGTATCTATTCAGTGTCTGGCACCAATCAGATACCTTCAGCAACTCATGTGTTAGATGATCAGATGATGAATTTGGCCAAAAAAAGTAATTTTTAATAAAGCTGCATAGTAATTACAATGCTGTTCCATAAATTATTCTCTGCACTTTTCTAAAAGTTTGAACTACTTCAGATGTTTTTAAATAAAAAGAAGAAAAGAAATTGTAAGTATAAAAGACACACATGGTCTTGCAAATTCAGATAATCCCACCGGGGAAGTGTTTAAGTAATTGATTTTGAGTAACTTTGGCCTGAAAGTGAAGTCTTACTGCTTTCCCAAGTAATCTGGGGACTGAATGGGAATGCAGATGGTGTGATGGAAAATTTTAAAGACTTGACCCAAAATGCTCTATTCTTTTATTTCACCTTGTTGACTTGAACAAAATAAATCTCCATGTCCATAATTCCAAGAAGCATCTGTTTCTTGTGGATATACAAGGTCTAAAAATGCATAGCATATGTGTAAGTTGCACCAAGAAATATGGCCATAATGAAATCAGGTAAACCTCAGACAATATCTACCTCAAAGGACTGCATGTTTGCATGTATTGGGTTTGGGAAAGACCACTTTCACACCAGATATAATTAGCGCCATCATTTGTACTCAATTGAATTTTTGTTCTATTGTCTTCCCTCATTATTACAAGAAACTTGGAAAGGAGGAACTCCTAGCCTGCCCTCAGTCAATGCTGCTTTCCTAACATGGCTCCTGTCAGCTTCAACCAAGAGTTTCACTGTGTTTCAAGTAATTGTTTGGCCTCTTTGCAGATAATATACAGTAACTTGTTTACTGTAACTCATACCTTCTTTTCCCTAACAAGTGACTTTTTGGTTCACCCATTTCTGCACCTCCTAAGAGATGACTCATGTTCTCCACTGGCCACATCATCAAAAAGTCTTAATCAAAACCATGTTACTGCAATGTGAGTTTTCTGGGTTAGTTAACTTTCTCAGCTTTATACATCCCATTGGATGTAATTCTTACATAAGTCACTTACAGTTTGCATATGCAGGGTTAACTGTTCATTTACTCTGTGTGGCTATGTTCAACCTCCTTTAAGTAAAATTATATTTTACCTTCCAGAAAAGATATTCCCTTTCAATGCCTACTTTATGAAAGTCTCCCTTTTTAATTTTTTCAGAGGAAGTTCTTATCTTCTCAAAGTCTTGGGTGACACATTCGGAAAAAGCACCAGTAATGTATTCTAGTAAAATCTTCCTTGACATCAGATAAATTCAGGCTTGCCATTCAACTGAAATATAGTTTCCATGCTTTAGGTTTCAAGTTATCAATTAAATCTGTAACAATAGCCATCCTTCATAAAGTGGAACCGAAGGAATAGCATTATTTGTTTAATCTGACCTAGGATTATTTAACAAGTACCAAAGCAGATTTTTAGCAATTCTCTTTTCTTCTTGTGTATTGACCCTTGATCTACTTAATGAGGAATCTTTGCTTGAGAGAGCTTCAAGTAAGAGGCAGACACATAGCATAGCATGTTCTTTCTCCTCTCTACTTCTTACTTTCATGTGAAGATTTGCCAGCTTTCAGGTCCCAGCACAACTGAATGTTCTAAAGGCGTGGGGGTTGATGACTTTACTTGTACCACCTTCCAGAAAGAAGAATGTGCTCCATGGAAATATTGGTCTATTGTTGCTGTAACAAATATCACAAATTTAGGACCTTAAAAACAATACACATTTAGTATCTCATAGTTCTGTGGGTCAGATGTCTGAGTGGCCTTGACTGGGTTCCCTGCCCAAGGTGTCACAAGGCCATAACCAAGATGTCAGCTGGCTGGGCTCTTATGAGGAAACTCTGGGAAGAATCCACTTCCAAGATCATTCAGGTTACTGGCAAATATCAGTGCTGTGTGGTTGTAGGACTGAGGTCCTGGTTTCTTGTTGACTGCCAGGCAGTGGTCATTCTAGAGAATGACCATACTCCTTGGTTTATGGCCTGATTCTTTCAGCAATAGTGGATGAAGACCTTCTCACACTGTGAATTTCTTTGACCTCCCCTCGGAACCCAAGTCTCCTGGCTCTGCTCCTGCTACATCTCTTTGAGTCCAGCAGAAGAAAGTTCTTTGCTTTGAAGAGCTCATGTGATTGCTCAGGCCCACCTGTATAGTCCAGGATAATCTCCCTATTTTAAGGTTTATAGTCTCAATGACACTGGCAAATTTCCTTTGGGCATTTAACATAGCATATTCACAGGTTCCAGGAATTAGGTAGTAGACATTTTGGAAGGGGGTGTTATTCTGCTCAACACATTGGGAGATGTTTTTTTTTTTTTTCTTTCTCTGAGCAGAGTGGGCATCAGGAGATGAAAACATGAGGAAAACAGAATATTTTCTTCTGCTAGTTTAGCTACCAAGAAAAACAACAACAACAAAAGCTAGGTAAATTAGTGACTTTGAGGGCCCTGGGGAAATTCTCATTATGACATTTTAAGAAACAAAAGGTCACTTAGTATGTGCATTCTTGAAATCCAAATCATTTTGACAGTGCTTTCTCTTAATGATACCTCTTTGTATAAAACTGTGCTAAGATCTACAGGCGCATTTTCTGCAATTTTAGGAGGGATTTGAATCAATAGAAGTATGTGAGGCTACAGTAAATAACTCAAACTCTTTGTTCAAGGGGTGTTTTTGGTTTAAGAAAAGTCATTTTTATGAACCACATTTGGCACTGGAAGATGGTGCTATAGGTGTGTCTTAAGCTAAGTTCTGAGAAAGTTCAGACTGGGTTTGAAGATTGTAGAAAGGAATTTCATGCATAGTGAGCAGTGCTACCTCAACTCTTATCAAGAATCCAAAGATATGAGTGTGGCTTAGGGGAAGGATACACTTGAGTAAACCCTTTTACTTGCCTGCTTAGTGCCCCTCATGTGGGTGTATACAGGGTGGACAGAATGGTCAGCAGCCCCAAGAGTCAGGAATTTGTCAGTTTGGAGAACGAGTCTGGAACTAGAAGCTCCCTGGAATTCAGTTTCCCCTCATCCTCCTCCCTGTTGAGTCTGCCTGCTCGGCAGGGACTCGGGTTCAGGTTCCAGGTCTTGACACCCGTATTGGTCATACGGTGTAACTTGCCTTTCTGCAGGGCCTCAGACTTTTCTATTGATGCTCACTTTGAGTTTCCCACGGCACAGCTCACTATGAGTACCGTTAGGAAATAGAACAAGCAATTAGGTAGATTCTACCATATGCTGTGCACTGTTAACATACATTGTAGAAATTCACTTAGTCTTTAAAACCATCTCATAAGACCATGAGAAAGGCATTTTTAATTTCCTCACGATGAAATTGAGATTCAGAGGATCAGTATTCTGTTCAAAGTCACATAAATGTCACATAGAATTGGTACGATTTGAACCCAGAAAAATGTAAACGGTATGAGACTACCTGGCATCTTTCACATCAGTGATATTAGGACAAACTGTAAGCTTTAGGTAAAGATGCCACAGAAGACATTCTTTATCTCATGCATAACTGACATTTTTCCTGAATGGGCAGATTACAGCAGATCTCTTACTACTTAACTGGTTCTTTAGACTTGGGCCTTTGAGGCATTTCTAAGATTTTTGAGCTTATTTTTTCCTCATGGATTTTAAGATACTGATTCTAGCTATTTTCAATAACTGGATCCTCCACTACTCTCATCGTTTTCCTGGACAACTTTGAACAGCGGGGGTTAATCCACTCCTCAGTTTGCCTGTACACCTTTCTGCACAGCAGTGAGCCTGCACACCCTCCCCACAGGAGACAGGCTCAGCAGCATTGAGATGAACTGGGAGCTAAATGCAGGCAAGTGGCCAAACCTGTGTGATAAGCACCCTGGTTTTGATGGAACACTTAAAAATCATTTTAACTTCTCCAGACCTGATGTAGTTAAAAATGTGGGGGTGGGAGGTCTTCTTGTGGGTTATACAAATAGCTTCACTCTGGCAACTCCTCTTAAGATTAGAAAGAATTGCACTAATTGGGGGGAGGGGTCTCAGTCACACCAGACTTCCTATCACATGACATGTCTTTACTCTTAAACATGGTGGTTTTTATTTGTTTGTTTTGGTGATTGCATGACTTGGTTTACTATTTTCAGTCTATTAAAAGTACTCCGTTTCTCACAGAAAGGCTGTGTGGATACAGTCTGCCCCGGTTTACTGCATAATCTTTGGCTACTTTGTTAGGACACCACCTTACATTGGTCTTTCTGTTTACATGGAGCCATGATAAGAAGTGAGGCTGACACATTCCAGTTCATTTCTGTAGATGAGGATGCTGAACACTCTTTAGAAGCCTCCATGACAAGAATTTTGTTCAGAAAGCTATACTGATTGTGGCTGTTTTTTGGTGTTTTTTTTTTTTTTTTAAGATTATTGACTTTTGGTGCCGGTGTCTTTGTTAGAATGAGCTATTGCTAATGATGTCTGAGGGAACAAGACTACTCAAGATCTGTAAATGAGAATTTGAAGACAGTGGGAGACCAAAGCCCCATTTTGGGTTATAACCTAAGCTTTATCCATTACTAGCAATTTGAGGAAAACTATGATATTCTTCACACACAGGGTAAATCCAGGAATGATGGTGGTCACAGCAAACTTAACAGTGCTTGGCATTCCCAAATTTCCAGAGTGACCATCAGTACAGGCATTTCTAAGAAAATGGGTAAGACAGGGAGGAGGGTAGAGGTGGTATTCAGCTGCTACATACTAGTACAGCCATAGGCTTGTTAAAACATTGCCAGTAACAGCTGGCAAATAGTTTCTAGAATGGGCCCTCCAAGTACCTTCCCTGGGCACCCTGGATACTCTACTGCTTAGCCGTTAGCCAGCACTCATGTTAACTATGTTAAATATTGTCACTGCAAAGGGGAAAGCCTTTCAAGATTTTCCTTGGGTGTGAACAGGGATTTGGGAAACAGAATTTCAACCTATTCCATCCAAACAAAGGAAAAAGCCTGGGTCTGGGACCTGCAGAGAACCACAGAATTCCTTTCCAATGGCCCACTGAGTCACTCCCATGATAATTCATGAGTGTGTCCTCATTGTCTTAGAAACAGAATTCAAGGGAAACAGAGCATCTCCATGAAGCGTTTTAAATCTTTGCCACCTCTCATCTCTCTTATGTGATTGCAGAATTCTGAGTCTTTTCAATTTATTACCAGTTGGGAAGACCTAGGAGGTGAACGAAGCAGGTTTCAAGGAAAATTCCATTATGAAATGCAACCAGGTGGCCAGATACGAGGCCAACAATTCACCCGTGGGCATCTGAAGTCATGTGCCTGGTTTAAATGTCCAAATGACTACCCAGAGTTATTCTCTTGAGTCTGAAGAGTATATGCTTCAGAATTAGACTTCAGTTGAAATTTTGGTTCTCTCCATCACTAGCTCTGTGACCTCAGTCAAATTCCATAGTTCCTCTGAGTCTCAGTCTCAGAATATGTATAATGAGAATAAGTATAGTTCAGAGTTGTTCAAACAATGCTGATCTTCCTTCTGTTCAAAAGGTAAGAATTATCAGAGAATTAGGCAACGCAGCACTCTGATACTTCAGCATTGCCCAAGACAAGTGAAGGCACCCAAAGGTAACTGACTTCTCTCCCTCCTGCCTCTTAAAGTCTTGTCCATTTTAGACCAGTCCTACTTGGCTCATATCACCCTATCACTCTCACCTTCTTCTTGACCCTTACCTGTTTAGCTTTACAATAAGTTAGTGGCTTTACTTGATTATGTATCTCTTTAGGGCTTCTTCAGTCTTTCATGTGTTTGAGCTTTCTTGCCTTTTATGTTGGAAACTACTTGGGGCTGGGAGCATGAGACTTCTACAGAAGTCCATGTGCCCTTGGCCATCAGTGTTGGTGAGTGATAGAGTGACACGTGTGTTTGAGCTTTCTTGCCTTTTATGTTGGAAACTACTTGGGGCTGGGAGCATGAGACTTCTACAGAAGTCCATGTGCCCTTGGCCATCAGTGTTGGTGAGTGATAGAGTGACACATGTGCTATGGTCTGAATATTTGTGTCCCCCCACCCCAAACGCATATGTTGAAATCCTAACCTCCAACATGATGGTCTTAGGGATGAAAATTTGGAAGATGCTTAGAAGCTTTGAGGCCTCTGCCTTTATAAAGAGGCTCTAGAGAGCTCGCTTGCCTCTTCCACCATGTAAGGACAAAGCAAGAAGTCGGCAGCCTACAACCCAGAAGGGGGCCTTCACCAGACTCAACCGTATTGGCACTCTGATCTTGAACGTCTACTCTCCAGAACTGTGAGAAATACGTTACTGCTGTTTATAAACTATCCAAACTGTGGTATTTCTGTTATAGCAGCTCAAATGGATTAAAGGAACCATAGATTCTGTCCAGCATAGGTGCAGCTCACCATTATCTCTGAGAGATCATTGGATTGAGTACTAATATTGATCAGAGATTGGGCCACTTAAGCAGCACCTTCCAGAGCTAGATCTCTGATGCTTCATTTACTCCCATGTCACACTTGAAAATGGAATACACCATTAATCTTCATTTTAATGTTGAGGAATCTCAGCTCTGAGAGATTGCACCACTCATCCAAGGACAGATGGCAGAGATTTGGACCCTGTTTCTCTTGTCTGTAACACCAGGTTCATTTGACTTTTTATCTTGCCATGCCTATAATCCCCAACATACCCTTGTTCTCAAGTTGTCCAAATGGCAGCTTGTTACTGGGGTGAAGTTCTAGTCAATCGTAGTCAATTGTTAGGACAGCACATACACTGAGAGTCTGATCCTGATCATCCAGAATATTGAAAAAGAAATGGTTGAAAAGGGTAATGATTAATGCACAAGGAGTATAAATCTAATGACACTCAGTGGGTGTGATTGGGAAATGAAAGGTGCATCCAGGAAACTTTCAGATCACACTATATGTTACCATATAATGGCTTTAAGAGTAAAATCTAATTGAGACACAAAATTAACAGATTTTTGTTAATTGTTCTTTAAACTCCTCACTGAGTGTCCTATGTGTGTAAGGAACAGATTGAACATAGACAAACAGGGCTCACTCAGAAAAGTGAGAGAAGCAAACAAGGAAAAGCCATGCTCTTTTCTTCATATGGATCTATGAAATATCCGAATCGGAAGCAATGTGGTCTGAGGGAGGAGGCAATCTGGGGCCAACTCCCAGCCAGGTCATTCTTTAAATGTGTGACCTTGACAGAATCACTTAAGCCACCTGGGCCTCAGGTTTACTCATCTGCAAAATGAAATTAATAGTAGCCACCACCTTCCTGAGCTATTACACATATCAAATGAGGTACGATTTATAGAGTACCATACATGTTCTGCATGTATCACCCACTCCTTCATTCACATTTGCAGGTAGAAGTGGACTGACCAAATCCTATATGGGAAATGAACAGAAACGAAACCCATGATGATTGGTATCTTTTTCTTAAACACGCATACAGACAAATACACATATGGAGTGTGTGACAGGATAGGAAGCTGAGAATCCCAGATTGTATCCAAGGACAACAAGCTCAGGCGTGGTTTGGATCAAACAAACAAACAAACAAAACCCAAAAAACAAAACAAAACAAAAAACAAACAAACGAAAAATTGTGACAAAGCTACATCGTTTATTTTGGAAAGTAACGGAGGGCTAATGTGTCACCACTACGGTCATAATTTTGTTTTGGGTCATGGAGGTCTGTACATGTGTCCAAGGGATCGAATTTTCCCTAGCAATGTTGAAAAGAGACGCACAAATAAGCTTCTTTCTCTATCACAGGCTGCAGCTTCTGTGTTCATCAGAGCAAGAGTGGTAAGTGTTAAATATATACGTGTTTGACAGTACTTCTCAGGAACAACTGGTGACGAGCTGGCCTGCCCTCCAGACTTAGATACCACTCCCATTATAGGATTCCGCTTGAGCTAATAATTTACATAAAAGAAGAGGAAAACTAAAGCTTAGCCAAAAACAGCTCCCAAATCCACCCCCATCGCTGCTGCCATAAAGCTGATATAGCAACTGGGATTAACATGTAACCTGAACCAAGGGAGTTTTTGCAAGTAAGATGAAAGCTGCCATTTAAGGTTTCTTCAATGGCACCAACTGGATTAGATTTGCTCTCGAGCCAGGCGTCTTTTGACAATCCCTGGGAACTGTGTCTACTTACTGGAAGGCAGAGTTGATGCATGCAAAGTCAATTAGAATGCTAAATGAATTAAAGGCAGTGGCTTGACACGTTTCATGGCAGGCATTTTCCAAACAACCCTGGCTTTATTTATCAGAGTTTTACTCCGAGAAGTGGCAGTGTGGGTAGTGATTTGAAACTGAAATCTGCAAATCAAGGAATAAAAGCAACCAAATTAATGCCAAACTGTAGAGGATCAGAGAAATTCTGTACCTCCATAAATATTTCTATGAATAATACTTCAATCTTATGCAGGACTTTTTTTTTTTTTTAAATGAAGTCCTTTATATTGGTACTTGAGTACATGTATGTGTGTGATGTTAAAATCTTAGCTTCCTAAACCTGTGTCATTTCTTGCCAGCTGAATCCCTTTTACACAAGTGCCAGGTAAGTAATATCTCTGTTATCAGGTGAACTAACGGTTGAGGTAAGGTTTCTATCCATGAAGCTGATTAGTTTTGTCTTTGTGGATCTGATGCCTGCCAGTTCTCACAGATTGAGCTCCTGGACCATGTGTCTGTCAGTATTCCACACTTTTAGAGATCCCTCATAGGTAAAGCTTGTTTGCCAGGATCTGTAACAAATTGCCCTTGAAAAGATGCCATTAGCTTTGAGGAAAAAAGAAAAGTCTAGAGTGAGTAATTTACTGACTGCCTTTTAAATATCACAGCGGTAGGCACACTGCTAGGTCTGTTTCACACGTATTTCGTAAATATCCTAAGAATAAAACATCAACTCTATATGACCAGGAACTTATAATGATCTTAATTAGTTATGCTGCTTTCAAAATATAACTTGGCGATATTTAGTTAATATGTTCAGTTTATGTTCTTTCAATATAACCTTCTACCTCTAATAATGCTGCGTATCTATCTTAAGTGTATGGTAAAATGTATTTTCTATAAAGTCTTATTCTTAATGCTGAACTATTTTCATTGCAATTTTATATGAAACACTGATAACTCTTTTGACTGATGTTTTATGATATTCCTGGTCAGCCCTGATTATCTGTAAATTAGTTCTCTTGTCTTAGGGCCCATGGCTCACCTTTGTATCTCTAAGCCTAGAACAATGTAAAGAGCTCAGGAGGAAGATATTTCACTCAGTTCCTTTTTTTCTGAGTTAGAGTAAGTTCACATTTTCCAGCCCTTTTCATATCACTCAACATGGTTAGTAAATCTGAGACTACATATCAATATGGAACTATATTATTCTGAAAGCTTTTTAGAACTCCTTTGGCCGATTTAACTTCATATATCATTGGTCCAACTTTTACCATATGCTCATATCTTAACCACTGTGTGGAAAGGAGAATGAGATTATCATCAGGTATTGTCACAGGCGGGGTGGATATTGATCAGACTCAGATTTCTTTGAACAAGGAGGAAGGTGACAGATGTGTGTTGTGTGAGTGACCAACAGTGTCTGTTGGAGTTTGCGTAGGACTCGGGTCTGGCCAACGAAAATCTAATATTCAGGGACGTGTGTCAGGTCTCTTAGCACCAGAAAAGGCCATAACATTTTGCTGAGACTTCTGGAACTCTGGTGGCCATTCTTTCTCTTTAGGCATGAATCTAAAAGGGAATAAATTCTGGAACTACTGTCGTCATCTGTCATCTTGCCCCACGTGGACAAGATTCATGTTGTACAAGAAGTCACATGGCTCAGGGAAAAAAACCCAAAAAAACAAAAAAACTAACAGTGCTGTTAGCCAGAATATATGGACTTTAGTCTTGCTTTTCCCAATTGATACCATTTTGATTTTAAGTTGTTCCTTAAATACTAAGACCTCAATTTTTTCTCCCTGAAAAATGCAAATAACATGTACATCTTATCTACTTCAGAGTTACTATGATTTGAAAAATTTTAAATGATGATTTAATATGATGTCATATTTTACTGAAAAATTGTTTTTCTATTTTCAGTTCTTACACTGACACATAAAAAGATTGATGCCTTATAGTTGTTTATGTAATTCCTATGAATTAGGAAGTAGAGGCACTTGCAGAAAAAGGATAAAGAGAAAAAAAACCCTTAGTTTTCCCTAGTTTAGTGAATTGCTGGAGCTCAGAGCCTAGCATATACCCCTATTCATGCAAAATTGGTGCAAAGAGAAAGAACATAATCATTTGACCTTTCGTATTGGCACCAACTGGATTAAAGCAGTACATATTTTTCCCAGGAGTGGCAACTGTCTCTTTCAAATATAATATGCAAATATGGGAAATTTCCAATGTCAGGAGGAAAAACCAATTGGGAGATGAATCAAAATGTCTTGATTGGCAATCTTGGAAGCTATAGTTTTCTCTTCATCCACGAAGGGAAGCCGGTACTGGCAGGCAAGTACTTTCCCCTGTCAGTGCAGATCTGGGTAGATGTATTCTGCCTCTCTCAATTCCATTTCACTACCTACTTCCCCTTAGCCCCTACACCCCACACCCATCCCATATCTTCTCCCTCACTCATACCACTGAGTAGCTGGCATATCAGGGACTCGCGGTCAGTCACGACAATCTTTACAACAGTACCATCACTGTTGTACTCATTATCCTCACGTTCATCGCCCTTCATCATCATCATTATCCCTGATATTTACACAGAAACCCTCTGTAGTTTACAAAGTGCTTTCCTATGCAATCCTTACAATAAACTTGCATGGTGAATAGAGCAGTGTTAGTATCCCTGGTTTAATGCAAAGAGGGAAGAATTTCTAGTTCAAAGACCTTTGTTCAAGCTCTGGCTCAGCTCAGTAAAGTTCAACACACATGGATTAAGCACCACTTCACAACAGGAACTGTGCGTGATTGCCCAGGACTTCTCTGACCTGCAAAGCAGCTCACATCCCCAGGGGGTCCGAGAGCTGCCTCTCCTTCCTAGCACAATGCTGACAGTTTTGTGGTTAGACCAGTGTTTTTCACCCTTGTGTCCTAGGGACTCGAGGTATTCACAGAGCTGAAAACAGGGTCCCGAAGTTATTGTCAGTATTTCAAAATTACAGCCTTTACCGTGGAAATCGAACCCTAACTCCGGAAAAGACTGTGCAGGCTAATTCACATATAAAAAACATTGCACAGGCTAATGCACATGTGGACTAGACATTCTGAAGTCTGGTTCTGCAGGGAGACTTTCTATCTGACCAGAATAAAGAGCACCTCACTTATCATGGGACATCAATTCCGAGTTTCCTTTAACGTGTCTGTCTGATCTTTTGCTGCGGTTCTCTTGGGCTCATTCAGGCCATACTGCTAAAGGTTCCCCAGGCAACACTTTCCAAAGCTGCCAAAAAAATTGTGGTGGTGTCATAAGTCTGCTTGCTGCACACAAGCCACATCATTCCCAATTTTGTTTTCAATTCCAACATAAATGTGTTTGCGGATCTGAATACTAGCTCCCTAGAGCCTGCTGGGATTTCTATTTAGGGAAGCTAAGAGGCTTCTGAAAACTGAAGGTTCGTTGAAAAATTTTCTTGAGAAGTGCACCAATGTTCATTCTACAAATTCCCTTTACGTGAACAGTATTTTATTTGTGGAAATCAATAGCATGATTGGTGGGGTGGGGGGGGGGTGGGCTAGGGGTAGAGCATTTTACCCAGGTTCAAATGCCAGGGTCAAGTCCAGTGGTTGCTTTGGGTGAAAATGGACACACTCCACCCCAGGTCTTAGCCCCACCACAGACCTGAGCCAGCGCCAGCCATGGAGCACATGCTTGTTAAAGCAGCTTGCCTGCCCTCCTACTTGCTACAATGCCATAGCTCCCAGTCACAGATGAAAGAAAGCAGGTCCCATGGAGTCCCAGTCCATTGCTTGTTGGAGTGAAAAGTTACTGCAGCCATGACTAAGTAAATTCTTTGTTAACTTTTAATTAGTGGTTCATGTAACTTGCAATAAAATGCATCATGGGAAAAGAAGGAGATCCACATGCCAATCTCTGGGTAGTTACAAGGTAATAAGAGCAAAGCTGGCTCACATGGGACCTGAGAAGCAGCTTTTCTCTTGCACTGCCCAGGTGAGTGGTCTGGGCACTCAGGCCAAAGTCTTCTGAGCTCAGTAGCTTTTCCTGAATCTGATCCTCTAATGCTTGCTGCAAAACGAGATCCTAAGAAAACTGGTATGACAGGGCTGCCTGTGTCCCTAGGGACTTTTGCAGTCTCATGATATCACTAAGCCCTTAATGTAGACTGGCATAAAATCTTTAATATTAAATGTATTAAAGATATAATATTAAAGATATTAAAGATATTTAATATTAAAGATATATACACACACAAAAATATGTATATATGTGAAATTTATAATCACTATCATTTATATATATACACACACACATAAATATATATAAAATTTATATATAATCACTATCATTTATATATATATGTGTGTGTGTATACATATATATATATATATATATATATATATATATATATATGTTCTATATGCCAGTGAGGCAAAACATTCTATATGCCAGTGAGAAATACTTTTTCTCACTGGCATATAGAATGTTTTGCCTCCATTTCTTGAAGATATTAGAAAAATCCCAAATTCCATGAAAAATGGAATCATGTCCTACAAGTAAAATAGTACCTACAATAGCTTTCATCTTTCCTCTTCCCACAACTCAACTGCATATTGATATTTTTCTAAGTGGTTAAATGGATGACAGAGCAAAGCATTTAATTTTAAAAATTGAGATAAAATTTAAATAGAGACAAATGCATAGATCTTCAAGTAGGAAGTTTGAGGGTTGTGACACATATATACAAATGTATAACCAATACCCAAATCAAGATATAGAACATTTTCATTACTCCAGAAAGATCCTCATGTCTCATGCCTGCCAATTCCAATCTCATAGATAATCACCATTCTGCTATCGATCAGCACAAACACCATTCTTAATCATATATTAAATAAATAGAATCATATATTATGATATCTTTTGTGTCTGCAAGTAAGCAAAATGTTTTGAGATTCATTCATGTGTGTATCAGTTTATTTCATTTTATTGCTCGGTATGAAGGAATATACCGTGGTTTGTTTACTCATTTTTCTTTTGATGAATTTTTGTGTTGTTGTCAGCTTTTGTGCTATTGTAAACAAGGCTGTTATGAATAGTGATTATACAAGTCTTTATGGACACACATAGTATAGTTTACCCATGAATAAAATTTCTGGAATAGAAATAAACATATTATTCAACTTTATGTGAAAATGCCAAAAAGTTTTCCAGAGTCACTGCACCATTTTTACAGTCTTACCCGCAATTGCCACACTTCTTACCTCACATGCCCCACAGTATTTGGTGCTTTCAGCCTTATTTGCCATGGTAGTGGGGCTAAGTGGTATCTGATTCGCGTTTCCTTGATAATAAAGGATACTATCTTTTCATGTGCTTTTTGAGCATTTGTATATCTTCTTTTATAAAGACTCTGCTCAATCTTTCCCTTAATATTTAAAGAATTGGTTGTCTTTTTAAAAACTGAATTTGTTGGGGCGCCTGGGTGGCTCAGTCGGTTGAGCGTCCAGCTTCGGCTCAGGTCATGATCTCACGGTTTGTGAGTTTGAGCCCCGCATCGGGCTCTGTGCTGACAGCTCAGAGCCTGGAGCCTGTTTCAGATTCTGTGTCTCCCTCTTTCTCTATTCCTCCCCTGCTCGTGCTCTGTCTCTCTCACTCTCTTCAAAAATAAACATTAAAAAAATTAAAAACTGAATTTGTAGAACTTTTTTACATACTGTGCATGTAGTTCAGATATATGTGTTGCAAACATTTTCTCTCCTTGTAGACCTTACATCTCCATCGTTTTAAAGACGTTTCCTGATAAGCAGATAATTTTATAGATTTTGATGAAGTTCAATTTATCATTTGCCCTATAGAAATCTTTGCCTAATTAGGGTTTCAACAATACTCTCCTATTTTTTGTTGTTGTGGTTTCTGTTTTCCTAGAAGCTTCCAGAAGTATTTAACTGGAACAACTAACCTCCAGAATGCAAGTCCAGAATTCAGACTCTTCCAACGGCTGAGATGTCAAGTGAAATCTTAATGCACAAAGAGCATGTTGAGGGTTCAGTAGCTTTGTGGGCCCTGAGCACCAGGGTATCATCATTCACAGCATGACCAGCACGAGGAGTTTCAAGGGCCTAATTTTGGTGTTATTTTTGGAGATGACTTGGTTTTCTGTAGTTTTGGCTTTCTCTAGGATCAGAGTCATGCCTTGTAGCGAAGGCTGCCAAACTAAACTTTTCTCTGGGTGAGAAAGCACGTGTTTACCCACGTGCAGACCTGAGCTTTAGTGTCTTGCTGTAATTCCGTCTGTAAAACCTCTTCCTCAAATATTACTCTTTGCCTCCGTGGAAAAACAGCATCTTTAGCAGAAAGGACAAGTGGGCAAAAGTCTCCCTCACACTACCAGAGCGGTAGCATTTAAAAATGGAAGTGGCCTTTGTGACCTACTTTTCTTTGGTTTTAAAATAACAGCTCATAGATTTGCATTTGTTTTTAATTCTTGGCCCTGTGACCCCTGCTCCTGTTTTACTTGATAAATTCCCTTTCGTCTTCCACAGGCAACCATTCAATCCTGATCTTTTCCTAACGTTTCATCAAAATGGTTTTTGGTGAGTTACTGGTTCTCTAGACTGGTAATTGTTGGATTGTGAAGAAAAGTATTGCCAGAACTATGTGACCACTTGGATTTCCCAGTTTAAATTATTTTTATAGCTAATATTAATTACTACCCACAATCAGACAGTATGTAGAATATAACACGTAACAGAGGCCCTGCCAATTCTCTTAAAAAGGGATTGTTTTGATTTTTTGTTGTTCTTGCTTCATAGCCAACTCTGAGTTAAAATACAACAAAAAAATAAATCTTGCAGACCACCTATTTGCCCGCTTAAACACATGTGTGTATACACACATATGTGTATGCATGCTCAAATCATAAGAGAACTAGTATAGAGAAAAGTCACTGTTTGAAAACAAAGAAGTAATTATATACCTTGAGAATTATTGCCAGGAACACGAAAAGAGACATTGTTATATTTGCACAAATGAGGAAAGAACAGCTCTGTTAAAAAGGTTCTAGGAGCCTTGACAAAGTTTTGCTGGCAACATGACAAAGAGATTGCAATCAATATGCATACACCATGCAAACACTAATTAAACATACTTTGTGTTACTTTTCAAAATGTAGGTTTTCACTAATCTTACTTTTACTTAATTACAAAAGTATGCATGCTTATTGTAACATTGTAAGCAATACAGAAATGCATACATTAAAAAAAAATGTGGCTCTTTCCCCCAATAGTCCCATCCCTGAGGAAACCAATGTCAACAGTCTGTTGTGTGTCTCTTTTTACAAACACATAAAAACATATGCACACAGAATTTACTGTGTTTTTCTGTCTTTTTCTTTGAAACAGAAATTGAACTACATGGGTACTATCCTAAAATTTGCTTTTCTCTTTTGTTAATGTATCAAAGATATTTTCGAGATATATATTTGAATTATTCTTTTTAATGGGAGCATAAAGGTAAATTTGCTCACTGTTATTAGTCTGTTAGGGCAGCCATAACAAAATACCACAAACTGGGCGGCTTTTTTTCCTTTTTTTCTGTTGTTAAAATTTATAAAATTTACATCCTATCCTGAAACTATATTTCCCACATTCATCTAGGTCCAATATTAAAAAAAAAAAACCAAAAAAAACCACATCCATTCATTGCCCATTAACAATATTTTTGTTAGGGCTTCTCCAATCCTGAATTATCTTAATTAACCTTTGAGAGCAGGAATTTGCCTTCAAGTATGCTTATCAAGGTGTGCTCAACATTCACTGAGCTCCTCATGTCTGAGGATCTACGTCTTTTGAAGAAAATTTGACTTGATGTAAAATATCTGGGTCATATTGTCTTTTCTTTATAAATTTGTAAATATTGCTCCAGTATCTTTTGATATCTTAAAGTCTGGTGGAGACTTTTTTCTCAGTTTTACGTGAGCAGCTCTAACTTGTTATCCACATGCTTCCAGGTTTACTCTTAAAACTTAGTAACTACATCAGCATACATATCAGTGTTGAGTAATATTCATTTTTCTCAGATCACCCTCCCCCCAAACCATGAAATTTTTTAATAGGTTATCCTTCCATGACATTTATATATCTATATTATATATAGATATGCATATATATGTATATATTCATATATATATATGCATATATATATATATATTCCTTCATGTTTTTTATGCTTCTCCTTTTCACCTTCTTAAAGAGTGGCATTATATATATATATATATATATATATATATATATACACACATATATGCTTTTTAAAAAATTTTTTTTAATGTTTATTTATTTTTGAGACAGAGAGAGACAGAGCATGAACGGGGGAGGGGCAGAGAGAGAGGGAGACACAGAATCTGAAACAGGCTCCAGGCTCTGAGCTGTCAGCCCAGAGCCCGACGCGGGGCTCGAACCCACGGATAGCGAGATCGTGACCTGAGCTGAAGTCGGACGCCCAACCGACTGAGCCACCCAGGCTCCCCATCCTTTTTTTTTTTTTTCTTAACTTAACAATATACCCTGGAAATCAGTCTATGATAGTAAGAAGAGATACCCTTCATACCTTTAGAAACTGAAAAAACAAAAGACGGTTTAGTGAGGTATTACAGACATGGTAAACCACACATATTTAAAGCACTTACATATTCTACAAATGTGTGTACTGCCCCCCGTGGTTCTTTCATTCAGGATAATCATTTTGTTCATCAGCAGTTGCTCATTTTTAATATTGGGCTGTATTCCACTGTCTGGATGCACCACAATTCATTTATAAGCCCACCTTTTCATGGACAGTTAGGTTGTGTTCAGTTTTTAACAGTCGCAAATAAACATTTCTGGATAGGTCTTTGTATGGATAGATGCTTCCATTTCTCTTAAGTAAAACGTAGGAGTGGAATGGTAGGAGCACACTGTAAGTATATGTTTAAAGTTTCAAGAAACGACTAAACTGTTTTCCAAAGTGGTTGTACCATTTTACATTCCCACCAGCAATGTGTGAGAGATCCCGTTTCTTCACATTGTCGCCAATGTGGGGTGTGGGCAGTTTTCTTAATTTTAGCCTTTCTAGATAGGAGTGTAATGGTTATTCATTATGGTCTTAATTTGCAGTTCGCAACCCACTAAGGATGCTGAGCATTCTTGCGTGTTTATTTGCCACCTGTATATCCTCTTTGAGGAAGTGTCTATTCGAACTGTTTGCCCATTTTTTAAATTAAGCCTTCAATTTTCTTGTTACTGAGTTTTGAATAGTCTTCATATATTCTATGTACAAGTCTTTC
This sequence comes from Neofelis nebulosa, assembly GCF_028018385.1. Taxonomy (NCBI): domain Eukaryota; kingdom Metazoa; phylum Chordata; class Mammalia; order Carnivora; family Felidae; genus Neofelis; species Neofelis nebulosa. The sequence goes on from NC_080796.1 coordinate 62,635,324, forward strand.
AACCAATGTATGCTCTGCAAATATTTCCTCTGTGGCTTGTTTCTTCATTTTCTTAATAATATCTTTCAAAGAGCAGAAGTTTTAAATTTTGATCAAAGTCCAATGTATCATTTTTTTAAATTTATGGATTGTACTATAGTTGTCATATCTAAGAAATGTGCCTAATCCTAGGTCACAAAGAATTTTGTTCTGTTTTCATCAATAAATTGTATAGATTTAGACTTTACAACTATTATCCATGTTGAGTAAATTTTTGGGTATAGTGTGTGGTGTAGATTGGAGTGAAGTTTTTGCTTATTATTCTAGCCTCACTTTTGGAAAAGATCATGTATTCTTCACTGAACTGCTTTTGCAACTTTGTAAAAAAAAAACTCTTTTCTATATGTGTTTGGGTCTATGTCTAGATTATATTCTGTGCCATTGATCTAATTCCCCAAGTCTATCTTTACACCTATGTCACATTATCTTAATTACTATAGCCTTATAAGTCTTGAGATCTGGTAGTGTCAGACCTCTAATTGGTCTTTTTAACTCTGTTTTGACTATTATAGGTTATTGTGTTTTTATATGAATTGTCTAAAGAGCTATTAAAGAAAAAAAATCCCTGCTGGTACTTTGATTGGGATTTCACTAAGTCTACAGATCGTTTCGGGGACAGCTGACATCTTAACTTAAGTCTTCAGACCTATGACCAAAATGCATCTCTTAGAGAAAGAGAACCAAGAAAATATGTATATATAAAGAGATTTATTATAAGAAATTGGCTTACCTGAGTATGAAGGCTGGCAAATCCAAATTTGCAGGGTGGGCTGGCAGACTTCTGAAGATCCAAAAGAGCTGAATCAGATAATGTCACACACAAAGACAACCTTTTAAGTATATGCACATTTGAGACATCTTATTTTTCAAAAACTTGTTTCTAAGTGGTTTGCTCAGAAATGGGACACACAGTAGCCATACAGAATGTTTAAAATAGCTGTAATGTACAGAATCCGTTCAATAAGTTTATTTAAGGTATAGTTAATGGTAATACATTTTTTCCAGTAATTGTGCTTTTTAAACAACCACAAACTATATCGTATTTTTATGAGAAAATTCATTTTGATCACCAAAGTAAATGATCTCTTTAAATTGAACAAATATTTATGAATTCCCAACTTAGTCTCAGAAATGATTTTAGATGATTTGTTTACATTCTCTAATTTAATCTTTATAATAACCGTGTAAGATGTAAATGGGGTATAATTATCCTTATTTCACATATAAAAAATGGAATTTTGACTAGTTTAAATAACTTTCCCACAGTTTTTCAGATTATGGCAGCTAAGATTCAACCCCAAGTCCCATTTTTTTTTCCCCATTACACTTTGTGGTCTCTTTCAGAAAATATCCACACATATGGCCCTGATGGCTGGACAAATAACTTTTTTGCTTCAGACCCTTGCATTTCCATAGGATCACATATATTCAAGTGACAGCACTTATCAGAATTCGCTGCACTTTAGCATTATAGGCCCCTCTCTCCCAGTAGACCAGGAGTGCCTTGAAAGTGACATAAGAAAAGTCTTATTCACTTTTGTAAACTTCAGGGCAAATATTGCCGGTCACAGATGGGTATTTTGTACTACCCTCTCAGAAGGTTTTAATTGTTTTCTTGGTAGGTCTCTGAGAGAGTGTGTTGGGAGACTTTCTCCTCTATTCTCCCTTCACTTTCTGACATATGATAGGGAAAGATAAAAGTGTACATTGTTTTATGATGAGACTTTTAGTGCAAGAAGAATAAAGGCAGATTGATCTTAATTTCCAAAGCGCTTGGGTTGGGAGAAAGGAACCTCAGACCAGAGATATTACTTGAGAAACCAGTTCCCGTGCTGGGGGATGAGAAGAAGAATTCATTCTCTTTCTTCCCACTTGTTTTTCTTCGCTCCTACCTGTACTATTACTGTAGATCACATCTCAGTGAACTAAGGATGGGAGTGTATGTGTGTGAGGGGCCACAGGCAAGTGCACAGAGTAAAGAAAAAGGAAGAGGGAGATAAATCTGAAGTTGTGTGGCTAAAAAAGAAAGGGAAGTAGTGCCTGTGACCATTTTGTAACAGAGGTTGTTCCTGGAGATCTTTTTTTATGCAGATACCATCATCATGATGAAGAAGAGATATGATGAGGCAAAGTCTGGTTCATTAGTATGAACAATGATAATGAGGTTAAATGATAAGGGTAACTTGAGAGTTGATCATGTCCATAAGGCTTCGACAGGCTTGGATGTGGGAGGCATCAAGGCAGATGTTCCCTTGCTGATCTTGATGGCCAGTCCGATCTGGAAACCTTATCCTTGTAATAGTCCCTAAAGATGTTACCATAGTGCAAGAGTAGAGTGGTTGCCAAGATAGTGGCCAGAAGCTTAATTATAGAGATGAGGACATGGACTGAATGGAGAGGAAAAGTATGATATTATACTTGGCCATCTGGGAGTGCCACCAGGAGCAGGAGGCATGGCTGCCTTGGGCCCTCTACTGCCTTCTAATAATATGCCCACTTCCCTGATATAGCCTTAGGTTCCTCTTTTACTAGAATTAAGGTAATAGGTAGGCCCTAACTAGCCCAGATATTCTGCAAATATTAAGTATTTAATATTTAATATGCAAGTATTAAGCAAATAAGTTCAGTTATAAATTTGGCAGTAACAAGAGGATTAATTTAACTCTTGGCAGTTTTTTTCTAGTAGCCTGGCAGATAGCCATGCGCATCAACACAATATGATACACTTAAGAATAAATATCAAGAGTATCTTTTACGTCAAGGGCAATAGAACTCTAAACATATGCCATTAGAAACTTAAAGACGCCCTTACATATTTCTTGTACACGTATAAAAAGCCAGAATAGTGGGTGCCAATGGGGGAACATGTTAAGTTGGGGAAAATAGAGGCACAGAAATCAGTAAAAAGCATATGAAAAATTTAAAAAAATGAATCACTTACTCATAAGAGAGAGCAACATTAGAATAAAAGTAATCAGGTTTATTTCTATATTTGAAGCAATAAAATCCAAAGGGACAAATCATAATTTGTTACAAGGTATCCACATAAATAACAAATACTTCAACTTCATCACCCCTCCCCAACTGGATTTTCTCTTACGATAATATGCTGCTTTCTGCGTTTCTCAAGTTTTTCTCCTTGAGTCCTACGTAAGTTGATACTTTCTAGAAAGGAAAAGGTGTTTTCAACCTGAATGGTGTAGGGCTTAAAGGCAGAGCAGCTAGCTTAATTTAAAATACACAGTAGTAACCTAAAGTATAAATGTGCATGAGTCTGTACTGATACAAATAAATGATTAAGAAAATAAATAGGGAGAATGGACAAATCTCCCATACAAAAGGTTTCCAAATAGTTTATGTAGATCCTCTGCCCTCAGGGAGGGGTAGCTTAACTTCCTACCACTTCAATGTAGGGCAGAAGGAGACAAGGGGCAAGAGGAGCTTCACTTGCAGAAACCTGCAGGTGGTCAAGGTGGTATCCACAGTGATGGGTCTGGTTGATAGTACCTAGTCCCTGATGTAATGGGATGAAAATGACGCTTTTCCTCTGTGATGTTAACCCCCGTCTAATCATGAGAAAAACAACAGAGAAATCCCAGCTGACGACACTCTACTGTATACCTGACAAGTACTTCTCAAAACTGTCAGGGTCCTCAAAAACAAGGAAAAGTCTGAGAAATTATCACAGCCAGGAGGAGCCTAAGGAGGCAAAGGAGTGGTGTATCCTGGATGGGGTCCTCAAACAGAAAGAGGACATAGGGTAAAAACGAAAAAAATACCAGAAGTGGGCGTGGACTTCAGTTCATAATAATGCATCACTACTGATTCATTAGTTGTGACAAATGTGCTATACGAATGTTAGATGCTAATAGCAGGTGTGTGGGTTGTATAAGAACTCTTGGTATCTTTATAATTTTTCTATAAGTCTAAAACTGTTTGAAAATAAAAGGCTTATTTAAAAATATGCAAAGGATGATCAGGGAAAATGCACAGGAACTAAATTATAAAAGGTCCTGTGAAATCATAGAGTATATACACTGGTCTTGGAGCTTGACTCCTGGCACAGAGCTCCTAACACCATTGTAATTTCTGGGAGCACTGGGAGCATCTTCTGTTCTAATATTTGGGAGTTCCTGACACAGAGCTCCCGAATCCGTTGTCACGTCCTAGATGTTAGCAGTGGCTTCTGTTTTAATGAGATGATCATCGGTGGGCTCCTGGATGGGGGCCGGTCACCAGAAAGACCACCACAATTGGCAGCTTGGAACATTTGGCCCTGCTCCCCATTCTCCAGAGAGAAGACAGGGACTGGAAACAGAATTACCAATCAATCATTCCCACATGATGAAACCTCCATAAAAATCTCAGGAAGCAAGAGGTTCAGAGAGCTTTCAGGCCGAAGACTATGTGAAGGAGCTGGAGGGTGGTGCCCTCAGACGGAGCATGGAGGCTCTGAGCCCCTTGCTCCACACCTGCTCTAGTCACCTCTTCCATCCATTTACATCAAAATATAAAGTAGTAAGAAAACTGTTTTTCCTCAGTTCTGCGCGTTGCTCTGGCAAATTCATCCAATCGGAGGAGTGGGAACCTCTGATTTTATAGCTGATGGACCATAATTGGCAACCTGGACTTGAGCTTGACATGCAAGGGGTCATGGTCTCATGGGGCTGAGCACTTAACCCAGGTAGATAGTGTCAGAACTGAGTTAAACTACTAGGACGCTCAACTGGTGTGACAGAATTACTTGGTGTGGGAAGAGTGTATTGGATTCTTACATTTCATTAAAAAATTCCATTTTTCAGCTTATATTTTGCCAGTTTGATATTCTGTCCTCCCATGTCTCTTCTCAAGCCCCCACCTTTTTTTTTAATGTTTATTTATTTTTGAGGGAGAGCAAACAGAGGGTCAGAAGGGGAGGGCCAGAGAGAGAGGGAGACACAGAATCTGAAGCAGGGTCCAGGCTCTGACTTGTCGGCACAGAGCCCATCGCAGGGCTCAAACTCACGAACCATGAGATCATGACCTGAGCTGAAGTCGGATGTTTAACTGACTGAGCCACGCAGGTGCCCCAAACCCCCATCTTTCTTGTAAAAGTTAATAATAAATACCTATGTGTCTGACTCTTCATTTCCAAACATTTTGTATTATGTTTCAATACTTCCAAAAAGGGCTGATTAGAAACTTTGTGTGTAGACACAAAGGCTTTTGCAAGGGGTGGACTTCACTATGTGATAATTAAACAACAAGGTGTTGTTATTAATTGAGGGAATCCCAAGTGTCACTAAGTGTAGGTCTAATCTCTTGGGCAATACTTTAGCCCAGAGAAATTGTCTAATTTTCTACATGGGGATCTAATCTAAGTATTACCAGCAGTGCTCTGGAAGCTGAGTGGGGAGAGGAGCTAGTCTTGTCATTTATTAGTAAATTTTCTCATAAACTCTTGTTTTGGGAGTGGCTCCTTGGCATGAGTGCTTCCTGGATACCCTGAATTTAGAGTTTCTCTTGTTCAACCACTCTGGAGAGTCAACCAATTGCTATCCCAACTCCCTGGGAAAGGAGTAACCTCTTGGCTGCATAGAATTGAGAAAGGAATATGATTGTTGAAGACTTTTAATAATTTTTTTTTGGAACTAAAACCAGTCCTCCTGCATTCAGACCTACTAGCACCTTTACCTTCAAAGGTACCGGTCACCTCCAATTCTTGAGGCTTTTTTAAGTAGCGTTGTGAAATTTGGCTCCACTTTTTGGCATTGCTGAGCATGCACTTAGCTTTTGTTCACAATGTTAAGTCAGGTACAACTCGTTCCTCTGTCTTCCAGCTTTCAAAACGTTGATACAACTCATTTATGCTTCTCTTGTTAACTGTTACTTTTTGTTTTGGGGGGTTTTGAGGTTTCTTTTTTTTATCCCATTATTGTTATTTTGGTGGCTTTTCAGTAGGGATCAGAAGTAACGTTGCATCTTTTCGATTTGCCCTGCTTGATCAGAAGTGTCAGTTCTCTCTGTCTCATTCTACCCGTTCTGCTTCTGCCTTTTGAGCTCAAACTTTCCCCAGACTTCGGTGACTATACTCATGATGATAAACCTTGATTCTGGTCCTCTAGCCTTGATCTCTCCAGAGTTTCATCAACATTCCATGCTGAGTGAATGTTCCTCAAGTTCATCTTGACCAAAATAGGACATATTATTTTACTTTCTCACTGCAAAAGATCTTTTACTCTCTCAGTTCCCTTATTACTTACCATTTTAATCCATTACCAAATCCTATGAATTGTGCCTTTATGATTTCTGACAAACTTGGCTCCTTTCTTTCCATTTCTGTCGTTCTGCCTTACATCTGGGAAATCAAAATGACCTCCTAACCTTCCAGACTGTTCTAAAAACATCCACCATGTTTTGATTACTTTGACTTTGCCATCATGAGTGGAATCAGATCTGAATTTCTCAGCCTAGCAATTTAAGATCCTTTATGATTTCACTGTAGTATACTTTTCTGAGCTTATATTTTATAATGCCTCTCTTAATTGACCTAACAAGCTACCTTCCACCACAGAACCTCTGTACCAACTATCCTGGGTACAACACTTAACCCTGTTTCCCTAGTCAACTTCTGTTTTGCTTTGTTTTGTTTTGTTTTGTTTCCAGAGTGTATCCCAATTGTCTAAATCAGTTTTTATTTTTGTTTTTTGATGTAGGCTTTCCTAAAGGTGGCTATTTCCTTTCCTTGTTTCTCTTTTCTTTTTGTCTTTTTTTTTTTTAGTACTTTAATTTGTCTGCTGGGGTGAGGATTGAAGAGACAGTGGTTACTGTAAGCTAATGACATTCTTCTAGCAATAATTTTTTCTTCAGAGAACCAAGGTTCATTGAACAAGAAAGAGACACCTTCAATTTAAGCTTCAGATTTAGCAGTTATCAGTGGCAAAAGAAGAGTGGTTAAAGAGAATGGCAGGTGAGACTAGCAAATGTTGGGATTAGAAATCCCTAGCTGGTCATTGCTGCTTTACAGTGATGTAAAAACTAAGCATCTAAACCTTATGGCTAAGAAATTACTATGAATGATCTTCTGACATCAAATCGAAAACATTCATACCTGAGTGGGATGAAAGTTTCTGAGAGAATAATCAAAACACGACTGGAAAATGCCATACCACGGACTTGGTGTCATGATGATTTTACAATTCTTTATAGCTATAAACCATTTAACGTTCTTCAATACAAGCTCAGAAAAGGCCGAATAGCATGCAATTTTCTTTGGCAAAAAAAGCCTGGTTTAAACACAGTGAAAAGGTTTGTATGGGTTCAAAAGGGGTGACAAAGACACTATTTTTTGCTATCATTGGCCTGTGATCAACTTTTGTGTCCAAAACAAATGAATCTGGATGGAAGTAGTTAAAAGACTGAAGTGAACTAGTCCAATTCTTTTAAGATATTATTGCCGCGCTATCCTCCCTCGTTTGAAATCTGTGTTGGGAGATAGAGACCACTTCAACTCAATGAGTCACTTCTACTTCCTAGCCAGAACAATTAAACTTCGTGTATAAAACATGACCTGAAGCCTGCCCTTCACCACATCATCCCACCTCAAAAACTCCCAGGGGTCAGCTCTGACATTTAACAGCTCGCAAATTCAATTTCTTAGCTGATGAAGCCAACTTCATGATTTTACAAATGAGTATTAGGTTATTGCAAATTTTCTTCTTCAACATTTTGGGTAATCTATAAAATGTGTTGTCAGTTCAACTGCCAGCCTGAATAATGTTATGCATGCCTCTTTATCATAATGAAGATAGCATTTATAAGTCAGCTACAGGGAGAATGAGAATAAGATGAACAAATCCTCCATTATCCACTTCCTGTTCTCCACCCACTGACCCCCAAGGGAAGGAAGGAAGGAAGGATGGAAGGGAGGGAGAATGGAAGGAAGGAAGGAAGGATGAAAGTAAGGAAGGAAGAGAGGGAGGGAAGGAGGGAAGGAGGGAAGGAAGGAAGGAAGGAAGGAAGGAAGGAAGGAAGGAAGGAAGGAAGGAAGGAAGACAAAACCCAATAAATATAGCTGTATGCTTAACTTAGTCAGTATTCCTGCAACCTCCTACCAGTTACTGAAACAGTTAATGCATTTTTGCTGCTTCTTTATTGTTAGCAGCTGAGCAGCTTTTCACTCCTCCTCTTTTCAATTGTTACTGATCTCTTGCCACAGTTTGCATACAATCCCCTAACAGCATTAGCTCATTTTTACTCCAGTTTTGCAGATTAGCTCATCTGGGTTATGTTTTTTGGTGCGTTGGTGTTGAGTGTTGAATACGTCTTAATTTTCATTCTTAAAGGCATTCTCAACCATAACAGGTATTTAATGAGCCTGATCTTCTTTTATATCATGTGTTTGACCTTCATACTAGAAGGAACTCCCAGAGTTTCTATTTGTTCATTTGTTAGTATCTATAGCAGGTGGATTTAGGTGGAAAGGGAGAGGGGGTTTCAGATTTCTTTCCTTTATTTCTCAACGTTTCTGAAGCCCATCCTCTTCCCAGAATGTATATCTGACATTATGGTAATGCAGGTTCTATTTTCATCCAGTTTAGCGTAACAAAAGCATCTGCCACTTCATTTGAAAACAAAAGACTTTTCCTCCGTCTAAGACAGTTCACTATTACTTACACTTACTCAAGCACACACTATACTCCCTACTCAGGACTCAGAACTCCGTTTTAAAGACAAGTTTCATCAAATAAATCAACCAATAGTCCATCAAATAATCAGCCATATTGTGGCTTCTCACCCCCAACTCTTACAAATGTACACAGCGTTCATGCAGTCTAACTGCAAGATGTAGTTACCACTCTTTTCTTTCCTCCTTATCCCAAGTTCAGATCTCAGGGAAAATGTAAGATCCAGCGACATCGGTTCCTGAGCTTCTTGCCTTAGGTACTTGAACCCTACCTCTACATCTTTATCCCTGCTGCCAGCTCTGTCTTTGTCCCTTTCTCCATGTCACTGTGTCTATGTTTACATCACCGTTTATCTATCTACCTGCAGTATGGATGTACAAGTCTTTAGGGATTACTAGCTCTCTGTAAGGGATGGAAAAAAAGGATGAGCAGGGCTCAGTTCTTTCCCTTCAGGAAAAGCTGAGAGGAGGACGCAGGGATGTTAATAGACATTTCACTTAAGTGGTGTGAGAGCGGGAATAAACAAAGTGGTGTGGAGCCCGATAGGAAAACTGATTGACTCTGCTTAGGAACCCAGAAAGTTTCACAGCGTGGGTGTCATTTCCTGACAGATGAGTAGGGGTTTTCAGAACAGAAAGGAAGGTGGTAGTTTTAGAGAGAACAGTGAGTGTAGAGGTACACTTGGCTAAATGTTTGGTGTGTTTGGGGCACAGCAAGAGAGCCGGGTGGCTGCAGCCTGGATTGTGTGGGATGGACTGGCAGAAGCCCAGACTACAGGGATGGAAAAGACCTATGAGCTCATCGTTCCTGTTCTCCATTTCTTCCTTCTCTATCTCAACGCCAGAGTGTCCATGGTGTTCTCATCCATGGCTGGCCCAGGAAAATGGATTTAATCTCTTTGAACTAAAAGAAAGGAGGTCAAGAATGGAGACAGGCTAGAAGCCAGGTCACAACCTGTCTTCTCAATAGCCAAAAACACTTTGGTTTTACATGTGAAAGTCTGTGTGCTTTTTAAATTTGAGTTGCTCAACGTTTAGGTAATGTGCTATTTTTAATCTGTTTGCTAAAGTCAGCCATTCCTCATCCTTAAATTCATTTCTCTAGATCTAAAAAAGGATAAAATGTCATTTGATGTACCTTCATGAAATTGTACTTGATTTACTATTTGAGATTCAGAGCTGGCATTAGTGACGAAAAACAAATTATTTATCGAGTCTGTTCTCTTTCCCCACGCACACAGTCAAAACATTTTTCCCTCCCTCAGAGCAACCAAGCAAGGCCTACTATATCTACACAAGGGGACAATTTAATTTCTTATTCCATTTTGCCCAGCACGACTGCATGCCTGTTAATTATAAAAGATCTTCCATTGCAGTGATGGCAATGGAAGTTACCTAATTGTAATTCCAGATAAAATGCACTAGATTTGTCATTTAGGAAAACTTTAAAATTGTGATTTAAGAGGTAGCAAGAGTTTAGTTCATGAAATTCTTTTACCCAGAATACTGGAAATTTTAAAAAACCAAATGCATTTTCTCTCTTTTTTGTAAATACTACTTTAACCATTACATAGATATTACGTTTTGTGAAAAATAAAAAACTGAAGGCCAAGTTATCCCTGGGAATTGAGTCAAAAGCCACAGTTAGAGTTTGAAGGTACGACAGTGTCCCAGAAATAATCTAGTAATCCGTACTGAAATAAGAAATCTAAAAGGAAAGCTGACCACTTGTTGCATTTTAGACTTTTTTACAGTGGGTAGGCCAGTTGAACTGTCAAATGTGGATCAAAATACACTAAATAGGTCTCGTGCATGTGGCATGAAGCAAACTTCCTATCCTAAAGCATGTATAACCAAATATGAGAGCTAAAATATTGCAGAAAATTTGAAATAGGAGTCAGAAAATGGCTTTTTGAAAATACAACTTTTAAAGTGTTTTTATTCACTATCTTATATGAGACTAGATAATAAATTTATTTTTTTACATAAAAATGATATAAATCTCAAAAGTATTTTTCATGATATGTAATTGCTTATGTTAAAGTATTATATATTGGAATATACACTGTGTAATGCATCATTATTAGTGTTCATATGTAAATTATATTCTTTTCTGCGACTATGTTTTAGTTATCCTATGTTCATTTTTCCTTAGAAATTTTACGTAATTCTATAACAGAAGAAGAAGAAGAAGAAGAAGAAGAAGAAGAAGAAGAAGACGAAGAAGAAGAAGAAGAAGAAGAAGAAGAAGAAGAAGAAGAAGAAGAAGAAGGAAAAACAGAATAGATTCATACACTGTTAGTCTCTTATAAAGAGTATGAAGTTTAATATACATATACAAATATACATGTGTGCATGTCTGTGTATGTGCATAACAATTTATAATTTATATAAGAATCACTGAGTTACCACATTGTGCTAGGAACTTTGTCAATTGCATATATCCATATGTTCAATATAAGTCTTGAGACAGCTCTAGGAGGTAGGCAACACTAATCTTATTTACAGAAGAGAGGAGAAAATGAGCCAGAGGAAGTTTTAAGTAATCAGCTGCAGTTCAAAGCACCAAATCTTGGATCTGAACACCTCTTTTAAGACTTACATACTCCCAAACTCTTAATCACCACTGGGTATTACCTTGCTGCCATACAGGGAGTGGGTGTTTTAACTCTTAGTTGACATATATAATAGTCTTGATTTATTTTTCATTTTAAAATAAAAATGGCCATTCATTAAGTGATTTATCAAGAGTAGAAACCAGTATAGTAAGAAATTGAGAAACATGTAAATTAATAGTCTACAAATATGGTAATTTCCTTTCTTTATTATTTCCTTAGAAAAAGAGAAAAGACTACTGTCTTCATTGCTTGTTCTAGAAAATTGCCAATCCCAAAGTCTTTATTTTTATGTAGAGTCATTGCAATGATGTTATAATAACATGATGTTGATGTCACCAGAAATAAGACTTTTTCTCACGTTCTGACAGTCCTAGATTTTTGTACTTTTTACATTTTAGTGTCTCCCTTTCACCGTGTTTCTTCACTGCTCTCATGCTATGGGTATTCTGTCTTGTCTCACTTCGTATCTACTAAAGAGATGAACACCCCCACTTGCAAAAGCTCTATTATCTATTTTATCTACACATGCATCAGCAGATTATTAGAAAGGAAAAAAAAGTTAATCTTTAACAAGTACTTCTGATGTGCTACATACCATGCTACATGCATGAAATGTGTTATTCCATATGGTCCTAATTAGCTATCTGTGAAGTAGGGGTTATTAGCTCTAATTATCAGGTTAACAAACAGTAGCTAAGTAATCTGCATATGCTCATTTATGACCCTGTTAGAATGGTGTCTAAAGCAAATGCACTTGTGATATTCTTCTGTTTAAAGTACAGTAGTCCTACTAATTTTCTCAAGACCTTTATTTTGCATTCTTCATGTTTCTATGATTTAGATTGATGATGTTGTGGGGCACCTGGGTGGCTCAGGTGGTTAAGTGTCTGACTTCAGCTCAGGTCATGATCTCAAGGTTTGTAAATTTGAGCCCTGCATTGGGCTCTGTGCTGACAGCTCAGAGCCTGGAGCCTGCTTTGAATTCTGTGTCTCCCTCTCTCTCTGTCCGTCCCCTGCTCATTCTCTCTTTCTGTCTCAAAAATTAATACACATTAAAAAAATAGATTGATGATGTTGCTGGACATGGAAATATCCCTCTCATAATATGGTATACACAATTCAGAAAACTACCTCTGGTCTTACAAAATTGCTCCCTTTTTGAGAGAATAAGGGTGGGTGGCCAAAACATATGCACCTTTGTAACACATTACTAATAAAAACAATTCTACAAATAAAATAAAAACCAAGTTTTTAAATAACTTTATTTTATTTTAAGTTTTTGAACGTTTATTAATTTTTGAGAGGGATAGACACAGAGTGTGAGCAGGGGAGGGGCAGAGAGACAAGAGAGGGAGACCCAGAATCCAAAGCCGACTCCAGGCTCCAACTAGTCAGCACAGAGCCTGATGTAGGGCTCAAATACACAAGCCATGAGATCATGACCTGAGCCGAAGTTGGACGCTTGACCAACTGAACCACCCAGGCTCCCCTAAGTAAATTTAAATTAAATAAATATCATGGGAAGTACTGACCTTTAGAAATAAGGTAAAAGGGAGCTTGATGGATAGAATACTAAGGAAAAGATTATAAGGAAAAAGACTGCTGAGCTATAAAGACAAGGGTGAAATGAATAAAAAAGCAGGAAGAACCATCCAGTAAGCATTTCCTATAACATGGATAAATTGAGTCAGGAGGAAGTATATGGGGTGCTTGGGCACTGGAGATAACGCTATATTCTTTCATGCTTTGCTGTATCCACGTGATGTGGTGTGCTTTGCATTCTGTGGCTGAGACTGTATGGTGTGAAACATTAACACACTGGGGGAAAAAATGATATAGGGACAGCAAGACTTCCACAGTATCCTGACATCATTCCCTTACTCCCCAATATTCTGTCACTAATTCACACTTTAGAAACATTCATTGTACTAGAGTAAGTTGTATTGCCTTAATAAGTGAATGACATGGTGTTGTCTTTTAAATTTGTTTTATCAAGGGGCACCTGGGTGGCTCAGTTGGTTGAGTGTCTGTCTTTGGATCAGGTCATGACCTCACGGTTTGTGAATTTGAGCCCCGCGTCGGGCTCTGTGCTGACAGCTCAGAGCCTGGAGCCTGCTTCAGATTCTGTGTCTCCTTCTCTCTCTGCACCCTGCCCCTCTCCAAAATAAATAAACATTAAAATTTTTTTTTTACTTAAGAAAAAATTATCGTATCTGGTAGTATGACTGTGTGCCCACCCCAAAATCCAAAAGGCAATGCACTGGGAGAGTAAATCAGTAAGTCCTATGATTTGACAAAGTATGTCTATTTTTTAAACAATGATATTGATATTGCTTTGCCCCAAAGGGTTAGATTATTAAGAGTATTCCTAAGGTGCTGGAAACAAAAATCCTGTGTGCTCATCATGCTGATTATTTGGGCTTTCAGGAGGGTGTAGGGATCAGTGCACATAACATTGGCTCACAGGAGGGGACTTCGTTCAACTCGTGCCATTAGTGAAGAAACTCCACGCTAGGTTCCATCATTTACTAAAGAGCTAGTGAATATTCATTACAATGAATATTGTATGGTAGGACCCGCTTCCCTGACTCGTGGTCTTGCTCTTGCCCCATGCTCTAATCACACTGGCACCCCATGCTCTAATCACACTGGCACCCCATGCTCTAATCACACTGGCACCCCATGCTCTAATCACACTGGCACCCCATGCTCTAATCACACTGGCACCCCATGCTCTAACCACACTGGCACTCTACCCAGATGTCCTGGGTAGAGCAGAGGGATACGGTAAGAGCATGGCTAGACTTTTCAGACTGTGTGATTTTAGGCAAGTTATTTTGTATCTTTAAGACTTACTTTCCTCAATTGTAACATGAGAACAAATAATTCCCTGCAATCCCCCATAATTATTTCAAATTTAATTTCTGAAAATGAATATAAAGTACTTAGTGAGAAGAATTCATAACTACAACTTGCTCAATACAAGGCGATGGTGGCAATTACTACCAGGAGAGTTGTTGGTTGTTATATGGATTTGCCATGACGGCTATGCAGTCATGTGCCCTCCAACGGAGCTAACTCCCCCAAACCCTACCAAATCATGCTTAGACAAAGCAGAATTGTTCGACCTGTTTGTAACACCAAGACCAGAAAGTTATTTCAACAAATTTATCAAACATCTATCAGGTGCTGGCATTTTTGTTAAACATTGCATAGAGAATAATTAAACGTGTTTCTTATTCCTTTTTAAAAAAAATTTTTTTTTAAGTTTACTTATTTTGAGAGAGAGAGTGGGAGAGGAAGGGGCAGAGAGGGAGGGAGAGAGAGAATTCCAAGCAGACTTCACACTGTCAGTGCAGAGACCGATGCGGTCACCGCATTGAACTGTGAGATCATGACCTGAGCGGAAATCAGAAGTCAGACGCTTAACTGACTGAGCCATCCAGGCACCCCAGAACCTGTTTCGTACTCTGAAGGAGCTGAGCAATGGGTGGAAAATACGACGTAGGAATTAGTGCTATGTAGTCGCAGAAGCGAATGTGGAAGAACAGGATTGTGAAAGTTGACAAACCTGGGTTCTAAAATCTCCGTTGTTAACTCCTGAAGAAGTTGGTTAACTTCTAGGCCTCAGTTTCTTTAACATCAGGGAACGTGGACCTGCCTTTGTAGAACTGGAAGTAAAGCATGTAAAAGGTAGGCACTTTTGCCATACCTGACACAGCGTCATTTGATGAGCGTGACAATTACATAAAGGATGACATTGGTAACTTTGACAGGAACAGATCAAGGAAGGATTTTTGTGCAGAAGACGGAATTTGAGTCAGGCCTTCAGTTAAAGACCATTCTTGGATCATCTGCCTGTTATATTCGTATTTTTTTTTTTTTTTTTTTCAGTGATGGCTGTTACATAATTCAAGATGATTTAAAAGGTCGAAAGCAAGTTCATCAAGGTTCAAAAAGTTCAGGGCAAAAATTTAAGGTTGACTTTTTTTGAAAGAAGGAAAAGACTCATATAAATATGAAATGTATAAAGAGTCAATTTAGGTACTTATAATCCTAAAGTGCACTTCGGGAGGCCTTAGCTCATGCATGGGGGGCAGAGGCGGGGGGGTTGCTTCCTCGGCTCCCTGGGAAACACACGCTTGCCCGGCTCCCTCTGGCTGTGCTCAGAACAGTTGGCCGAGGACAGGCAACTCTGCCTCCCTGGCAAAAAGACTACAGGACAGGAATTAACGGGAGTTCTGTGATTGATTTCTCTCTTTTTTTTTCCCCTTGTTTTTAGGGAGAAAAAAAAAGTGTTCTAGGAGAGACACAAGGCTCAACAAGTTGAATTTGGGATTTATTCCCGGTATTACTTGGATTTTCAAGAATTTTTGGAAATCTTGCCTTTCGGCCACAGTACTCTTCACCAATATGAGTTATTTGCCAAATTCATTTCAAGCTCTTGAATTTACAGTTAAAAGAGAAATAAAAAAGTCTTTCATTTGTTCCTAAGCTGTTTATTTTGCTTGTAAAACCAATCATAATGTCTACCCAATAAAAAGAGAAATGCATGAAAGTTCTAACTCCAGAAAAGTTAACTGTTGAGCCTGCAATTCTCCCTAGGCAAAGCCAGAAGTCATTTTAATGAGACAGGGTTTTCTCTTTGAACTTGGGAGGGCACAAACAACAAACTTGCTAAGAAAATTCTCCCTTTATCCTCTGTAATTCTCCGCTTTAAGACAGACTGTGTGGCTAAGCTTGTGACTGCAAATTGCTAGCCTTCCAGGTCCTGAGCAGAAAACGCAGATAGCGGTCTTGGGTCTTGTATTACCTTGTAGCACTGGGAAACTGCTTAGCATTGGTGTGTTGTGACTTGCTGTGGGGTGGGGTGGGGTACACTGCATTGACGTGGGGTGTACCCAGGACCTCCCCCCCACCAAACCCTGCCCTGTCCTGTGGACACCACCTCTATGGCTCGTACACACAACCCTGCAGGGCAGGGTAGCCAGCCCGACCCTCTGTGAGTTTGGAACCACAGATACTAAAAATGTTATGAAATGCTCTCTCCCCCAACCCCCCACCCCCGCTGAACCCCTGGAGCAAGCCGGAGCAGCACACGGAGCAGCATAATCCTAACGGAAATGAGGCGAAACACAAAAGCCAAACCTAAAAGGTGCATCATCCTAGGGGTTTCGGACCTACTAAGATCAGCACTGGCCATGTGGGATCCTGTTTTGCAGAAAATTTGGACACAAATCAAGGGTTTTGTTTCTTTGGGTTTAAAAACTTTTCATCACTTTTTCCTTCTAGCAGGAAAATACAACACTAACTACTTTACCAGGAGAAGAAAAAGTGTTTGAAAAATAATTTCACCCCCTGCCAGTGCCTGCTATTGAGATCAGTGTCGGTTCCAATTTGTTCCTGACTCTCAAAATATATATTTTTTTTCTCGTTGGGAATTTACTCTTTATGTGAATACCAAGGCATAGCAGCTGGGGCAAAAATAAATAAGTAAATATACTCACTTTATACGCAGAGGCTACGACCTTGAGGACTGCCTTCCCTCTGGACTTTCTAATATCCTCCTTGGGGTGATTCACTGCAGTTGGTGCAAGAGCCTCCATGGAAAGCAGCCGGCGGGTCAGTGGCGGGGCTTTCCCCAGATGGGGGAGACCAGACCTCTGGCTTTACCATGAAATAACACCCATTGAGTACATTCTTTTCATCTTCAAAACGCAAATGTAAGTCTTGTGGGGTGGACTCACTGTCATTACTGGTCCCTCTTCTCTTGGTAACTCTTTTTACTACCAACCGGTCACTTGTCTCACCTCCCCTTTTACCGAAACTGAGGTGTCAATGGGCAAAACCAAAACTAAAACAAAACAAAACCACAAAACAAAACCCAAACCCCAAAACAAAGCCAAAAGGGGAATGCCAGCAGTGCTTTCAGGCATGTTCTTCCCGGGCTCCAGTGTCATGGGGGCGCCCTGGCCTCTCCGCTGCTCCCCCCGCCGGAGGAAAGTGTGCTTCTCACAGTGCAACAGACAGTTAGCGGAAAGGAAATATGCTCTCAAATGAGGAGGATGTAACGAGGAGGACGTATTTCTATAGATAGCAATTTGGGGAAATATTGGAGGACAGTACTATGACTCAAGGGCGAGGGATGTCCTGTAATAGCAGAGGGTATAGAAGTCCAGGATTTGGTGTTTTTCAGGCCTAATTCAACCACTTGTTCAAGTGCGTCCTTGAGAAAGTTACTTAATTGCTCTAAGCCATAGTGTCCTCATGTGAAAATGGGTATAATAACACCCCCTATTTCAGAGGTTTGTTGAGAAGACTTGGTGAGATCAAAGATACAGAATGCCACGCACTGTGCCTGGAACATAGAAATGCTCCGATAAACATGTGCTGAATTCACATGCTGGTTGTTGTCTTTTTGCAAAATAACCCTGAAATTCTTGAAGATCTGTTTGCACTTTAATACAAGGCAGTGGGATAGAGTGAGCTGAACATAAGTTTCATAGGATTGAATTTAATATCATTCCTTCACATATAAGCTTTGCCATTGGGCCTACTTCCAGTAAGCAATATGGCTTTTGGGGGCTTGTACTCCCTTCCAGAAATCATTTGGGGACTGAATGTGAAGACGTAATTAAATTGCTAAGCTCATAGTAGATCCTCAGTAAGTGTGGTTTTCTTCCCCATACTTTTTTTCCCTGACAAGCAGTGACGATTTAGAAAATCCCATGGTTGAAAAAATTCTTTCATATGTTTGCTTCATGTCATCTTTTAAAAAAATTTTTTTTCAATGTTTCTTTATGTTTGAGAAACAGAGACAGAGCACAAGCAGGGGAGGGGCAGAGAGAGAATGAACTCATGAACTGTAAGGTCATGACTTGAGCTGAAGTCGGACACTTAACTGACTGAGCCACCCAGGCACCCACTTTGTGTCATCTTTTTAATTAGCCCTTTGAGGAAGCCAGAATATCACATGGTAGAAGGTGTCTTTAAACGACACTCATTTGGTCAATAGCAGTGATGCCTAAGTCATCCCGTCAATGTGGTTTGCAAGGTGGGGACAAGACCTACACAATCAGGTTGCTGTGAGAATTAAATGGGATAATACATGACAGATGCTTAGAACACTGATGGACACATATTAAATGTTTTCGTAAGTGCTGTTGTTTTGACTTTTATGGTTAAACTACAATATTATAAATATTTAAGAGCTTTATTTCATCACCTTACTCAATATTGCTCTTTTATAAAGTATCTTAGAATTAGATATAGTTTGTGACACAGAATTATATGATTTCTCTGTCTACACTCACTTTACCACATATGTTTTGACAGTTCAATTTATGTGTCAGCTTGGCTAGGCTATGGTCCCCAGTTGTTTGGCCAAACACTAGTCTAGATGTTGCTGTGAAGATTTTTTTTTCCTTTGGATGTGATTGACATTTACTGTTAGTTGACTTTAAGTAAAGTGGATTATCCTCCATATTGTGGGTGGGCTTAATCCAATCCATTAAAGGCCTTAAGAGCAAAAATTGAGGTTTCCCAGAGAAGAAAGGATTCTGCCTCAAGAGTAGCCTCTGTTTCTGCTTGACTTTCCAGCCCACTGACCTGTTGTGTGGATTTTGGACTCCAGACAGAGACATCAACCGTTACCTGAATTTCTAGCCTACCAGCCAGCCCATACTTACAAGACCCCACTGTCAGGTAAGTTGATTCCTTTAAACCTCTCCATTTCTATATTTATCTATTATCTATCTATCTATCTATCTATCTATCTATCTATCTATCTACCTATCTATCTATCTCTATCATCTATCTATCATTTATCTTATCTATCATTTGTTTATTATCGATGGATCTATCTCTCTATCTCTCTATCTATCATCTGTCATCGATCTATATCTCTTCTACTGGTTGTCTCTCTCAGGAGAACTCTAACTCTAATATATAGATATGCCCTCTTTCCTTGTTTCTTCAGTAACATCAGAGTTGGCAAACTATGGCCCACCTGCTAAATCCACCCTGCTACCTATATTTGTAAATAAGGTTTTATTGGAACATAGCCATGTCCATTCATTCATTAATTGGCTGCCTCTATGCTATAACTGAGTACCAGAATTAAATAGTTGCAACAGGTCACACCCACAAAGCCTAAAATATTTATTATCTGGACCTTTACAGAAAAAGTTTAGACACCTGAATTAGGGCAAAAGCTCCAGGACATTAAGAAGCATGTCATTATTTTGTAAGGCAAACTTTGTAGGCCTCAAGTATTAGTAAGATACTGCTACAGCAAGTGAGGGTAAAGGGTCTTGTTTCTGGAGACAAAAAGAATGAAATATTTTATTTCTTCTCAATACCGACCAAGATGTTTACCTGCTTGTAGACAAGGCAGGTAAACAAAACATTTTGTTGAATGAAGGATCCACTTATTTTTATTGACATATGTCTTCCTCCAGAACCCACAGCAATATCCTATACTACTAAAAATGTAATTGTCATTTGACCTTATGTTTCACTCCTAGAAAAATAGTCTTAAGGCAATAAACCTAAAATAAATTTCAATATTTCTTATCAATATGACAGGCTGAGCTGATAATAAGGGTTTGTTGGATAAGCTATAACAAAAATTATATATTTATATATAATTGTACACAATATACAGATAATGGATAGCTATAATATATATTATAGATACCAATAGGCGCACATAGATATAGATATAGATATAGATATAGATATAGATATAGATATCGATATCTCTAAGCTTTAAAACCAGAAAGAAAAATCCCCCAGATATAGAAACAAAAGTCTCAAAATCAGAGCACTCAATGGGAGTTAAAGCTAAATGACCCTCAGGGATCTCAAACCTGGGCTGTGTTTTAATGCCCACTTGCTGGAAGGTACAGAGTTGAATCTCTGGAACTGATGTTTTTGGGGAACTACAATTGAGCCCCTTCTATAAAGCTGAATTGGAAGGGTCCATTAAAGCTCCACTGAAGACTTGAAAAAGTATTTGAGAACTGGCCACTGATATTTGCTCATGGGTTGAGAAAGAATTTCCCCAAATTCGTCAGAATTTTAACTCTAAGTTGTGCATATGTCTCAAATTCCACTAACAAAGTTTGGGTAGAAATGACCTGATGTAAGAAATTAATATACACATTCTTTTGTAACAGGAGAATCTACAGGTTCCTGGTGGGAACAGATAAGAATCTTCTCAGAGACTTTTTTCAATGATTATTTCATAAAGATAGTTGTAGAAAAGTGAAAACATTGGGGGCCGCCTGGGTGGCTCAGTCAGTTAAGCGCCCAAATTGGTCTCAGGTCATGATCTCACAGTTCATGAGTTTGGGCCCTGCATCAGACTCTGTGCTGACAACTCAACATGGAGCCTGTTTCGGATGCTGTGTCTCCCTCTCTCTGTGTCTACCTTGCTCACACTCTGGCTCTGTCTCTCTCAAAAATAAATAAACATTAAAAAAAAAAAAAAAGTGAAAACATTGGAATTTCAATTGCAAACTCTCCTTTGCCTAGGAAAAATTATATTTATCCTTCGAAGTCCAATTCAAATGTTATTCTATGACTTTCTGCCATATGAAAACCTTCCCTCCACTCCCAACATCCTTTTCCTA
Organism: Neofelis nebulosa; assembly: GCF_028018385.1. NCBI lineage: Eukaryota > Metazoa > Chordata > Mammalia > Carnivora > Felidae > Neofelis > Neofelis nebulosa. The sequence continues at coordinate 62,656,281 of NC_080796.1, forward strand.
CATAAGCTTTTGTTCTCACAGTCCTTTGCTGATCCCATTAGATCAGAACTTTCATACTGCATTATGTTTACCTTTGTACTTTGTCATCTTCCTTCTAGAGGTAAATGGCTTGAGGGCAGGAGTTATGTCTTATTTATCTTTGTGTCTTCAGTAGGGAGCTTTAAAACGTCTCTTGAAAGTAACAGACATAATCATTTCCACTAATCCTTGTGTGGGATACCAAGAATCAAATAACATCGACATTGATTATTTTATGAATAATGAAATTTAACGAAGAACATTTAAGGTATTTGGGCATTTAGCCAAAGACATTAGATGACAACTGATGACTAAAAGCTATGTTTTATTAGTGATAAAAAGAAATTTTATAGATAGTAAGTTCTGTAGAAGTTCAGAAAACCAGTTTTGCTAGCTCACAATGGGGGAGTTTTAGAAGATAAGGCTAGAAAGTTTGGAAGATTGGGTGGTGCTAGATTATGGATAACTCAGAAACTTGGACTTTATCCTGTAGTTAGTTAATGGGAAACTACGGATGTTTTTCGGTGCACAATCAGCAACCTGATTTAGGATTATCAATCTGGCTGCAATGTGTAGGATGCATTAGACACGTAGAGCAAGCCAAAGCAGGAGCATCATTTGAGGTACCATTGCAATAATCTAGGAATGAGTGGTAAGAGGCTGGGTCAGCAGTGAAAACGAAAAGGAAAAGATAGAAATAATTTTAGCAAAGACCTCAAATATACTTTTTAAAAAAAGAGAATTAAAATGTTAAGTATATTACTGGAAAATCATAATATTAATATGTGAATTCTTCACAGGTCAAGAACACTGTAAAAGATCAAACATATTAAGAAATTGAAGATATATGATAAGATTAAAATTTTCCTTAACATTCCAAAATTTTTTTTAATAAGTGAGGAAATAGACAGTTACCCAGACAAAGTCAAAGCTTTTCATAAACATCCATGTAACATGATTTACCTGATAATTCTTAGCCAGGTATTATAAAAGAATTGTTTTAGTGAGGTAGGGTTCTGAAAATGGGGAAAGTATGGAGATCACATATGGTTCTATTTCATAAATTCTAGGTTATATAAAGTTCACATATTGCAAGGGAAAGACTTAGAAGCTCCGAACAGAATGACTAAATAGATTTGTGATGTTATTGTCATTTGTGCTGGATTAGCAACTGCCATAGTTAAACAAAACTATCATATCATTAAGAAATAATGCAAAAATCCTGAATCAATATAAGAACTCTAACAGGGTGTAGAAGAACCCCAGGCTTAACGTGGGGCTTAGGTTAATACTTAATTTAGCTAGTTCCTTTCTTCCTTTAGCTCATTACAAATCTTTGTATCAGTGTTCTTTCTCTCTCTCTCTTTTTTTATCAGTTGGGCAATCTAAGAATGCCATTCTTAGTCTTTTAGTGAATTCTCAGTCACTTTGGAAGCCAGACTTCAAAAGTTCTGGTACATTGTTATGAAATTCCATTTTCCTTCCCCCAATATAGTATAGCAATTTTAAGCCTTTCTACTCTAATAAATTGTCATCATAAATTAAGAGGTCATTACCAGTCTAGAGGAGCGGCTCATCTACTAGAGGGCAAGTCTTCAGCATTATGCATGGTATTGAGCCAGCCGACAAGCAGTCTCCTCTTGGGGAGAGGGTGAAGAAGGGCTCAGATACAGAATAGATTTTAGAGTGAGACTGACCAGAGTCCCAATCCAGTCTAGCTCATCTATGAGTCACGTACTATATTTGTTTGCTAAGGCTGCCATTATAAAGCACAATAGCCTGAGTAGCTTCAGCAACGGAAACTCATGTTCTCACAGTCCAGAGCCCAGAAGTCCAAGAAAAAGGTATTGTCAGGGTTGTTTCTTCTGTGGCCTCTCTCCTTGATTTGTCGATGGTCATATTTCTGTGTCTCCACAGACTTTTCCTTCTGTAACTATTTATGCCCAAATTTCCTCTTATAAGGACACCAGTTATATTGAATTAGGGCCCATTCTCATGACCTCATTTTAACTTAATCACCTTTTTAAAGAGGCCCAATATCCAAATACAGTCACATTCTAAGGTACAAGGAGTTAGGATTTCAACATATGAACACAATTCATCTTATTACTTAGTTACCTCGGGCAAATTACTTATTTATTCTGTGTTTTTCTTGTTTATTTGGAATAAACTTTGGACACAGTCAAGTCTGAAAAATTGTAGGTGTTGATCATGAAGTAAACACCAGGCCTCACATACTCTGAACACAGGTCACTGTTGCAGCATAAGTGTACTGACAGAATCTTTGCTTTTCATCTTTAAAGCTAAGGCTATTCTTGTCTTGTTTTTAATTACACTGGGCTTATTTTGATATATTGATATTCAAGGTGTACAATTAAAAAAAAATCTGTGTTTCTTAAGGAACTGATCAAACTAGCATATTACAAATATAGAGATTTTTATCTAGATTGAAAGTATAACATCATTTCAAATAACAAGATTTATTTAGAATGCACATAGTTGGAAGTGACTGCATACTAAAATGGCATTGTACCTCATCTATCCCGATATAGTATTTATTGATTACTTCATTTCTTCTTTACCCTCAATTTCCACGTTAAAATAATCACTAGATGTACCAGCATGTACTTCTTAACATCTTGATAGTGTAGTTTTTCTTCTCCATCTTCATTGCCCTCATTTTGGTCCCCAGCAATCTTTTGGTGGCTGGGGTTCCAGGTCTGCACTATTGCACTAGCCTTCTGTTTTTCTCCCTTCAATCTTGCCCTGTCAAAGCCATAAATACTACTGCTAAGCTAGTGTTTAAAACTGGAAATGAGACCACATCTCTAGTATTTATAACCGATCTATTGTTTTGTACTGCACATAGCAGTTACCGGAAATGTTTATACTGGGACAAAAATTGAGGATAAAGTTCACATGTGTGACATAGTCTAAATGGTAACTAATGCTATCAGGGGTTGTTCCATAGCTAACATTGGTGTGATTACTCTGTGCCATTCTCTCCATTTACCTCACATGAATGCCTGATCAGTCTGTGCCAACACTGGCCTAAAGAATCAAGTTCAAGATCCTTTCCAGGACCTTCAGCAATGATTAAGATCCCTCTTGCCAAGCTCTACCTTCCCTCCAACTGTTTAGAAGTCTCTGGGCTTCTCCTTCTTGCCCCTTAGAATTCCCTTCCCTTCCTTGTCTCTCCAAACTTTCCATGAGCAGATAACTGCTTTTTTGTCTTGCCATAGCATTTTGATGGCACCTTTCACACCATATATCCCAGCAAACTCTAATTATTTGCCTCTCAGTCTCCCTCCCAGTCTAAGAGCTTCTCCATGGGGCTGACTTCACCCTTCTAGCACATTTCTCTAGCACCTTCAATGATGTTCATGCAATAAACACTTGAGATGAAAAGCTCAGAAAGTGAGGAAGTGAGAGACCTTTTCTGTACCTAAATATTTTAATTTTCACCATATTTACAGATAGATTCATGAAGAAAGCAGAATCAAAGAAGAAGAGCAGGAAAGCAAGGAATAAGTATGGGAATGGAATAAGCAAGAGGAGTGAGGGACAGAGAGCACTTACCTTGAGCCTGTGCCCCTATCACAGGATTCCTCACCTGCAAACCACCAGGCCTGCACCCATAAAGAGGATCCCAACTCCACTCAAAAGTGGATCTTTTCTGCCCTCATGCTGTGTTCCTCATGACTTGTTCTATTTGTGAATGTGCCCAGCTCCTGGTCTCCTCCTCTTTTATTCATGTTTTTGTCCCCATTCTGAATCTTGCCTCTTAAAGCACAGTTGTTGAGAACCATATCTGCTATGGCAGCTTCCTTCTCCATCACTCCAGACAAGACTTTGCCAGGAACTCCAAGAGAGTGGCTGGGAAGGGAGGGAGTAAGGGATAGGGAAGAGAAGTAGACTAAATGAGAGAAAAGAGTGTAAAAAATGAAAGAAGAAGAGGTGAGAAAACTAGTGAAAAAATGAGAAAGAAGGGAAGAAGAAAAAGAGAAAAAGGGAAAGGAGAAGAAAAAGTCAGGAAAGAGAGAAAGGAAATCCAACCATTACATAGAGTCCGTTATTCTTTGCCTGTGAATTGTGTGATATTGCATGTTCTTTTATTTCTATCTGGATTATTCACTTAAATCCTATTTAGCATCAAAGCAGAAAAATTGTTCCTTACATGTCCCCTAAGAAAGGCTTTAATTTTACACTTCATAGAGAAATCATACAATTGTGACTCAAGTGAACTTGACTAAAATTGTTCCAGACAAACATTACTATGACAAAGCTCTTGGCTGTGAAAATGACAAATGAGTTTGGTCCAGAGAAGGACTCACTGGGAAAACCACACCCTTCTAATGCCTCTGACTGAAAGGACACAGAAACTATGATGATAAGATAGTCCACACAACTTTTCAGAGGTGATGACCCAAAAGCTTAAGAAATAAGAACAGTATAGAACTGCCAATCATGCTGGTGGTTTGTGTATATATTTTGGATATTTTGCCAATTCTTTAGCCTTGGGTCAGAGTATTCAGATAACTGCATGATGATTAAAGTTCATATTTTCCATTATAATTTTTAAGAGGAAGTCAAAGGAATTTTTTCTTAATGATCTAGATAAACATGACCTTCCCCAATGCATCTCCCACTTACAGTTTTTCTCCCCACACTGCAACATTTAATGTTGTACTGACTGAACAGGGGTCTTTACTTATAAGGAAAATGACCTAACTTGAAAAGCTCCAACGAATTAGATTTTTTAAAATTCCAAGATGGCTTTTTAGTTATGATTGCAGCAAATGTGTAATAAGCCCAAACCACATAATAAGCCCTATGCTGGGAACTGGGAAGGCAGTCTTCTGTGAGACAATTAGAATGAAGTTAAAAAGTATTGTCATTATTACCTTTATCCTAACAGAGGATCTATATTTGAAGAGTGTGAAGCATTTGTGATCAAGATCAATTTTACATCTAAGATGGGCAAATACTCTTGAATGTTACGTAGCAAATCTTCTAAGTCAAGCACATGATTGCCTAGTGGACATCGACTTCTTTAGTGCTGGCAATTGTTGCAGATGCAACTTGAGAATCTTTTAAAGAGTCTACGGGATTGCTGCAGCAAGTATAAGATGCTTCCAGTTACAGTCCAACATATTCTGAGGGAGCTTGCTCTTTGCGTACTACTTCGGAAGTTCTCTTAATTGAGCTCTATTTAACAAACCCACCAGGTTAGGATTTCTCGTCACTCACTGTATCAGTCCTCTGGACTGATAACCATAGTTCCCAACATTTCTGTTCGTCTCATTGCATTGCATGCTTATTCGAAGTCAGTTCTGCTTGCTCCCAAATACATTGATGCCAACTCTACTCGTTCCTGTAACCAAGTAGTGTATAACGCAAAAAAATACAATCCTGAAACGAGAGCTAGGGTTTCTCTGAATACTTTGGAAAGTCTTGAGGGTCTCTAAATAGTTCTGTTACATTAGGTGTGGGCAATATCACTGAAGAAGGTTGGGAGAAATTTTAAACATGTAGCTGACTTCTGGATTCAGAATACTTTGCATGTCTCTGTAATTTTGGCCTCACTTTAAAGGAACCAAAATTGAGAAATCATAGATGATGAATTATGGGTGTGAGTGTATGAGAAAGAACGCATGGAATTTCAGTCAGGTGGCCCATACACAAAGAAAATGCATGGTGTACATGAAAAAGGTTGGAGAATAAACGCACACTTACTAGCTTGAAATAAACAGTTCAAGGTGTGTACACATCACTTTTGTGATTCTTTTCATAAGGTTCTTTCAATTAGCCAACGAACAACAGACTCAATTACTTGCACAGCAAATTGTGGGAACGACTGAAGGAAGTCTATGGTATATACAGTAAAAGGTGCACTGGTTTCTATTCTTACTTCAGCCACTTTGTTCTTTTTTTTTAATTTTTTTTTTCAACGTTTATTTTATTTTTGGGACAGAGAGAGACAGAGCATGAACGGGGGAGGGACAGAGAGAGAGGGAGACACAGAATCGGAAGCAGGCTCCAGGCTCTGAGCCATCAGCCCAGAGCCCGACGGGGGGCTCGAACTCACAGACCGCGAGATCGTGACCTGGCTGAAGTCGGACGCTTAACCGACTGCGCCACCCAGGCGCCCCACTTCAGCCACTTTGAATAAGACACCTGTCGTCTCAAAATGTTGATTTCCTGTTTATAAAAAGGGGGGAAACCTATCAGGTTTACTTCAGAGGTTTGTTTGGTTTTTTTTACAATCACACGAAATATTAAATGGAAATATTTTATAAATTTAAAAATGCTAAAAATATGTGTAAGGCAAATAGATCTATTGAGTTTTAAACTCCTAATTGTAGGGGTGTATGTCTTGTATAACTCTGTATTCTGAAAAAGCCCATAGAGTGGTGTTTGTAGAGAGGAAAACGGTAAGTCTTTAATGAACGAGTTAATGGATACATGGACCTATTCTGCCACAGTGATGTGCTGCACATGGAAACATTGCTTCCTGGTCTAGCGTTTTTGACGTGGTGTCAGGTTGGCTTGATGGGCGTCTTAGAATCTGTCCTCATTGTGGGCATTTTTTGGCAATCAATGTCTATAGAGGAGGTATGTACCAGCCCTTTTGCATAGGTTTATGTGGCACCTATAGATATTTATTATGTAGTATTAATTGTGAGTCAACAAATGAATGAATGAGTGATTGAAAACATTCACTCTTATGTAATTCATTTTTCCCTCACACTTACTGTCAATAGGAATAGGTGGTTGTTCAGTTAACTGGATAGGCATTCAGTAAATATTTGTTAAATGAATAAACTAATATGTAAATAAAATGCATGGATATGGAGATAACCTATCTCTTATTTTTCAACTTCACTGAGATTTAAACTGACACAGAAATTGTGCACATTTAAGGTGTAAATGTGTTGATTTGATATACACATATATGTATAATTATATACACTTGATACATTTGCATATTGCAATATGATTACCACCATAGCATTAACTAACTCCTCCATCATGTCACATAATCATCATTTATTTTTTGTGGTGAGAATATTTAAGATCTACTTTCTTAGCAACTTTCAAGTATATAATAAAGCACCATTAAATATAATCATGATTATGTGTATTAGATCCCTAGAATTTATTCACTTTCTAACTATAAGTTTGTACTCTTTAACCAACATCTCCCCATTTATACCACCCCCAGCCCTTAGTAACCATTATTCTTATCTCCGTTATCTATGAGTTTGGCTTTTGTAGATTCCACATATAAGTGATATATAGTATTTCTCTGTCTGATGTATTTCACTTAGTATAACGGCCTCACGGTCAATCCATGTTTTGGCAAACAGCAGGATTTCCTTCTTGATACATATATGTATATGTACGTTTAACAGTACACAAGGATTCTCTTTTCTCTATATCTTTACCAACAATTTTTATGTTTTCTTTTTGATGATAGCCATTCTAATAGGTGTTATATCATTGTGGTTTTGATTTGTATTTCCCTACTGATGAGTAATATTGAGTATTTTTCCATGTACCTGTTGGCCATCTGTATGTCTTCTTTGGAAAAATGTCTATTCAGTCCCTCTGACTATTTTAAATTGGATTCTTTGTTTTGTTGTCGTTGTTGTCAGGTTATATGAATTCTTTATGTATTTTGGATATTAATGCATCATTGGATACATGGTTTGCAAATATTTTCTCCCATTCTGTAAATTGCCTTTTCACTGTTGATGGTTTCCTTGCTGTACAGAAACTTTTGAGTTTGATGTGTCCCACTTGTGTATTTTTGCCTTTGTTGCTTGTGTTTTTGGTGTCATATCCAAAATGTCATTGCCAAGACAGATGTCAAGAAGCTGTTCTCCTGTGTTTACTTCTAAGAGTTTTACAATTTTGGTCTTCATTCCAGTCTTTAATCTATTTCAAGCTAATTTTTGTAAGTGGTAAGACAGGGGCCCAGTTTCATTTTTATGCATGTGGCTACCTAGTTTTCCCAATGCCATATATTGAAGAAACTAATTTTTCTACATTGAGTATTTTTGGTTCCTTTGTCAAATATTAGTTGACCATATATATGAGAGTTCATTTATGGGATCTTGATTCTGTTTTATTGGTCTGTTTCTATTCTTATGCTAGTACTATACTGTTTTGATTTCTAGAGCTGAAATCAAGAAGTGTGATGCCTACAGTTTTGTCTTTTTTCTTAGGATTGCTTTGACTAGTGTCTTCTTCCGTTTTTTTTCATCAGAGTCTTTTAGCTTTAAACATGAATATGTTTCAAAGATAAACCTGTTTTAAAGTCACTAAGGTGACTAAAACCTACTTGCTACTAATTGTAATAAAATGCTTTTTTAAAAAAATTAAGACTTGCATCATGCACATGACAAAAAAACTCAAAACATTTCAAAGAGATATATAATGAAAAGCAAGTATCGTCCTGAGACCATATCTCTGACTAATACCTTACAGAAGTCTTTCTGAAAGTTACTAGTTTTAGTTAACTAAAAGTGCTAACTTTGTATACCCTTCCAGAAATTTTATATGCATTATAGAAACATATTTTACATCATATATATATATATATATATATATATATAGAGAGAGAGAGAGAGAGAGAGAGAGAGAGAGAAAGAGAGAGAGAGAGAGAGAGAGGAACCCAAAGACTAAGACATGAGCATATTGAACACACTTTTTTCCTTTTAAACTTAACAGTGCATCTTAGAATTTTTTTCTTATCAGCATACATAAATCTATGTTATCTTAGTTAATAGTTTTTCTATTATTAACTGTTTTCCCACTGATAGATATTAGTTTGTTTTATATTTTTTGCTATTCTGAATACTTCTGCAATGCATTCATTTGTGTATATGCACAGGTACACATATGCACACACACTTGTTTATATGCCTAAGTGCAACTGTAGAATGAATTCCTAGAAATAGAATTTCTGGGTTAAAAATATTTAGCTCCAGAAAGCAGAGAAACTGGCTTATTAAATTTATTTTTCAGTTTTAATAATCGGAGCAGAATATCAGTTCTGCCCCCCAAAATTCAATGGATTTCTTTTCCCTTTAAATTTAAATTGGACATTGAAGACATGTGGCACTTTAGTTGGGATAATATTAGACAACTACTCATGTGAACCTTCTGGTTTTCAGTGTAGCAAAATCTAAAAGACTTCCTAGATTTTCAGTGCATGGAATCTCATTCCTAGAATAAGAATGTTAGGAGGCCATCTTATTCTCTTTGGAAAATTCATCTGAAATATCATAGAATTGATAAAACTGTGCTTCTTTCAGAGTCATTTCATGTGTATTTTTTTCCTTTGGATGAGCTTCTTTTTTTATCCCTAAAGAAAAACTATTAATTATCGATTTTGTTCGGCTTTCCCTCTCTTCCTGAGTTATTTTTTTTTATTGCTATAGTATAATAGGAATGATGAAGAAATTTAAATGCATTTACCTATTCAACATAGAAGGAATATTCATATATGGGAACACTAATGGGTATTGACAATGTGCAAATTACACATTGTAATGTGTACAACTAATCAATAACTAATAGTATGATTTTCACTTTGACTGAATAAAAATAGTTTAAAATATGTCAACAATCTGAGTTAAAATTGGTACAGAGACTAACCCTTCTATAAATATAATAAGTTCTTGGGAGATATTCACTTGGGAGAAATGTTTAAAATTAATTTATTATTAGGAATATTTTTTAGAGTGATTAGCGTAGTGTCTACAAACGGGGAGAAAAAAACCAATGCAGATCTATCCCATCCAAAGCTGTTAGTTGAAGAGATAATTTATCATTTATTCATATCTGTTGTTCTCATCCCTGGTTGCACATTAAATGATCAAGAATTTTGAAAAAAATATATAAATGTTCAACCAGACCAATTAAATCAGAATCTCAGGATGAGGGAGGGGACTGGCAGGCATCCACATTTTTTAAAGCTTTGCCGGTGATTCTACTATGCATTCAGGTTTAGAACTGCTGATTAGAAAGATAAGGAGTAGGAGTTTAGAATAAAATACTTCCTGATAACTATCAGGACACCTTGAGTGCAAATTTACAAAGGAAATTACTCCAAGAGTCTTACATGTTTCTGGAACCTTCAACAAATTCAAGATGTATAGGTGGGAGACAGTGAAGATTTAAGGATCACATTGGTGAAAGAGCTGATGCTATGCTGGATTCTTCACCTTCCTTCTGTGAAAGAGCCATGGTGGATGCTACATTTTCTCTAAGCAGAGGAAGCTTCTTTAATCGGTGCACTCAGAACCATGAATTTGTTTTCTGCTGTTGGGAGACAAAGACTGCTATCTGATCCATGCCCAAGAAAAGTTTATCAAGCATAGACTGGAGTCTGTTTTCTTTTCTTTTTTTTTTTTTTTTTAATTTTTTTTTTTTTAACGTTTATTTATTTTTGAGACAGAGAGAGACAGAGCATGAATGGGGGAGGGTCAGAGAGAGGGAGACACAGAATTGAAACAGGCTCCGGGCTCTGAGCTGTCAGCACAGGGGCCCGATGCGGGGCTCGAACTCACGGACCGCGAGATCGTGACCTGAGCCGAAGTTGGCGCTCAACCGACTGAGCCACCCAGGCGCCCCTGGAGTCTGTTTTCTATCAGCCAATTGTTCTGTCAGTGGAATCAACAGGGCTCTAATATGGGAACCAGCCTGCCTCTCAGAGTTTGTCAGGGCAAGAAATCCATAAGTGTTTTCCTCTAGAGAATGGCAGTGACGTGGGAGAGGGACCAGCGTGGTTGACAAGAGAGGTGAGCGAAACTTAGCAGAAGGAGGTTGGAAGTGTATACTCCGATGGAAAATGGGAGTTGCAGCTGATCGCCTAGAATAAAGATGTATTTTCTTGGGTCAGCAGAAGAGCAGAACCCTTAAAACCCACAAAGCCACCTATGAGAGAAAGATTCACCCCAAATTGTCTTCCAGGACTACATTTTAACCAGCTACCAAATAGAAAGCATGACGCCATCCAGCTCAAGGAAAGATCAACCTATTCCTTGTCTTCATTTCCCTCTGCTACAGCAATACTATGGAGCTAGAAGAGCTAGTGAATACAGAAGGAAGAGAGCAGGAAAAGGAGCAGGTAAAGCCAGCCATGTCCCCTTTCCCATTGCAGGCTGCCATCCTTAAGCCTGTCCAAGCAGGAGAAGAATATAATGTTAAGCAACATTCGAACTTGATGAGCACACTTTCCCTACGATGCCTGAACTTATAGAGCACAGAAGAAAGTAAAGATTGAGTTTTAACCAACTGACACTATAATTTATGACTTTAGTCTTGAGATGTCTTGCTCATCCTTTTACCTATCAAACTTTTTGTGTCCTCAGTCCTAAATGTCTTCCTTCTTCTTAATCTATGGCTTCCCTCCCAGAGTTTCTTTATCTGCATCTTGCTTGCTTGTATTTGACATCCAGTAGCTGATTTCTTCTCAACTCTTTCTTGAGAACACTGATTTCTCAATGAGCAGTAATATTTCCTAATGACTCCTGTGAATATTCAAGTCCTTACCCTCTGCCCTGCCAACACTCATCTGCAGTGAGGCATGTCTCATCATGGAATAAAACAGAACAGTTAATGAGCTATTTTACTTTCCAACTTGTTTTGCTAGCATTTTGGAGATGTAGGCAAACAACAAAGGGCGACACAGTATACAGACCTTATTAGTGAAGCATAACAGCGCCCCACCAGAATGGAACTGAACTGTGAGCGCGCCCAAATTATAGAGCTACAAATTTAGTTCTATTTGCATTTCATGAATTGCGTGCTATTAATGCATTGGAAACCATAGGACCTAATAAGGGTAGTATAATTTTTACTAGAGTCACACACAGAATTGTGTACCTTCATTTGCATGTTTACTTGCTTTTAAAAATGATTCAAAAATCAGAATTCCGAATGAGAAAAAACACTCTTTGAAGGGTTTGAATTCTGACAAAGTAGGAACCTCAGAAAATTATCACAAGAATGACTTTTATATGCCTGGAAAATATAATTCTTTAGCCCTGGAAATCACTTTTGTTTCATTTGCCATGATCTTTCCCAGTTTCTCTCATAAACTACTTTGAATTGGTTTTCTGAGCCAGCCTAGTATGAGACCTCTAGGGAAGGCACAGCTGCAATGTATAAAAAAGCAGCAGTTTTGGTTCATTATGGCGTTTTCCCTTCTTAATACGTGAAATTCTAATAGTAGAGGTTAGGGTATCACATGCCCCTATGTTTCTTTTTTTTTTTACATTTTATTTTATTTATTTATTTATTTATTTATTTATTTACTTATTTACTTATTTATTTACTTATTTACTTATTTATTTGAGAGAGAGAGAGAGAGAGAACGAGTGGGGGAGGGGCACAGAGAGAGGGAGACACAGAATTCAAAGCAGGTTCCAGGCTCTTAGCTGTCAGCACAGAGCACAATGCAGGGCTCAAATTCATGAACCGTGAGATCCTCACCTGAACTGAAGTCAGACGCTTAACCGACTGACCCCTCACATGCCACTATGTTAATGAGAAACTTGGTAAGGGTGACATTTAGTTAATTCACATAACCTTTATTAAAAGTGCAATTTTTTAAAGTTTATTTATTTATTTTGAGAGAGAGAGAAAGTGGGGAAGGGCAGAGAGAGGGAGAGAGAGAATCCCAAGCAGGCTCCGTGCTGTCAGTGCAAAGCCCCACGAAGGGCTCAAACTCAAGAGCTGTGAGATCATAACCTGAGCTGAGATCAAGAGCCAGACACTTAACCGAGTGAGCCACCTAGGCACCTCAAAAGTACACACAATTTTAAGTAATAAGGTGTAGATTATTGCTGTTAATTGCTTTCCTATGAGTAAGATGATCCTTGCATTTCTGGTATGTCCATTCATGAATTTATTCAACAATCATTTATTGATTGTCTAGAATGTGTCAGGCATTGTTTGATGCTAGAGATAGAAAGTACAGTAAGATACAACACTGTCCCTGATCCACAATCTTGATGTATTTGCAGAGAAAAGCTTGTAAAAGATCACTTCAGTAGATAAGTGTTATAATAAGTATGCACGAACTCAAGTGATGGAACAAAGAAAGAAACATTTAATTTATTAGAATGATTTGGGTGGAAAAGGGTTCAAAAAGGAGAAGATCCTTGAATGAGTTTCATGAGATAGAGTAGGCATTCTAAGGCAAATGTGATAATGGTGACAGGGATATTGTATACAACAGGATGAGCATGTGAAAAATACATAAGCATGGCACAGCTTGACACCTACAGGAAGTTGTCGGTCATTTGATATGACAAGAGTGTGGGGGTCTTCATTAAGAAATAAAGTCCCAGAAGGTACACTGATAAATGACGATAAGTTCCAGATCACAAAATATCTTTGA